>NW_027363528.1:0-696391 GCF_046119375.1 Phyllobates terribilis | reverse complement strand
CTAACAGACCCTTATCTTTCAGCCATCCAAGATAGGAGTTAAAGAAGGATTTCCATTTCTCTCCATTCATCTCTCCATTCTCATTCATTCCCGCTTTACACAATATTTTGTCAATTCCAATCAGTGCCTGTTTCCCTTCTCTGCGTACCACTAAGTCTTTGGCTATAATGCATTCCTTGGCATTTTGGTTCCCCATTTTTTTTCGGTTCTCCTCACCTAGAAGAGACTCCTCAGTCACTTAGACAATGGTCACTTAGACAATGGGCCACAAAGGTTTCTGAACCATTCCACTACTAGCCTCTCTAGGACTTATACGCCAACCAGAAAAAACAGACCAAAAACATCAATCCCGGGACACATCCACAACACAATCATCGGATCCATACTTTCATTCTTAAATTCTCCAAAGGATAGAAGGCAGGACTGTCAATTTATCTGAGGGATTCTACTGGTTCAAAGGGACCTGAGCCAGACAACAATCTGTTGAATTACCTGGGGAGCCGACCGCTCGGGGGTGAGGGAGTCTCTTCTATGCAGTGATATAATTAGGTAGAATATAACAGTTATTCTTACCTCAGCGCTGTATATATCACCAACAGAGAGCTTCACTCGTCCCACGTCTTGGACCGGTCGAGCACCCTTGGGTAGATTAACTCAAGGTCCCTGTTCGGGCGCCAGCTGTCGTCTCTGAATTTTGGGTCTTCTATCCTTTGGATTACGAGCTCGGAGAGAATGAAGACACAGGACAGGATGTTTGTGTCTAAACATACTCTAAAAACTTTATTACAAAACACAGGGCTAATATACACCCTAAAGGCAGGAAACGGATTTGCCATATATGGTTCGATTATACAGTTTAGCTGAACAAGCGAAAAAAGCTAGTTTCTGTATGCTTTAAAATATTTAATTAGACTTAACTAGTTAGCAAGGTCATTTCATCTTTCTGCAAGAACACATTATTGCTACAAGAAGAAACATCTGGCCAGGGAGAATCACGTTATCTTTTTAGCAAGGACACGCTATTGATACAAGAAGGAACATTCATAGCTGTTGTTTTCACCTAATATAACTGTCAGACTTATATAGCATAGATTGGGCCTTTAAACTTGAGGGACTCCATCTTCTGCTATAACATAATCCACTCCTGTGTGATACTGTCTGATGAACTGTGTATCTAATCCTCTCCTGTGTGATACTGTCTTCTGAGCTGTGTATCTAATACTCTCCTGTGTGATACTGTCTGCTGAGTCGTGTATCTAATCCCGCCCTGTGCGATACTGTCTGCTGAGCCGTGTATCTAATCCACTCCTGTGTGATACTGTCTGATGAACTGTGTATCTAATCCTCTCCTGTGTGATACTGTCTGCTGAGCCGTGTATCTAATCCTCTCCTGTGTGATACTGTCTGCTGAACCGTGTATCTAATCCTATCCTGTGTGATACCGTCTGCTGAGCTGTGTGTCTAATCCTATCCTGTGTAATACCATCTGCTTAGCAGTGTATCTAATCCTATCCTGTGTAATACCATCTGCTTAGCTGTGTGTCTAATCCTATCCTGTGTAATACCATCTGCTTAGCAGTGTATCTAATCCTCTCCTGTGTGATACTGTCTGCTGAGCCGTGTATCTAATCCTCTCCTGTGTGATACTGTGTGCTGAGCTGTGTATCTAATCCTCTCCTGTGTGATACTGTCTGCTGAGCCATGTACAGTTATATGAAAAAGTTTGGGCACCCCTATTAATCTTAAGCTTAATGTTTTATAAAAATTGGTGTTTTTTGCAGCAGCTCTTTCAGTTTGATCTATGTAATAACTGTTGGATACAGTAATGTTTCTGCCTTGAAATGAAGTTTATTGTACTAACAGAAAATGTGCAATCTGCATTCAAACAAAATTTGACAGGTGCATAAGTATGGGCACCTCACCAGAAAAGTGACATTAATATTTAGTAGATCCTCCTTTTGCAAAAATAACAGCCTCTAGTCGCTTCCTGTAGCTTATAATGAGTTCCTGGATCCTGGATGAAGGTATTTTTGACCATTCCTCTTTACAAAACAATTCCAGTTCAGTTAAGTTTGATGGTCGCTGAGCATGGACTGCTCCCTTCAAATGATCCCACAGATGTTCAATGATATTCAGGTCTGGGGACTGGGATGGCCATTCCAGAACATTGTAGTTGTTCCTCTGCATGAATGCCTGAGTAGATTTGGAGCGGTGTTTTGGATCATTGTCTTGCTGAAAGATCCATCCCCTGGGTAACTTCAAGTTTGTCACTGATTCTTGGACATTATTGTCAAGAATCTGCTGATACTGAGTGTAATCCATGCGTCCCTCAACTTTAACAAGATTCCCGGTGCCGGCATTGGACACACAGCCCCAAAGCATGATGGAACCTCCACCAAATTTTACTGTGGGTAGCAACTGTTTTTCTTGGAATGCTGTGTTTTTTTGCCGCCATGCATAACGCCTTTTTGTATGACCAAACAACTCAATCTTGGTTTCATCAGTCCACAGGACCTTCTTCCAAAAAGAAATTGGCTTCTCCTAATGTGGTTTTGCATACCTCAGCCGACTCTGTTTGTGGCGTGCTTGCAGAAAAGGCTTCTTTCGCATCACTCTCCCATACAGCTTCTCCTTGTGCAAAGTGCGTTGTATAGTTGACCGATGCACAGTGACACCATCTGCAGCAAGTTGATGCTGCAGCTCTCTGGAGGTGGTCTGAGGATTGTCCTTGACTGATCTCACCATTCTTCTTCTCTGCCTTTCTGATGTTTTTCTTGGCCTGCCACTTCTGGCCTTAACAAGAACTGTCCCTGTGTTCTTCCATTTCCTTACTATGTTCCTCACAGTGGAAACTGACAGGTTAAATCTCTGAGACAGCTTTTTGCATCCTTCCCCTGAACAACTATGATGAATAATCTTTGTTTTCAGATCATTTGACAGTTGTTTTGAGGAGCCCATGATGCCACTCTTCAGAGGAGATTCAAACAGGAGAACAACTTGCAAGTGGCCACTTTAAGTAGCTTTTCTCATGATTGCATACACCTGGCTATGAAGTTCAAAGCTCAATGAGGTTACAAAACCAAAAAAAGGGCTTTAGTAAGTCAGTAAAAAGTAGGTAGGAGCATTTAAAACAAGAAAATGATAAGGGTGCCCATACTTATGCACCTGTCAAATTTTGTTTGAATGCAGATTGCACATTTTCTGTTAGTACAATAAACCTCATTTCAAGGCAGAAACATTACTGTGTCCAACAGTTATTACATATATCAAACTGAAATAGCTGTTGCAAAAACACCAATTTTTATAAAACATTAAGCTTAAGATTAATAGGGGTGCCCAAACTTTTTCATATAACTGTATCTAATCCTCTCCTGTGTGATACTGTCTGCTGAGCTGTGTATCTAATCCTCTCCTGTGTGATACTGTCTGCTGAGCTGTGTATCTAATCCTCTCCTGTGTGATACTGTCTGCTGAGCCGTGTATCTAATCCTATCCTGTGTGATACTGTCTGCTGAGCCGTGTATCTAATCCTCTCCTGTGTGATACTGTCTGCTGAGCTGTGTATCTAATCCTCTCCTGTGTGATACTGTCTGCTGAGCCGTGTATCTAATCCTCTCCTGTGTGATACTGTCAGCTGAGCTGTGTATCTAATCCTCTCCTGTGTGATACTGTCAGCTGAGCTGTGTATCTAATCCTGTCCTGTGTGATACCGTCTGCTGAGCAGTGTATCTAATCTTATCCTGTGATACTGTCTGCTGAGCAGTGTATCTAATCTTATCCTGTAATACTGTCTGCTGAGCCGTGTATCTAATCCCCTCCTGTGTGATACTGTCTGCTGAGCCGTGTATCTAATCCTATGCTGTGTGATACTGTCTGCTGAGCTGTGTATCTAATCCTATGCTGTGTAATACTGTCTGCTGAGCTGTGTGTCTAATCCTATGCTGTGTATCTAATCCTCTCCTGTTTGATAATGTCTGCTGAACCATGTATCTAATACTCTCCTGTGTGATACTGTCTGCTGAGCTGTGTATCTAATCCTGTGTGATACTGTCTGCTGAGCTGTGTATCTAATCCTATCCTGTGTAATACCATCTGCTGAGCAGTGTATCTAATCCTATCCTGTGTGACACTGTCTGCTGAGCTGTGTATCTAATCCTCTCCTGTGTGATACTGTCTGCTGAGCCGTGTATCTAATCCTCTCCTGTGTGATACTGTGTGCTGAGCTGTGTATCTAATCCTCTCCTGTGTGATACTGTCTGCTGAGCCATTTATCTAATCCTCTCCTGTGTGATACTGTCTGCTGAGCTGTGTATCTAATCCTCTCCTGTGTGATACTGTCTGCTGAGCCGTTTATCTAATCCTCTACTGTGTGATACTGTCTGCTGAGCTGTGTATCTAATCCACTCCTGTGTGATACCGTCTGCTGAGCCGTGTATCTAATCCTCTCCTGTGTGATACCGTCTGCTGAGCAGTGTATCTAATCTTCTCCTGTGTGATACTGTGTGTTGAGCTGTGTATCTAATCCCATCCTGTGTGATACTGTTTGCTGAGCTGTGTATCTAATCCTCTCCAGTGTGATACTGTCTGATGAGCTGTGTATCTAATCGTCTCCTGTGTGATACTGTCTGAAGAACTGTGTATCTAATCCTATCTTGCATGATACCGTCTGCTGAGTCGTGTATCTAATCCCACCCTGTGTGATACTGTCTGCTGAGCTGTGTATCTAATCCTCTCCTGCGTAATACTGTCTGCTGAACCGTGTATCTAATCCCCTCCTCTGTGATACTGTCTGCTGAGCTGTGTATCTAATCCTCTCCTGTGTAATACTGTCTGCTGAACCGTGTATCTAATCCTCTCCTGTGTGATACTGTCTCATGAACTGTGTTTCTAATCCTCTCCTGTGTGATACTGTCTGCTGAGCTGTGTATCTAATCCTCTCCTGTGTAATACTGTCTGCTGAACCGTGTATCTAATCCCCTCCTGTGTGATACTGTCTGCTGAGCTGTGTATCTAATCCTCTCCTGTGTAATACTGTCTGCTGAACCGTGTATTTAATCCTCTCCTGTGTGATACTGTCTGCTGAGCTGTGTATCTAATCCACTCCTGTGTGATACTGTCTCATGAACTGTGTTTCTAATCCTCTCCTGTGTGATACTGTCTGCTGAGCTGTGTATCTAATCCTCTTCTGTGTGATATTGTCAGCTGAGCTGTGTATCTAATCCCCTCCTGTGTGATACTGTCTGCTGAGCTGTGTATCTAATCCTCTCCTGTGTGATACTGTCTGCTGAGCTATGTATCTAATCCTCTCCTGTGTGATACTATCTGCAGAGCAGTGTATCTAATCCTCTCCTGTGTGATACTGTCTGCTGAGCTGTGTATCTAATCCTGTCCTGTGTGATACCGTCTGCTGAGCTATGTATCTAATCCTCTCCTGTGCGATACCGTCTGCTGAGCTATGTATCTAATCCTCTCCTGTGCGATTCTGTCTGCTGAGCTGTGCATCTAATCCTCTCCTGTGTGATACTGTCTGCTGAGCCGTGTATCTAATCCTCTCCTGTGTGAAACTGTCTGCTGAGCTGTGTATCTAATCCTTTCCTGTGTGATACTGTCTGCTGAGCCGTGTATCTAATCCTACCCTGTGTGATACTGACTGCTGTGCTGTGTATCTAATCCTATCCTGTGTAATACTGTCTGCTGAGCTGTGTATCTAATTCTATGCTGTGTGATACTGTCTGCTGAGCTGTGTATCTAATCCTATGCTGTGTGATACTGTCTGCTGAGCTGTATCTCTAATCCTACCCTGTGTGATACTGTCTGCTGAGCCGTGTATCTAATCCTCTCCTGTGTGATACCGTCTGCTGAGCAGTGTATCTAATCCTCTCCTGTGTGATACTGTCTGCTGAGTCGTGTATCTAATCCGCTCCTGTGTGATACTGTCTGCTGAGCTGTGTATCTAATCCTCTCCTGTGTGATACTGTCTGCTGAGCCGTGTATCTAATCCTCTCCTGTGTGATACTGTCTGCTGAGCCGTGTATCTAATCCTCTCCTGTGTGATACTGTCTGCTGAGCTGTGTATCTAATCCCGCCCTGTGTGATACTGACTGCTGTGCTGTGTATTTAATCCTATGCTGTGTATCTAATTCTATGCTGTGTGATACTGTCTACTGAGCTGTGTATCTAATCCTCTCCTGTGTGATACTGTCTGCTGAGCTATGTATCTAATCCTCTCCTGTGTGATACTATCTGCAGAGCAGTGTATCTAATCCTCTCCTGTGTGATACTGTCTGCTGAGCTATGTATCTAATCCTCTCCTGTGTGATACTATCTGCAGAGCAGTGTATCTAATCCTCTCCTGTGTGATACTGTCTGCTGAGCCGTGTATCTAATCCTATGCTGTGTGATACTGTCTGCTGAGCTGTGTATCTAATCCTATGCTGTGTAATACTGTCTGCTGAGCTGTGTATCTAATCCTATGCTGTGTATCTAATCCTCTCCTGTTTGATAATGTCTGCTGAGCTGTGTATCTAATACTCTCCTGTGTGATACTGTCTGCTGAGCTGTGTATCTAATCCTGTGTGATACTGTCTGCTGTGCAGTGTATCTAATCCTATCCTGTGTGACACTGTCTGCTGAGCTGTGTATCTAATCCTCTCCTGTGTGATACTGTCTGCTGAGCCGTGTATCTAATCCTCTCCTGTGTGATACTGTGTGCTGAGCTGTGTATCTAATCCTCTCCTGTGTGATACTGTCTGCTGAGCCATTTATCTAATCCTCTCCTGTGTGATACTGTCTGCTGAGCTGTGTATCTAATCCTCTCCTGTGTGATACTGTCTGCTGAGCCGTGTATCTAATCCTCTCCTGTGTGATACTGTCTGCTGAGCTGTGTATCTAATCCTATGCTGTGTGATACTGTCTGCTGAGCTGTATCTCTAATCCTCTCCTGTGTGATACCGTCTGCTGAGCCGTGTATCTAATCCTCTCCTGTGTGATACCGTCTGCTGAGCAGTGTATCTAATCCTCTCCTGTGTGATACTGTCTGCTGAGCTGTGTATCTAATCCTCTCCAGTGTGATACTGTCTGATGAGCTGTGTATCTAATCGTCTCCTGTGTGATACTGTCTGAAGAACTGTGTATCTAATCCCATCCTGTGTGATACTGTCTGCTGAGCTGTGTATCTAATCGTCTCCTGTGTGATACTGTCTGCTGAACCGTGTATCTAATCCACTCCTGTGTGATACTGTCTCATGAACTGTGTTTCTAATCCTCTCCTGTGTGATACTGTCTGCTGAGCTGTGTATCTAATCCTCTTCTGTGTGATACTGTCAGCTGAGCTGTGTATCTAATCCCCTCCTGTGTGATACTGTCTGCTGAACTGTGTATCTAATCATCTCCTGTGTGATACTGTCTGCTGAGCCGTGTATCTAATCCTGTCCTGTGTGATACTGTCTGCTGAGCTATGTATCTAATCCTCTCCTGTGTGATACTATCTGCAGAGCAGTGTATCTAATCCTCTCCTGTGTGATACTGTCTGCTGAGCTGTGTATCTAATCCTGTCCTGTGTGATACCGTCTGCTGAGCTATGTATCTAATCCTCTCCTGTGCGATACTGTCTGCTGAGCTGTGTATCTAATCCTGTCCTGTTTGATACCGTCTGCTGAGCTATGTATCTAATCCTCTCCTGTGCGATACTGTCTTCTGACACTTGTATCTAATCCTCTACTGTGTGATTCTGTCTGCTGAGCTGTGCATCTAATCCTATCCTGTGTGATACTGTCTGCTGAGCCGTGTATCTAATCCTCTCCTGTGTGAAACTGTCTGCTGAGCTGTGTATCTAATCCTCTCCTCTGTGATACTGTCTGCTGAGCCGTGTATCTAATCCTACCCTGTGTGATACTGACTGCTGTGCTGTGTATCTAATCCTATCCTGTGTAATACTGTCTGCTGAGCTGTGTATCTAATTCTATGCTGTGTGATACTGTCTGCTGAGCTGTGTATCTAATCCTATGCTGTGTGATATTGTCTGCTGAGCTGTATCTCTAATCCTACCCTGTGTGATACTGTCTGCTGAGCCGTGTATCTAATCCTCTCCTGTGTGATACCGTCTGCTGAGCGGTGTATCTAATCCTCTCCTGTGTGATACCGGCTGCTGAGCTGTGTATCTAATCCTCTCCTGTGCGATACTGTCTGCTAAACTGTGTATCTAATCCTCTCCTGTGTGATACTGTCTGCTGAGTCGTGTATCTAATCCGCTCCTGTGTGATACTGTCTGCTGAGCCGTGTATCTAATCCTTTCCTGTGCGATACTGTCTGCTGAGCTGTGTATCTAATCCTGTCCTGTGTGATACCGTCTGCTGAGCTATGTATCTAATCCTCTCCTGTGCGATACTGTCTGCTGAGCTGTGTATCTAATCCTGTCCTGTGTGATACCGTCTGCTGAGCTATGTATCTAATCCTCTCCTGTGTGATACTGTCTGCTTAGCTGTGTATCTAATCCTATGCTGTGTGATACTGTCTGCTGAGCCGTGTATCTAATCCTCTACTGTGTGATTCTGTCTGCTAAGCTGTGCATCTAATCCTATCCTGTGTGATACTATCTGCTGATCAGTGTATCTAATCCTCTCCTGTGTGATACTGTCTGCTGAGCCGTGTATCTAATCCTCTCCTGGGTGATACTGTCTGCTGAGCTGTGTATCTAATCCTCTCCTCTGTGATACTGTCTGCTGAGCCGTGTATCTAATCCTACCCTGTGTGATACTGACTGCTGTGCTGTGTATCTAATCCTATGCTGTGTGATACTGTCTGCTGAGCAGTGTATCTAATCCTCTCCTGTGTGATACCGGCTGCTGAGCTGTGTATCTAATCCTCTCCTGTGCGATACTGTCTGCTAAACTGTGTATCTAATCCTCTCCTGTGTGATACTGTCTGCTGAGTCGTGTATCTAATCCGCTCCTGCGTGATACTGTCTGCTGAGCCGTGTATCTAATCCTTTCCTGTGTGATACTGTGTGCTGAGCTGTGTATCTAATCCTCTCCTGTGTGATACTGTCTGCTGAGCCGTGTATCTAATCCTCTCCTGTGTGATACTGTCTGCTGAGCCGTGTATCTAATCCTCTCCTGTGTGATACTGTCTGCTGAGCTGTGTATCTAATCCCGCCCTGTGTGATACTGACTGCTGTGCTGTGTATTTAATCCTATGCTGTATCTCTAATCCTATCCTGTGTGATACTGTCTGCTGAGCAGTGTATCTAATCCTCTCCTTGTGATACTGTCTGCTGAGCCGTGTATCTAATCCTACCCTGTGTGATACTGTCTGCTGTGCCATGTATCTAATCCTGTCCTGTGTGATACTGTCTGCTGAGCAGTGTTTCTAATCCTATCCTGTGTGATACCATCTGCTGAGCAGTGTATCTAATCCTCTCCTGTGTGATACTGTATGCTGAGCCATGTATCTAATCCTCTCCTGTGTGATACTGTCTGCTGAGTTGTGTATCTAATCCTCTCCTGTGTGATACTGTCTGCTGAGCTGTGTATCTAATCCTATGCTGTGATACTGTCTGCTGAGCTGTATCTCTAATCCTCTCCTGTGTGATACTGTCTGATGAGCCGTGTATCTAATCCTCTCCTGTGTGATACCGTCTGCTGAGCAGTGTATCTAATCCTCTCCTGTGTGATACCGGCTGCTGAGCTGTGTATCTAATCCTCTCCTGTGTGATACTGTCTGCTGAGCCGTGTATCTAATCCTATCCTGTGTGATACTGTGTGCTGAGCCGTGTATCTAATCCCACCCTGTGCGATACTGTCTGCTGAGCAGTGTATCTAATCCACTCCTGTATGATACTGTGTGCTGAGCCGTGTATCTAATCCTCTCCCGTGTGATACCGTCTGCTGAGCAGTGTATCTAATCCTCTCCTGTGTGATACTGTCTGCTGAGCCGTGTATCTAATCCTCTTCTGTGTGATACTGTCTGCTGAGCCGTGTATCTAATCCCTTCCTCTGTGATACTGTCTGCTGAGCTGTGTATCTAATCCACTCCTGTGTGATACTGTCTGCTGAGCTGTGTATCTAATCCTCTCCTGTGTGATACTGTCTGCTGAGCTGTGTATCTAATCCTCTCCCGTGTGATACCGTCTGCTGAGCAGTGTATCTAATCCTCTCCTGTGTGATACTGTCTGCTGAGCCGTGTATCTAATCCTCTTCTGTGTGATACTGTCTGCTGAGCCGTGTATCTAATCCCTTCCTCTGTGATACTGTCTGCTGAGCTGTGTATCTAATCCACTCCTGTGTGATACTGTCTGCTGAGCTGTGTATCTAATCCTCTCCTGTGTGATACTGTCTGCTGAGCTGTGTATCTAATCCTCTCCTGTGTGATACTGTCTGCTGAGCTGTGTATCTAATCCTCTGCTGTGTGATACTGTCTGCTGAGCAGTGTATCTAATCCTGTCCTGTGTGATACCGTCTGCTGAGCTATGTATCTAATACTCTCCTGTGTGATACCGTCCGCTGAGCTATGTATCTAATCCTCTCCTGTGTGATACTATCTGCTGAGCAGTGTATCTAATCCACTCCTGTATGATACTGTCTGCTGAGCTGTGTATCTAATCCCGCCCTGTGTGATACTGACTGCTGTACATCTAATCCTATGCTGTGTATCTAATTCTATGCTGTGCGATACTCTCTGCTGAGCTGTATCTCTAATCCTACCCTGTATGATACTGTCTGCTGAGTCATGTATCTAATCCTCTCCTGTGTGATACTGTCTGCTGAGCTGTGTATCTAATCCTTTCCTGTGTGATACTGTCTGCTGAGCTGTGTATCTTATCCTCTCCTGTGTGATACTGTCTGCTGAGCTGTGAATCTAATCCTCTCCTGTGTGATACTGTCTGCTGAGCTGTGTATCTAATCCTCTCCTGTGTGATACTGTCTGATGAACTGTGTATCTAATCCTATGCTGTGTGATACTGTCTGCTGAGCTGTGTATCTAATCCTCTCCTGTGTGATACTGTCTGCTGAGCTGTGTATCTAATCCTATGCTGTGTGATACTGTCTGCTGAGCTGTGTATCTAATCCTCTCCTGTGTGATACTGTCTGCTGAGCTGTGTATCTAATCCTATGCTGTGTGATACTGTCTGCTGAGCTGTGTATCTAATCCTATCCTGTGTGATACTGTCTGCTGAGCCGTGTATCTAATCCTGTCCTGTGTGATACTGTATGCTGAGCAGTGTATCTAATCATATCCTGTGTGATACCATCTGCTGAGCTGTGTATCTAATCCTATCCTGTGTGATACTGTCTCCTGAGCCGTGTATCTAATCCTGTCCTGTGTGATACTGTCTGCTGAGCAGTGTATCTAATCATATCCTGTGTGATACCATCTGCTTAGCCGTGTATCTAATTCTATGCTGTGTATCTAATCCTCTCCTGTGTGATACTGTCTGCTGAGCTGTGTATCTAATCCTATGCTGTGTGATACTGTCTGCTGAGCTGTATCTCTTATCCTACCTTGTGTGATACTGTCTGCTGAGCCGTGTATCTAATCCTCTCCTGTGTGATACTGTCTGCTGAGCTGTGTATCTAATCCTTTCCTGTGTGATACTGACTGCTGAGCTATGTATCTAATCCTATCCTGTGTAATACTAACTGCTGAGCTGTGTATCTAATCCTCTCCTGTGTGATACTGTCTGCTGAGCCGTGTATCTAATCCTCTCCTGTGTGAAACTGTCTGCTGAGCTGTGTATCTAATCCTCTCCTCTGTGATACTGTCTGCTGAGCCGTGTATCTAATCCTACCCTGTGTGATACTGACTGCTGTGCTGTGTATCTAATCCTACCCTGTGTAATACTGTCTGCTGAGCTGTGTATCTAATTCTATGCTGTGTGATACTGTCTGCTGAGCTGTGTATCTAATCCTATGCTGTGTGATATTGTCTGCTGAGCTGTATCTCTAATCCTACCCTGTGTGATACTGTCTGCTGAGCCGTGTATCTAATCCTCTCCTGTGTGATACCGGCTGCTGAGCTGTGTATCTAATCCTCTCCTGTGCGATACTGTCTGCTAAACTGTGTATCTAATCCTCTCCTGTGTGATACTGTCTGCTGAGTCGTGTATCTAATCCGCTCCTGTGTGATACTGTCTGCTGAGCCGTGTATCTAATCCTTTCCTGTGCGATACTGTCTGCTGAGCTGTGTATCTAATCCTGTCCTGTGTGATACCGTCTGCTGAGCTATGTATCTAATCCTCTCCTGTGCGATACTGTCTGCTGAGCTGTGTATCTAATCCTGTCCTGTGTGATACCGTCTGCTGAGCTATGTATCTAATCCTCTCCTGTGTGATACTGTCTGCTGAACTGTGTATCTAATCCTATGCTGTGTGATACTGTCTGCTGAGCTGTATCTAATCCTCTCCTGTGTGATAGTGTCTGCTGAGCCGTGTATCTAATCCTCTACTGTGTGATTCTGTCTGCTAAGCTGTGCATCTAATCCTATCCTGTGTGATACTATCTGCTGATCAGTGTATCTAATCCTCTCCTGTGTGATACTGTCTGCTGAGCCGTGTATCTAATCCTCTCCTGGGTGATACTGTCTGCTGAGCTGTGTATCTAATCCTCTCCTCTGTGATACTGTCTGCTGAGCAGTGTATCTAATCCTGTCCTGGGTGATACTGTCTGCTGAGCTGTGTATCTAATCCTCTCCTCTGTGATACTGTCTGCTGAGCAGTGTATCTAATCCTACCCTGTATGATACTGACTGCTGTGCTGTGTATCTAATCCTATGCTGTGTGATACTGTCTGCTGAGCTGTGTATCTAATCCTATGCTGTGTGATACTGTCTGCTGAGCTGTGTATCTAATCCTATGCTGTGTGATACTGTCTGCTGAGCAGTGTATCTAATCCTCTCCTGTGTGATACCGGCTGCTGAGCTGTGTATCTAATCCTCTCCTGTGCGATACTGTCTGCTAAACTGTGTATCTAATCCTCTCCTGTGTGATACTGTCTGCTGAGTCGTGTATCTAATCCGCTCCTGCGTGATACTGTCTGCTGAGCCGTGTATCTAATCCTTTCCTGTGTGATACAGTGTGCTGAGCTGTGTATCTAATCCTCTCCTGTGTGATACTGTCTGCTGAGCCGTGTATCTAATCCTCTCCTGTGTGATACTGTCTGCTGAGCTGTGTATCTAATCCCGCCCTGTGTGATACTGACTGCTGTGCTGTGTATTTAATCCTATGCTGTATCTCTAATCCTATCCTGTGTGATACTGTCTGCTGAGCAGTGTATCTAATCCTCTCCTTGTGATACTGTCTGCTGAGCCGTGTATCTAATCCTACCCTGTGTGATACTGTCTGCTGTGCCATGTATCTAATCCTGTCCTGTGTGATACTGTGTGCTGAGCAGTGTTTCTAATCCTATCCTGTGTGATACCATCTGCTGAGCAGTGTATCTAATCCTCTCCTGTGTGATACTGTATGCTGAGCCATGTATCTAATCCTCTCCTGTGTGATACTGTCTGCTGAGTTGTGTATCTAATCCTCTCCTGTGTGATACTGTCTGCTGAGCCGTGTATCTAATTCTATGCTGTGTGGTACTGTCTGCTGAGCTGTGTATCTAATCCTATGCTGTGATACTGTCTGCTGAGCTGTATCTCTAATCCTCTCCTGTGTGATACTGTCTGATGAGCCGTGTATCTAATCCTCTCCTGTGTGATACCGTCTGCTGAGCAGTGTATCTAATCCTCTCCTGTGTGATACCGGCTGCTGAGCTGTGTATCTAATCCTCTCCTGTGTGATACTGTCTGCTGAGCCGTGTATCTAATCCTATCCTGTGTGATACTGTGTGCTGAGCTGTGTATCTAATCCTATCCTGTGTGATACTGTCTGCTGAGCCGTGTATCTAATCCCACCCTGTGCGATACTGTCTGCTGAGCAGTGTATCTAATCCACTCCTGTATGATACTGTCTGCTGAGCCGTGTATCTAATCCTCTCCTGTGTGATACCGTCTGCTGAGCAGTGTATCTAATCCTCTCCTGTGTGATACTGTCTGCTGAGCCGTGTATCTAATCCTCTTCTGTGTGATACTGTCTGCTGAGCCGTGTATCTAATCCCTTCCTCTGTGATACTGTCTGCTGAGCTGTGTATCTAACCAACTCCTGTGTGATACTGTCTGCTGAGCTGTGTATCTAATCCTCTCCTGTGTGATACTGTCTGCTGAGCTGTGTATCTAATCCTCTCCTGTGTGATACTGTCTGCTGAGCTGTGTATCTAATCCTCTGCTGTGTGATACTGTCTGCTGAGCAGTGTATCTAATCCTGTCCTGTGTGATACCGTCTGCTGAGCTATGTATCTAATACTCTCCTGTGTGATACCGTCCGCTGAGCTATGTATCTAATCCTCTCCTGTGTGATACTATCTGCTGAGCAGTGTATCTAATCCACTCCTGTATGATACTGTCTGCTGAGCTGTGTATCTAATCCCGCCCTGTGTGATACTGACTGCTGTGCATCTAATCCTATGCTGTGTATCTAATTCTATGCTGTGCGATACTCTCTGCTGAGCTGTATCTCTAATCCTACCCTGTGTGATACTGTCTGCTGAGTCATGTATCTAATCCTCTCCTGTGTGATACTGTCTGCTGAGCTGTGTATCTAATCCTTTCCTGTGTGATACTGTCTGCTGAGCTGTGTATCTAATCCTCTCCTGTGTGATACTGTCTGCTGAGCTGTGTATCTAATCCTCTCCTGTGTGATACTGTCTGATGAACTGTGTATCTAATCCTATGCTGTGTGATACTGTCTGCTGAGCTGTGTATCTAATCCTCTCCTGTGTGATACTGTCTGCTGAGCTGTGTATCTAATCCTATGCTGTGTGATACTGTCTGCTGAGCTGTGTATCTAATCCTCTCCTGTGTGATACTGTCTGCTGAGCTGTGTATCTAATCCTATGCTGTGTGATACTGTCTGCTGAGCTGTGTATCTAATCCTATCCTGTGTGATACTGTCTGCTGAGCCGTGTATCTAATCCTGTCCTGTGTGATACTGTATGCTGAGCAGTGTATCTAATCATATCCTGTGTGATACCATCTGCTGAGCCGTGTATCTAATCCTCTCCTGTGTGATACTGTCTGCTGAGCTGTGTATCTAATCCTATGCTGTGTGATACTGTCTGCTGAGCTGTGTATCTAATCCTATCCTGTGTGATACTGTCTCCTGAGCCGTGTATCTAATCCTGTCCTGTGTGATACTGTCTGCTGAGCAGTGTATCTAATCATATCCTGTGTGATACCATCTGCTTAACCGTGTATCTAATTCTATGCTGTGTCATACTGTCTGCTGAGCTGTGTATCTAATCCTATGCTGTGTGATACTGTCTGCTGAGCTGTATCTCTAATCCTACCTTGTGTGATACTGTCTGCTGAGCCGTGTATCTAATCCTCTCCTGTGTGATACTGTCTGCTGAGCTGTGTATCTAATCCTTTCCTGTGTGATACTGACTGCTGAACTATGTATCTAATCCTATCCTGTGTAATACTAACTGCTGAGCTGTGTATCTAATCCTCTCCTGTGTGATACTGTCTGCTGAGCCGTGTATCTAATCCTACCCTGTGTGATACTGTCTGCTGAGCCGTGTATCTAATCCTGTCCTGTGTGATACTGTCTGCTGAGCTGTATATCTAATCTTCTCCTGTGTGATACTGTCTGCTGAGCAGTGCATCTAATCCTATCCTGTGTGATACCATCTGCTTAGCAGTGTATCTAATCCTTTCCTGTGTGATACTGACTGCTGAGCTGTGTATCTAATCCTATCCTGTATAATACTAACTGCTGAGCTGTGTATCTAATTATATGCTGTGTGATACTGTCTGCTGAGCTGTGTATCTAATCCTATGCTGTGTGATACTGTCTGCTGAGCTGTGTATCTAATCCTCTCCTGTGTGATACTGTCTGCTGAGCTGTGTATCTAATCCTGTCCTGTGTGATACTGTCTGCTGAGCTGTGTATCTAATCCTCTCCTGTGTGATACTATCTGCAGAGCAGTGTATCTAATCCTCTCCTGTGTGATACTGTCTGCTGAGCTGTGTATCTAATCCTGTCCTGTGTGATACCGTCTGCTGAGCTATGTATCTAATCCTCTCCTGTGCGATACTGTCTGCTGAGCCGTGTATCTAATCCTATCCTGTGTGATACTATCTGCTGATCAGTGTATCTAATCCTCTCCTGTGTGATACTGTCTGCTGAGCCGTGTATCTAATCCTCTCCTGTGTGATACTGTCTGCTGAGCTGTGTATCTAATCCTCTCCTCTGTGATACTGTCTGCTGAGCCGTGTATCTAATCCTACCCTGTGTGATACTGTCTGCTGAGCCGTGTATCTAATCCTGTCCTGTGTCATACTGTCTGCTGAGCTGTGCATCTAATCCTATCCTGTGTGATACCATCTGCTTAGCCGTGTATCTAATCCTTTCCTGTGTGATACTGACTGCTGAGCTGTGTATCTAATCCTATCCTGTGTAATACTAACTGCTGAGCTGTGTATCTAATTCTATGCTGTGTGATACTGTCTGCTGAGCTGTGTATCTAATCCTCTCCTGTGTAATACTAACTGCTGAGCTGTGTATCTAATCCTATGCTGTGTGATACTGTCTGCTGAGCTGTATCTCTAATCCTACCCTGTGTGATACTGTCTGCTGAGCCGTGTATCTAATCCTCTCCTGTGTGATACCGGCTGCTGAGCTGTGTATCTAATCCTCTCCTGTGTGATTCTGACTGCTGTGCTGTGTATCTAATCCTATCCTGCGTAATACTAACTGCTGAGCTGTGTATCTGATTCTATGCTGTGTGATACTGTCTGCTGAGCTGTATCTCTAATCCTACCCTGTGTGATACTGTCTGCTGAGCCGTGTATCTAATCCTTTCCTGTGTCATACTGTCTGCTGAGCTGTGTATCTAATCCTGTCTTGTGTGATACTGTCTGCTGAGCTGTGTATCTAATCCTGTCTTGTGTGATACTGTCTGCTGAGCTGTGTATCTAATCCTCTCCTGTGTAATACTAACTGCTGAGCTGTGTATCTAATTCTATGCTGTGTGATACTGTCTGCTGAGCTGTGTATCTAATCCCATGCTGTGTGATACTGTCTGCTGAGCTGTGTATCTAATCCTATGCTGTGTGATACTGTCTGCTGAGCTGTATCTCTAATCCTACCCTGTGTGATACTGTCTGCTGAGCCGTGTATCTAATCCTCTCCTTTGTGATACCGTCTGCTGAGCAGTGTATCTAATCCTCTCCTGTGTGATACCGGCTGCTGAGCTGTGTATCTAATCCTCTCCTGTGTGATACTGTCTGCTAAACTGTGTATCTAATCCGCTCCTGTGTGATACTGTCTGCTGAGCCGTGTATCTAATCCTTTCCTGTGTGATACTGTGTGCTGAGCTGTGTATCTAATCCTCTCCTGTGTGATACTGTCTGATGAACTGTGTATCTAATCCTCTCCTGTGTGATACTGTCTGCTGAGCTGTATCTCTAATCCTCTCCTGTGTGATACTGTCTGCTGAGCAGTGTATCTAATCCACTCCTGTGTGATACTGTCTGATGAACTGTGTATATAATCCTATCCTGTGTGATACTGTCTGCTGAGCTGTGTATCTAATCCTCTCCTGTGTGATACTGTCTGCTGAGCTGTGTATCTAATCCTCTCCTGTGTGATACTGTCTGATGAACTGTGTATCTAATCCTCTCCTGTGTGATACTGTCTGCTGAGCAGTGTATCTAATCCACTTCTGTGTGATACTGTCTGCTGAGCCATGTATCTAATCCTTTCCTGTGCGATACTGTCTGCTGAGCTGTGTATCTAATCCTGTCCTGTGTGATACCGTCTGCTGAGCTATGTATCTAATCCTCTCCTGTGCGATACTGTCTGCTGAGCTGTGTATCTAATCCTGTCCTGTGTGATACCGTCTGCTGAGCTATGTATCTAATCCTCTCCTGTGTGATACTGTCTGCTGAACTGTGTATCTAATCCTATGCTGTGTGATACTGTCTGCTGAGCTGTGTATCTAATCCACTCCTGTGTGATACTGTCTGATGAACTGTGTATCTAATCCTCTCCTGTGTGATACTGTCTGCTGAGCAGTGTTTCTAATCCTCTCCTGTGTGATACTGTCTGCTGAGTCATGTATCTAATCCTCTCCTGTGTGATACTGTCTGCTGAGCTGTGTATCTAATCCTTTCCTGTGTGATACTGTCTGCTGAGCTGTGTATCTAATCCTCTCCTGTGTGATACTGTCTGCTGAGCTGTGTATCTAATCCTCTCCTGTGTGATACTGTCTGCTGAGCTGTGTATCTAATCCTCTCCTGTGTGATACTGTCTGATGAACTGTGTATCTAATCCTATGCTGTGTGATACTGTCTGCTGAGCTGTGTATCTAATCCTATGCTGTGTGATACTGTCTGCTGAGCTGTGTATCTAATCCTCTCCTGTGTGATACTGTCTGCTGAGCTGTGTATCTAATCCTATGCTGTGTGATACTGTCTGCTGAGCTGTGTATCTAATCCTCTCCTGTGTGATACTGTCTGCTGAGCTGTGTATCTAATCCTATGCTGTGTGATACTGTCTGCTCAGCTGTGTATCTAATCCTCTCCTGTGTGATACTGTCTGATGAACTGTGTATCTAATCCTCTCCTGTGTGATACTGTCTGCTGAGCTGTATCTCTAATCCTCTCCTGTGTGATACTGTCTGCTGAGCCGTGTATCTAATCCACTCCTGTGTGATACTGTCTGATGAACTGTGTATATAATCCTATCCTGTGTGATACTGTCTGCTGAGCTGTGTAGCTAATCCTCTCCTGTGTGATACTGTCTGCTGAGCTGTGTATCTAATCCTCTCCTGTGTGATACTGTCTGCTGAGCTGTGTATCTAATCCTCTCCTGTGTGATACTGTCTGATGAACTGTGTATCTAATCCTCTCCTGTGTGATACTGTCTGCTGAGCAGTGTATCTAATCCACTTCTGTGTGATACTGTCTGCTGAGCCATGTATCTAATCCTGTCCTGTGTGATACCGTCTGCTGAGCTATGTATCTAATCCTCTCCTGTGCGATACTGTCTGCTGAGCTGTGTATCTAATCCTGTCCTGTGTGATACCGTCTGCTGAGCTATGTATCTAATCCTCTCCTGTGTGATACTGTCTGCTGAACTGTGTATCTAATCCTATGCTGTGTGATACTGTCTGCTGAGCTGTATCTAATCCTCTCCTGTGTGATAGTGTCTGCTGAGCCGTGTATCTAATCCTCTACTGTGTGATTCTGTCTGCTAAGCTGTGCATCTAATCCTATCCTGTGTGATACTATCTGCTGATCAGTGTATCTAATCCTCTCCTGTGTGATACTGTCTGCTGAGCCGTGTATCTAATCCTCTCCTGGGTGATACTGTCTGCTGAGCTGTGTATCTAATCCTCTCCTCTGTGATACTGTCTGCTGAGCCGTGTATCTAATCCTACCCTGTGTGATACTGTCTGCTGAGCTGTGTATCTAATCCTATGCTGTGTGATACTGTCTGCTGAGCTGTGTATCTAATCCTATGCTGTGTGATACTGTCTGCTGAGCAGTGTATCTAATCCTCTCCTGTGTGATACCGGCTGCTGAGCTGTGTATCTAATCCTCTCCTGTGCGATACTGTCTGCTAAACTGTGTATCTAATCCTCTCCTGTGTGATACTGTCTGCTGAGTCGTGTATCTAATCCGCTACTGCGTGATACTGTCTGCTGAGCCGTGTATCTAATCCTTTCCTGTGTGATACTGTGTGCTGAGCTGTGTATCTAATCCTCTCCTGTGTGATACTGTCTGCTGAGCCGTGTATCTAATCCTCTCCTGTGTGATACTGTCTGCTGAGCCGTGTATCTAATCCTCTCCTGTGTGATACTGTCTGCTGAGCTGTGTATCTAATCCCGCCCTGTGTGATACTGACTGCTGAGCAGTGTATCTAATCCTCTCCTTGTGATACTGTCTGCTGAGCCGTGTATCTAATCCTACCCTGTGTGATACTGTCTGCTGTGCCATGTATCTAATCCTGTCCTGTGTGATACTGTCTGCTGAGCCGTGTATCTAATCCACTCCTGTATGATACTGTCTGCTGAGCCGTGTATCTAATCCTCTCCTGTGTGATACCGTCTGCTGAGCAGTGTATCTAATCCTCTCCTGTGTGATACTGTCTGCTGAGCCGTGTATCTAATCCTCTTCTGTGTGATACTGTCTGCTGAGCCGTGTATCTAATCCCTTCCTCTGTGATACTGTCTGCTGAGCTGTGTATCTAATCCACTCCTGTGTGATACTGTCTGCTGAGCTGTGTATCTAATCCTCTCCTGTGTGATACTGTCTGCTGAGCTGAGTATCTAATCCTCTCCTGTGTGATACTGTCTGCTGAGCTGTGTATCTAATCCTCTGCTGTGTGATACTGTCTGCTGAGCAGTGTATCTAATCCTGTCCTGTGTGATACCGTCTGCTGAGCTATGTATCTAATACTCTCCTGTGTGATACCGTCCGCTCAGCTATGTATCTAATCCTCTCCTGTGTGATACTATCTGCTGAGCACTGTATCTAATCCACTCCTGTATGATACTGTCTGCTGAGCTGTGTATCTAATCCCGCCCTGTGTGATACTGACTGCTGTGCATCTAATCCTATGCTGTGTATCTAATTCTATGCTGTGCGATACTCTCTGCTGAGCTGTATCTCTAATCCTACCCTGTGTGATACTGTCTGCTGAGTCATGTATCTAATCCTCTCCTGTGTGATACTGTCTGCTGAGCTGTGTATCTAATCCTTTCCTGTGTGATACTGTCTGCTGAGCTGTGTATCTAATCCTCTCCTGTGTGATACTGTCTGCTGAGCTGTGTATCTAATCCTCTCCTGTGTGATACTGTCTGCTGAGCTGTGTATCTAATCCTCTCCTGTGTGATACTGTCTGATGAACTGTGTATCTAATCCTATGCTGTGTGATACTGTCTGCTGAGCTGTATCTAATCCTCTCCTGTGTGATAGTGTCTGCTGAGCCGTGTATCTAATCCTCTACTGTGTGATTCTGTCTGCTAAGCTGTGCATCTAATCCTATCCTGTGTGATACTATCTGCTGATCAGTGTATCTAATCCTCTCCTGTGTGATACTGTCTGCTGAGCCGTGTATCTAATCCTCTCCTGGGTGATACTGTCTGCTGAGCTGTGTATCTAATCCTCTCCTCTGTGATACTGTCTGCTGAGCCGTGTATCTAATCCTACCCTGTGTGATACTGACTGCTGTGCTGTGTATCTAATCCTATGCTGTGTGATACTGTCTGCTGAGCTGTGTATCTAATCCTATGCTGTGTGATACTGTCTGCTGAGCTGTGTATCTAATCCTATGCTGTGTGATACTGTCTGCTGAGCAGTGTATCTAATCCTCTCCTGTGTGATACCGGCTGCTGAGCTGTGTATCTAATCCTCTCCTGTGCGATACTGTCTGCTAAACTGTGTATCTAATCCTCTCCTGTGTGATACTGTCTGCTGAGTCATGTATCTAATCCGCTACTGCGTGATACTGTCTGCTGAGCCGTGTATCTAATCCTTTCCTGTGTGATACTGTGTGCTGAGCTGTGTATCTAATCCTCTCCTGTGTGATACTGTCTGCTGAGCCGTGTATCTAATCCTCTCCTGTGTGATACTGTCTGCTGAGCCGTGTATCTAATCCTCTCCTGTGTGATACTGTCTGCTGAGCTGTGTATCTAATCCCGCCCTGTGTGATACTGACTGCTGTGCTGTGTATTTAATCCTATGCTGTATCTCTAATCCTACCCTGTGTGATACTGTCTGCTGAGCAGTGTATCTAATCCTCTCCTTGTGATACTGTCTGCTGAGCCGTGTATCTAATCCTACCCTGTGTGATACTGTCTGCTGTGCCATGTATCTAATCCTGTCCTGTGTGATACTGTCTGCTGAGCAGTGTTTCTAATCCTATCCTGTGTGATACCATCTGCTGAGCAGTGTATCTAATCCTCTCCTGTGTGATACTGTATGCTGAGCCATGTATCGAATCCTCTCCTGTGTGATACTGTCTGCTGAGTTGTGTATCTAATCCTCTCCTGTGTGATACTGTCTGCTGAGCCGTGTATCTAATCCTATGCTGTGATACTGTCTGCTGAGCTGTATCTCTAATCCTCTCCTGTGTGATACTGTCTGATGAGCCGTGTATCTAATCCACTCCTGTGTGATACTGTCTGCTGAGCCGTGTATCTAATCCCTTCCTCTGTGATACTGTCTGCTGAGCTGTGTATCTAATCCACTCCTGTGTGATACTGTCTGCTGAGCCGTGTATCTAATTCTATGCTGTGTGGTACTGTCTGCTGAGCTGTGTATCTAATCCTATGCTGTGATACTGTCTGCTGAGCTGTATCTCTAATCCTCTCCTGTGTGATACTGTCTGCTGAGCTGTGTATCTAATCCTCTCCTGTGTGATACTGTCTGCTGAGCTGTGTATCTAATCCTCTCCTGTGTGATACTGTCTGCTGAGCTGTGTATCTAATCCTCTCCTGTGTGATACTGTCTGCTGAGCTGTGTATCTAATCCTCTGCTGTGTGATACTGTCTGCTGAGCAGTGTATCTAATCCTGTCCTGTGTGATACCGTCTGCTGAGCTATGTATCTAATACTCTCCTGTGTGATACCGTCCGCTGAGCTATGTATCTAATCCTCTCCTGTGTGATACTATCTGCTGAGCAGTGTATCTAATCCACTCCTGTATGATACTGTCTGCTGAGCTGTGCATCTAATCCTATGCTGTGTATCTAATTCTATGCTGTGCGATACTCTCTGCTGAGCTGTATCTCTAATCCTACCCTGTGTGATACTGTCTGCTGAGTCATGTATCTAATCCTCTCCTGTGTGATACTGTCTGCTGAGCTGTGTATCTAATCCTTTCCTGTGTGATACTGTCTGCTGAGCTGTGTATCTAATCCTCTCCTGTGTGATACTGTCTGCTGAGCTGTGTATCTAATCCTCTCCTGTGTGATACTGTCTGCTGAGCTGTGTATCTAATCCTCTCCTGTGTGATACTGTCTGATGAACTGTGTATCTAATCCTATGCTGTGTGATACTGTCTGCTGAGCTGTGTATCTAATCCTATGCTGTGTGATACTGTCTGCTGAGCTGTGTATCTAATCCTCTCCTGTGTGATACTGTCTGCTGAGCTGTGTATCTAATCCTATGCTGTGTGATACTGTCTGCTGAGCTGTGTATCTAATCCTCTCCTGTGTGATACTGTCTGCTGAGCTGTGTATCTAATCCTATGCTGTGTGATACTGTCTGCTCAGCTGTGTATCTAATCCTCTCCTGTGTGATACTGTCTGATGAACTGTGTATCTAATCCTCTCCTGTGTGATACTGTCTGCTGAGCTGTATCTCTAATCCTCTCCTGTGTGATACTGTCTGCTGAGCAGTGTATCTAATCCACTCCTGTGTGATACTGTCTGATGAACTGTGTATATAATCCTATCCTGTGTGATACTGTCTGCTGAGCTGTGTAGCTAATCCTCTCCTGTGTGATACTGTCTGCTGAGCTGTGTATCTAATCCTCTCCTGTGTGATACTGTCTGCTGAGCTGTGTATCTAATCCTCTCCTGTGTGATACTGTCTGATGAACTGTGTATCTAATCCTCTCCTGTGTGATACTGTCTGCTGAGCAGTGTATCTAATCCACTTCTGTGTGATACTGTCTGCTGAGCCATGTATCTAATCCTGTCCTGTGTGATACCGTCTGCTGAGCTATGTATCTAATCCTCTCCTGTGCGATACTGTCTGCTGAGCTGTGTATCTAATCCTGTCCTGTGTGATACCGTCTGCTGAGCTATGTATCTAATCCTCTCCTGTGTGATACTGTCTGCTGAACTGTGTATCTAATCCTATGCTGTGTGATACTGTCTGCTGAGCTGTATCTAATCCTCTCCTGTGTGATAGTGTCTGCTGAGCCGTGTATCTAATCCTCTACTGTGTGATTCTGTCTGCTAAGCTGTGCATCTAATCCTATCCTGTGTGATACTATCTGCTGATCAGTGTATCTAATCCTCTCCTGTGTGATACTGTCTGCTGAGCCGTGTATCTAATCCTCTCCTGGGTGATACTGTCTGCTGAGCTGTGTATCTAATCCTCTCCTCTGTGATACTGTCTGCTGAGCCGTGTATCTAATCCTACCCTGTGTGATACTGACTGCTGTGCTGTGTATCTAATCCTATGCTGTGTGATACTGTCTGCTGAGCTGTGTATCTAATCCTATGCTGTGTGATACTGTCTGCTGAGCTGTGTATCTAATCCTATGCTGTGTGATACTGTCTGCTGAGCAGTGTATCTAATCCTCTCCTGTGTGATACCGGCTGCTGAGCTGTGTATCTAATCCTCTCCTGTGCGATACTGTCTGCTAAACTGTGTATCTAATCCTCTCCTGTGTGATACTGTCTGCTGAGTCGTGTATCTAATCCGCTACTGCGTGATACTGTCTGCTGAGCCGTGTATCTAATCCTTTCCTGTGTGATACTGTGTGCTGAGTTGTGTATCTAATCCTCTCCTGTGTGATACTGTCTGCTGAGCCGTGTATCTAATCCTATGCTGTGATACTGTCTGCTGAGCTGTATCTCTAATCCTCTCCTGTGTGATACTGTCTGATGAGCCGTGTATCTAATCCACTCCTGTGTGATACTGTCTGCTGAGCCGTGTATCTAATCCCTTCCTCTGTGATACTGTCTGCTGAGCTGTGTATCTAATCCACTCCTGTGTGATACTGTCTGCTGAGCCGTGTATCTAATTCTATGCTGTGTGGTACTGTCTGCTGAGCTGTGTATCTAATCCTATGCTGTGATACTGTCTGCTGAGCTGTATCTCTAATCCTCTCCTGTGTGATACTGTCTGCTGAGCTGTGTATCTAATCCTCTCCTGTGTGATACTGTCTGCTGAGCTGTGTATCTAATCCTCTCCTGTGTGATACTGTCTGCTGAGCTGTGTATCTAATCCTCTCCTGTGTGATACTGTCTGCTGAGCTGTGTATCTAATCCTCTGCTGTGTGATACTGTCTGCTGAGCAGTGTATCTAATCCTGTCCTGTGTGATACCGTCTGCTGAGCTATGTATCTAATACTCTCCTGTGTGATACCGTCCGCTGAGCTATGTATCTAATCCTCTCCTGTGTGATACTATCTGCTGAGCAGTGTATCTAATCCACTCCTGTATGATACTGTCTGCTGAGCTGTGCATCTAATCCTATGCTGTGTATCTAATTCTATGCTGTGCGATACTCTCTGCTGAGCTGTATCTCTAATCCTACCCTGTGTGATACTGTCTGCTGAGTCATGTATCTAATCCTCTCCTGTGTGATACTGTCTGCTGAGCTGTGTATCTAATCCTTTCCTGTGTGATACTGTCTGCTGAGCTGTGTATCTAATCCTCTCCTGTGTGATACTGTCTGCTGAGCTGTGTATCTAATCCTCTCCTGTGTGATACTGTCTGCTGAGCTGTGTATCTAATCCTCTCCTGTGTGATACTGTCTGATGAACTGTGTATCTAATCCTATGCTGTGTGATACTGTCTGCTGAGCTGTGTATCTAATCCTATGCTGTGTGATACTGTCTGCTGAGCTGTGTATCTAATCCTCTCCTGTGTGATACTGTCTGCTGAGCTGTGTATCTAATCCTATGCTGTGTGATACTGTCTGCTGAGCTGTGTATCTAATCCTCTCCTGTGTGATACTGTCTGCTGAGCTGTGTATCTAATCCTATGCTGTGTGATACTGTCTGCTCAGCTGTGTATCTAATCCTCTCCTGTGTGATACTGTCTGATGAACTGTGTATCTAATCCTCTCCTGTGTGATACTGTCTGCTGAGCTGTATCTCTAATCCTCTCCTGTGTGATACTGTCTGCTGAGCAGTGTATCTAATCCACTCCTGTGTGATACTGTCTGATGAACTGTGTATATAATCCTATCCTGTGTGATACTGTCTGCTGAGCTGTGTAGCTAATCCTCTCCTGTGTGATACTGTCTGCTGAGCTGTGTATCTAATCCTCTCCTGTGTGATACTGTCTGCTGAGCTGTGTATCTAATCCTCTCCTGTGTGATACTGTCTGATGAACTGTGTATCTAATCCTCTCCTGTGTGATACTGTCTGCTGAGCAGTGTATCTAATCCACTTCTGTGTGATACTGTCTGCTGAGCCATGTATCTAATCCTGTCCTGTGTGATACCGTCTGCTGAGCTATGTATCTAATCATCTCCTGTGCGATACTGTCTGCTGAGCTGTGTATCTAATCCTGTCCTGTGTGATACCGTCTGCTGAGCTATGTATCTAATCCTCTCCTGTGTGATACTGTCTGCTGAACTGTGTATCTAATCCTATGCTGTGTGATACTGTCTGCTGAGCTGTATCTAATCCTCTCCTGTGTGATAGTGTCTGCTGAGCCGTGTATCTAATCCTCTACTGTGTGATTCTGTCTGCTAAGCTGTGCATCTAATCCTATCCTGTGTGATACTATCTGCTGATCAGTGTATCTAATCCTCTCCTGTGTGATACTGTCTGCTGAGCCGTGTATCTAATCCTCTCCTGGGTGATACTGTCTGCTGAGCTGTGTATCTAATCCTCTCCTCTGTGATACTGTCTGCTGAGCCGTGTATCTAATCCTACCCTGTGTGATACTGACTGCTGTGCTGTGTATCTAATCCTATGCTGTGTGATACTGTCTGCTGAGCTGTGTAT
This sequence comes from Phyllobates terribilis, assembly GCF_046119375.1. Taxonomy (NCBI): domain Eukaryota; kingdom Metazoa; phylum Chordata; class Amphibia; order Anura; family Dendrobatidae; genus Phyllobates; species Phyllobates terribilis. Next base: position 669,652 of record NW_027363528.1, on the reverse strand, counting down.
CTAATCCTATGCTGTGTGATACTGTCTGCTGAGCTGTGTATCTAATCCTATGCTGTGTGATACTGTCTGCTGAGCAGTGTATCTAATCCTCTCCTGTGTGATACCGGCTGCTGAGCTGTGTATCTAATCCTCTCCTGTGCGATACTGTCTGCTAAACTGTGTATCTAATCCTCTCCTGTGTGATACTGTCTGCTGAGTCGTGTATCTAATCCGCTACTGCGTGATACTGTCTGCTGAGCCGTGTATCTAATCCTTTCCTGTGTGATACTGTGTGCTGAGCTGTGTATCTAATCCTCTCCTGTGTGATACTGTCTGCTGAGCCGTGTATCTAATCCTCTCCTGTGTGATACTGTCTGCTGAGCCGTGTATCTAATCCTCTCCTGTGTGATACTGTCTGCTGAGCTGTGTATCTAATCCCGCCCTGTGTGATACTGACTGCTGAGCAGTGTATCTAATCCTCTCCTTGTGATACTGTCTGCTGAGCCGTGTATCTAATCCTACCCTGTGTGATACTGTCTGCTTTGCCATGTATCTAATCCTGTCCTGTGTGATACTGTCTGCTGAGCCGTGTATCTAATCCACTCCTGTATGATACTGTCTGCTGAGCCGTGTATCTAATCCTCTCCTGTGTGATACCGTCTGCTGAGCAGTGTATCTAATCCTCTCCTGTGTGATACTGTCTGCTGAGCCGTGTATCTAATCCTCTTCTGTGTGATACTGTCTGCTGAGCCGTGTATCTAATCCCTTCCTCTGTGATACTGTCTGCTGAGCTGTGTATCTAATCCACTCCTGTGTGATACTGTCTGCTGAGCTGTGTATCTAATCCTCTCCTGTGTGATACTGTCTGCTGAGCTGTGTATCTAATCCTCTCCTGTGTGATACTGTCTGCTGAGCTGTGTATCTAATCCTCTGCTGTGTGATACTGTCTGCTGAGCAGTGTATCTAATCCTGTCCTGTGTGATACCGTCTGCTGAGCTATGTATCTAATACTCTCCTGTGTGATACCGTCCGCTCAGCTATGTATCTAATCCTCTCCTGTGTGATACTATCTGCTGAGCACTGTATCTAATCCACTCCTGTATGATACTGTCTGCTGAGCTGTGTATCTAATCCCGCCCTGTGTGATACTGACTGCTGTGCATCTAATCCTATGCTGTGTATCTAATTCTATGCTGTGCGATACTCTCTGCTGAGCTGTATCTCTAATCCTACCCTGTGTGATACTGTCTGCTGAGTCATGTATCTAATCCTCTCCTGTGTGATACTGTCTGCTGAGCTGTGTATCTAATCCTTTCCTGTGTGATACTGTCTGCTGAGCTGTGTATCTAATCCTCTCCTGTGTGATACTGTCTTCTGAGCTGTGTATCTAATCCTCTCCTGTGTGATACTGTCTGCTGAGCTGTGTATCTAATCCTCTCCTGTGTGATACTGTCTGATGAACTGTGTATCTAATCCTATGCTGTGTGATACTGTCTGCTGAGCTGTATCTAATCCTCTCCTGTGTGATAGTGTCTGCTGAGCCGTGTATCTAATCCTCTACTGTGTGATTCTGTCTGCTAAGCTGTGCATCTAATCCTATCCTGTGTGATACTATCTGCTGATCAGTGTATCTAATCCTCTCCTGTGTGATACTGTCTGCTGAGCCGTGTATCTAATCCTCTCCTGGGTGATACTGTCTGCTGAGCTGTGTATCTAATCCTCTCCTCTGTGATACTGTCTGCTGAGCCGTGTATCTAATCCTACCCTGTGTGATACTGACTGCTGTGCTGTGTATCTAATCCTATGCTGTGTGATACTGTCTGCTGAGCTGTGTATCTAATCCTATGCTGTGTGATACTGTCTGCTGAGCTGTGTATCTAATCCTATGCTGTGTGATACTGTCTGCTGAGCAGTGTATCTAATCCTCTCCTGTGTGATACCGGCTGCTGAGCTGTGTATCTAATCCTCTCCTGTGCGATACTGTCTGCTAAACTGTGTATCTAATCCTCTCCTGTGTGATACTGTCTGCTGAGTCATGTATCTAATCCGCTACTGCGTGATACTGTCTGCTGAGCCGTGTATCTAATCCTTTCCTGTGTGATACTGTGTGCTGAGCTGTGTATCTAATCCTCTCCTGTGTGATACTGTCTGCTGAGCCGTGTATCTAATCCTCTCCTGTGTGATACTGTCTGCTGAGCCGTGTATCTAATCCTCTCCTGTGTGATACTGTCTGCTGAGCTGTGTATCTAATCCCGCCCTGTGTGATACTGACTGCTGTGCTGTGTATTTAATCCTATGCTGTATCTCTAATCCTATCCTGTGTGATACTGTCTGCTGAGCAGTGTATCTAATCCTCTCCTTGTGATACTGTCTGCTGAGCCGTGTATCTAATCCTACCCTGTGTGATACTGTCTGCTGTGCCATGTATCTAATCCTGTCCTGTGTGATACTGTCTGCTGAGCAGTGTTTCTAATCCTATCCTGTGTGATACCATCTGCTGAGCAGTGTATCTAATCCTCTCCTGTGTGATACTGTATGCTGAGCCATGTATCGAATCCTCTCCTGTGTGATACTGTCTGCTGAGTTGTGTATCTAATCCCTTCCTCTGTGATACTGTCTGCTGAGCTGTGTATCTAATCCACTCCTGTGTGATACTGTCTGCTGAGCCGTGTATCTAATTCTATGCTGTGTGGTACTGTCTGCTGAGCTGTGTATCTAATCCTATGCTGTGATACTGTCTGCTGAGCTGTGTATCTAATCCTCTGCTGTGTGATACTGTCTGCTGAGCTGTGTATCTAATCCTCTCCTGTGTGATACTGTCTGCTGAGCTGTGTATCTAATCCTCTCCTGTGTGATACTGTCTGCTGAGCTGTGTATCTAATCCTCTCCTGTGTGATACTGTCTGCTGAGCTGTGTATCTAATCCTCTGCTGTGTGATACTGTCTGCTGAGCAGTGTATCTAATCCTGTCCTGTGTGATACCGTCTGCTGAGCTATGTATCTAATACTCTCCTGTGTGATACCGTCCGCTGAGCTATGTATCTAATCCTCTCCTGTGTGATACTATCTGCTGAGCAGTGTATCTAATCCACTCCTGTATGATACTGTCTGCTGAGCTGTGCATCTAATCCTATGCTGTGTATCTAATTCTATGCTGTGCGATACTCTCTGCTGAGCTGTATCTCTAATCCTACCCTGTGTGATACTGTCTGCTGAGTCATGTATCGAATCCTCTCCTGTGTGATACTGTCTGCTGAGCTGTGTATCTAATCCTTTCCTGTGTGATACTGTCTGCTGAGCTGTGTATCTAATCCTCTCCTGTGTGATACTGTCTGCTGAGCTGTGTATCTAATCCTCTCCTGTGTGATACTGTCTGCTGAGCTGTGTATCTAATCCTCTCCTGTGTGATACTGTCTGATGAACTGTGTATCTAATCCTATGCTGTGTGATACTGTCTGCTGAGCTGTGTATCTAATCCTATGCTGTGTGATACTGTCTGCTGAGCTGTGTATCTAATCCTCTCCTGTGTGATACTGTCTGCTGAGCTGTGTATCTAATCCTATGCTGTGTGATACTGTCTGCTGAGCTGTGTATCTAATCCTCTCCTGTGTGATACTGTCTGCTGAGCTGTGTATCTAATCCTATGCTGTGTGATACTGTCTGCTCAGCTGTGTATCTAATCCTCTCCTGTGTGATACTGTCTGATGAACTGTGTATCTAATCCTCTCCTGTGTGATACTGTCTGCTGAGCTGTATCTCTAATCCTCTCCTGTGTGATACTGTCTGCTGAGCAGTGTATCTAATCCACTCCTGTGTGATACTGTCTGATGAACTGTGTATATAATCCTATCCTGTGTGATACTGTCTGCTGAGCTGTGTAGCTAATCCTCTCCTGTGTGATACTGTCTGCTGAGCTGTGTATCTAATCCTCTCCTGTGTGATACTGTCTGCTGAGCTGTGTATCTAATCCTCTCCTGTGTGATACTGTCTGATGAACTGTGTATCTAATCCTCTCCTGTGTGATACTGTCTGCTGAGCAGTGTATCTAATCCACTTCTGTGTGATACTGTCTGCTGAGCCATGTATCTAATCCTGTCCTGTGTGATACCGTCTGCTGAGCTATGTATCTAATCCTCTCCTGTGCGATACTGTCTGCTGAGCTGTGTATCTAATCCTGTCCTGTGTGATACCGTCTGCTGAGCTATGTATCTAATCCTCTCCTGTGTGATACTGTCTGCTGAACTGTGTATCTAATCCTATGCTGTGTGATACTGTCTGCTGAGCTGTATCTAATCCTCTCCTGTGTGATAGTGTCTGCTGAGCCGTGTATCTAATCCTCTACTGTGTGATTCTGTCTGCTAAGCTGTGCATCTAATCCTATCCTGTGTGATACTATCTGCTGATCAGTGTATCTAATCCTCTCCTGTGTGATACTGTCTGCTGAGCCGTGTATCTAATCCTCTCCTGGGTGATACTGTCTGCTGAGCTGTGTATCTAATCCTCTCCTCTGTGATACTGTCTGCTGAGCCGTGTATCTAATCCTACCCTGTGTGATACTGACTGCTGTGCTGTGTATCTAATCCTATGCTGTGTGATACTGTCTGCTGAGCTGTGTATCTAATCCTATGCTGTGTGATACTGTCTGCTGAGCTGTGTATCTAATCCTATGCTGTGTGATACTGTCTGCTGAGCAGTGTATCTAATCCTCTCCTGTGTGATACCGGCTGCTGAGCTGTGTATCTAATCCTCTCCTGTGCGATACTGTCTGCTAAACTGTGTATCTAATCCTCTCCTGTGTGATACTGTCTGCTGAGTCGTGTATCTAATCCGCTACTGCGTGATACTGTCTGCTGAGCCGTGTATCTAATCCTTTCCTGTGTGATACTGTGTGCTGAGCTGTGTATCTAATCCTCTCCTGTGTGATACTGTCTGCTGAGCCGTGTATCTAATCCTCTCCTGTGTGATACTGTCTGCTGAGCCGTGTATCTAATCCTCTCCTGTGTGATACTGTCTGCTGAGCTGTGTATCTAATCCCGCCCTGTGTGATACTGACTGCTGAGCAGTGTATCTAATCCTCTCCTTGTGATACTGTCTGCTGAGCCGTGTATCTAATCCTACCCTGTGTGATACTGTCTGCTGTGCCATGTATCTAATCCTGTCCTGTGTGATACTGTCTGCTGAGCCGTGTATCTAATCCACTCCTGTATGATACTGTCTGCTGAGCCGTGTATCTAATCCTCTCCTGTGTGATACCGTCTGCTGAGCAGTGTATCTAATCCTCTCCTGTGTGATACTGTCTGCTGAGCCGTGTATCTAATCCTCTTCTGTGTGATACTGTCTGCTGAGCCGTGTATCTAATCCCTTCCTCTGTGATACTGTCTGCTGAGCTGTGTATCTAATCCACTCCTGTGTGATACTGTCTGCTGAGCTGTGTATCTAATCCTCTCCTGTGTGATACTGTCTGCTGAGCTGTGTATCTAATCCTCTCCTGTGTGATACTGTCTGCTGAGCTGTGTATCTAATCCTCTGCTGTGTGATACTGTCTGCTGAGCAGTGTATCTAATCCTGTCCTGTGTGATACCGTCTGCTGAGCTATGTATCTAATACTCTCCTGTGTGATACCGTCCGCTCAGCTATGTATCTAATCCTCTCCTGTGTGATACTATCTGCTGAGCACTGTATCTAATCCACTCCTGTATGATACTGTCTGCTGAGCTGTGTATCTAATCCCGCCCTGTGTGATACTGACTGCTGTGCATCTAATCCTATGCTGTGTATCTAATTCTATGCTGTGCGATACTCTCTGCTGAGCTGTATCTCTAATCCTACCCTGTGTGATACTGTCTGCTGAGTCATGTATCTAATCCTCTCCTGTGTGATACTGTCTGCTGAGCTGTGTATCTAATCCTTTCCTGTGTGATACTGTCTGCTGAGCTGTGTATCTAATCCTCTCCTGTGTGATACTGTCTGCTGAGCTGTGTATCTAATCCTCTCCTGTGTGATACTGTCTGCTGAGCTGTGTATTTAATCCTCTCCTGTGTGATACTGTCTGATGAACTGTGTATCTAATCCTATGCTGTGTGATACTGTCTGCTGAGCTGTGTATCTAATCCTCTCCTGTGTGATACTGTCTGCTGAGCTGTGTATCTAATCCTATGCTGTGTGATACTGTCTGCTGAGCTGTGTATCTAATCCTCTCCTGTGTGATACTGTCTGCTGAGCTGTGTATCTAATCCTATGCAGTGTGATACTGTCTGCTGAGCTGTGTATCTAATCCTATCCTGTGTGATACTGTCTGCTGAGCCGTGTATCTAATCCTGTCCTGTGTGATACTGTATGCTGAGCAGTGTATCTAATCATATCCTGTGTGATACCATCTGCTGAGCCGTGTATCTAATCCTCTCCTGTGTGATACTGTCTGCTGAGCTGTGTATCTAATCCTATGCTGTGTGATACTGTCTGCTGAGCTGTGTATCTAATCCTATCCTGTGTGATACTGTCTCCTGAGCCGTGTATCTAATCCTGTCCTGTGTGATACTGTCTGCTGAGCAGTGTATCTAATCATATCCTGTGTGATACCATCTGCTTAGCCGTGTATCTAATTCTATGCTGTGTCATACTGTCTGCTGAGCTGTGTATCTAATCCTATGCTGTGTGATACTGTCTGCTGAGCTGTATCTCTAATCCTACCTTGTGTGATACTGTCTGCTGAGCCGTGTATCTAATCCTCTCCTGTGTGATACTGTCTGCTGAGCTGTGTATCTAATCCTTTCCTGTGTGATACTGACTGCTGAGCTATGTATCTAATCCTATCCTGTGTAATACTAACTGCTGAGCTGTGTATCTAATCCTCTCCTGTGTGATACTGTCTGCTGAGCCGTGTATCTAATCCTACCCTGTGTGATACTGTCTGCTGAGCCGTGTATCTAATCCTGTCCTGTGTGATACTGTCTGCTGAGCAGTGCATCTAATCCTATCCTGTGTGATACCATCTGCTTAGCAGTGTATCTAATCCTTTCCTGTGTGATACTGACTGCTGAGCTGTGTATCTAATCCTATCCTGTATAATACTAACTGCTGAGCTGTGTATCTAATTATATGCTGTGTGATACTGTCTGCTGAGCTGTGTATCTAATCCTATGCTGTGTGATACTGTCTGATGAGCTGTGTATCTAATCCTCTCCTGTGTGATACTGTCTGCTGAGCTGTATCTCTAATCCTACCCTGTGTGATACTGTCTGCTGAGCCGTGTATCTAATCCTTTCCTGTGTGATACTGTCTGCTGAGCTGTGTATCTAATCCTCTCCTGTGTGATACTGTCTGCTGAGCTGTGTATCTAATCCTGTCCTGTGTGATACTGTCTGCTGAGCTATGTATCTAATCCTCTCCTGTGTGATACTGTCTGCTGAGCTGTGTATCTAATCCTCTCCTGTGTGATACTGTCTGCTGAGCGGTGTATCTAATCCTCTCATGTGTGATACTGTCTGCAGAGCAGTGTATCTAATCCTCTCCTGTGTGATACTGTCTGCTGAGCTGTGTATCTAATCCTGTCCTGTGTGATACCGTCTGCTGAGCCGTGTTTCTAATCCTCTACTGTGTGATACTGTCTGCTGAGCCGTGAATCTAATCCTATCCTGTGTGATACTATCTGCTGATCAGTGTATCTAATCCTCTCCTGTGTGATACTGTCTGCTGAGCCGTGTATCTAATCCTCTCCTGTGTGATACTGTCTGCTGAGCTGTGTATCTAATCCTCTCCTCTGTGATACTGTCTGCTGAGCCGTGTATCTAATCCTACCCTGTGTGATACTGTCTGCTGAGCCGTGTATCTAATCCTGTCCTGTGTCATACTGTCTGCTGAGCTGTGCATCTAATCCTATCCTGTGTGATACCATCTGCTTAGCCGTGTATCTAATCCTTTCCTGTGTGATACTGACTGCTGAGCTGTGTATCTAATCCTATCCTGTGTAATACTAACTGCTGAGCTGTGTATCTAATTCTATGCTGTGTGATACTGTCTGCTGAGCTGTGTATCTAATCCTCTCCTGTGTAATACTAACTGCTGAGCTGTGTATCTAATCCTATGCTGTGTGATACTGTCTGCTGAGCTGTATCTCTAATCCTACCCTGTGTGATACTGTCTGCTGAGCCGTGTATCTAATCCTCTCCTGTGTGATACCGGCTGCTGAGCTGTGTATCTAATCCTCTCCTGTGTGATTCTGACTGCTGTGCTGTGTATCTAATCCTATCCTGTGTAATACTAACTGCTGAGCTGTGTATCTAATCCTATGCTGTGTGATACTGTCTGCTGAGCTGTATCTCTAATCCTACCCTGTGTGATACTGTCTGCTGAGCCGTGTATCTAATCCTTTCCTGTGTCATACTGTCTGCTGAGCTGTGTATCTAATCCTGTCTTGTGTGATACTGTCTGCTGAGCTGTGTATCTAATCCTGTCTTGTGTGATACTGTCTGCTGAGCTGTGTATCTAATCCTTTCCTGTGTGATACTGTGTGCTGAGCTGTGTATCTAATCCTCTCCTGTGTGATACTGTCTGATGAACTGTGTATCTAATCCTCTCCTGTGTGATACTGTCTGCTGAGCTGTATCTCTAATCCTCTCCTGTGTGATACTGTCTGCTGAGCAGTGTATCTAATCCACTCCTGTGTGATACTGTCTGATGAACTGTGTATATAATCCTATCCTGTGTGATACTGTCTGCTGAGCTGTGTATCTAATCCTCTCCTGTGTGATACTGTCTGCTGAGCTGTGTATCTAATCCTCTCCTGTGTGATACTGTCTGATGAACTGTGTATCTAATCCTCTCCTGTGTGATACTGTCTGCTGAGCTGTATCTCTAATCCTCTCCTGTGTGATACTGTCTGCTGAGCAGTGTATCTAATCCACTCCTGTGTGATACTGTCTGCTAAGCTGTGTATTGAATCCCGCCCTGTGTGATACTGACTGCTGAGCTGTGTATCTAATCCTATGCTGTGTATCTAATTCTATGCTGTGTGATACTGTCTGCTGAGCCATGTATCTAATTCTCTCCTGTGTGATACTGTCTGCTGAGCTGTGTATCTAATCCTATCCTGTGTGATACCATCTGCTGAGCCGTGTAACTAATCCTCTCCTGTGTGATACTGTCTGCTGAGCCGTGTATCTAATCCTATCCTCTGTGATACTGTCTACTGAGCTGTGTATCTAATCCTATCCTGTGTGATACCATCTGCTGAGTCGTGTATCTAATCATATCCTGTGTTATAACATCTGCTGAGCAGTGTATCTAATCCTATCCTGTGTGATACTGTCTGCTGAGCTGTGTATCTAATCCTATCCTGTGTGATACTGTCTGCTGAGCCGTGTATCTAATCCTCTCCTGTGTGATACTGCCTACTGAGCTGTGTATCTAATCCTATCCTCTGTGATACCATCTGCTGAGCTGTGTATCTAATCCTATCCTGTGTGATACTGTCTGCTGAGCTGTGTATCTAATCCACTCCTGTGTGATACTGTCTGCTGAGCCTTGTATCGAATCCTACCCTGTGTGATACTGTCTCCTGAACCGTGTATCTAATCCTGTCCTATGTGATACTGTCTGCTGAGCCGTGTATCTAATCCTCTCCTGTGCGATACCGTCTGCTGAGCCGTGTATCTAATCCACTCCTGTGTGATACAGTCTGCTGAGCTGTGTATCTAATCCTCTCCTGTGTGATACTGTCTGCTGAGCTGTGTATCTAATCCTAGTCTGTGTGACACCATCTGCTGAGCCGTGTAACTAATCATATCCTGTGTGATACCATCTGCTGAGCCGTGTATCTAAACCTATCCTGTATGATACCAGCTTCTGAGCCATGTATCTAATCCTATCCTTTGTGATACTGTCTGCTGAGCTGTGTATCTAATCCTCTCCTGTGTGATACTATCTGCTGAGCAGTGTATCTAATCCTATCCTGTGTGATACCATCTGCTGAGCCGTGTATCTAATCCTCTCCTGTGTGATAATGTCTTCTGAGCCGTGTATCTAATCCTCTCCTGTGTGATACTGTCTGCTGAGCCGTGTATCTAATCTTATCCTGTGTGATACTGCCTACTGAGCTGTGTAACAAATCCTATCCTGTGTGATACCATCTGCTGAGCAGTGTATCTAATCCTATCATGTGTGATACCATCTGCTGAGCAGTGTATCTAATCCTCTCCTGTGTGATACTGTCTGCTGAGCTGTGTATCTAATCCTCTCCTGTGTGATACTGTCTGCTGAGCCGTGTATATAATCCTCTCCTGTGTGATACTGTCTGCTGAGCTGTGTATCTAATCCTTTCCTGTGTGATACTGACTGCTGAGCTGTGTATCTAATCCTGTCCTGTGTGATACTGTCTGCTGAGCAGTGTATCTAATCATATCCTGTGTGATACCATCTGCTTAGCCGTGTATCTAATTCTATGCTGTGTCATACTGTCTGCTGAGCTGTGTATCTAATCCTATGCTGTGTGATACTGTCTGCTGAGCTGTATCTCTAATCCTACCTTGTGTGATACTGTCTGCTGAGCCGTGTATCTAATCCTCTCCTGTGTGATACTGTCTGCTGAGCTGTGTATCTAATCCTATCCTGTGTAATACTAACTGCTGAGCTGTCTATCTAATCCTCTCCTGTGTGATACTGTCTGCTGAGCCGTGTATCTAATCCTACCCTGTGTGATACTGTCTGCTGAGCCGTGTATCTAATCCTGTCCTGTGTGATACTGTCTGCTGAGCAGTGCATCTAATCCTATCCTGTGTGATACCATCTGCTTAGCAGTGTATCTAATCCTCTCCTGTGTGATAATGTCTGCTGAGCTGTGTATCTAATTATATGCTGTGTGATACTGTCTGCTGAGCTGTGTATCTAATCCTATGCTGTGTGATACTGTCTGCTGAGCTGTGTATCTAATCCTATGCTGTGTGATACTGTCTGATGAGCTGTGTATCTAATCCTCTCCTGTGTGATACTGTCTGCTGAGCTGTATCTCTAATCCTACCCTGTGTGATACTGTCTGCTGAGCCGTGTATCTAATCCTTTCCTGTGTCATACTGTCTGCTGAGCTGTGTATCTACTCCTATGCTGTGTGATACTGTCTGCTGAGCTGTGTATCTAATCCTCTCCTGTGTGATACTGTCTGCTGAGCTGTGTATCTAATCCTGTCCTGTGTGATACTGTCTGCTGAGCTGTGCATCTAATCCTATCCTGTGTGATACTATCTGCTGATCAGTGTATCTAATCCTCTCCTGTGTGATACTGTCTGCTGAGCCGTGTATCTAATCCTCTCCTGTGTGATACTGTCTGCTGAGCTGTGTATCTAATCCTCTCCTCTGTGATACTGTCTGCTGAGCCGTGTATCTAATCCTACCCTGTGTGATACTGTCTGCTGAGCCGTGTATCTAATCCTGTCCTGTGTCATACTGTCTGCTGAGCTGTGCATCTAATCCTATCCTGTGTGATACCATCTGCTTAGCCGTGTATCTAATCCTTTCCTGTGTGATACTGACTGCTGAGCTGTGTATCTAATCCTATCCTGTGTAATACTAACTGCTGAGCTGTGTATCTAATTCTATGCTGTGTGATACTGTCTGCTGAGCTGTGTATCTAATCCTCTCCTGTGTAATACTAACTGCTGAGCTGTGTATCTAATCCTATGCTGTGTGATACTGTCTGCTGAGCTGTATCTCTAATCCTACCCTGTGTGATACTGTCTGCTGAGCCGTGTATGTAATCCTCTCCTGTGTGATACCGGCTGCTGAGCTGTGTATCTAATCCTCTCCTGTGTGATTCTGACTGCTGTGCTGTGTATCTAATCCTATCCTGTGTAATACTAACTGCTGAGCTGTGTATCTAATTCTATGCTGTGTGATACTGTCTGCTGAGCTGTATCTCTAATCCTACCCTGTGTGATACTGTCTGCTGAGCTGTGTATCTAATCCTGTCTTGTGTGATACTGTCTGCTGAGCTGTGTATCTAATCCTGTCTTGTGTGATACTGTCTGCTGAGCAGTGTATCTAATCCTCTCCTGTGTGATACTGTCTGCTGAGCTGTGTATCTAATCCTGTCCTGTGTGATACTGTCTGCTGAGCTGTGTATCTAATCCTCTCCTGTGTGATACTGTCTGCTGAGCTGTGTATCTAATCCTCTCCTGTGTAATACTAACTGCTGAGCTGTGTATCTAATTCTATGCTGTGTGATACTGTCTGCTGAGCTGTGTATCTAATTCTATGCTGTGTGATACTGTCTGCTGAGCTGTGTATCTAATCCTATGCTGTGTGATGCTGTCTGCTGAGCTGTATCTCTAATCCTACCCTGTGTGATACTGTCTGCTGAGCCGTGTATCTAATCCTCTCCTTTGTGATACCGTCTGCTGAGCAGTGTATCTAATCCTCTCCTGTGTGATACTGTCTGCTAAACTGTGTATCTAATCCGCTCCTGTGTGATACTGTCTGCTGAGCCGTGTATCTAATCCTTTCCTGTGTGATACTGTGTGCTGAGCTGTGTATCTAATCCTCTCCTGTGTGATACTGTCTGCTGAGCCGTGTATCTAATCCTCTCCTGTGTGATACTGTCTGCTGAGCCGTGTATCTAATCCTCTCCTGTGTGATACTGTCTGCTGAGCTGTGTATCTAATCCTCTCCTGTGTGATACTGTCTGATGAACTGTGTATCTAATCCTCTCCTGTGTGATACTGTCTGCTGAGCTGTATCTCTAATCCTCTCCTGTGTGATACTGTCTGCTGAGCAGTGTATCTAATCCACTCCTGTGTGATACTGTCTGATGAACTGTGTATATAATCCTATCCTGTGTGATACTATCTGCTGAGCTGTGTATCTAATCCTCTCCTGTGTGATACTGTCTGCTGAGCTGTGTATCTAATCCTCTCCTGTGTGATACTGTCTGATGAACTGTGTATCTAATCCTCTCCTGCGTGATACTGTCTGCTGAGCTGTGTATCTAATCCTCTCCTGTGTAATACTAACTGCTGAGCTGTGTATCTAATTTTATGCTGTGTGATACTGTCTGCTGAGCTGTGTATCTAATCCCATGCTGTGTGATACTGTCTGCTGAGCTGTGTATCTAATCCTATGCTGTGTGATGCTGTCTGCTGAGCTGTATCTCTAATCCTACCCTGTGTGATACTGTCTGCTGAGCCGTGTATCTAATCCTCTCCTTTGTGATACCGTCTGCTGAGCAGTGTATCTAATCCTCTCCTGTGTGATACCGGCTGCTGAGCTGTGTATCTAATCCTCTCCTGTGTGATACTGTCTGCTAAACTGTGTATCTAATCCTTTCCTGTGTGATACTGTGTGCTGAGCTGTGTATCTAATCCTCTCCTGTGTGATACTGTCTGCTGAGCCGTGTATCTAATCCTCTCCTGTGTGATACTGTCTGCTGAGCTGTGTATCTAATCCTCTCCTGTGTGATACTGTCTGATGAACTGTGTATCTAATCCTCTCCTGTGTGATACTGTCTGCTGAGCTGTATCTCTAATCCTCTCCTGTGTGATACTGTCTGCTGAGCAGTGTATCTAATCCACTCCTGTGTGATACTGTCTGATGAACTGTGTATATAATCCTATCCTGTGTGATACTGTCTGCTGAGCTGTGTATCTAATCCTCTCCTGTGTGATACTGTCTGCTGAGCTGTGTATCTAATCCTCTCCTGTGTGATACTGTCTGATGAACTGTGTATCTAATCCTCTCCTGTGTGATACTGTATGCTGAGCTGTATCTCTAATCCTCTCCTGTGTGATACTGTCTGCTGAGCAGTGTATCTAATCCACTCCTGTGTGATACTGTCTGCTGAGCTGTGTATCTAATCCCGCCCTGTGTGATACTGACTGCTGAGCTGTGTATCTAATCCTATGCTGTGTATCTAATTCTATGCTGTGTGATACTGTCTGCTGAGCTGTATCTCTAATCCTACCCTGTGTGATACTGTCTGCTGAGCCGTGTATCTAATCCTCTCCTGTGTGATACCGGCTGCTGAGCTGTGTATCTAATCCTCTCCTGTGTGATTCTGACTGCTGTGCTGTGTATCTAATCCTATCCTGTGTAATACTAACTGCTGAGCTGTGTATCTAATTCTATGCTGTGTGATACTGTCTGCTGAGCTGTATCTCTAATCCTACCCTGTGTGATACTGTCTGCTGAGCCGTGTATCTAATCCTTTCCTGTGTCATACTGTCTGCTGAGCTGTGTATCTAATCCTGTCTTGTGTGATACTGTCTGCTGAGCTGTGTATCTAATCCTGTCTTGTGTGATACTGTCTGCTGAGCTGTGTTTCTAATCCTCTCCTGTGTAATACTAACTGCTGAGCCGTGTATCTAATCCTTTCCTGTGTCATACTGTCTGCTGAGCTGTGTATCTAATCCTGTCTTGTGTGATACTGTCTGCTGAGCTGTGTATCTAATCCTGTCTTGTGTGATACTGTCTGCTGAGCTGTGTATCTAATCCTCTCTTGTGTAATACTAACTGCTGAGCTGTGTATCTTATTCTATGCTGTGTGATACTGTTTGCTGAGCTGTGTATCTAATCCTATGCTGTGTGATACTGTCTGCTGAGCTGTATCTCTAATCCTACCCTGTGTGATACTGTCTGCTGAGCCGTGTATCTAATCCTCTCCTTTGTGATACCGTCTGCTGAGCAGTGTATCTAATCCTCTCCTGTGTGATACCGGCTGCTGAGCTGTGTATCTAATCCTCTCCTGTGTGATACTGTCTGCTAAACTGTGTATCTAATCCGCTCCTGTGTGGTACTGTCTGCTGAGCCGTGTATCTAATCCTTTCCTGTGTGATACTGTGTGCTGAGCTGTGTATCTAATCCTCTCCTGTGTGATACTGTCTGCTGAGCCGTGTATCTAATCCTCTCCTGTGTGATACTGTCTGCTGAGCTGTGTATCTAATCCTCTCCTGTGTGATACTGTCTGATGAACTGTGTATCTAATCCTCTCCTGTGTGATACTGTCTTCTGAGCCGTGTATCTAATCCTCTCCTGTGTGATACTGTCTGCTGAGCCGTGTATCTAATCTTATCCTGTGTGATACTGCCTACTGAGCTGTGTAACAAATCCTATCCTGTGTGATACCATCTGCTGAGCAGTGTATCTAATCCTATCATGTGTGATACCATCTGCTGAGCAGTGTATCTAATCCTATCCTGTGTGATACTGTCTGCTGAGCTGTGTATCTAATCCTCTCCTGTGTGATACTGTCTGCTGAGCTGTGTATCTAATCCTGTCCTGTGTGATACCGTCTGCTGAGCTGTGTATCTAATCCTCTCCTGTGTGATACTGTCTGCTGAGCTGTATCTAATCCTCTCCTGTGTGATACTGTCTGCTGAGCAGTGTATCTAATCCTCTCCTGTGTGATACCGTCTGCTGAGCCGTGTATCTAATCCTATCCTGTGTGATACCATCTGCTGAGCTGTGTATCTAATCCTATCCTTTGTGATACTATCTGCTCAGCTGTGTATCTAATACTCTACTGTGTGATACTATCTGCTGAGCAGTGTATCTAATCCCCTCCTGTGTGATACTGTCTGCTGAGCTGTATATCTAATCCTCTCCTGTGTGATACTATCTGCTGAGCAGTGTATCTAATCCTATCCTGTGTGATACCATCTGCTGAGCTGTGTATCTAATCCTCTCCTGTGTGATAATGTCTGCTGAGCCGTGTATCTAATCCTCTCCTGTGTGATACTGCCTACTGAGCTGTGTATCTAATCCTATCCTCTGTGATACCATCTGCTGAGCTGTGTATCTAATCCACTCCTGTGTGATTCTGTCTGCTGAGCCTTGTATCTAATCCTGTCCTGTGTGATACTGTCTGCTGAGCCGTGTATCTAATCCTCTCCTGTGCGATACCGTCTGCTGAGCTATGTATCTAATCCTCTCCTGTGTGATACTGTCTGCTGAGCTGTGTATCTAATTCAATGCTGTGTGATACTGTCTGCTGAGCTGTGCATCTAATCCTATTCTGTGTGATACTATCTGCTGATCAGTGTATCTAATCCTCTCCTGTGTGATACTGTCTGGTGAGCCGTGTATCTAATCCTCTCCTGTGTGATACTGTCTGCTGAGCAGTGTATCTAATCCTCTCCTGTGTGATACTGTCTGCTGAGCTGTGTATCTAATCCTCTCCTCTGTGATACTGCCTGCTGAGCCGTGTATCTAATCCTGTCCTGTGTGATACTGTCTGCTGAGCAGTGTATCTAATCCTATCCTGTGTGATACCATCTGCTGAGCCGTGTATCTAATCCTCTCCTATGTGATACTGACTGCTGTGCTGTGTATCTAATCCTATCCTGTGTGATACTGTCTGCTGAGCTGTGTATCTAATCCTATGCTGTGTGATACTGTGTGCTGAGCTGTATCTCTAGTCATATCCTGTGTGATACCATCTGCTGAGCCGTGTATCTAATCCTCTCCTGTGTGATACCATCTGCTGAGCTGTGTATCTAATCCTCTCCTGTGTGATACTGTCTGCTGAGCTGTGTATCTAATCCTCTCATGTGCGATACTGTCTGCTGAGCCATGTATCTAATCCTATCCTGTGTGATACCGGCTGCTGAGCTGTGTATCTAAGCCTCTCCTGTGTGATACTGTCTGCTGAACCGTGTATCTAATCCTTTCCTGTGTGATAATGTGTGCTGAGCTGTGTATCTAATCCTCTCCTGTGTGATACTGTCTGCTGAGCTGTGTATCTAATACTCTCCTGTGTGATACTGTCTGCTGAGCTGTGTATCTAATCCTACGCTGTGTGATACTGTCTGCTGAGCTGTGTATCTAATCCTCTCCTGTGTGATAATGTCTGCTGAGCAGTGTATCTAATCTTCTCCTGTGTGGTACCGTCTGCTGAGCTGTGTATCTAATCCTCTCCTGTGCGGTACCGTCTGCTGAGCTGTGTATCTAGTCCTCTCCTGTGTGATACTGTCTGCTGAGCTCTGTATCTAATCCTCTCCTGTGTGATACTGTCTGCTGAGCCGTGTATCTAATCCTCTCCTGTGTGATACTGTGTGCTGAGCTGTGTATCTAATCCTCTCCTGTGTGATACTGTCTGTTGAGCTGTGTATCTAATCCACTCCTGTGATACTGTCTGTTGAGCTGTGTATCTAATCCACTCCTGTGTGATACTGTCTGCTGAGCTGTGTATCTAATCCTCTCCTGTGTGATACTGTCTGCTGAGCAGTGTATCTAATCCACTCCTGTGTGATACTGTCTGCTGAACTGTGTATAAAATCCCACCCTGTGCGATACTGTCTGCTGAGCAGTGTATCTAATCCACTCCTGTGTGATACTGTCTGCTGAGCTGTGTATCTAATCCTCTGCTGTGTGATACTGTCTGCTGAGCAGTGTATCTAATCCTGTCCTGTGTGATACCGTCTGCTGAGCTATGTATCTAATACTCTCCTGTGTGATACCGTCCGCTGAGCTATGTATCTAATCCTCTCCTGTGTGATACTATCTGCTGAGCAGTGTATCTAATCCACTCCTGTATGATACTGTCTGCTGAGCTGTGTATCTAATCCCGCCCTGTGTGATACTGACTGCTGTGCATCTAATCCTATGCTGTGTATCTAATTCTATGCTGTGCGATACTCTCTGCTGAGCTGTATCTCTAATCCTACCCTGTGTGATACTGTCTGCTGAGTCATGTATCTAATCCTCTCCTGTGTGATACTGTCTGCTGAGCTGTGTATCTAATCCTTTCCTGTGTGATACTGTCTGCTGAGCTGTGTATCTAATCCTCTCCTGTGTGATACTGTGTGCTGAGCTGAGTATCTAATCCTCTCCTGTGTGATACTGTCTGATGAACTGTGTATCTAATCCTATGCTGTGTGATACTGTCTGCTGAGCTGTGTATCTAATCCTCTCCTGTGTGATACTGTCTGCTGAGCTGTGTGTCTAATCCTATGCTTTGTGATACTGTCTGCTGAGCTGTGTATCTAATCCCCTCCTGTGTGATACTGTCTGCTGAGCTGTGTATCTAATCCTATGCTGTGTGATACTGTCTGCTGAGCTGTGTATCTAATCCTCTCCTGTGTGATACTGTCTGCTGAGCTGTGTATCTAATCCTATGCTGTGTGATACTGTCTGCTGAGCTGTGTATCTAATCCTATCCTGTGTGATACTGTCTGCTGAGCCGTGTATCTAATCCTGTCCTGTGTGATACTGTATGCTGAGCAGTGTATCTAATCATATCCTGTGTGATACCATCTGCTGAGCCGTGTATCTAATCCTCTCCTGTGTGATACTGTCTGCTGAGCTGTGTATCTAATCCTATGCTGTGTGATACTGTCTGCTGAGCTGTGTATCTAATCCTATCCTGTGTGATACTGTCTGCTGAGCCGTGTATCTAATCCTGTCCTGTGTGATACTGTCTGCTGAGCAGTGTATCTAATCATATCCTGTGTGATACCATCTGCTTAGCCGTGTATCTAATTCTATGCTGTGTCATACTGTCTGCTGAGCTGTGTATCTAATCCTATGCTGTGTGATACTGTCTGCTGAGCTGTATCTCTAATCCTACCTTGTGTGATACTGTCTGCTGAGCCGTGTATCTAATCCTCTCCTGTGTGATACTGTCTGCTGAGCTGTGTATCTAATCCTTTCCTGTGTGATACTGACTGCTGAGCTATGTATCTAATCCTATCCTGTGTAATACTAACTGCTGAGCTGTGTATCTAATCCTCTCCTGTGTGATACTGTCTGCTGAGCCGTGTATCTAATCCTCTCCTTTGTGATACCGTCTGCTGAGCCGTGTATCTAATCCTATGCTGTGTGATACTGTCTGCTGAGCTGTGTATCTAATCCTCTCCTGTGTGATACTGTCTGCTAAACTGTGTATCTAATCCGCTCCTGTGTGATACTGTCTGCTGAGCCGTGTATCTAATCCTTTCCTGTGTGATACTGTGTGCTGAGCTGTGTATCTAATCCTCTCCTGTGTGATACTGTCTGCTGAGCCGTGTATCTAATCCTCTCCTGTGTGATACTGTCTGCTGAGCTGTGTATCTAATCCTCTCCTGTGTGATACTGTCTGCTGAGCTGTGTATCTAATCCTCTCCTGTGTGATACTGTCTGATGAACTGTGTATCTAATCCTCTCCTGTGTGATACTGTCTGCTGAGCTGTATCTCTAATCCTCTCCTGTGTGATACTGTCTGCTGAGCCGTGTATCTAATCCTCTCCTGTGTGATACTGTCTGATGAACTGTGTATCTAATCCTCTCCTGTGTGATACTGTCTGCTGAGCTGTGTATCTAATCCACTCCTGTGTGATACTGTCTGCTGAGCAGTGTATCTAATCCACTCCTGTGTGATACTGTCTGCTGAGCTGTGTATCTAATCCCGCCCTGTGTGATACTGACTGCTGAGCTGTGTATCTAATCCTATGCTGTGTATCTAATTCTATGCTGTGTGATACTGTCTGCTGAGCCATGTATCTAATTCTCTCCTGTGTGATACTGTCTGCTGAGCTGTGTATCTAATCCTATCCTGTGTGATACTGTCTGCTGAGCCGTGTAACTAATCCTCTCCTGTGTGATACTGTCTGCTGAGCCGTGTATCTAATCCTATCCTCTGTGATACTGTCTGCTGAGTCGTGTATCTAATCATATCCTGTGTTATAACATCTGCTGAGCAGTGTATCTAAACCTATGCTGTGTGGTACCAGCTGCTGAGCTGTGTATCTAATCCTATCCTTTGTGATACCGTCTGCTGAGCTATGTATCTAATACTCTCCTGTGTGATACCGTCCGCTGAGCTATGTATCTAATCCTCTCCTGTGTGATACTATCTGCTGAGCAGTGTATCTAATCCACTCCTGTATGATACTGTCTGCTGAGCTGTGTATCTAATCCCGCCCTGTGTGATACTGACTGCTGTGCATCTAATCCTATGCTGTGTATCTAATTCTATGCTGTGCGATACTCTCTGCTGAGCTGTATCTCTAATCCTACCCTGTGTGATACTGTCTGCTGAGTCATGTATCTAATCCTCTCCTGTGTGATACTGTCTGCTGAGCTGTGTATCTAATCCTTTCCTGTGTGATACTGTCTGCTGAGCTGTGTATCTAATCCTCTCCTGTGTGATACTGTCTGCTGAGCTGTGTATCTAATCCTCTCCTGTGTGATACTGTGTGCTGAGCTGAGTATCTAATCCTCTCCTGTGTGATACTGTCTGATGAACTGTGTATCTAATCCTATGCTGTGTGATACTGTCTGCTGAGCTGTGTATCTAATCCTCTCCTGTGTGATACTGTCTGCTGAGCTGTGTATCTAATCCTATGCTGTGTGATACTGTCTGCTGAGCTGTGTATCTAATCCTCTCCTGTGTGATACTGTCTGCTGAGCTGTGTATCTAATCCTATGCTGTGTGATACTGTCTGCTGAGCTGTGTATCTAATCCTATCCTGTGTGATACTGTCTGCTGAGCCGTGTATCTAATCCTGTCCTGTGTGATACTGTATGCTGAGCAGTGTATCTAATCATATCCTGTGTGATACCATCTGCTGAGCCGTGTATCTAATCCTCTCCTGTGTGATACTGTCTGCTGAGCTGTGTATCTAATCCTATGCTGTGTGATACTGTCTGCTGAGCTGTGTATCTAATCCTATCCTGTGTGATACTGTCTGCTGAGCCGTGTATCTAATCCTGCCCTGTGTGATACTGTCTGCTGAGCAGTGTATCTAATCATATCCTGTGTGATACCATCTGCTTAGCCGTGTATCTAATTCTATGCTGTGTCATACTGTCTGCTGAGCTGTGTATCTAATCCTATGCTGTGTGATACTGTCTGCTGAGCTGTATCTCTAATCCTACCTTGTGTGATACTGTCTGCTGAGCCGTGTATCTAATCCTCTCCTGTGTGATACTGTCTGCTGAGCTGTGTATCTAATCCTTTCCTGTGTGATACTGACTGCTGAGCTATGTATCTAATCCTATCCTGTGTAATACTAACTGCTGAGCTGTGTATCTAATCCTCTCCTGTGTGATACTGTCTGCTGAGCCGTGTATCTAATCCTACCCTGTGTGATACTGTCTGCTGAGCCGTGTATCTAATCCTGTCCTGTGTGATACTGTCTGCTGAGCAGTGCATCTAATCCTATCCTGTGTGATACCATCTGCTTAGCAGTGTATCTAATCCTTTCCTGTGTGATACTGACTGCTGAGCTGTGTATCTAATCCTTTCCTGTATAATACTAACTGCTGAGCTGTGTATCTAATCCTATGCTGTGTGATACTGTCTGATGAGCTGTGTATCTAATCCTCTCCTGTGTGATATTGTCTGCTGAGCTGTATCTCTAATCCTACCCTGTGTGATACTGTCTGCTGAGCCGTGTATCTAATCCTTTCCTGTGTCATACTGTCTGCTGAGCTGTGTATCTACTCCTATGCTGTGCGATACTGTCTGCTGAGCCGTGTATCTAATCCTCTCCTGTGTGATACTGTCTGCTGAGCTGTGCATCTAATCCTATCCTGTGTGATACTATCTGCTGATCAGTGTATCTAATCCTCTCCTGTGTGATACTGTCTGCTGAGCCGTGTATCTAATCCTCTCCTGTGTGATACTGTCTGCTGAGCTGTGTATCTAATCCTCTCCTCTGTGATACTGTCTGCTGAGCCGTGTATCTAATCCTACCCTGTGTGATACTGTCTGCTGAGCCGTGTATCTAATCCTGTCCTGTGTCATACTGTCTGCTGAGCTGTGCATCTAATCCTATCCTGTGTGATACCATCTGCTTAGCCGTGTATCTAATCCTTTCCTGTGTGATACTGACTGCTGAGCTGTGTATCTAATCCTATCCTGTGTAATACTAACTGCTGAGCTGTGTATCTAATTCTATGCTGTGTGATACTGTCTGCTGAGCTGTGTATCTAATCCTCTCCTGTGTAATACTAACTGCTGAGCTGTGTATCTAATCCTATGCTGTGTGATACTGTCTGCTGAGCTGTATCTCTAATCCTACCCTGTGTGATACTGTCTGCTGAGCCGTGTATCTAATCCTCTCCTGTGTGATACCGGCTGCTGAGCTGTGTATCTAATCCTCTCCTGTGTGATTCTGACTGCTGTGCTGTGTATCTAATCCTATCCTGTGTAATACTAACTGCTGAGCTGTGTATCTAATTCTATTAAGTGTGATACTGTCTGCTGAGCTGTATCTCTAATCCTACCCTGTGTGATACTGTCTGCTGAGCCGTGTATCTAATCCTTTCCTGTGTCATACTGTCTGCTTAGCCGTGTATCTAATCCTATGCTGTGTGATACTGTCTGCTGAGCTGTGTATCTAATCCCATGCTGTGTGATACTGTCTGCTGAGCTGTGTATCTAATCCTATGCTGTGTGATACTGTCTGCTGAGCTGTATCTCTAATCCTACCCTGTGTGATACTGTCTGCTGAGCCGTGTATCTAATCCTCTCCTTTGTGATACCGTCTGCTGAGCCGTGTATCTAATCCTATGCTGTGTGATACTGTCTGCTGAGCTGTGTATCTAATCCTCTCCTGTGTGATACTGTCTGCTAAACTGTGTATCTAATCCGCTCCTGTGTGATACTGTCTGCTGAGCCGTGTATCTAATCCTTTCCTGTGTGATACTGTGTGCTGAGCTGTGTATCTAATCCTCTCCTGTGTGATACTGTCTGCTGATCCGTGTATCTAATCCTCTCCTGTGTGATACTGTCTGCTGAGCTGTGTATCTAATCCTCTCCTGTGTGATACTGTCTGCTGAGCTGTGTATCTAATCCTCTCCTGTGTGATACTGTCTGATGAACTGTGTATCTAATCCTCTCCTGTGTGATACTGTCTGCTGAGCTGTATCTCTAATCCTCTCCTGTGTGATACTGTCTGCTGAGCCGTGTATCTAATCCTCTCCTGTGTGATACTGTCTGATGAACTGTGTATCTAATCCTCTCCTGTGTGATACTGTCTGCTGAGCTGTGTATCTAATCCACTCCTGTGTGATACTGTCTGCTGAGCAGTGTATCTAATCCACTCCTGTGTGATACTGTCTGCTGAGCTGTGTATCTAATCCCGCCCTGTGTGA
Organism: Phyllobates terribilis; assembly: GCF_046119375.1. Lineage (NCBI taxonomy): Eukaryota > Metazoa > Chordata > Amphibia > Anura > Dendrobatidae > Phyllobates > Phyllobates terribilis. The sequence goes on along the minus strand of NW_027363528.1, from coordinate 646,617 downwards.
TACTGACTGCTGAGCTGTGTATCTAATCCTATGCTGTGTATCTAATTCTATGCTGTGTGATACTGTCTGCTGAGCCATGTATCTAATTCTCTCCTGTGTGATACTGTCTGCTGAGCTGTGTATCTAATCCTATCCTGTGTGATACTGTCTGCTGAGCCGTGTAACTAATCCTCTCCTGTGTGATACTGTCTGCTGAGCCGTGTATCTAATCCTATCCTCTGTGATACTGTCTGCTGAGTCGTGTATCTAATCATATCCTGTGTTATAACATCTGCTGAGCAGTGTATCTAAACCTATGCTGTGTGGTACCAGCTGCTGAGCTGTGTATCTAATCCTATCCTTTGTGATACTGTCTGCTGAGCTGTGTATTTAATCCTCTCCTGTGTGATACTGTCTGCTGAGCCGTGTATCTAATCCTCTCCTGTGTGATACTGTCTGCTGAGCCGTGTATCTAATCCTCTCCTGTGTGATACTATCTGCTGAGCAGTGTATCTAATCCTATCCTGTGTGATACCATCTGCTGAGATGTGTATCTAATCCTCTCCTGTGTGATACTGTCTGCTGAGCTGTATCTCTAATCCTCTCCTGTGTGATACCGTCTGCTGAGCTGTGTATCTAATCCTCTCCTGTGTGATACTGTCTGCTGAGCCGTGTATATAATCCTCTCATGTGTGATACTGTCAGCTGAGCTGTGTATCTAATCCTCTCCTGTGTGATACTGTCTGCTGAGCCGTGTATCTAATCCTACCCTGTGTGATACTGTCTGCTGAACCGTGTATCTAATCCTGTCCTGTGTGATACTGTCTGCTGAGCCGTGTATCTAATCCTCTCCTGTGTGATACCGTCTGCTGAGCCGTGTATCTAATCCTATCCTGTGTGATACCATCTGCTGAGCTGTGTATCTAATCCTTTCCTTTGTGATACTATCTGCTGAGCTGTGTATCTAATCCTCTACTGTGTGATACTATCTGCTGAGCAGTGTATCTAATCCCCTCCTGTGTGATACTGTCTGCTGAGCCGTGTATCTAATCCTCTCCTGTGTGATACTATCTGCTGAGCAGTGTATCTAATCCTATCCTGTGTGATACCATCTGCTGAGCTGTGTATCTAATCCTCTCCTGTGTGATAATGTCTGCTGAGCCGTGTATCTAATCCTCTCCTGTGTGATACTGCCTACTGAGCTGTGTATCTAATCCTATCCTCTGTGATACCATCTGCTGAGCTGTGTATCTAATCCACTCCTGTGTGATACTGTCTGCTGAGCCTTGTATCGAATCCTACCCTGTGTGATACTGTCTCCTGAACCGTGTATCTAATCCTGTCCTATGTGATACTGTCTGCTGAGCCGTGTATCTAATCCTCTCCTGTGCGATACCGTCTGCTGAGCCGTGTATCTAATCCACTCCTGTGTGATACAGTCTGCTGAGCTGTGTATCTAATCCTCTCCTGTGTGATACTATCTGCTGAGCCGTGTATCTAATCCTATCCTGTGTGATACCATCTGCTGAGCCTTGTAACTAATCATATCCTGTGTGATACCATCTGCTGAGCCGTGTATCTAAACCTATCCTGTATGATACCAGCTTCTGAGCCATGTATCTAATGCTATCCTTTGTGATACTGTCTGCTGAGCTGTGTATCTAATTCTATGCTGTGTGATACTGTCTGCTGAGCTGTGTATCTAATCCTCTCCTGTGTGATACTGTCTGCTGAGCCGTGTATCTAATCCTCTCCTGTGTGATACTATCTGCTGAGCAGTGTATCTAATCCTATCCTGTGTGATACCATCTGCTGAGCCGTGTATCTAATCCTCTCCTGTGTGATAATGTCTTCTGAGCCGTGTATCTAATCCTCTCCTGTGTGATAATGTCTGCTGAGCTGTGTATCTCATCCTCTCCTGTGTGATACCGTCTGCTGAGCCGTGTATCTAATCTTATCCTGTGTGATACTGCCTACTGAGCTGTGTAACAAATCCTATCCTGTGTGATACCATCTGCTGAGCAGTGTATCTAATCCTATCATGTGTGATACCATCTGCTGAGCAGTGTATCTAATCCTATCCTGTGTGATACTGTCTGCTGAGCTGTGTATCTAATCCTCTCCTGTGTGATACCGTCTGCTGAGCTGTGTATCTAATCCTCTCCTGTGTGATACTGTCTGCTGAGCTGTATCTAATCCTCTCCTGTGTGATACTGTCTGCTGAGCTGTGTATCTAATCCTACCCTGTGTGATACTGTCTGCTGAACCGTGTATCTAATCCTCTCCTGTGTGATACTGTCTGCTGAGCCGTGTATCTAATCCTCTCCTGTGTGATACCGTCTGCTGAGCCGTGTATCTAATCCTATCCTGTGTGATACCATCTGCTGAGCTGTGTATCTAATCCTATCCTTTGTGATACTATCTGCTCAGCTGTGTATCTAATACTCTACTGTGTGATACTATCTGCTGAGCAGTGTATCTAATCCCCTCCTGTGTGATACTGTCTGCTGAGCCGTATATCTAATCCTCTCCTGTGTGATACTATCTGCTGAGCTGTGTATCTAATCCTGCCCTGTGTGATACTGTCTGCTGAGCTGTGTATCTAATCCTATCCTGTGTGATACCATCTGTTGAGCTGTGTATCTAATCCTCTCCTGTGTGATAATGTCTGCTGAGCCGTGTATCTAATCCTCTCCTGTGTGATACTGCCTACTGAGCTGTGTATCTAATCCTATCCTCTGTGATACCATCTGCTGAGCTGTGTATCTAATCCACTCCTGCGTGATTCTGTCTGCTGAGCCTTGTATCTAATCCTGTCCTGTGTGATACTGTCTGCTGAGCCGTGTATCTAATCCTCTCCTGTGCGATACCGTCTGCTGAGCTATGTATCTACTCCTCTCCTGTGTGATACTGTCTGCTGAGCTGTGTATCTAATTCTATGCTGTGTGATACTGTCTGCTGAGCTGTGCATCTAATCCTATTCTGTGTGATACTATCTGCTGATCAGTGTATCTAATCCTCTCCTGTGTGATACTGTCTGGTGAGCCGTGTATCTAATCCTCTCCTGTGTGATACTGTCTGCTGAGCTGTGTATCTAATCCTCTCCTCTGTGATATTGCCTGCTGAGCCGTGTATCTAATCTTACCCTGTGTGATACTGTCTGCTGAGCCGTGTATCTAATCCTGTCCTGTGTGATACTGTCTGCTGAGCAGTGTATCTAATCCTATCCTGTGTGATACCATCTGCTGAGCCGTGTATCTAATCCTCTCCTATGTGATACTGACTGCTGTGCTGTGTATCTAATCCTATCCTGTGTAATACTGACTGCTGAGCTGTGTATCTAATCCTACCCTGTGTTATACTGTCTGCTGAGCAGTGTATCTAATCCTCTCTGTGTGATACCGGCTGCTGAGCTGTGCATCTAAGCCGCTCCTGTGTGATACTGTCTGCTGAACCGTGTATCTAATCCTTTCCTGTGTGATACTGTGTACTGAGCTGTGTATCTAATCCTCTCCTGTGTGATACTGTCTGCTGAGCTGTGTATCTAATCCTCTCATGTGCGATACTGTCTGCTGAGCTATGTATCTAATCCTATCCTGTGTGATACTGTCTGCTGAGCTGTGTATCTAATCCTATGCTGTGTGATACTGTGTGCTGAGCTGTATCTCTAATCCTACCCTGTGTTATACTGTCTGCTGAGCCGTGTTTCTAATCCTCTCCTGTGTGATACCGTCTGCTGAGCAGTGTATCTAATCCTCTCTGTGTGATACCAGCTGCTGAGCTGTGTATCTAAGCCTCTCCTGTGTGATACTGTCTGCTGAACCGTGTATCTAATCCTTTCCTGTGTGATACTGTGTGCTGAGCTGTGTATCTAATCCTCTCCTGTGTGATACTGTCTGCTGAGCTGTGTATCTAATCCTCTCATGTGCGATACTGTCTGCTGAGCTATGTATCTAATCCTATCCTGTGTGATACCGTCTGCTGAGCAGTGTATCTAATCCACTCCGGTGTGATACTGTCTGCTGAGCTGTGTATCTAATACTCTCCTGTGTGATACTGTCTGCTGAGCTGTGTATCTAATCCTACGCTGTGTGATACTGTCTGCTGAGCAGTGTATCTAATCTTCTCCTGTGTGGTACCGTCTGCTGAGCTGTGTATCTAGTCCTCTCCTGTGTGATACTGTCTGCTGAGCTGTGTATCTAATCCTCTCCTGTGTGATACTGTCTGCTGAGCCGTGTATCTAATCCTCTCCTGTGTGATACTGTGTGCTGAGCTGTGTATCTAATCCTCTCCTGTGTGATACTGTCTGTTGAGCTGTGTATCTAATCCACTCCTGTGTGATACTGTCTGTTGAGCTGTGTATCTAATCCACTCCTGTGTGATACTGTCTGCTGTGCTGTGTATCTAATCCTCTCCTGTGTGATACTGTCTGCTGAGCAGTGTATCTAATCCACTCCTGTGTGATACTGTCTGCTGAACTGTGTATAAAATCCCACCCTGTGCGATACTGTCTGCTGAGCCGTGTATCTAATCCTCTCCTGTGTGATACCGTCTGCTGAACAGTGTATCTAATCGTCTCCTGTGTGATACCGGCTGCTGAGCTGTGTATCTAATCCTCTCCTGTGCGATACTCTCTGCTCAACTGTGTATCTAATCCTATCCTATGTGATACTGTCTGCTGAGCCGTGTATCTAATCCCGCCCTGTGCGATACTGTCTGCTGAGCTGTGTATCTAATCCTCTCCTGTGTGATACTGTCTGCTGAGCTGTGTATCTAATCCTCTCCTGTGTGATACTGTCTGCTGAGCTGTGTATCTAATCCTCTCCTGTGTGATACTGTCTGCTGAGCAGTGTATCTAATCCTCTCCTGTGTGATACTGTCTGCTGAGCAGTGTATCTAATCCTCTCCTGTGTGATACTGTCTGCTGAGCAGTGTATCTAATCCTATCTTTTGTGATACCATCTCCTGAGCTGTGTATCTAATCCTCTCATGTAACTCCCCCCACTATCTATTCTAGCCAAAAATTGCGACATATTAAACAAAATGTCTCTAAGACCCATTATATCTGACCCGCAACCTCCCCTAATATTTTGCCCGCTGGGCCCCGCCGACTGCCTATCAACTCCCTCATACAGTAATGACCCAGCGGGCGACAAACAAGACATAGAAGCAAACTCACCCAGCTGCGCAGGTGCTGTGTCCCTGCCAGCCGAAATTCCTGTGTCCTGCCGACGCCTGGATTCACCTCCATCCTCCCCACTCTCCGATCCGTCCGACTCCTGCTGCAGCGCAAGGCCCGTGCCCCTGGCCTCCTCGTCACCAGGGGGGACCTGAGCACTCGCCGCCGTCTCCGCTGCTCGTCCTCCGTCAATCCTGGCTCTGGTCCTTCCTGCCGTCCTTGACCTTCCTTGATTTCCAGACCCCGACTCTCGTGTCCGGCCTGTCGTGTTCCAAGTTTGACTGCCAGGCATCCCAATGCTAATGCCCGCCGCTCCACCGCCTTGAATGTGTTGCATCGAGCCAGGCAGCAGATCTTCAAATTGCCGCTGCCTGCCCGTGAAATTCCGCTGCTGCATCCCTGTCCCGTTGTTTCTAGCAGGCACCCCGACTGGAGCATCGCCAGGTGTACCTGCCATGAAAATGGTCCTTCTGCTGCTCCCCTCCGCTCCGCGTCCTCTGTGGTCACGGCGCTTTGAATTGGCGCCTTTTCTTGAACTGGGGGGGCGTGTGCATATCTCCGTCGAAGACTTCCTGAGTAGCCCCGTCACGTGATGCCGGTTCCGGAAGTCACGTTGCTAGCACTTCCGGTGATGTCCCGCCCACCGGAAGCTGATGTGGCTGTATCGTGGGCATTGCATGGTAAAAAAAGGCAGAATTTTACATTTAGCCAACAGTTTCTGATGGCCAATTTCAGTGGGCTAAAAAACACAAAGCACTTTTATAAGACGTGATTTACTGTCATTCATAAGAATTTGCAAATAAAATGGTGAGCAAAAACAGATTGAAACTGAATGAGAGCGGCACTCACCACTAGTACATGAAAATACAGCACTTTATTGTGGTTGTCACATGAGGAGACATAAAGACATAAATAAGCGACAGCTGTTTCACGTAAACTACGCTTTTTCCGGCTGAGCCTGAAGAAGTGTAGTTTATGCGAAACAGCTGTCACTTACATTCCTCTTTATTCAGGCTCGGACTGGCCCATAGGGCAGCAGGGAAATCCTCTGGTGGGCCCTAACTCCACTATATGGGCAGTACTTAGCATAATTCACTTGGAACAGAAAAAAAAGCAGCATACCATCATTCATTCACCAAAATACCCAGTTTATTATTATATAGAGGTATAGGTAAATTTGTGAACAAGGGTAGTGTAATATTTGCATGCAGTTGAAAAGTGGGTCCCCCAAAGTCAATGTTACTGGTGGGCCTTTGGCACCCCAGTCCGACACTGTCTTTATGTCTCCTCATATGACGACCACAATACAGTGCTGTATTTTCACGTATCATTTGTGAGTGCCGCTCTCATTCAGTTTTTCATGCTGTTTTTACTCATAATTTTGTACTGTTTTATCTCAAGATGAGCACCACTATATCTGGCAATCCGCTAGTTATGCTTGCCCTAATGCATTCCTGGAGGGTGTGTTAGCAGCACCCGCAATTCTGCTAATCTGTTATTTATTGGTCAAATAAAATGGTGCACAACATAAATTGAATTAAAGGGCTTGTCCCGTGATTTATTTTCAGGAGCGCACCGCTCTCCAGGCTCACAGCTACCTACTTGCTAAGAAGCAGTGCGCTCCTGCTTGATTGACAGTTCAGGCCAGATGTGAATGTAGCGCTCCCTGATGTTATATGAGGCAGCATTAAAGAAGTGCAGTGGTACTGAAGCTGGCCAGAATCGGAACTAATAGCAAGTTCCAAAGATCCTGTCCAGTTTCAGTGCAGTGTTTGCAAGCTCACTATGTAAGAGCTTGTAAGTGTGTAGCACCCTGAGGATTCGGCTGCTACAGGGGTATTGCACCTCACGCCAGAGGTGTGATATTCCACTCCCGGGTAAGGATGGAGTGTGGAACTGAGCTCAGTTAGCTGCATACACTACATACATCCCATTTCCGAGGGACAGACCGATGGTAATCCCACTAGGTATATGTGCAGGTACGACAGTGTCTGTCCCTGGCTGGAGTGGGAGGGGGGTGGAACATCCCAGTAGTGTAGGGGCAGATAGGGGGAGCAGTCTGGGTAATGCTAGGAGCTCATTGGGTGCTGGTCACCTGAGCTCACACATAGAGGGAGTATATAAGGTGGGCACCATCTTAGATCAGGGTCAGTCAGTCAGTCTTCTGTAGAGGGTCAGTCAGTCCTGAGAGAGGTCCAGGAGCGCCTGCAGAGAGAAGAGAGAGAGAGGAGAAGAGAAGGACCCAGAGGGGGAGAAGAAGGAACCCCAAGAACCTAGTATACAACCAGAAGGGTGAAGGGTTGGCACGCAAGGGAACCGGATCCCAAATTAGTGGAGGAGAGAAACAACCCTCAGCTAAGAACCGGAGGCTGCGTCATTACATGTGGAGCAGCCCCTCACTAAGTCCACTAAGAAGGCACACCAGGTATAGGGTCAGGGAACCCCGAAGAGGTGCACCCACCAAGAGGCCCGAGGGAGCCGGACATAAGTGGACCCCTGGTGAGAAAGGCCAGTAGAAAGGAAAGTCAGAAAGGGAGCTCAGGACCACGCTCCAGAATTGCTTGGGGGTTGGCCGAGTCCAGGACCTGGTGGACGCAGCACGGCTCGGGCGGTCACTCAAGGCCAGAGTGACCAACAGAACAGCAGTAAGTAAAAACCCTGAACTGCACAGCCAGACTCTGAGTCTTCTTACCATCCACACTGCACCACCACTACCACCATCCTCTACACCTGACCCCCTGAGGCTATACCCCTCCCGTTGGGGGTTATACTACCCGAAGCTGCACACATACCACCAGCCTCAGCGGACCCTGCTGCAGCGGCGGCCTTTTGACCGCAAATCAACGGGTGGCGTAGTCGACACTAAGAACTAATAACATCTGTAAAGACTGCCACACACTGAGCTTGACACCCTGGGCACGGACCGGGTCACAGCCACTCGGAGACTACAACCCCCATCTGATCCGGCTCCGGGTATCCCCCTAACAACACTGGCCCAGGGGGCGCGTCAACTTTGGCGTAGTCGGCAGGATCACGTGCCCGCAACAACCGGGTACTGCGTGCCTGAAGAAAAGTTCACCGTTACCTCAAAAAGAAGTCTCCCGCCGGTTCCGGAGGGTCCCCGCCAACGGACCCCATCACAGGTCGTTTCCCGCCGGTTGTCCGCCATTTGCAGCTTTTTCCCGCCATCCATGGAGTTTCCCGCCACTGGGAGACGATTCCCGCCATTTCCAAAGATTTCCCGCCTTGGAAGAGCGGACGCCATTATGGGCGTGCCAGAGGGTGGCAAAAGGCCACCTCCCATCGTGGGCCAGGTCGAAGAATGGCGCCAAAAGCGGAAACCGCGCCCACCAACAGAGACTGTGATGCTGGAAGTGTCCATCAGCGTGAGAGAACTGCCCCTGGGACTGACAATCACTAAGTTGCCCCGGGACCACCCTCAATGTGGGCGGAGACAGAACAAAAGAACGAAGATGGGTGCAGCTTGGAGGAGTCTGGAGAGAGCGCACCCGGAGACAAGAAGTCTGGAGGAGAGTCCAGAGAAAGCGTACCCGGAGATGGAGGGAGAGACAGGCAGCACCGACCCAGTGGTCAGGAGCCTGCTGCAAGCAACAACCCCACTAGGCTTAGTGGAGATCCTAGCACAGCTCCCCCGAGACCGGGAGTGTGCACAGACCGCGCTGGAGGGCCTCGCACGGAGGATGGCCCAGGTGCAGCAAGACACGCTGACGGAGTGGAGCCGTGAGATGGCCCAGCAGACCGGAACCCGTCAGCGGAGCACGCCGCCCGAGACGAGGAGACAGACCGCCTCTGAGGATGGCGCAGGAAGAATGAAGGCAGGAGACGGCGCCGAGAAGGGAGCTGAACGGACGGAGGCAGGTAAAGGGGACGTCTCTACCCCGAGCCGAGAAACCGTGTACCTGTCCCAGCTCCCCGTCGCAGAGCCCGAAATTCCCCCTGCCGTGCCCGTCGCTGCATCGTCACCGTGCCAGACTAGGCCTCAAGCAGAAGCCGCGGCCGCGACCCCTGTGACGTCACGCGCCTCAATCCAGGGCGCGGCGAAGCAGGAAATACCATCGGCCTGGTCGCAAGGTCTAGTACCTCCGGGCGCCGCAATTCCAACAGCGCCCCCTACCTCCGCGGAGCCACCGGCCTGGTCGCAAGGCCGAGTGCCCCCGGCGCCGCAGTACCAACAGCGCCCTCTACCTCTGCCGAGCCACCGGCCTGGTCGCAAGGCCAGGAACACCCGGGCGCCGCCGTCTTCACGGTGCCCTTTACCTTTAGGGTGCCCCAGGCCTGGTCGCAAGGCCTGGTCAATCCGGGCGCCGCTTCCACCACCGCGCCCTCAACATCTAGAGTGCCACACCTGGGTGAAGACTTGTTTGCCCAGCACACGTGCCCGTATGGGCAGCCCTTTGTGTGGCCACCGGAGTACCACCATCCCCGACTCCGGAAAGAAAGACCCCTAGATGAGCCCCTGATTCCGGTTCCGAAGCCCGTTAAGAGGACCCCGCTCCCGCTGGAAGAAGCGCAGTTCGAGTGGGACCCCACCGGAGGAGACCTCATGGGGTTCACCCAAGAAACACGGGCGGCCGCAGCTGAGCGTGCGGAGTGCTGCCGGCAGCAGTTAGAGGTCTTCGACCGGGAGAGGAGAGAGAGGCGGGTCCGAGAGCAGCGGCTGCAGGAACAGAGCGGAGGGCAGAAGAGCCGGACCAGGAGGAGCCCCCGTGCAGCCCACGGTCCCCGTGCCACCGGGACTGTAATTAAATTCCAACTGCAGCACGGTTGGGGTTTCATCAGGGATCATCACACCCCCGGCGACGTCTTTGTAACCCGCAGAGACGTAGAAAGCCATCTGCCGGAGGGACACAGAGGTCGTGACCTGTACGTAGGGGACGAGGTCACGTTCACCCGGCACAAGTGTGCCAAAGGACCCTACGCCCTCCATGTACATCGCCTGACGGAGGAGGAGCAGCGGTGTGAGGAGGAGCAAGAGGACCCGAACGGGTTTGAAGACAAAGAAGGAGCAGGAGGACGCCGTCGTTAAAGTACGGTAAAGAGACTGTACATAGTTACCCGTCAGGGTATAAGAACTGTTACTGCTGCTAGTTAAAATATAGTCCCCGTTGGGACCAGCAAATTGAACTGAAACCCGTGTGTCCCTATTCCCACTGACCGAGGACTGAGAGCGGTCATTCCTTTCCTAATACCTGGCCGAGGACTGAGAGCGGCCATATTCCCCTTGTATATAGTTGCGCTTTTTAAGGCGCCCCCTACTGGTTTTATAGGAAAGCTGTGTTACAAGAGACTGTCGCACTTTACCCGGTCACAAGTAGCACCGTGGTCGGAGGCACAAGAAAGTTTATGATATATATATAATGTTTTATATGTTGATGTTGTTATGAAAAATTTGTATGTTTATGGATGTTTATTCTCTTACAGCCCGAGGACGTGCTGTGGTTTACCAGGGGGGAATGTAGCACCCTGAGGATTCGGCTGCTACAGGGGTATTGCACCTCACGCCAGAGGTGTGATATTCCACTCCCGGGTAAGGATGGAGTGTGGAACTGAGCTCAGTTAGCTGCATACACTACATACATCCCATTTCCGAGGGACAGACCGATGGTAATCCCACTAGGTATATGTGCAGGTACGACAGTGTCTGTCCCTGGCTGGAGTGGGAGGGTGGTGGAACATCCCAGTAGTGTAGGGGCAGATAGGGGGAGCAGTCTGGGTAATGCTAGGAGCTCATTGGGTGCTGGTCACCTGAGCTCACACATAGAGGGAGTATATAAGGTGGGCACCATCTTAGATCAGGGTCAGTCAGTCAGTCTTCTGTAGAGGGTCAGTCAGTCCTGAGAGAGGTCCAGGAGCGCCTGCAGAGAGAAGAGAGAGAGAGGAGAAGAGAAGGACCCAGAGGGGGAGAAGAAGGAACCCCAAGAACCTAGTATACAACCAGAAGGGTGAAGGGTTGGCACGCAAGGGAACCGGATCCCAAATTAGTGGAGGAGAGAAACAACCCTCAGCTAAGAACCGGAGGCTGCGTCATTACATGTGGAGCAGCCCCTCACTAAGTCCACTAAGAAGGCACACCAGGTATAGGGTCAGGGAACCCCGAAGAGGTGCACCCACCAAGAGGCCCGAGGGAGCCGGACATAAGTGGACCCCTGGTGAGAAAGGCCAGTAGAAAGGAAAGTCAGAAAGGGAGCTCAGGACCACGCTCCAGAATTGCTTGGGGTTTGGCCGAGTCCAGGACCTGGTGGACGCAGCACGGCTCGGGCGGTCACTCAAGGCCAGAGTGACCAACAGAACAGCAGTAAGTAAAAACCCTGAACTGCACAGCCCGACTCTGAGTCTTCTTACCATCCACACTGCACCACCACTACCACCATCCTCTACACCTGACCCCCTGAGGCTATACCCCTTCCGTTGGGGGTTATACTACCCGAAGCTGCACACATACCACCAGCCTCAGCGGACCCTGCTGCAGCGGCGGCCTTTTGACCGCAAATCAACGGGTGGCGTAGTCGACACTAAGAACTAATAACATCTGTAAAGACTGCCACACACTGAGCTTGACACCCTGGGCACGGACCGGGTCACAGCCACTCGGAGACTACAACCCCCATCTGATCCGGCTCCGGGTATCCCCCTAACAACACTGGCCCAGGGGGCGCGTCAAGTGCATCTTTAGCCACTGCTACTGTCTAGGCTATGAACAGTAAACAATAAAAAAAATGCACTTTTAATTATCAGGGGGCAGATATTAAAGGGAATCTGTCAGCCCAATCTGACATTATAAAACAAAACCCTGTAGGGGATATAGTCACTTGAAAAATTACACCTATAGTTCCAAATCCTGCCTCTATTCTGCAGTAATTGAAGCTTAATCAAATAAGCAAATTAGGGAGCTTGATGCATCCTTAGTGTGACCAAGAGGCTCTGCAAACCGATCTCCCACTGATTTTGCACCCTCACTGGTGACTGTCAGCCTGAGCTTTTTCTGCAGACAGTTCTAGCTCCAGGCAAGGCAGCGCTGTCGATCACTAATGAGGGAGGCGGGGCATGCAAAACCAGTGTACGGAACGGTGCACTGAGCCTCTAGATCACTCTAAGGGTGCACAGTGAACTATAATAAGCATATATGATTACAGAGAATCTATCAGCAGGTTTTTGCTATGTAATGTGACAGCCGCATGATGTAGGGACAGAGACCCTGTTTCCAGCAATGTATAACTTAGTTACTGGGTCCAGCACTTATGATAGAGTCACAATTTTCTCTGCTGAAGGTCTAGCAGACCTTGAAATGTTGAGCCCTATGTAATCCAGCCCATACCACTGATTGTACACAGAAAGCTGCCAATGTATATTGACAAAAAGCTGCCATTCAATGTTCGGGTGTGTGGATGGCCTAGGAGGCATGCGGGCTGCTTGTCCTATAGTGATAATCTCCTGCTGATAAAACTCTGATTGTACTGAAACAGCAAAACACAGTCCAATAAGTGACACATCGTTGGAATCAGGCTCTCAGCCCCTACATCATACTGCTCTCAAATTACAGAGCAAAAGCAGGTGACAGATTCCCTTTAAACTTCAGTTTCTCAAGAAAAGAGGCAGTGATTTGTACCACTAAATATATCTACCCGTCTATGTGCTAAGTTTATATTGTCAGTTTGAGCCGCATTAAATAAATAGTAAATTAGAAAGTTGCTTGTTTTTACAAGCGCTTTCCAATTATACCTGACTTTGAAGATGGGAATAACCCTTAAAATAGATAGAAGTTAATACTTGTGGTTGATGCTATATTTTAAAACATTTTTAAAGGGTTCATTATTGCATGATTGTAGGATTTTGTATGTTCTCCCTGTGACGCCTCTTCGCGGAAGCCCTTTTCTTTACCCTGGGAGATGGGGGACTCGGAGTCGGGTCCTAAGATGGAGAGATGGGGTGCAGCCGTGGCCCGGACCCGCTCCGTGCTCAGGGCCGTCACAATTTAAAAGGGATGGTATGGGCTTATCCGGGTTGAGTGGCTGATTACAACTACGCCACCTGTGGCACCTGGTGAAGGCCACCAGCGCTGCCGCAGTCCGCTGAGGCCTGGTGTTAGGGCAGCTGGCGTTGTTACTACTCCCCACAGGCGGAGCAAGGCCTCAGGGCAGAGAGACAGGACGGAGGCGGGGTAGTAGTCTAGAAAGTCTGTGTCGTGCGGTGTAGCGCCGATTAAAGAAAGTCCGGAGGCCATAGGGGTGAACTTCCAAGGCTTTACTCACATAAGAGATGGCAGAAGGAAGGCGACTCCCTGCTCCTCGCGGAGTTCTGCGGCCACCAGGGACGAGGGTCCGACAACCTCCGAGCAAGTCCAGTGTTAAATCAGGATCCTGCACCAGAGTTTTCCTAGACTTCAGACCGGGTCCTTTCCCGTCTGTGTGTGTGTGGATAGGCTGGGTCTCCCTCTGAGCTCCTCTCAGAAAAATGGTACGGGTGGCAGCTCCGCTCCTTCCGATACCCGGTGGGATCCTCAGGGCCTACCGGGCTTACCGACCAGGACGTGGAGTAGCAAGGTCGGGTGTCGGGGGCCGGTACCCCTCTTGCAGCCGGACTCCCTCTGAATATATCAGGTGGGCGAGGACAGGTGGCGTCTATCGCTCTGTGTGCATCCTCCCTGGGATCCATTTGCTATGGAGCTACACTCTTAAGCTCCGGGCCTTCTTGGTCATGGTCCTTGACCGGGCTGAGACGTTCATCATCTCCAGCCAGCCCCGGGATTGGTCTGGAGGTTTCACCCCCCCCTTTTGAATGAGGCAGCCTTGGGGATTGGATAATGGGAAGTTGGGGGGTGGGTAGTGGGAGAGGCGCATATGTAGGGAAAAGTGTGGGAAAACCGCCATTCCCTGAGGAGCAGCAGAGTGATTTACCCAGAAATGGCGTCCGTCGAATCCCTGTTGGGCCAGCTCAGAGACGTCGCCATGACAACAGGGAGGCAAGCATCTGCGGGCAGGCAGCAGTCCAGGGAACCACTGCTGCCTGGCTCACATGGACGACGCGGAAGGGAAGGAGCGGCGGGTAGCGACACCGCGCTGCCTGGCAGCGTCCAGGCCTGTGCGTCTGGGTCTGGTTTCCGGAGGAGCCCAAGGGCTGCATCCAGGAGTGCAAGACGGTCTGGCGGGAGGCGATCGTCGGGGAGAAGCCAGTCTGCAGCATCCGTGACCATTCAGGTACCCCCTGGTGACGCGGAGGCCAGGGGCGCGGGCCTTGAGTGGCGAATGGACACAGAAGGATCCAATTCCAGCAGTGACCGTGACAGAAGAGGTGATCATCAGGACTCAGGAATTCCGGCTGGCGGGGACACAGCACCTGCGCAACTGCGTGAGTATGATTCTATATCTTGTTTGTCGCCCGCAAGGGCTGTTTTGCTAAGGGGAGGTAGTGGTCAGTTTGTAGGGCCAGGGGGGGGGAGTTTAGGTGGTCCCGGGGATGCAGAGGTATCGGGGATTAGGGATATCTTGCATAGCATGTCACAGATTTTGCTTAGAATGGAGAGCAGTGCAGCGGGTGGGGCAGGGCCATCCCCCGTAGGAGCTTGGTTACCAGGCCAGGAGGTGTTGCTGCAACCCAGCTGCGTTACGGTAGGGTCTGCGGCGGGCACAGAGGTAGCATCTACGGGCGTTTCAGTATCAGTTCAGACGGAAAAGGACAAGGGCGATACGGTGAAGCTGGATGATAGGGCAAAGGGTGAGGTGTATGTGTGCTTCGAGGGGCCACTGGGGGCACATTTAAAAAAAGAGGTGAAGGAGAAAATTTGGCGTGATGAATATGTCGAAATTTTCTCCCTCCTTCCCTTGGAGAAGTTTAATTTAGACAAGGGGAGGAAGGATAATAGCAAAAAGGAAGAGGAGGAGAAGCGCAGGTGGCGCTTGATCCCTCAGACTTTTGCAAATTGGCTTCAAGCATTCGCTATATTGGCCGGTGTCATTGGGGAAAAGTTTCCTGAAAATTGCTCGGGTCTATTCTGTTACTTAGACGCGATTGGGGAAGTGCATCGTACTTACGGGGGACAAACATGGCTGAGGTACGACGAGCAATTCAGGCAGAGGAAGGTGGTGAGGCCTGAGATTAAGTGGGACTAGAAAGATATTGGCCTTTGGTTAAAAGTGATGGCCCCTGCTAGATACGGGCAGTCCTTTCACCGGAGCGGGGGAAGCGGGAGTCAATCGTCGGGACAGGGGGGAGGTAGTCAGGGAGCACAGGGAGGAAAAGAGAAGTCGGGAACGTGCTGGCAATTTAATGATGGCCAGTGCAAATAAGGGAACGGCTGTAAGTTCAAGCACATTTGTTCCCATTGCAACTGGAGCTCCCATGGGGCTGCAAAATGCTTCAAAAAAGGAAAAGGAAGGATGTCGTGGGTATCGGTGAAGGGGGTGACTCCAGTGAATCTGCTAGGGATGGCCCCCTTTCTCAGTAGTTATCCCGATCAATCGAAGGCCAGGATTATTAATGATGGTTTTTTGGAGGGTTTCAGGATCCCGCCTCCTGACCATATGGTTCCTTTTTCTGTTAAGAATTTGAGGTCTGCTTTGTTGCATCCAGAGGTTGTCGGTGTTAAGTTGGTAAAGGAAGTGGAGTTAGGTCGTATGGCGGGGCCTTTTGATAGTCTACCGGTTGAAGCCGTGATCATTTCTCCTTTGGGGGTAGTGCCTAAGAAGGAGCCAAATAAATTTTGCCTGATCCGGCATTTGTCGTACCCAAAAGGTTGTTCGGTCAATGACGGTATAGCGCCGGAATTATGTTCGGTTGAATACACATCATTTAATGCGGCTGTGTCATGGGTTCGTAGGTACGGGCCTGGGTCACTGTTAGCGAAAACTGACATTGAATCAGCTTTTAGGCTACTTCCGGTTCACCCGGCTAGCATTCCGCTATTGGGTTGTTTTTGGAACAAAGGTTATTACCTAGATAGGTGTTTGCCTATGGGTTGTTCTATTTCATGTTCATTGTTTGAAACTTTCAGTACTTTTCTGGAATAGGTGGTCAGGGATGTTGCAGGTGTGCAGTCCGTTATTCATTACCTGGATGATTTTTTGTTCATAGGTCCCCCAGATTCGTTTGTCTGTGGTAATTTGGGTGTCGCATTGGGGGGCGATAGAGAGTGACGAGGATAGGACGTTGGCAGTCTTGTTTTTGGTTGGTAAGGCTGCGGACTTAGGGTGGTCGGCATCTAGAATTAGTAAATTTGTTGCTGGGCTCGCATTCGGTTTCAAGTTACAGGGTTTGACTGATGTTACTAAATCCTTTTTGGTCAAGCAGGCACTTAGAGGTTTTCGAAAAGGTAGCAAGAGTTTGGATAAGCGTAGGCCAGTCACGTTTAGTATGTTGGAAAGGTTAGGTCTGGTTTTGGAAAGGATTTGTTGTTCTACTTTTGAGGCGGCTCTGTTTACGTTAGCCTTTTCCTTAGCTTTTTTCGGGGCGATGAGAGTAGGCAAGTTGGTCGCCCCCAGCAGGAATAGGGCGGGAGGTTTATTAGCCGAAGACACAAGTTGCTGGGCCTGGGGTATCGATTTTTGGATTAGACGCACAAAAACTGATCAGTTGGGTAGAGGTAAGCACGTCGTTTGAGGTAGAGTGGACGGGGCTCTGATGTGTCCAAGAAGGTGCTTGGAGGTTTATTGGCAAGTGTGGTCGTGTAGATCCGGCCTACTGTTACGTCATTGCAACGGGTCATATCTTTCCCGTTTCCAGTTTATAGTGGTCCTAAAAAAGGGGGTGCAGGAGTTGGGCTTAGCCCGGGTGTTTATGGTTCACATTCCTTTAGGATTGGCGCAGAGTATGAGGCTTATAGGCGCGGTTTGGGGGCGGAGGTGATAAAGCGGATTGGAAGGTGGAGTTCGGACCGTTATTTGATGTATGTTCGCTGTTAAATAACGCAGGACTTTGTTCATTTGTGAGTTGTTGAATATGCTTGTTTATTATTCTTTTAGGTGGCTTTCCCGTGTTAGCTTGGATTTTCGGACATTCGTACGTGCATTGGGGGGCGCTGCATGCTGACTTAAGGCGTGACGGTAGGCAATTGGGCTTTCCGAGGGTACAAGTGGTTATAAGGTGGCTAGGTTTTAGAGGGATGGTATGGAGCCGGTTTTTGTCGGAGTTTCATAAAGCGGCAAGATTGGACAGAACACCAGATATTCTGGTTGTGCATTTGGGAGGGAACGATTTGGGGGCAAGGCCCGTGAGAGAGTTAATTCGGGATATCCATTTTGATTTTTTGTGATTGTGGACTTCGTTCTCGGGGGTTCTGACGGTTTGGTCAGATATAGAGCCCAGGAAGAAATGGCGGGTGGTCAGATCAGAAAAAGGTATAAATAGAGCAAGAGTGAAATTAAATAGGGCCGTGTCTAGCTTTGTGTCAAGGAATGGTGGGATAAGTGTTAGGCACTTTGAGTTGGAATCGGGGGTTGGTAATTTTTGGTTGAAGGACGGTGTTCATCTCAATGATATCGGTATCGATCTTTGAGCCCTTGCAATATAGGAGGGGATTGAAGGGCGTTGGTAGCTTTGGGGCACTCACGAGCCTAAGGTTTCAGGGCTGTTTGTGGTTGGCGGGGGGTGGGGTTCTTGGAGTTGGTACCGAATTGTCGGTGGAAGGAATTGGGAAAATTCCAGGTCGTTTAAATTGAGTGGGGGGTGATCTGGCAGTCGGTTCTGGGCTCTGGACGGGGTTTTACCTCGGGAGCATTTAGTTGGTTGGTCTTTCACGGAATGTGGAAGTTTTTGGTGCCCTTGAGCTGGTGCTGAACGGCTGAGGGTAACATGGCGGTTGATTTTTTAAGTTAATTTAAAGCCAGATCTATTAGCTCCAAGAACCCTCCCTATATATATATATATATATATATATATATATATATATATATATTTCATTGTTATTTTGTTTGTTATTTGTTGTTTGTTAATAAACGGCCGCTGTGGCCAAATTTATTCAACGAATAACAGGTTGTAGCGTCTTTATTTCAGGGACGGGATCATGGGATCCCTTGGTATGGAAGAGGGAATCCATCAGGTAGGAAACCACATTGGCCGTAACAGGTCGTGCCTAGTTATAGTTGTTCATTAAAGTCAGATGCTTCCTAATGAGTCACGATCACACATGGGTCAACAGGTCAATAGCAACAATGCCAGAGTGTTAAATGATTGCACACAGTCCTTATAAAACAGCATGGAGCCGGCCCCCCGAATCATCACCAAGGTATTATACACTTTACAAGTCACAAAATATAAGTCCAGCCGTAAGTGGCACAGTATAATGTGTTGGCAAGTAAAGTGACAGGCAAAGTAAGATCAAAGCTGGTGGAGATTATCGTGCAAAACATTATTGGAATTTAGAAGTTAAATTAAAGGGATTCTATCAATTCTGACATCCAAATCAAAGTAATCACAGGTCCTTGTTGGGGTTCTTGCACTTAGGCCATTAATGACATCAGTGTGCAATCAGTGTGCGATCAGTGTGCCATCAGTGTGCGATCAGTGTGCCATCACTGTGCCCTTAATGTCATTGGTGTGTCATCAGTGTGTGATCAGTGTGCCATCCGTGTGTGATCCGTGTGCCATCACTGTACCATTAATGTCATCAGTGTGTGATCAGTGTGTCATCCATGTGTGATCAGTGTGCCATCACTGTGCCATTAATGTCATTGGTGTGCCATCAGTGTGCCATCAGTGTGCCATCAGTGTGCCATCAGTGTGTCATCAGTGTGCCATCACTGTGCCATTAATGTCATTGGTGTGTCATCAGTGTGCGATCAGTGTGTCATCAGTGTGCCATCAGTGTGTGATCAGTGGGCCATCACTGTGCCATTAATGTCATTGGTGTGTCATCAGTGTGTGATCAGTGTGCCATCCGTGTGTGATCAGTGTGCCATCACTGTACCATTAATGTCATTGGTGTGTGATCAGTGTGTGATCAGTGTGTGATCAGTGTGTCATCCGTGTGTGATCAGTGTGCAATCAGTGTGCCATTAATGTCATTGGTGTGTGATCAGTGTGCCATCAGTGTGCCATTAATGTCATCAGTGTGTGATCAGTTTGCAATCAGTGTGCGATCAGTGTGTCACCAGTGTCATTAGTGTGTTATAGTGTATGATCAGTGTGCGATCAGTGTGTCATCAGTGTGTGATCAGTGTGTGATCAGTGTGCCATTAATGTCATCAGTGTGTGATCAGTGTGCGACCAGTGTGTGATCAGTGTGTCATCAGTGTGTGATCAGTGTGCCATTAATGTCATCAGTGTGTGATCAGTGTGTCATCAGTGTGCCATCAGTGTGTCATCAGTATCATTAGTGTGTAATCAGTGTGCCATTAATGTCATCAGTGTGTCATCACTGTGCGATCAGTGTGCCATTACTGTCATCAGTGTGCCATCAGTGTGCGATCAGTGTGCCATTACTGTCATCAGTGTGTCATCAGTGTGTTATCAGTGTGCCATTACTGTCATCAGTGTGCCATAGTGTATGATCAGTGTGTCATCAGTGTGTTATCAGTTTGCCATTACTGTCATCAGTGTGCCATAGTGTATGATCAGTGTGTCATCAGTGTGTGATCAGTGTGCCATTAATGTCATCAGTGTGTCATAGTGTGTGATCAGTGTGTCATCAGTATCATTAGAGTGTGATCAGTGTGCCATTAATGTCATCAGTGTGCCATAGTGTGTGATCAGTGTGTCATTAGTATCATTAGTGTGTAATCAGTGTGCCATTAATGTTATCAGTGTGTTTTCAGTGTGCCATTACTGTCATCAGTGTGCCATAGTGTGCGATCAGTGTGTGATCAGTGTGTGATCAGTGTGCCATAGTGTGTGATCAGTGTGTGATCAGTGTGCCATTAATGTCATCAGTGTGTCATAGTGCGTGATCAGTGTGTCATCAGTATCATTAGTGTGTGATCACATGACCAGCGGTGGTGCATGCATGATGATTCCATATGGATTGCACTGAGTGACAGTTGGAAGTGACAGTTGGAATTGCCCAGCGACAGTGGAGGAGATGTCGTCTGACCCAAAGCAGAGCAATAATATGGATGCAAAAGAGGAGGAGATTGTGGTGAGGACAGAAGGAGTGAAGACTGGAAGACCTTCCCATGACACATCTGATGATGAGAGGAAGTCTTCAGTCAACAGGACAAAACCACCAGTCCAGAAGAAAGAAGAAGTAGAGGAGAACGTGGTGAGGAGAGAAGGAGCGAAGAGACTAAGACCTTCCCATGACACATCTGATGATGAGAGGAAGTCTTCAGTCAACAGGACAAAACAACCAGTCCAGAAGAAAGAAGAAGTAGAGGAGAACGTGGTGAGGAGAGAAGGAGCGAAGAGACTAAGACCTTCCCATGACACATCTGATGATGAGAGGAAGTCTTCAGTCAAACAACCAGTCCAGAAGAAAGAGCAAGCGGAAGAAAAGGAGAAGGTAGAAAGTCAGATGATGGGAGCCAAGAAGAGAGGAGCCATCTTCATCTCATCGGGGGACAAAAAGGAGAAGAAAAGAAGAAGGATTACATCAGGACAGAAACCCATGGATCTAAAGCAGAAGGCTGAAGAAGCTGAAGGAAGCAGCGGTGTTCGGCCAACCGGCTCCAAAAGCACAGTCTCTGATACTGATACCATCAAGAGGAGATTATTATTCCATCATGTGCTTGGCCAGGGAAGTTTTGGGACGGTCCTGCTGGCGGAAGATTCATCTACCCGCAAACATTTTGCTGTTAAGATCATCGGCAAAAGAGCCCTGCTTGCTGAAGGTGATGAGCGTGTGATGGTGGAGCGACGGGTTTTACAGCTGGCATCTGGGAGCCCCTTCCTTGTCCACGCAGACTTTGCATTCCAGACCAAGGTACAGTATTGATTGCTCGATATTAGGAAATGTCACACGTACCACACACTGCTCTGCCTCATGGACCCCACTGATATCATCTTCTTACATCTCAATGTAGCATGTCCCAAGGTAACCACAGAATATAAGATTAATGTGACACTTATACACATGAGATATTGTGGCCCCTACTGTTATTAATATAATTCATTGTGGGGCGCGGTACATTGGGAATCATTTATTAAAAGCTTTTACTTTTCCAGGTCAGTTAAAACAATCTTAGCTGATCTCTAATTGGTTAGTATGGGTAACTAGTTTTCTAGTAGGCAGATTTATTAATGAGGCCCAATGTACCCCGCTCTATAAATGATTGAAAATATTAGATGTCATCATAGAGGTCAATGACCTGTAAAAATTCACTTCCCCCGGACCTCATGATTCTAATTGGGTGACTGGTAATATTTGTATAATTTACAGTATTAGCTGTGCACTCTGTCGTTTGTAGGCATCAATGCCATGTATTAGTCTATGGACATTTATATCCACTCTGTGATCGGGGCTGTTACAAAAGAGGCTCGATATTCTTTGTAATATTCAACCTGCTGCTGCAGAACCTCTTCCTGCCGTCATCACCTCCTTGATATGACTTATACATTGCTCTGAAGGAAATTTTTTGTATAAAGTAAAATGTGTTTATATGTTTTTTTTGGACTCTATGCCATTTCTTTGACACTATAATTTTGCATATTATTATCTTGTATAGACATGGGATTTCAGAATAGATTAAATGTATTTGTTATTTTTGTTATTTCCTGGATGACATTGTATTTTGTGTATACCATGTGGGGGACCCTGTGTACACTATATGTCAGGGCTATTGACTTTTGTGCACTTTATATACAATTTGAAAATGTGTTATTTTTGTATACAAGTATTATCTGTATCTTAATAAAGTTTTTTTAATTAATGGTGGGACAATGTTATGTACTTGGGGTCACTTTTTTTCCGTCACCATGTTTTCTATGTATGAATATACTGTAATAAAGTACCAAATCCACTGTCTTTGAGTGAAACTTCTTCTAACTTAACCAACTAATGGAAAAAATGGTATTATATTGAGCAGGGGCAGGCTGGGCCAGGGGGCAGAGGGGCACATGCTCA
This sequence comes from Phyllobates terribilis, assembly GCF_046119375.1. NCBI lineage: Eukaryota > Metazoa > Chordata > Amphibia > Anura > Dendrobatidae > Phyllobates > Phyllobates terribilis. The sequence goes on along the minus strand of NW_027363528.1, from coordinate 624,451 downwards.
CCGGGCCGGCCACCGAGCAGCTGTTGAGGGCCGCCCAGCCATCTGCTGCTTTAGAGAACGCAGGGCGGCCCTGTATATGTAAATGTGTACATGTGCCGGCCAGGCGTCTGCAGCGCAGCACAGCAGGCACTGCTCACATTCTTCTGCCTGCCGGAGAGAAGCTTCAGCCGCTGAGCAGTACCGGAGAGCAGACATCTTTGATTATTATAAGCCTGAGCTCCGGATAGTGGTCAGGACAGGAGATATATACTCTTTGTAGAGTGTGGAAGTGGCAGGACGCTGCTCACCTCCTGACAAGTCCAGGGCCAGATCCTGAATGTTATCTATGGTCGCTCTGCTGAGGATCAGAAAGATTTATTGTAGCAGATGGACCCTTCAAGCAGGTTGGGGTCGTGCTGTCAGTGTGAGATCATCGGCTCTCGATCTGTATGAATGTTCAAATCACATCGGACCCGAGATAGAGACACTGCAGACCTGACTGTAAAGACCCCTGCCCCAGACTGATCCTGCACCAGCTACAGGACAACACAGATTATATATATATACCGCCATCTCTACAAAGTGATGTCTGGTAGTCGGTGCAGGATCAGTCCAGGGCATATATGATCTAATGTCAGTGCACAATATAGAAATATGAATATCAAAAGACTGACCGTCACTTCCAAACAGAAAACAGGTGTGTACAGGCATACCTCCCAACTTTGGAAGAAGAGAAAGAAGGACAGATCGGCAAATTTGGCCATGCCCCTGGCCACACCCATTTACCATTTCTTATTCCCAGGGCTGGCTCCAGGTTTTCCCAGGTCCCGGGCCAAAGAGTCTCAGTGGGCTCCTTTAACACATACCATGATACGTGACACACAGATATGGCAGAGAAATCCCTGTGCAAGCCCCCAAATGACCCTTTTCCTGTGCAAGCCCCCAACATTACATCCTACCCTGTGCAAGTCTCTCAACATGACCCCCTTCCCTTTGAAAGCCCCCAACATGACCTCCTATCCTTTGCAAGCCCCCAAATGCTGAGACTTGTAATCCTTATTCCTCACTAAGACTATGTTAATACTAATGATGACAAAAAGTACAAAAAAGTAATAGTACTTGTAGTGCCATACCCTTTCCTACTTCCATTTGCCTGATGACAGAGCTGCTGGGACTTGTAGTGCCCGATCCTACCCGGTAAATAACAGCACATTATAGCCCCTCTCTATATACTAACCCCTTCCTACTGTACTTGCATGATGACAGAGCTGCCTGCATGCTGGGACTTGTAGCTCCGCTCTCCGCCCCGTACACAATGCTAAACTTCACCACACCCCTATGTAATAACAATATTACACTTCTGTCTCCCACATCTCCCTGTCAAGTACAAAACTGTATTCCCCGGCAGCCACATAAAACCACATCTAGGGAAACAGGAAGTTCAAGGATGCAGTGTATGCTAGGAAACGTAGTCCTAGTCCAATCTATATACACCCACTATGCACTTAGCATGCGGTTAGAGTCAGCCATCTTCTCAGTGCACAGTGACAATGCGCTCTCTCACCAGCTCTGGTCAGAAGTAATGAGACGGTAACAGAGTGCACTGTCATTAAACATTGTAAGTAAAAAATTAGACCAGTGTCGCCCCCACAAGTGATGTCAGATAAGAGATTCAGCAGCCAGGTATCAATTAACTGAATGCTGGACCAGAGTCCCACATATCGATCCGCTCACCTCTGGTTATGTCCTTTCTTTGTAGTAGACCTAGATACATTTAAAAATGTGGTGCAAATTTTGTTTAAGGTCATGTGCAAATGTTGCATGTTTGATGCATTTTTTTCAGCACAAATTTGGCACTGAAAATATGCAACGTTTTGCTGTCCCAGCAAAGTGAATGCAGACATCGCTTATTTTTTTCCTAGCGGATTTGCATCAGATTCAAATCTGAAGCATGTCAATTCTTGCAGCTTTTTTCACCCATGCTAATGAGTGGGGAAAAATACGCAACAAAAATGCAAGTAAAAAACGAGGCAAAAACAGGTGTATTTTATGAAGAATTTTCCCTGCCAAGACATCAGGATTTGCAACAGAATTTTCTGCTGCAAATCCTGAATGTTTGCACAGAACTTAAGGTTATATGCACACGTTAAGTATTTGCTGCAGATGTTTCTGCACCAAAAATGTGTCCATTGGCAGGAAAACCGCTGCATAAAATCCACACGTTTTTGCTGAAGTTTTTTATGCGTTTTTCTCCACTCATTGGAATGGGGGAAAACACTGAAAGAATGGACATGCAGCAGATATGAAACTACTTCAAATCTGCAATTAAGAAATAAGCAACGTGTGCATGAGATTTCAGATATCTCAATCACTTTGCTGCGTTTTTTGCAGCAAAAAAGTGGGGAAACCGCAGCACAAAGGCAACGTGTGCACATACCTTAAGGTGGTTGTTCTTGTTAAAATCTAAGCATTAGCTAAACGAGTGCACATTAGAAAAACCACAGAAGGAATTGAGAGGCAGCGCTCTGCAGAGCCATACACTGTACTAGTCAGTGTTACCTAGCCTTATGTATGACTAGCTTTAGGCAGCGCACACGTTTTTAGAGGTGCAGTAAAGCAAGGTACGCTGTGCTGTTCTACACCCCTGAGAAAAACGTATGCCAGGAGTAATGGTGGTCACACAAGTATAGGGGTACTACAGAGTTACCCAGAAATGTCGCTTTTTTTTGTTTGTGTTTTTTTGCAAATCTACACACTCAAGCAAGTCACAATTGAACTCAACAACATGAAACGGGTAAAAGTATATTATATATGACTAACTTATTATGCTGTATATACCAGTATATATCAGTATTGCACATATAGTATACAGGATATATGTCTGGTATATATTATAGTATGACAACAGACATCAGATATTACACTATCACATATTATCTATATATAATATCTAATGTCTGTGCACTTAGTATGTTGCATACAGTATACAGAGGAATATGTGACTGGTGTGTGATATACAATGTGAACAGACACCATATGTCTGTACGCAAAGTATAAGGCCTCATTCACACGTCAGTGTGTCCGGTACATGTGGTGACAGTTTTCACACGAACTGGAGACACTTACACATGTAGACCCATTAAATGAATGTGCCTGTGCACATGTCAGTGTGTTTCCACGGACCATGTGTCCGTAGGCAAAACATGCTGAAATGTCCATTTTTTGCACACCATACGGGTCGGAAGATGTCCAACACACGCGCACACATCTGTGTGTCATAAGTATGACACGTACCGGCGCCTGGGAATCAGCGTACAGTTAGCGCTGTTACGAAGTGCCGGATGCTGGAGGCATCTCTCATCATTGTCCCCTGCTTGCGCTGAGATCAGCCAGCAGGGGACAATGTTAAGAGTAGTATTCTGCTCCTGCTGTCTCCAACAAGTGTAAAAATAAGAATAAAATAAAAAACACATTATACTCACCTGTCCGAAGTTGAAATAATCCAGTGTTCCACGATGTAATCCATCTAACCGACATTTGTTCATCAGCGTGATCGATGGCTTAAGGCGATCACACATGCTGAGGAACAGAGGAGAATGACTCGTTGCAGCGAGCGGGCCCCTGAACTGCGCTGAGTTCACTGACCAGTGTCCTGTCACTCACTAAGCTCAGAGCAGTTCAGGGGTCCGCTCGCTGCAGAGAGTCATTCTCCTCTGCTCCTCAGCGCATGCGGTCGCCTCAAGCTACCGATCACACTGATGAAGAAATGTCGGTCAGATGGATTACAGCGTGGGACACTGGATTATTCCAACTTCGGACAGGTGAGTACTGAGTATAATGTGTTTTTAGAGCTCGTACCTCTTCCATACAATTTATAAAATATAACTTTTAATATCTGTTTTAAAATATTGATAGCCATAAAATAACAAACCACAACATCAGTGCACAATAAGAGGAGGGGATAGTCCTCACCCTATTTAGGCCCTATTTCACCCTACCTTGCCGCGGAGGTTGGCACCCTATTTTCCTGCGCAATGGCGCCCCCGCTCAACGATGACTCTCCCTGGGATCCCTATAACACCCTATATTGACGGCCAGTGGGGTACAGGGATTCTTAGTGGAGAACACACAGTTTCTTGTGACAAATAGAAACAATGCAAAAAATACTCAAAAAGTTTTTATATATCTGTAGCCCTGATCAGTACAATTCGACCACAGATACAGAAGGGTGCATGAATATAATCAAAGCGCATAACATGGATCAATTTTTAAAATCTTGTTTGCTCGAAATCATGCCACATAGAAAGGGGAAACGCGTTGAGTTGTACAGGCATTGAGTCATATATGCACGATATATTTTCATTCATGACATGTAATCTTAGTTGTGCAGGCATTAAGTCATATATGTATAGATTTGGTAATATATTTTGATTCATGACAGTTAAACAGTGGCCATGAGCTACATATGAATTGCCTTGAGCTATTTGGGCATTTAATTGTGGTTACATCTACTAAGCAATATTTATTTGTATTAAATGGATCCCTGGTCCAGGACAATTTATTAACTGAGATCATGAGCTATATATAAACTGATCGGGCATTGAGTATTATCTTGAAACTAGATGGTGGCCCGATTCTAATGCATCGGGTATTTTAGAATATGTATGCGGCCGACCGGGCGCGACTAATCAGCGAAGCAGTGTTTAAATGGGTTGTGCACTACTTTAAATTAACCCCCCAATGCATCCTCCCAGGGCCCCTAATGAATTTTGTGCTAGTGAGGACCGGGGAGCGGCGCTGCCTGTGTGGGTACTTCCGCAGCGAGCAGCTGACCTCCGGCTACATCCGGTACTTCCGGCTACATCGCCGCTGACCTCCATGCGGCTACCGTAGGGAGATCATCGGCTAGGGCCGCTGATCTCCCGACGGCAAGTGTGAAGGGAGGACCGGGGAGCGGCGCCGCTTTGGCCACCGGTCGGGGTACTTCTGCTGCGAGCAGCCGGGAGATGACCGGCTACCGCCGGTCATCTCCCGGCTGCATCGCCGCTGACCTCCATGCGGCAGATGAGCCGCTAACAGCCGCCATCTTGTTCTGAAATCCCGCGTCGCTGATTGGCCGTGGCCGGACCAATTAGCGACGCGGGATTTCCTGGACAGACAGACAGACGGGATAAGCCGATTATATAGTAGATGGATCCTCTGTCCATGTCATGGAAATTAAGTAGTGCACTTTAAGATTTATCCTTCTATGTGGCATGATTTCGAGCAAGCAAAAAAGATTTTAAAAATTGATCCATGTTATGCGCTTTGATTATATTCATGCACCCTTCTGTATCTGTGGTCAAATTGTACTGATCAGGGCTACAGATATATAAAAACTTTTTGAGTATTTTTTGCATTGTTTCTATTTGTCACAAGAAACTGTGTGTTCTCCACTAAGAATCCCTGTACCCCACTGGCCGTCAATATAGGGTGTTATAGGGATCCCAGGGAGAGTCATCGTTGAGCGGGGGCGCCATTGCACAGGAAAATAGGGTGCCAACCTCCGCGGCAAGGTAGGGTGAGATAGGGCCTAAATAGGGTGAGGCACTCTCCCCTCCTCTTATTGTGCACTGATGTTGTGGTTTGTTATTTTATGGCTGTCAATATTTTAAAACAGATATTAAAAGTTATATTTTAGAATTTGTCTTGAAGAGGTACGAGCTCTGTGAATTGTTAGTTTGGTTGGTACCGTAACTACACTGCTCAAAAATATAAAGGGAACACTCAAATAACACATCCTAGATCTGAATGAATGAAACATTCTCATTGAATAATTTGTTCTGTACAAAGTTGAATGTGCTGACAACAAAATCACACACATATCATCAATGGAAATCAAATTTATTAACCAATGGAGGCCTGGATTTGGAGTCACCCCCAAAATTAAAGTGGAAAAACACACTACAGACTGATCCAACTTTGATGTAATGTCCTTAAAACAAGTCAAAATGAGGCTCAGTATTGTGTGTGGCCTCCACGTGCCTGTATGACCCCCCTACAACGCCTGGGCATGCTCCTGATGAGCTTGCGGATGGTCTTCTGCTGGATCACCTCCCAGACCTGGACTAAAGCATCCGCCAACTCCTGGACAGTCTGTGGTGCAATGTGACGTTGGTGAATGAAGCGAGACATGATGTCCCAGATGTGCTCAATCGTATTCAGGTCTCGGGAAAGGGCGGGCCAGTCCATAGCTTCAATGACTTCATCGTGCAGGAACTGCTGACATACTCCAGCCACATGAGGTCTGGCATTGTCTTGCATTTGGAGGAACCCAGGGCCAACTGCACCAACATATGGTCTCACAAGGGGTCTGAGGATCTCATCTCGGTACCTAATGGCAGTCAGGCTACCTCTGGCGAGCACATGGAAGGCTGTGCGGCCCTCCAAAGAAATGCCACCTCACACCATTACTGACCCACTACCAAACCAGTCATGCTGAAGGATGTTGCAGGCAGCAGATCGCTCTCCACGGCGTCTCCAGACTCTGTCACGTCTGTCACATGTGCTCAGTGTGAACCTGCTTTCATCTGTGAAGAGCACAGGACTCCAGTGGTGACTTTGCCAATCCAGGTGTTCTGTGGCATTTCTTTGGAGGGCCGTACAGCCCTCCATGTGCTCGCCAGAGGTAGCCTGACTGCCATTAGGTACCGAGATGAGATCCTCAGACCCCTTGTGAGACCATATGCTGGTGCAGTTGGCCCTGGGTTCCTCCAAATGCAAGACAATGCCAGACCTCATGTGGCTGGAGTGTGTCAGCAGTTCCTGCACGATGAAGTCATAGAAGCTATGGACTGGCCCACCCGTTCCTGAGACCTGAATACGATTGAGCACATCTGGGACATCATGTCTCGCTCCATCCAACAACATCACGTTGCACCACACACTGTCCAGGAGTAGGCGGATGCTTTAGTCCAGGTCTGGGAGGAGATCCCACAGGAGACCATCCGCAGCCTCATCAGGAGCATGCCCAGGCGTTGTAGGGTGGTCATACAGGTAAGTAGAGGTCACACACAATACTGACCCTCATTTTGACTTGTTTAAAGGACATTACATCAAAATTGGATCAGCCTGTAGTGTTTTTTTCCACTTTAATTTTGGGGGTGACTCCAAATCCAGGCCTCCATTGGTTAATACATTTGATTTCCATTGATGATTTTTGTGTGATTTTGTTGTCAGCACATTCAACTTTGTACAGAAAAAAAGTATTCAATGAGAATATTTCAATCATTCCGATCTAGGATGTGTTATTTGAGTGTTCGCTTTATTTTTTTTGAGCAGTGTATATAGATCGTTTACTGTGATTCTTATAATGTGTTTTTAATTTTATTCTTATTTTTACACTTGTTGTAGACAGCGGGGGCAGAATACAACTCTCAACATTGTCCCTTGCTCGCGCTGATCTCAGCGCCAGCAGGGGACAATGATGAGAGCTGCCTCCATCACCCAGCGCTTGGGAACAGCGCTAACTATACCGCTGATTCCCAGGCGCCGGTACGTGTGATCCTGCTGTGGCATATGGGCGGCACATGGTTGCCACACGTATGCCACACAGGGAGACACGGACATCTCCGGTACTGGTTTTTCCAGTACTGGAAATATCAGGACGTGTGAAAGAGGGCTAGCACATACAGAATAATATATTACTTGCATATAGTACTGTTATACAAACATCAGATGTTATACAGGATACACATTGTTGTATGTATATTCATATATCTGACAGTGTGTGTACTGTATAACATCTCATGTCTGTACACAAAGTGTAAGGGTATGTGCACACGTTTAAGCACCACTCCAGCATTTGTTTGTTCTCAGCACTGGAGTGGCGCTTTAAGTGTAAGCCCCCTGCCCCTGGTCATATACTCATCCTCCAGCATCTTCCCCGGTTTTCAACACCACTCCGGTCCAGCGGCACCATCATGTGAGTGCAGCTTCTGAGTGTCCGGAAGTCAGAAGTTACGTCACAAGCTCTCAATACAGGTCTATGAGAGCCAGAACGAGGCTCACATAGACTTGTATTAAGTTTTGACCTCCAGCGCACTCCTTGAAATACAGGAGCTGCAAGCAGGTCACTTTTCACAGGAAACAAACGGGCGCGGTGTCGAAAACTGATGAAGGCTACAGGTGGGTATCAGATAGGGGGCAGGGGACTTACATTTAAAGCACCACTCCAGCAATGCAATAAAAAAATGCTGGAGTGGTGCTTTAAGTATTTGGTGCAGAAACTTCTGTACCCTTTCTGCATCTCTTGGCAGAAAAAATGCTGCATATAGTAGACACGTTTTTGATGTGTTTTTTTTACTTGCGTTTTTATTGCAGATTTTTCCCCACTCATTAGTATGGGTGAAATCTGCAGCAAAAATACTTAAAAAATTTACATGCTGCAGATATTTTGCCCTTCAAGTTTTGTGACGAATATGTTAAGAAAAATCTGTCATAATTTGCAATGTGTGCACAGGTCCTAACACACAGGATAATATATGACTTATACAGTATATACATTGCTGCATGTATATACAGATATATCACAATGTGTATACTGTATAACAGCTGATGTCTGTGACGCGCCCCCTGGGACATATTCCTTTTTGAGGGGAATACCCGGCACCGGATCAGATGGGGGGTTGTAGTCTCCGAGCGGCTGTGACCCGGTCCCGTGCCCAGGGCGTCAAGCTCAGTGTTATGTGGCAGCTTTACAGATGTTACTAAAGTTCTTTTGTGTCGACTACGCCACCCGTTGTGATGCGGTCACTGTGGCCGCCGCTGCTGCAGGGTCCGCTGAGGCTGATGGTGGGTGCGCAGCTTGGTGAGATAACCCCCAACGGGAGGGGTATAGCCTCAGAGGGGACAGGCGCAGAGGATGGGGGTTGTGGTGGTGCGATGCAGCCGGCAATGAAGACAGACTCGGGTTGTGCAGTTAAGGGTGTTTACTTACTGCTGATGTTGTACTGGTCACTCCAGCTGCTAGTGACCACCCGAGCCGTGCTGCGTCCACCAGGTCCTGGATCCGGCCAACCCCCAAACAAGTCCAGAGCGTGGCCCTGAGCTCTCCCTCTGTCCTTTCTTCAGCCGTCCCCACCAGTGATTCACCTAGGTCCAGCTCCCTCGGGCCTTCTTTTGGGACACCCTTGGCCCTGGGTTCCCTGACCCTTCATGTGGTGTGCCTTCGGGGTGAATGTGGTGGGTGACCGTGACAGACACTGCCCACGGTCTCCGGTCTCTGGCTGGGGAATGTCTTTGCCCCCACCAGCTTGGGTTCCGGTACCCTCTTGCTGACTCCTCACCCGGTGCTCTAATTTGGGTTCTTGGGTCCCTTCAGTCTTCCCCCTCTGGGTCTTTCTCTGCTCCACTCTCTCTCTCTCTCCAGGGCTGCTGTTTCCTTCTCTCTCCTCTCCAACTGACTTGTTCTCAGCGTCTGACCCTGATCTAAGTTGGTGCCCTCCTTATATATCCCTCTATGTGTGAGCTCAGGTGACCAGCACCCAATGAGCTCCTATCACTACCCAGACTGCTCCCCCTATCTGCCCCTACACTACATGGGATGTACCACCCCCCTCCCACTCCAGCCAGGAACAGGCTCGGTTGTACCTGCACATTTCTAAGTGGGAGTACCGTCGGCCTGCTCCTCTGGAATGGGATGTATGTAGTGCATGCAGTCTATCTGAGCTCAGTTCCACACTCCTTCCTTACCCGGGAGTGGAATATCACACCTCTGGGTTGAGGTGCAATACCCCTGTAGCAGCCGAATCCTCAGGGTGCTACATTCCCCCCTGGTAAATCACAGCACGTCCTCGGGCTGTAAGACATAAAACACCAAAACATACAAAATTTTCATATAAACATATAAAACATATAAACATTATATATATATAAAACTTTTTATATAAACATTCTCGTAGACTTCTCTTGTCTCTGGTTCCTCCTCCGGACACTGTGCAACGTGTGTCCGGGAAAAGTGCGACAGTCTCTTAGAAAAACTGGTTTTCCTATAAAACCGGTAGGGGGCGCTTTAGGACGCGCAACTATATACAGGGGAAGTTGAAAGTTGGCCGCTCTCAGTCCTCGGCCAGGTAGAGGGTAGGGAATGGCTGCTCACAGTCCTCAGCCTGTAGGATGAAGGGGTTAACGGGTAAACAGTTCCCTGGTCCCAACGGGGACTATTTTAGCAGCAACAGTTTCAGTTTCTATATACCCCGATTGGGTAACTATTTACAGCTCCTGCTCTGCCGCACTCAACGGCGTCTTCCTCCTGCTCTTTCTTGATATGATGTTTCTTCAGACCCGTCCGGGTCCTCTGGCTCCTCCTCCCCATACCGCAACTCCTCCTCCGTCAAGCGGTGTACGTGGAGGGCGTAAGGTCCTTTGGCACACTTGTGCCGGGTGAAAGTGACTTCGTCTCCGACGTAGAGGTCACGGCCTTTGTGACCTTCCGGCAGGTGGGACTCGACGTCTCTGCGGGTCACAAAAACGTCACCGCGGTTGTTACGGTCCCGAATAAAGCCCCACCCATGCTGCGGGTTGAACTTTATCACTGTCCCGATGGTGCGGGGACAATGCGCTGCACGGGGGTTCCTCCTAGTCCGGCTCTTCTGCTCCGCGCTCCGGATTTGGGCCTGTTGTTCTCTGACCCGCCTCTCCTCCCGTTCTCTCTTAAACTCTGCCAGCTGTTGACGGCAACACTCTGTACGTTCAGCTGCGGCTGCCCGAGTTTCTCCGGTGAACCCCATCAAATCTTCTCCCGTGGGGTCCCACACGAATTGGGCTTCTGCTAGAGGAGGCGAGACCCGAGCCACGGGCTTCGGAGCCGGGATTAGGGGCTCACACAAGGGCCCTAGTCTTTGCTGCCGCTCCAGCTCAGGGTACCCTTCGGGCCAGATGAAGGGCCGCCCGTCCGGCCATGTGAGCTGGCCGAAGAGGTCCTCCCCCAGGTGTGGCACCCTAGGTATTGCGGGCGCGGGCGCGGTGGTGGTGGCGCCCGGGTTGCCCAGGCCTTGCGGCCAGGCCTGGGGCACCTGGAAGGTGAAGGGCACCGTTAGGACGGCGGCGCCCTGGGCTACCTGGCCTTGCGGCCAGGCCGGAGGCTCCGCGGAGGTAGGGGGCGCTATTGGTGATGCGGCGCCCGGGGGTACTAGGCCTTGCGACCAGGCTGGTGGTACTTCCTGCTTGGTCACGCTCCGGGTCGGGGCGCGTGACGTCACAGGGGTCGCTGCGGCGGCTTCCGGTCGGGGCCTAGTCCATGGCGGTGACCTGGCGGCTACGGGCACAGCAGGGGGACTTTCGGGCTCTGCGACGGGGAGCTGGGGCAGGTAAGCGGTGTCACGGCTTGGGGTATAGGCGTCCCCTTTACCTGCCTCCATGCGTTCGGCTCCCTCCTCGGCGCCGTCTCCGGCCTTGGGTCCTCCTGCGCCATCCTCAGAGGCGGTCTGCTTCCTCTTCCAGGGTAGCGTGCTCCGTTGACTGGTCTCTGCTTGCTGGGTCATCTCCCGGCTCCACTCCGCCAGTATCTCGCGCTGTACCCGGGCCATCCTCCGTGCGAGGCCCTCCAGGGCAGTCTGTGCACACTCCCGGTCTCGGGGGAGCTGCGCTAGGATCTCCGCTAGACCTAGCGGGGTTGTGGACTCTAGCAGGCTCCTGACCATCGGGTCGGTGCTGCTCTGCTCTGCTTCCGGCAGGCTCCTGGCCAGCGGGCCGGTGCTGCTCTGCCCTCCTTCCTCGGTCTCTAGCAGACTCCTGGCCAGCGGGCCGGTGCTGTTCTGCTTTCTTTCCATCTCCGGGTGAGCTCCTCCGCTACTCCTTGTTAGACCTCTTGCCTCCGGGTGCGCTCGCTCCAGACTGCTCCAAGCGACACCCATCTTTTCTTTTCTCTTTCGTCTCCTCCCACCTCGAGGGCGGTCCCGGGGCAACTCGGTGACTGTCAGCTCCAGGGGGAGTTCTTTCACGCTGACAGACACCTCCAGCATCACAGTCTCTGTTGGTGGGGGCGGTTTCCACTTTTGGCGCCATTTTCTGTCCCGGCCCACGATGGGAGGTGGCCTCTTGCCCTCCTTTGGCACGCCCATAATGGCGTCCGCTGCTCTTCCAAGGCGGGAAATCTGCGGTTTTGGCGGGAATCGCTTCCCAGTGGCGGGAAACTCGGCAGATGGCGGGAACAAGCTGGAAATGGCGGACAATCGGCGGGAAACGACTGGTGATGGAGTCTGATGGCGTGGACCCTCCGGAACCGGCGGGAGACTTCCTCCTGAGGTAAACTTGCACTTTTCTTCAGGCACGCAGTACCCGGGTGTTGCGGGCACGTAATCCTGCCGACTACGCCAAAGTTGACGCGCCCCCTGGGACATATTCCTTTTTGAGGGGAATACCCGGCACCGGATCAGATGGGGGGTTGTAGTCTCCGAGCGGCTGTGACCCGGTCCCGTGCCCAGGGCGTCAAGCTCAGTGTTATGTGGCAGCTTTACAGATGTTACTAAAGTTCTTTTGTGTCGACTACGCCACCCGTTGTGATGCGGTCACTGTGGCCGCCGCTGCTGCAGGGTCCGCTGAGGCTGATGGTGGGTGCGCAGCTTGGTGAGATAACCCCCAACGGGAGGGGTATAGCCTCAGAGGGGACAGGCGCAGAGGATGGGGGTTGTGGTGGTGCGATGCAGCCGGCAATGAAGACAGACTCGGGTTGTGCAGTTAAGGGTGTTTACTTACTGCTGATGTTGTACTGGTCACTCCAGCTGCTAGTGACCACCCGAGCCGTGCTGCGTCCACCAGGTCCTGGATCCGGCCAACCCCCAAACAAGTCCAGAGCGTGGCCCTGAGCTCTCCCTCTGTCCTTTCTTCAGCCGTCCCCACCAGTGATTCACCTAGGTCCAGCTCCCTCGGGCCTTCTTTTGGGACACCCTTGGCCCTGGGTTCCCTGACCCTTCATGTGGTGTGCCTTCGGGGTGAATGTGGTGGGTGACCGTGACAGACACTGCCCACGGTCTCCGGTCTCTGGCTGGGGAATGTCTTTGCCCCCACCAGCTTGGGTTCCGGTACCCTCTTGCTGACTCCTCACCCGGTGCTCTAATTTGGGTTCTTGGGTCCCTTCAGTCTTCCCCCTCTGGGTCTTTCTCTGCTCCACTCTCTCTCTCTCCAGGGCTGCTGTTTCCTTCTCTCTCCTCTCCAACTGACTTGTTCTCAGCGTCTGACCCTGATCTAAGTTGGTGCCCTCCTTATATATCCCTCTATGTGTGAGCTCAGGTGACCAGCACCCAATGAGCTCCTATCACTACCCAGACTGCTCCCCCTATCTGCCCCTACACTACATGGGATGTACCACCCCCCTCCCACTCCAGCCAGGAACAGGCTCGGTTGTACCTGCACATTTCTAAGTGGGAGTACCGTCGGCCTGCTCCTCTGGAATGGGATGTATGTAGTGCATGCAGTCTATCTGAGCTCAGTTCCACACTCCTTCCTTACCCGGGAGTGGAATATCACACCTCTGGGTTGAGGTGCAATACCCCTGTAGCAGCCGAATCCTCAGGGTGCTACATCTGTATTATTCTTTATACTATAGTGGTATACTATGTGCAAAGATATACAATGAACTATGCACTGGACTGATCATTCCTGCACCTGGCACAGGATATACTGTACAAGTGCTTCTCACAAAATTAGAATATCATCAAAAATTTAATTTATTTCAGCTCTTCAATACAAAAAGTGAAACTCCTATATTATATAGAGTTATTACAAACAGAGTGATCTATTGCAAGTGTTTATTTCTGTTAATGTTGATGATTATGGCTTACAGCCGATGAAAACACAAAAGTCATTATCTCAGTTAATTAGAATACTATATAACACCAGCTTGAAATTTTTTTTAATGTTTTTAAAATCCGAAATATTGGTCTACTGAAATGTATGTTCAGTAAATGCCCTCAATACTTGGTCGAGGCTCCTTTGGCATCAATTACTGCATCAATGCGGCAATGTGGCATGGAGGCGATCAGCCTGTGACACTGCTGAGGTGTTATGGAAGCCCAGGTGGCTTTGATAGAAGCCTTCAGCTCGTCTGCATTGTTGGGTCTGGTGTCTCATCTTCCTCTTGACAATACCCCATAGATTCTCTATAATAGATTCTCTATGGGGTTAAGGTCAAGCGAGTTTGCTGGTCAATCAAGCACAGTGATACTGTTGTTTTTAAACCAGGTATTGGTACTTTTGGCCGTGTGGACAGGGGCCAAGTCCTGCTGGAGAATGACATTTCTATCTCCAAAAAGCAGAGGGAAGCATGAAGTGCTCTAAAATTTCCTGGTAGACGGCTGTGCTGACTTTGGTCTTGATAAAACACAGTGGACCTACACCAGAAGATGACATGGCTCCCCAAACCATCACCGATTGTGGAAACTTCACACTAGACCTCAAGCAGCTTGGATTGTGGCCTCTCCACTCTTCCTCCAGACTCTGGGACCTTGATTTCCAAAAGAAATGCAAAATTTGCTTTAATCTGAAAACAACACCTTGGACCACTGAGCAACAGTCCAGGTCTTTTTTCCTTGGCCCAGGTAAGACGCTTCTGGCGTTGTCTATTGGTCATGATTGGCTTGACACAAGGAATGTGACACTTGTAGCCCATGTCCTGGATACGTCTGTGTGTGGTGGCTCTTGAAGCAATGACTCCAGCAGTCCACTCCTTGTGAATCTCACCCAAATTTTTGAATGGCCTTTTTTAACAATCCTTTCAAGGCTGTGGTTATCCCGGTTGTTTGTGCACCTTTTTCTACCACACTTTTTCCTTCCACTCAACTTTCCATTAATATGCTTGGATACAGCACTCTGTGAACAGCCAGCTTCTTTAGCAATGACCTTTTGTGGCTTACCCTCCTTGTGGAGTGTGTCAATGACTGCCTTCTGGACATCTGTCAAGTCTGCAGTCTTCCGCATGATTGTGGAGCCTACTGAAACAGACTAAGGGATCATTTTAAAGGCTTAGGAAGCCTTTGCAGGTGTTTTTTCGTTAATTATTCTAATTTACTGAGATAATGACTTTTGTGTTTTCATTGGCTGTAATCCATAATCATCAACATTAACAGAAATAAACACTTGAAATAGATCACTCTGTTTGTAATGACTCTATTTAATATACGAGTTTCACTTTTTGCATTGAAAAACTGAAATAAATTCCATTTTTGATGATATTTTAATTTTGTGAGAAGCACCTGTATATAACATGTGATGTCCAGTGTCCATACTCAGGGTTGATCAGTCCAGTGCATGATTCTGTATTGTGTCTCTGGTCACTCTGAGGTATAGGGACAGAGATTTATTGCAGCAGACTGAACTTTCCTGTGGATCTGATGACGCTGGAGCCGATGAGCTGGCACTGACAGAGCGACTCTGAGGGTTCAGACTCCTGCAATAAATCTCAGGGGAAATCATCAGAGCGGCCACAGACACAATCCAGGACCCCACACAATCCAGGTCCCGGCCCTGTATTTATCAGCAGGTGAGCAGCGTCCTGCCATCTCCTCACCACACAGAGAGCTGAAGTTCCTACTCACAGATGCCTCCTGTCTGTCCCGCCCACATGCTCCTCTGCGTCAGTAAGAAGATGCAGCCACGCTCCCTCTACTTCAGCAGACGGACGACGCACACACCATTCAGTGGGCGTGTTTGCTCCACTGTGATGCGACCGGCCTGCACTTACTGTATACAACAGCATCAACCCACCAGTGGCCTTAATCAGCTGCTTAATGACCGGCCCAGGGGGCATATGCCCCTCTACCCCCTGACCCAGCCCTCCCCTGCTCACATATGAGTGAAGTGACTGTGTGATGACTGCTGGAACCTGCAAGCAGAGCTGAATCCTGACAGTGAGTATATTACACACTGTTTGGATTGGCATGCTACAGGGCTTCATTTTATAATTAAAGGGTTTGTTCAGGTTTGAGATGAAAGTCTGCAGTCACAGCACATGCAGTACACACTTTTAGGAGCCTCCCTTGCACAAGTATGCGATTTGTATACTTCTGGCCACATTCTGACTAGACGTATCCAGCCTCACTCAATTCATTTTCATTGAGTTAGGCCACACATGTCTAGTCGGCATGTGACCGCATGTATGAAAATCGCCGGCACAAGAAAATCCTGACAGTGTGCAGTGCACTGTTAGAATTCAGAAGCCTGCAGTCACATAGAGTGACTGCTGACTCACCACAAACTTGGACAATCCTTTTAATGCTTCTAACATAAATAAAAATATGAGAATCAGTACTGAGTTAGTATCACAAATAACATTTACATCCAGGTACCTTATAGATGTTGTTGTTTCTAGTCGTTCTCTTTCTTTTCTTCTTCATCTTGTCCAGACTCCATGATGAGTTTTCTCATCCAAAGCTCGTCTCTGCAGACTTCTATCTTCTCTGATCTTCTGCAGCACATCCCACACGATGCCCTTAAAGATAACAATGGCATTATAATGCTCCTGAATAAAAATATGTGTCCTATGCTGAACCCCTGAATAAATAATTGCCCCTCACTATATTCCCGGCATGAATTATCACCCCCACACTGTCCCTCCTATGGTACATGCTCTGTACACTGCACTCTCCTTTCCATACTGGGTCCCTTCTTCACAGTGTCCTCTCCCTCTGTGTCCCCCTTATAGGGCCCAGTGTCTATACTATGCTCCTGCACCATACTCTCCCCCTCCTTGGCTTACTATCTCTTCCTGGCTATGTCCTTACACTGTTCCCCAATGCTTACCCCCAACTACTCAATCTCTATTCTGTGCCTTCTCATCACACTGCTCATCCCCTCCTTGGTATACTGTCCCCTCCTGGCTGTGCTCTTACACTGTCCCCCTATGGTACCCCCTACACTACTCAGTCTCTATTCTGTGCCCACTCACACTTTTATCCCCCCCTTACTGTCTCCTCGCACTATTCCCCTCAATATCTCCTCACACATTACCGGCTTCCTCCTCGTACATTTACCCTCTCACTAAACAATACTGCCTCCTTACACATCTCCTCAACTCCCCAAACTGTGTCTGAACCCATCCCATCACCCTCACTGTCACGCCAGGTGTGGGAAAGACTAGTGCAACACAAAGGGAAAAGGGAAAGGGAGTCCAGACTCTAGGGAAAAGGGGGAAGGGGAGACCTCCTAGTCTCGTCTAGTGTCACCCTGTCTCAACTACCCTCCCTATATTGGCTCTTCATCAATTGCTACACGGGTGCCTCGCCCTGACTTTCCCTGGCGTATGGCTAAGGCTAGGGACGGGAGGAGATGAGCACTAGTAGATATCCACTAAACTCTATAGACAACAAGGGTAGTCAAACAGGGGGATATTGCTTAGCTTTTGACGACTCCAGACAAATGCACACATGGCCTCAAGCTCCAGAGAGGACGAAGTACTGCTCTTGCTA
Source organism: Phyllobates terribilis (assembly GCF_046119375.1). Taxonomy (NCBI): domain Eukaryota; kingdom Metazoa; phylum Chordata; class Amphibia; order Anura; family Dendrobatidae; genus Phyllobates; species Phyllobates terribilis. Next base: position 607,031 of record NW_027363528.1, on the reverse strand, counting down.
AAGCCTCACAAGTCGTAATGAATATCGCTGGCACCTCCCTCTCAGACACACCAGGTATTTATACACCCAGCCCAGGGAGCTAATTAGCCAGAGGGAGGTAGTCGCTGGGTCCTAGAGACAGTCAGCCTCTAACAAGATGTCTGTAATGCCAAACGTAGAGATCTCCTGCAACCAACTGCAGGGTGACTATCTGTCACCTCTGACACACCCGTGACAGTACCCCCCCCTCTACGAGTGGCCTCCTGACACTCAGGAACGAGTTTCTCAGGAAAAGAGGTGTGAAATGAGCGAACCAATCTGGGAGCGTTCACCTCTGATGCTGAAACCCACATCCTCTCCTCTGGACCATAGCCTTTCCAGTGCACCAAGTATTGTAGAGAATGATGTTGGAGACGAGAATCTACAATCCTCGAAATCCGGAACTCCAGATTAACATCAACCATTACTGGGGGCGGTAGTAGAGGCGAGGGTTCAAGAAGTTCCACATGTTTTTTAAGTAAGGACCTATGAAACACGTTGTGGACTTTAAGGGCCTGAGGAAGTTCAAGACGAAATGCTGCTAGGTTAATGACGGCGGTTATTTTATAGGGACCAATAAACCTAGGTCCCAGCTTCCAAGAAGGAACTTTCAATCTTATATTCCTGGTAGGCAACCACACAAAGTCATTCACATTCAGGTCCGGACCTTGCAAGCTTTTTCTGTTAGCCATACGTTTATACCTGTCTCCCATGATCTTTAAATTACTCAGCACACCCTGCCATACCGAGGAGAGCGATGAAGCAAACCGTTCCTCCTCAGGAACTCCTGAAGCTTCTACCCCACTAAAGGTATCAAACTGTGGGTGATAACCGTATGCACCGAAGAACAGTGACATGCCAGTGGATTCTTGACGATGATTATTAATGGAAAATTCTGCCAGCGGTAGGTAGGATGCCCAATCCTCCTGATTTTCGGAAACGAAACACCTGAGGTAGGTCTCCAAATTCTGATTGACACGCTCGGTCTGTCCATTCGACTAAGGGTGGAAGGCAGAGGAAAAGGACAGCTGCACCACCAGTCGAGAACAGAATGCCCTCCAGAACATGGAAACAAACTGGGTCCCCCGATCTGACACCACATGGGAGGAAACCCCGTGAAGCTTCACAATCTCATTTATGAACACCTGAACAAGTGTCTTGTCATTTGGAAGTGCAGGCAATGCGACAAAATAAACCATTTTACTGAACCTATCTACTACCACCAAATCCACCGTTTTGCCTGCAGAAACCAGTAGGTCAGTAATAAAATCCATGGACAATTGTGTCCATGGCCTACTAGGGATAGGTAGCGGAAGAAGAGTACCAGACGGATGGGTATGCGAAACCTTAGAACGCGTGCAAATACTACAAGCAGCTACGTGTTCAATTACATCCTGATGCAACCCCGGCCATCAAAAACGACTAGCGAGGAGGTCTACCGTTGCCTTACCACCTAGATGCCCAGAAAGCACAGAGTTATGATGTTCCTTAATTACTTTGCAGCGCAGATTGGATGGTACAAATAACTTTCCTGAAGGGCAGGAGGCAGGGGCGTCCCCCTGTGCCTCCAGCAACTCACCCTCCAGTTCAGGATAAAGTGCCGAAATGAATTCACCTTTCTGTAATATCGCAGCAGGGTTCTCATGGTCACCACCACCAGTGAAACTCTGGGACAAAGCATCAGCCTTGACATTTTTGACCTCTGGATGAAAAGTGACAACAAAATTGAACCTAGTAAAAAACATGGACCATCTGGCTTGCCTACGGTTGAGACGTTTAGCTGACTGGATATATGACACGTTCTTATGGTCAGTAATAACAGTAATAGGATGGACAGCCCCCTCCATCCAATGTCGCTATTCTTAGAATGCCAACTTGATCACCAAAAGTTCCCTATTACCCACGTCATAATTTCTCTCAGCCGAAGACATTTTTTTGTAGAAAAGAAGGCGCATGGACGCCATTTACCAGGGGACGAATCCTGAGACAACACAGCCCCAACCCCGACATCAGACACATCAATAAAGAGTTGAGAAACATCGGGTTGACTGAGTATAGGTGCAGTGGCAAAATGATTCTTTAAGGAAGAAAAAGCCTGGATGGAAGAATCCGACCATTTGGAAAAATCAGACCCCTTCTTAGTCATGTCAGTAAGGGGTTTCACAGTAACAGAGTGATTCTGGATGAATTTCCGGTAAAAATTAGTAAAGCCCAGAAAACGTTGTAGAGCCTTCAGGTTCTCGGGACGTTCCCAGTCAAGGACTGCACGGATCTTCTCCGGATCCATCCAAAAACCCGAAGATGACAACAAGTACCCCAAAAACTGCACCTCCTGAACAGTGAAAACACATTTTTCTAGTCCGGCTTAAAGTTTGCTATCCCTTAATATCTGGAGTACCTGCTTAACATGCCCCTGATGAGTCTCAAAATCAGTGGAGTAAAGCAAAATATCGTCCAGATAGACCACCACAAACCTCCCTATCAATTGATGGAAAATATCATTTATGAAGTTCTGGAATACCGCAGGTGCATTGGCCAAACCAAAAGGCATAACTAGACTCTCGAAATGTCCTTCCGGGGTATTGAACGTTGTTTTCCATTCGTCCCCTTCTCTGATTCTAACCAGGTTGTAGGCTCCCCTTAAATACAACTTGGAGAATACCTTAGCTCCCACAACCTGACTGAACAAATCAGGAATCAGAGGAAGAGGGTATGGATCATGGATGGTAATTTGATTTAATTCCTGGAAATCTAAACAGGGACGTAGACCGCCATCTTTTTTCTTCACAAAGAAACCTGTAGCCACGGGCTAAGATGAGGGTCTGATATGTCCCTTCTCCAGACTTTCCGCAATGAAATCCTTCATGGCTTGTCTCTCAGGGCCAGAAAGATTATACAGTCTGGACTTCAGTAGTTTAGCTCCGGAGGTCAGGTTAATAGGACAGTCATAAGCACGATGAGTGGGCAAATCCTGACATCCCCTCTCAGAAAAAACATCCTCAAAACCAGACAGAAAAGCAGGTAATATTTCCGTAGAGACAGTAGCAAGGGAAATATCTAGACAGTTCTCATGGCAGTAATCTCCCCATTCAATAATCTCCCCAGTTTGCCAATCAACCAACGGATTATGTTTAACAAGCCAAGGGATACCCAAGACAATCAGTGTGGGAAGATTGTCCAGAACATAGCAAGGGATGATTTCACAATGAACTGACCCCACCCTCACTTTTACATTATGTACAATCTGAGTAAATGCTCTCTCTGCAAGGGTCGCCGAGTTGATGGCGAAAATGGAAATAGGTTTATCTAAAGTACAGCAAACAAGACCATGAGTTTTCACAAACTCAGCATCCAAAATGATGACTCCGGCTCCACTGTCAGCAAACACAGAAATTTTTTCCCCACAAAAAAAGCATGCCTTTTTTCTTGTGAATCTCCGGGGAGATGTATGATGCAGATACACCCCCTTACTGCATGGGTTCTTCCACCTCCCCCAATACTGGTTCACCCCCAGACCGCTCCCCTGGCAGAGATACACAACCCCAACAAGAAGGCCCCGGAGAAGGTGGTCTCACCTGTCAATCCCGAAGGCGTCTATCAAGACGTATGGCCAAAGACATGGCAGCCTCCAAGGACTTAGGGGTTTCATATACTGCCAAGGCATCTTTCAACCTTTCAGTAAGCTCCTTACAAAATTGACTTCTAAGGGCTGAGTCATTCCATTTGGAATCCGTTGCCCATCTGCGGAATTCCGAACTGTATGTTTCCACTGACCGATTTCCCTGCTTAAGGCGACGTAGCCTAGACTCAGCCAAGGCGACTCGGTCAAGGTCATCATAAATGAGGGCCAGAGCCTCGAAAAAACACTCCACAGACTGGAGACAAACAGAGTCCTGCGGTAAAGAAAACGCCCATGACTGAGGATCTCCCTGTAATAGAGAGATCACAATACCAATCCGTAGCTCCTCATTACTAGAGGAGTAAGGATGAAGTTTAAAGTATAATTTGCATGCCTCCTTAAATACTAAAAAACATATCCCTACCTCCTGAAAACCTGTCCAGGAGGACAACCTTGGGTTCAGGCTGGACCTGCCTACCTGCAGAGACCCTCAGATTGGCGACCTGTAACCGCTGATGCTGCTGCTAAACCTCACAGCGGAAGTCATTCACCTCCAGTGACAGACTGTGAAACTGCTCTGCGAGCTCTGCAACTGAACCTGTACGAAGGGAGAAAGGAAAAAAAAGGTCCACGCCAAAAAACACACAGAGAAAGAAAAAAAAAAGGCAGATTTTTTTTTTCCTTTTCAAAACGTGCTCGGCCGGTGATAATGTCGTGCCAGGTGTGGGAAAGACTAGTGCAACACAAAAGGAAAAGTGAAAGGGAGCCCAGATTCTTAGCTTTAGACGACTCCAGACAAATGAACACACGGCCTCAAGCTCCAGAGAGGACGAAGTACTGCTCTTGCTAAAGCCTCACAAGTAGTAATGAATATCGGCACCTCCCTCTCAGACACAGCAGTTAATTATACACCCAGACGAGGGAGATAATTAGCCAGAGGGAGGTAGCCGCTGGGTCCTAGAGACAGCCAGCCTCTAGCAAGATGTCTGTAATGCCAAATGTAGAGATCTCCTGCAACCAACTGCAGGGCGACTGTCTGTCACCTCTGACACACCCATGACACTCGCTCCCAATACTGTGTCCGCATAAATTTTCCCCTTGCTCCTCATACTATGTCCACACTCATCCCCCCACTAACCATACTGTGTCTGCACCAACCCCACACACAGTAAATGCACTCACACACACAGTAAATGCCCTCACACACACAGCAAATACCCCCCCTACAAGCAGTAAATACACCCCCCAGGCAGTAAATATCCCCCTGCAGTAAAACCCCTCTGAGGCAGTAAACCTCTGACTGGCACCATGCTTGACCCGAGCCTCAGTAATAACAGGGCACCCCCTGTAAATGTCTGAAATAAAATTACATTGAATATTAATTGAACAAAATGTACAGCAGTCCTTTAAATCTCCGTATGCCACTCTAAAGAAAATCATTATACATAACCGCATATTTAAATAACCCTCCACAGGAGCATCATTATGATCCCTAAGGTGTCATTTGTCATTAGAGGTGCCTCATATGGTCGTCAGCTAGAACATTGAAAAAATGTTGGGACATCTGAAATGTAATCCCTCTTAAATGGGAAATGTATACTATCAACCTTCCATTTATCCTGTTGCCTATAGTCATACTGACCTATTCTGTAGTATGTGTGTAGATATTGTAATCTTTTGGCAACTTTACCTGCATATAAATATACTTATACGTTTTTCTGTGCTACAGCGCTATGTGCTGCTTGGTCTGGAATACGTGAGCTGCGGGGACTTTAACACCTTCCTTCTGGAGAAGGGGCGGCTTGACATCCCCAGCGCAAGGTACATTTTATATTACCTACAATCCTGATCATAACTGTACATAAATGTCTAGGGTTGGTTCTGTTCACTTTGGTGCTGTATTATATGCCTTTGGGTTCTGGTGCTTTTTATATCAAAAATATTGTAGACTGCAGCGACAGAAACCTGAGGGGCTCCATTATTCATCAGTGGGATCTGGCAGGATTTGTTGTATGTTCTGCATATGGTCATCTTGTTCTGGTCGATCATGTACATAATATTGGCTGGATCTTGGTGTTTCTTGTTTCTCCTCGGGAAGCTACACTCATTCATGTCTTTCTGTCAGATTCTATGCCGCTGAACTGGTCTGTGGAATCCAGTACCTCCACTCCAAGGGCGTCATCCACAGAGACCTCAAGCCCGAGAACATCCTGGTGGCTGAAACGGGCCATATTAAGATCACAGATTTCGGTCTCGCAATTGACAACATGCATGGAGACCGAACAGCCACCGAATACGCTGGAACACCGGGCTACATGGCTCCTGAGGTGCAGACAATAGTGCTTTCCTATTTCATTTTCACAAAAATTATAGTCCATGGGAATGTTAACATTTTGACCTTTCTGTTCTCTCTTCCATGATAGATTTTTCCTGGCAAGGAGTATAACGCCGGAGTAAACTGGTATTCTTTTGGTGTCATCTTAAAAGATATGGTTACCAGTGAGTGTACGTTCCATCTGACACTCGATGAGGCATCCTCCGGCATTGATGACATCATTAAACAGGTCAGTATAATTCCAGGTTATTAGTACTATGGGTTGTACAATATTCATTTAAATGGTGAAGTTGTGAGAATGTTTTATTGTCTCTACCACTTACCTTCATGGGTTTTACTTTATTGTTTTTAGCTCCTACAGAAAGATCCTGCCAGACGCTTAGGAGTCCATGGTAACATCAGAGAGCAGGTGTTTTTCCAGTGTATTGACTGGGTCTCTGTGGAAGCCCTGAAAGTGCCTCCACCTCACATCCCTGTAGTAAGTATATGTCCAGATCACATTGCACCATCATCTCTGCATAGGGGAAACAATGATGGGTAGAGAACACTTATTGAAAGCTGATAGTTGTTTCTATCATTTTTTGGTGTTGACTTTCTGTTGAGTATTATTTACCGCTGACACTAACATTGTTAAATCAACATCATCCAGAGCTGCTGGTCCTGGTCTGATGGTTCAGATCATTTCACTTTTCACTTTCAAGTTAATGTGGACATCATCCTTCTCCAGAAGGATTAAGATTTTGGTCATTTTAGTGCAGTTTAAAACCAGGAATGTGATAAAAAGTCATATTCTTAATGTTATGATTCTTTTTTTGTTTTATAGCCATCTAAAGCTCATCACCGTTCTCGACCACACCATCTGGAGAAATTAGAAGCAGCGGAGGCCAAAAAGTCACCTCTATCAGCAAAGGACCAGGCCATGTTCAAGGGATTTTCTTTTGTCAACATGGAAACCCTTGTCAAGACACCAGCTCCATAGTCACCAGAGCGAGCTGTCTTCCTCAGCCTCCAGAAGACCTTGAAGAACCGAAGAGTGAACATCACTGATCATCTGGAAAAACTGCTGGAATGAAGATAACCATGGACACAACACTGAGGGACCCCAAAAACAGACTCTAAAGATGGAGAAGCCAGATATTGTAATCATGCGCTGGCAGTAAGTATAAGCGCCACAACATCTGCGCTTCACTATAATCATAGACATGTGCAGAACTTTTTACACTAACCGGTAATTGGATTTCCTCTTGCTCATGACAGCTCCATCTTTCGGTGCTGTCTTGGGCTAAGAAGAAATAACATGGTGTGCGATGGCCGGCTATTAAGGGGAGGAAGGAGGCCGGATTTTTTTTTTTAAACAAACATCATTGCACATGTCTATGATCATTTTTACCATTACCGGTAGTAAGATTTCCTCACACTCATGAAAAAGCTGTCATGGGTGTTGGGAAGAGGTGTGTGATGGCCGGCTATTAAGGGGAGGAAGGAGGCCGGATTTTTTTTTTTTTTTTTTTTTTTTTTACAGGTGAGCATAAAGATGACAGTGGATCCCAGTGGAAGAAAGAGATGCCAGCAGATCTACTCATATGCTGGCGGTAAGTATAAGCGCCACAACACCTGCGCTTCACTATAATCATTGACATGTGCAGAACTTTTTACAATAACCGGTAATTGGATTTCCTCTTGCTCATGACAGCTCCAACTTTCGGTGCTGTCTTGGGCTGAGAAGAAATAACATGGTGTGCGATGGCCGGCTATTAAGGGGAGGAGGAGGCCGGATTTTTTTTTTAAACAAACATCATTGCACATGTCTATGATCATTTTTACCATTACCGGTAGTAAGATTTCCTCACTCTCATGAAAAAGCTGTCATGGGTGTTGGGAAAAGGTGTGTGATGGCCGGCTATCAAGGGGAGGAAGGAGGCCGGATTTTTTTTTTTTTTTTTTTTTTACAAGTGAGCATAAAGATGACAGTGGATCCCAGTGAAAGAAAGAGATGCCAGCAGATCTACTCATATGCTGGCGGTAAGTATACTAACCGGTAATTGGATTTTCCTCTTGCTCATGACAGCTCCATCTTTCGGTGCTGTCTTGGGCTAACAAGAAATAACATGGCGTGCGATGGCCAGCTATTAAGGGGAGGAGGAGGCCGGATTTTTTTTTATGCAGCTGAGCATAAAGTTGACAGCGGATCCCAATGGAAGACATCGAAGATAAAGGAGTCAGCAGATCTACTCATAAACTGGCGGTAAGTATATGCACCACAATATCTGCACTCCATTATAATCATAGCTATACGCAGAACATTTTACACTGTCAGTCAGTGCCGGTGCGCGGTTAGAGCAGCCGATTACTATGTACTGAGCAGTGACTGAAGCCGCGTCAGCTTTATTAAGATCTGGGCCCCAGTCACTCACAGCCGCAGCTACTTACACTGTATGGCCGCAGCAGAGTGGGCTGGCCTCATCTGACATCAGTGACATCAGACACTGCCGACCCGCTCTTTGTTCCCAAGCTGCCGGCGAACCCTGGTTCTTGCAGCACAATAGGAGTTGAAGGCCTCAAAGTGATGAGGTGCACGCGCACACCCACTCGTAAAAAGAGGGTGCAGCTATGCCAACTGGTGCAGTAACAGAAGAATCTGCGGAAACACGGTCCAGTACCATGTCACCAAAGAGTCCTTCTCACAAAATGCTCCCTCCCACTGTTTTTATGGAGATGGAAGAAGAGCCAATGCCTTCATGTTCATGTTCCATTTTAGAACATGTATATGAAGGACAATCTTGCGGCCAAAGTGCAGATGTAATGCAGTTGCCGGAATGCAACGCACAGAGACACAAGGCAGGGACAGTCAGAGATGATTATAAACAGTTTATGTATATATAAAACAGGTATTTTGAACAAGGGGATAGCAACAAGGGTATTGAACGGTAATTTGAAATATTAGCAAAATACGAAGTCTCTCAAAGTAATGTGGTGCACCCAGTCAGGGGAGTCACCACGTCAGTTCTTTATCTCTATATATGGCTCTAGCGAGGGTCACCGGTTATTCCCGCTAGGCCGCAAGTCTTTTCCGGACAAAATCAATTAAAGCAAGTTTAGCTTCTTCCGCCCCAACTATTCCCCTCCCAACCTGAGTACCTAAACCCAACTGGCCCCAGTACCGTGAGTGAACAGAAGAATGACGGCCCTGTTCACGTATGCAGCTCTTCTGCTTTCACTGGCGTGACTTTCGTGGCTCAGCAGTCTCTCAACTCCTCTCTTCCTGGCCGTTGGAGGCAGTCTCTCAAGCCGGGAATAGGGGGGTCCAGACCTTGTCTGTCGGCGGGCGACGTCGGGTTCCGCGAACTCACTCAGCACCACAAGCAGGTTCCGACTCTCCTCAGTAGGTACAGCACTCAGGTCACATCTGTGAGGGATCTGGAGCTCATCCACCGGCGTCCAGCTATGGCACCTGGCAGGCCTCCGGCTTAGGCCTGCCACGCGGGGCTTCTCAGCATGCAGGGAGCACGTCTGCTCCTCTCTGCTGCTTGGCGCCAAAAACTCCTCAGGCTTGGCGCGCTTGGCTCTTATCTCCAGGAACTCCTTCCTGGAAGTCACCTTGACGGGTCCTGCATCTAAATCTGCTCTCTCTTCTACTTCCCTTGTATATCTTGGCTCCGCTTGACTGTGTCTGGCCAGCAGATGGCAGTCTCTTTCCATCTTTGAAGCATCATGTCAGAGTTCTCTTAAAGGCTCTCTTGCCTCTACTACATTCCTCCCTCCTTTTTGTTCGCCAGTCCTCGGGCAAGTGGATTTCTTGCAGGATTGACGTCTCTTTCTAGACAATGCAAGCTCAGACAGGAGTTGGGCACACTCCTGCGTTTTGTGTTGGGCACACTCCTGCGTTTTGTGTTGGATCTGAGACCAGATAAACTCTTCTTGAGCATACCGATTAGGAGGAATTCCGGCATTAGCCCGCTCAGTTCTGCGGGGCTCCTCCTGCGGAGGTGACTCTGGGATATCCGATCAATCAACCTCTGGGGATTGCAAGTCACTTCTTGATTCATTCAGGGTCCTACTCGGGGTTTGCATCGACGGTTCTGACAGGCCCAACTTCATTGTGGCCCATCCTTCTTCATCCCCCAAGGTTCCGGTATGCGAAACCTCAGCCAATTTGTTTGAAGGCCCAACTTCGTTACAGGCCTCTGCTTCAGAAGAGCAAGGTCGCAGCATATTACGGTGCAACACCCTGGGTGTCGCAGCGTCATCCCCTTCGGGCCTTACCTCGTAGACTGGGTTGTCGGGGTGAATCTTCTTCACCACCCAATATGGTATCGCCTCCCAACGATGGTCCAGTTTACTCCCAAATCGTTTGGCCCTGACCAGCACACGGTCTCCTGGCTGGAGTGATCCACCTGAGGTCGGGGGCCGATCTGCATCCTCTACTTCCTGAAACTTCTGAGAGACCAATCTTCTCACCGTATGAAGCCGGCGCTTGTGCTCTCGAATCCAGGTACTCGGGCTACTGCCCGTGCTGGAGTCTTCTGAGTCTAGCTCTAGTTCAGTAATTTCTCGTCCACTCCTTCCAAACAGCAACATGTAAGGGGTGTAGCCAGTAGTCGCATGAACTCGATTATTATACACCCACACCAGTTCGGACACAAATTCGGGCCACTTCATCTTTTTGTCCGCTTCCAGCGTTCGCAACATTTGCAACAGGGTTCGGTTGAAGCGCTCGCATGCGCCGTTCCCTTGAGGGTGGTAAGACGTTCGGGATCGGTCGATCCCATAGATACGGTATAGTTCATCCATCACTCGTCCTTGGAAGCAGGCCCCTTGGTCAGAATGTATTCGCTTCGTACACCCATAAATCCGGATGAAATCCTGACAGATGGCCTTAGCTGCGGCTTCTGCTGTCTGGTCTTTGGTAGGCTTCACTACTGCGAACTTGGTAAAGTGATCAGTCATTACCAGTGTCCGTAACCATTGTATGAAGTTCCGATCATCAGATAGTCAATCATCAGGACTTCCAAGGGTGCAGAAGTTCGGATGGCCTGAATGGGAGCCCTTTGTTCCAGGGGTTTGCTCAACTCACACTGGCAACATGTTCGGCTGACCCCTTCAACTTTTTGCTGCAGTTGAGGCCAATACACCAGCCATTGCAACCACTGAAAGGTCTTCTCCACACAGAAGTGAGCACCTCTTCTATGAGCCTTCTGGGCTACCTGTGTTACCAGCGCCTCTGGAACTACTACCTGCCAGGTAACATCAAACTCTCGAGGTAGCTGGATTCTTCGGCATAGCAAGCCATCCTTCAGGAAGAGCCTCTCCCACTGGCCTAGGATTTGTAGGGTAGTTGGTAGGGAAGCGGCCCTGGCCTCCTGGTCGGGTCTTTGACCAAGGGCGACCCATTCTCTCAGCTTTGCCAGCTCTGGGTCGGATTGTTGCAGATGTATCCACTCGTCTCTTGAGCGGCCCAGGATTTGAGTGGGCCTCGGCTCCTCTCTGGTCTCCTGGGCGTCGACCACAGCAGCAGCAAACTGGCTGAAATCCGGAATCTCTATCCCTCTTCATGCCCGTCTAAGTAACCCGGGACAGGGCATCTGCATGAGTGTTCAGAGCCTTGGACCGATAGGCGATCTTATACTGGTATTTGGACATCCTTGCGACCCACCGCTACTCTAGCGCGCCCAGCTTGGCGTTCTCCAAGTGGGCCAAAGAGTTGTTATCTGTCCACACTTGCACTTCTGACCCCCACAAGTACTCAGCAAATTTCTCGGTCATGGCCCACACCAGTGTCAGTAGCTCCAGCTTGAACGAACTGTAGTTGTCCGGATTCTTCTCCGTATCGCGGAGCGACCTGCTGGCACACGCAATCACCCTCTCTTTTCCTCCTTGCACTTGAGCCAGCACTGCTCCCAGTCCATGCAAGCTTCCATCAGTGTACAACACGAAAGGCTGCGAAAAGTCAGCATAGGCCAGAATTGGGGCATCCGTTAGCGCCATTTTCAATGCTCGGATTGCCTCTTCTTGTCGTGGGCCCCACTGAATGGGCTGCCGCTTGGTTCCCCCAGCCGTTCCTCTCAGCAATTCATTGAGCGGGATCGCAATCTTAGCGAAGTCTTTAATGAATCTGCGGTAGTATCCAGCGAGCCCCAGGAATGCCCTCAGTTCTCTTAGATTGGCGGGTGTGGGCCACTTCTGCACGGCAGCTACTTTCTCCGCAGTGGGGTGCACTCCCTCACTGGACACAGTGTGCCCCAGATATTCAATTTCCTGCTTGAAGAGACGACACTTACGAGGCTTAATTTTCAGGCCGTGCCTCCGAAGCCGTTCTAACACTTGTTCCAGTCGTCAGAGATGATCTTCAAACGGTAGCGGAATAGATAATGATATCGTCCAGATATATTAAAGTGGCTTCAAAGTTGAGGTCCCCCAAGCATCTCTCCATCAGTCTTTGGAAGGTTCCCGGTGCATTTGTTAGCCAGAACGGCATCCGATTGAACTCAAACAGGCCCATAGGGAGAACAAAAGCTGTCTTCGGACGATCCTTCTCAGCTACTGGGACCTGCCAATAGCCACTGGCCAGGTCGAGGGAAGAGAAGAACTTGGGGCATCCTAGCGCAGATAGAGACTCTTCAATTCGGGGGAGTCGATAGGAGTCCCATACTGTACAGGCATTCAGCTTCCGATAGTCTACACAGAATCTCAGGGTACCATCCTTCTTCTGGACCAGCACGATAGGAGCCGCCCAAGGACTCTGACTTTCGCGGATTACGCCGTTCTGCAACATGTGGGCCAACAGCTCTTTCACCTCCTGGTTCATTTGAGGCGGGATCTGCCAATATCTCTCTCGAATGGGAGCAGTATTTCCGGTGGGTATTTCGTGTTGAATGTCCCGAGTGCACCCAAAATCGTCTTCATGTTGTGCAAACCCTCCATCATATCTCTGTAGAAGTTGTTCGATCTGCCTTACTTGTCCAGCAGAAAACTCAGTAAGATTAGCCTCCATTTTCTCCAAGAGGTGGCGCCCAGCCAACGGTTCTCTTCCATTCTCTTGGCTGTTGAGGGACACCTCCAGGGTCCATGGCTCTCCTTCCACAGGTGCCAGCCCTATAGTGTCAGCTCTGGTAAGGGCCTCTGGCATTATACAGACTCACGCCACCTCTTGTCGGGGCAAAAACTGTAAACTCATGCCACTTAGATTGATGCAACGCACGGGCACTCGACCCTGCCGCACGGTGGCCAGGGTCCGAGCAACTTGGAGTCCTGAGGGCGCTTCCTCTCCCTCCACTGGTTCAATTTGAAGGTCCACGCACACTAAGGACACAAGTGCCAGCACCCGTAAAGTGAGTACAGTCTGTCCCACTGGCAGTGTCATTGTGGCTTCAGGTGGTATCGATACCTTACCAAGGTACTGAGAGGTAGCGGGCAATTTTTGAATTTGACTGACCCACACGAGATGCTGGAATACTCTCTTGTTAGCTGGGTCACGAGTGGCGCGGTCCAGTTGTTTTTGTTACAGCCCTCGGCCAGGAACTGTCCGACCTCCTTCAGCACATTCATGCCCAGAGTTACAATGGGCCCATCGCCTTCGGGCCCTGTGGTCAGTACTATCCCCTTCCGACTGAGGTCCTTTCCACATGCTCGGACAGACATCCATACTACTCCCGCTACTGGGATAGGTAGTTGATTAGCAGCCACCAGCTTGACAGTGGGATCCTGCCAGGAACAAGCAACTTCAGGAAAGTGGCTTTGGAAATACGCCTCAGGCATAGTGGTCACCTGAGACCCAGTGTCCATTAGGCAGTGGATCCGCTGCCCATTAAATTCAGCCCAGATAATGGGCCTCTCAGAGACAATGTCTTCAGAGCTCCCTCTTCCACTTTCTGAAGCTCGAGACCCCACAGTATGCTCCACAACCGTGGGGCATCTTAGTTTAACGGCTGCCCCCGCCTCCTCCTTTCTCGGTTTGGACAGTCTTTGGAGATATGCCCCCTACCATTGCAGGTCCAACACTCTGGTCCTCATTCTACCGATAGGTCTGGTACATGATGTGTTGGGGCCTGGTAGGAACATCTTTCTTGCTCTGGTCTCTACCCATGTGGGGCAGTAGGATGCATCAGCAAGGAGGCAGTAGGGGCCTTTCTAATAGTGTTCAGCTCACCCCGAATATCTCGAATTTCCTGACGTATCTCCCGTACCCAGTCAGGCTCCTTGTTGGTGAATCCAGGGGTAATTGCTTCATGACTTCTAACTGTGGCTTTGAGAACAGGAACTTCTTTCTCCAGGACTCTAGCTTCAACCCCTACCTCCAGGAAGCCCAGATCAGGGCTCAAACGCAGCCGCTCCATCAAGATCTGCCTCAGGAAAGGGTCTTTCAAGCCAGAAATCAGTTGGTCACGCAACACTTCATCCAATGGTCCCAGTCCTTGGTTCCCATCTCGAGCCTTCTTAGTGATATGGGCCGTCACTTCCTGTAATGCATTAACATATTGATTTATGGTCTCATGTTCCCCTTGGACCCGCTGAAACAACCGTAGGCGCAAGTGTCCCAGATTTGTGGTGTCACCGTGCATGTCCTCTAGGATTTTTATCACTTTGTCCACGGTGTCATGGTCCCCAGGTGGGCGGTACATCGCAGTTTGCCGGGCCTCCCCATCAAGGGTTAGGAGGGCCAGTTCCGCCTGGGCTGGGGGATCAAGGGGATACATACGTAGCACACTTCTCAGTCTTTCTACCCAGTCCCACAGTGACATGCCATCTCCCGTGAATTTGGGAAGATGATTGAGCATAGCCCCCAGGGGTATATGGTTCCGGCCAGCCCCAGCCCCAGACTGATCTGCCATCTCTGCGTCTGAATGTTGCATCCTGCCGACTACGCCAAATGTAATGCAGGTGCCGGAATGCAACGCACAGAGACACAAGGCAGGGAAAGTCAGAGATGATTATAAACAGTTTATGTATATATAAAACAGGTATTTTGAGCAAGGGGATAACAACAAGGGTATTGAACAGTAATTTGATATATTAGCAAAATATGAAGTCTCTCAAAGTAATGTGGTGCACCCAGTCAGGGGAGTCACCACGTCAGTTCTTTATCTCTGTATATGACTCTAGTGGGGTCACCGGTTATTCCACCTAGGCCGCAAGTCTTTTCCGGACAAAATCAATTAAAGTAAGTTTAGCTTCTTCCGCCCCAACTGTTCCCCTCCCAACCTGAGTACCTAAACCCAACTGGCCCCGGTACCGTGAGTGAACAGAAGAAGTGACGGCCCTGTTCACGTATGCAGCTCTTCTGCTTTCACTGGCGTGACTTTCCTGGCCCAGCAGTCTCTCAACTCCTCTCTTCCTGGCTGTTGGAGGCAGTCTCTCAAGCCAGGGATAGGGGGGTCCAGACCTCGTCTGTCGGCGGGTGACGTCGGGTTCCGCAAACTCACTCAGCACCGCAAGCAGGTTCCGACTCTCCTCAGTAGGTACAGCACTCGGGTCACATCTGTGAGGGATCCGGAGCTCATCCACCGCTGCCCGGCTATGGCACCTCACAGGCCTCCGGCTTAGGCCTGCCACGCAGGGCTTCTCAGCATGCAGGAAGCACGTCTGCTTCTCTCTGCTGCTTGGTGCCAAAAACTCCTCAGGCTTGGCGCGCTGGCCTCTTATCTCCAGGAACTCCTTCCTGGAAGTCACCTGACCGGGTCCAGCATCTAAATCTGCTCTCTCTTCAACTTCTCTTGTATATCTTGGTTCCGCTTGACTGTGTCTGGACAGCAGATGGCAGTCTCTCTCCATCTTTGAAGCATCATGTAAGAGTTCTCTTAAAGGCTCTCTTGCCTCTACTACACAGAGTCGTTTTCTTCAGAGGAGTGCACTCATGTAACATTACAAGGAGAAGAAATCAATTGGAAAGACCCAGCAATGTGGCCAGATGTCATCATGGACAAGGAAAGGGAGAAGATTGTATTTTCAGGGCTTTCTAATAACGAAGTATTGAAGCAGATAGTACAATCTCTGCCTAAGGATGTTGATGACCGTTCTTTTAGTGACTTTCTCCTAAATGCCAAGTCATCTAATGGGTGTGAACATTTTTTCTTGGATTGGCTAACATGGAGCCCAAGTAAGAAAGCAATGTATTGTGTAGCGTGCATGGCATTTTCTGTTGATCAGAGAATCAAGACTGGGAGCAGACTTTATCGGAAAGAAGGTTTTAATCCTTTGGTTTTCAAATGGCATCGCCTGTACCTCAAGTTACCAGAGCATGAACATATTGCACAGAACAGGAAGCACTACTGGAGTTGGAGAACACTCCAAAATGCCCTAGATGGCCATGCTGTTGACTTTGAGATGCAATGAAGTTTAGCGAAGGAAGCGGAGAAGCTCGTGACTCTTCTAGAAAGACTTTTGGATGCGACACTGCAATTAGGTTAATGCAACATGGCTTTCAGGGGAATATTGCAGAGAATTTGAGATCTACATAACGGCAATTTTCTTGGAACTTTGGAAATCCTGGACAATGCAAAATAAATTTATAAATATTTATAGAAAACATGTCCTGGATGCCATATTTTCAGATAGGAAAGAAGCTATTTATTTTTATTTGTGATGCTACTTCAGACGTCTCACGCACTGAACAGAACGTTGTACTTTTGAGGTATGTCTCCAGAGAGACATACATTTTTTTCTCAGAAGACACGAGAAAAAATTGAGGACATGGTTATATCAAGACTGAATGAGCATGCCATTGACCTAAAAACTGCAGAGGCCAGGTATATGATAAAGGAGCAAACATGTCTGGTAGGATTAAAGGTGTAAGGGCCAAAATTCTAGTGATATTTCCAAGGGTTCTCTTTAGTCTTTGTACTGCCCATTCTATAAACTTTGTGGGTGTTCATGCTGTTGCAAGCTGTCCTGAAATGAAGACTTTTTTGGAAGCCTAAACTGGCTATACATTCTGTTTAGCAACGGTCTTCCAACTTGATGCAGTTGGAAGGCCTTTACATGGTCTAAGTGACACCCGGTGGAGCTCAAGAATAGAGGCTGCCAAGCATTTTGAAGTTTCTTGATGAAGTTCTTTCTTACGGAAAACTTACAAATGATGCACATTCAGAAGCTGAAGATGTCTAAGACTATTTTTTGTCTTTCAGGGCAGTGATTTTAGCAACATTTTGGGTAAAAGTTCTTACAACTTTTGAGGAGAGAAAAAAAATACTACAATCTAGATCTGTCTCTTTTGGAAGTTGGAGCTGCCAACATTAAACCTCTCTCTGAAGAAACGATATTACTCAGGGAAAAGTGTCCCACTCTGCTTTCTGAAGCTGGTTTGGTAGCAGATTCCAGATTGCAAAGGACCTATTGAATGCTCAACAATAGTGCCAAAGAAAGTCAAAGCATCATGAAGCTGCAAATCCTGAAGAGCACTTCAAAGCTAATGGCCTTCTTGTGGCAATGGACACTATAATTTCTCATTTTCACCAGCGCCTCAGATCAATGGAATATGTCTGCAAGTTGTTTGCTCCAGTTCTTAAGGTGAGGACAATTAGTGAAAAACAATCTGGTGGCATCCACTGAAGAATTGATCTCTGCATACTCTAAGGATCTAAACATCATCGTTACTTTCTGAGCTGCAACATCTTCGGACAGTTTATGAAGGTACATTTACAGAAAATATGGGTCCACTGGATTTACTAAACGCCATCTACAAATTCGAGCTTCAAGGAATATATGGAGAGGTGTGTATTGCACTCAGAATTTTTAGCATCCTACCACTTTCAGTAGCAGAAGTACAGATAGCATTTAGCAATCTATCATTGGTAAAGAACTATCTGCATTCTACAATGACAGAATAACGGTTAAACAGCCGAGCCCTTCTGTCAATTGAACATGAGCTCGCCAGACACCTGAATATTAAAGACCTGATTAATGATTTTGCTAACCAGAAGGTAAGACGACTGCCTGTTCCATACATGTAAATTTGCATCTTCACATCTTCTACATTGCAGCCAGTTTTACATTAGTGTGTTATTGCCATGTATGTTCCCCTGTATTATGGATGAGTGTCCTAGCCTGACTGCGGGATTACTGACCCAAAGTCATAGTATTAGAGAGATGTAACAGATCGGATAGTAATGTTTCAGTTGTGGGACCTGCACCTGACTGACCCAGCGATGTACTATCCGTACCCCAGATGGGAATACCCATTTAATATTAGGGCTCAGTTCTAAGGATAGAGCGCACTATTGTCTGTTGTTCTTAGATTTATGGAAATACGTCTTTATTATTATGGTTCAGTTCCTTAGATCGTGTGCAATACTGTTTGTTGTTTTTATATTGCATTTTCCTGACCTCACAAAATGACCTTATTTTCATTGTATTAATTGGTTATACATGTTGTCATTGTTTTGTTTTCTGTTTGTTTTGTTACTGACACTATAATTTGCACTTTACATAATTGACCAAAGGATTTAACTAAATGACTCTCATGAAAAAGAGCGAAATGTTTAGTGGGAATGTGTTCCGAAGCTTTTATGTTAAGGGCATTGACCACTCTCTGGTTATTGTTAACCAATGTGTTTGTAAGAGGAATAAAAGGCACTTAGTGACAAAATTCAATATAGACTATATTTCTATTTCCCATATCTCATATTTAGTGCCAAAATTCAAGAAAGGCCATATTAGTAAGTGCCTTATCATCCTCTCAAACACATTGGTCAACAATAACCAGAAAATGGACAATCCTTTTAATCATAGCTTAAAGTTTTGGAAGAATTTACTTTAAAGTTTGTCACCCCTTATATCACAAAATAATAAATATTCAGAAACTGCTTTTCTAATAGACTGACACATCCAGAAGAGATCCCTTTTCATCAGTCACCTCATTATTATAACAAGCAGGATTACAATGAGAGATAACAGAATCCACCATTCACATTAGGTCGTGTCACAGCTCACCTCTTCCCCTTTCCTGCACAATGACATCTTCATGTCCCTAATATAAGAACATGGAAGGAAAACTGTCCCAAGGAAATACATAGAGTCCCCTATAATGTCTAATGTCCATATCTCCAAATAGGCAAGAGAGCAGCTTCCATAAATGTACAGAAAACAGAATACAATAATCTGCAATCAGAAATACAGATTATAAAAAATTATCACAATCTGATTTCAATTAGTTTAAAAATGTATGTGACACATTCCCTTAAAGAAAAATAAAGAAAAATATCACTAAACAGAGTATTGGATATTTTAAGAAATGTTTAATAGGTTAGAGTAGAGTAGGGCCCTGCCAAAGGAGTCTACCTTGTCGTGGTGGCAGGCTTAAAAAATCTTTTGGCCAAAACAAAAGCTGCTGGCTATGTATGTGATATAGTGTTTGATGGGAACTGTTAATGTGTGATTGGTAAGGACGTGGTGCAGAAGTGGAGTTTTTCCAAGATTGGGTGGTGGGAGTGTGGAAGATTCAAGAGATGGAGGCGAAGCTGGGGTGGAGTTTCAAGGGGGCTCGAAAATATTGCCAGAATGGGGTGCTGAAATTCCTGATGACAGCCCTGCTTCTTTATATATCAAAAATCACAGTCTCCTACTCTCCATAGGCTGGTGTTCAAAGGAGTACTGTCATGACAAGCACTGGCGTGTTCAGCAGACCCAAGGCTGTCATGGCAACTCTACGTGTCATCTATTTTGGGAAGAAGAGGTTAAATATAGGGGGAGAATCTCCCCTATTTGTATCTCAATCCGCCTGTTGGTAGACCCAAAATGACATAAAAGGGATTTTGTATCATAAAATATAAATTTTATTAAATGATATTTAAAGTTATACAAAGACAATAAATAAGGAAAGGAGGGGAGGGGTTGGGGATAGGAGAGGACAGCCATAGAGGCAGGATGAGATGGTAAAGATCCTGCAAGGAGACTAACATCCCTAAACCAGCATAGATTGTATCACAAATGTGAGTGTAAGCTGCCGGCCAGGTAATATAATGGTAAAAAACCCAGCATAGATCGTATCAAAAGGTACCTTCACATAAGGAGCATTGATAGCAAAGGTAGGTATAACATGTGCTTTCAAGGTAATAACCTTATAAGGTAAGTCAGTGACAATAGTAGGTATAACATGTAACAAGAAAAGGTAATAATAGACAATAGATTCAGAGGTTACATTATAAAAGATATCGTCATTGTCAAAGATTTCCATTACCTTGTGCCATAAAGATAAGATCTAAGGCAGCGTGCACTAAGATGCTGGGGGGTGTAGCAGCCGCAGGTGCAGCTTCCCTCCATTCACTACTGTTAGAAGCAGATGATAGCTGAATAACACAGCCGTCATCTGCCAGCTCAGTTCCCAAGTCCACATCAAAGAACAGGGATGTATGTTATTTTTTTTTATAAACATTTTATTTTATTGTTTTACTTTTTTTATTTTAGTCCCTATACAGAACGTGAACCTGGTTGCTTCATTGCGCGATGCTGCGAGGCATGATTTAACATTGCAGCTGTGGGGGCCATTGTGTAGGTTTATTGACTAAGAAAGCCCCCTAACTTTATTTAACAACCTAGATGCCACTGATACTATAGGTTGCGGCATCAAAGAGGTAAATTAAAGATAACAGCTAGGATCAAAGACATTGACTGCTCAGTTCCTGCAGGAGCCCCTCAGTGATCCAGCTGGAATGGTGCCAGCACCGGAGGTGAGTATAGCTCCTATTATTTTACTTTGTGGAAACATAGTGATTGAGAAGGGTTGGTCCTAGTAGTGGACAACCCTTATATAGACTAAGGGCTTGATTCATTAAGGGGTTTATGTTGGAATTGTGTAAAACTCCTTAACAGTGATGAGCGAGCGTGCTCACCACTGCTCGGTACTCGCCTGAGCATCACCCTGCTCGACATGCTCGGCGAGTATTTTCGGGGTTGCTCGGGCGGGAGCTCTGTTCCCCGCCCTGCATGTTTGGCTCTCTTTAGAGAGCCAATGACCATGCAGGGATTGTTTGCCACACACTGTAATGTCATAGCCATGTTGGTTGTGGCATTACAGTGATTGGCTGGCCGAATAGCGTCATCGAGTCTATATAAGACCGGGCGCCGCTATGCTCATCAAAGTCTATCCCGGAAACAGGCAGAGTACGGAGAGGTCCTGCTGTGTGAGGGAGAGAATTGGCGGTGTAATAGTTACATATAGGTAGTGGTACTTCAGGAGTATGTATATATATATATCCATCTGAACTAACAGTCCTTCTGAGGACTAATCCAGCTGCATATATTAATCCTGATAGCACGAGTTAGGTGTAATTACCGGTGGTCCGAGAGAGATCCAGTGAGTCACAAACTGAGACAGAGACAGAAATAAACAACACTTTCTTTACTAAAACAGGGATTAGACTAAAATTCTGTATTGGATGAATCAGTCTCAGGTTCTGCCTGGGACACTACCTCTACTAGATACACACAATCAGCAAGAGCTGAAATCAATGTGCCAATCTCAAGGTTTCCAGCTCATGTAAATTATTCTAAAGATCTGGAACAATTTTACCTAAACACAGTGTCAGACTAGTGAGGGCGGTATATGGGGACCCCCTGAGATGGCACACTGCATACAATCCTACCACTATAAACAATAGTAATGCAAGAAACTATATCAATTGCTCTTATTATTAGGATATCCGGATATCTTAAAGTTATGGTACCGTTAACCTCGGATGCAGTCTATCACAGGCCTGTGAATCGCGGTGGCTGCAGCTAGTCCCGGAAAACTTTGGCGCCAAAACAAAAACAGAGTTCACAAAACAGCAAAAATTCCTTGTCTTGTCGGCCGATGCCGAGCCCACACGCCGGGGACTTTAGTCCTGTAGCCTCAGATTAAGGTCTGGGAAGATCTCTTCACAAAGTCTTGTCAATATCCTCTCAGTGGAAATAGCACCAGAAATCGTCTTTCCTCCCGAAGTCTCTCACTGTTATCCAGTACACCATACACGTGTTCAGTCACAGAGATGGATTGCTCAGCCTCTTCATCACCCGACAGTGACTCCCCAAGCACAAAGTCTATAATCCACTCAGCATGGACTTTCACAAAACTCCACAGAGCCACACAGCTTCCCCAGCTCAGCACTTGTTCTTAAACAGAGGAAGGGGTAAACAAACTCCACACAGAAGAGAGCAAAGACAGCATCTTCTTGCAGCTCCTTCTCACAGACTTCCTGTCTAGACTCACACATCAGACGCTCTCAAAATACACACAGTTTCTAGCCCTGCCCCTCCTCTGAGCCCAGCCATGCAAAAGTCACAGGGTCCTAGAGCTCTCCAGCTGTTATCACATTTCACACTCTCACATCAGGCAGGCAGGCAGGGTTTGTGGCAGTGTACACAGCACAAGAGGGTCCACTGCACGTTCTGTCTGCTCCTGCTGTTACAGATATCCATAGACATAGCCCCAGATATCAGGGGCCAGAGCTATTTTTTTTATGTTAATCCTGATCATTTGCTTAAAAAAGCAATCCAGAGTACACCACTTTACTTCTCCATTTGCTTGTTAGCACTGCAGAATACAGCCAGATCTTTTCCATCATCAGACGTGATCCCATTTACAGCGATAAAAATTCAGAAATGTGTAGTGAACGTGGAAAATATTATCCTTCATTTACAGTTTGTAGCAGTGTGTCAGTGAAGCTATTCACACGTGGTCGCTGTGAATAATAGGAAACTACAAGCCCGCTATTTAAAACAGTAGGCGTCCATCAGACATATCACATATAACTGCGGTACAAATCCAGCCATTTGTAGCAAGCGTGTAAAATATTGTCTTCCATTTGCAGTTTGTAGCAGTGTGTCAGTGAAGCTATTCACAAGGGCGCATTGAGGAGCATTTTTGTTTTTGGTTATTTATTTTGCCTTATATACAAGTCATTACCTTGGAAAGGATGTTCCTTGACATTTTTCCCACGAAAATCTATTTTGGTTTAGTTTTTGCATGTTTCATTGTGAATCCGTAAAAGTGGGGTAATACTCTGACAACATTGTTCACAGCAGTGACCTGGGAGTCAGAGATGCTTCCAGGGGTCTTCCCCATGCTGTTCCCATGCCATTTGAGCACTGTTCTTATTGATTTGGACAGTTTTTGGCCCCCTGCAGACCTCCGGGGTGGGGGGGTGCCACCGAAAAAATGCTCGAGTTTCCCATAGACTTAAATTGGGCTCGTTGCTGGGGTCGAGCACTCGAGCATTCCAATTTGCTCGATTCGAGCAACTAGTACCCGAGCATTTTAGTGCTCGCTCATCACTACTCCTTAATAAGTTGCAATGTTTAGCATAAACGCCAGCTCCACTATTATGAGATAGAATGTGCAGGATATAGACGGGGCGCGGCTACTCCAATCATGATACATTATGCCACTCTAGTGGTGTAACTTACTCCAGAAGTGTACTCCAGTCACTAATTGGAGGACACGTTTGGCTACAGCGCATGCTGGTTATCAGATACACCTAGTCCATTAAGAGTCATACTCTACTTAATGAATAAGGCACATTGTACTCCAGCAAGCCCCTTCATTAAAACTTATGTGCGTAACGCCAGTCTAAATGAATGTGCTTCTAAATGTACACAGAGAAACCTCAACTGAATAAAACTTAAGCCACCAACAAAAAAGTATAACCAAATTTTAGTTTACAAGCAACTTATTACTTATATACACTATTAAAGGGAATCTGACTGCAGGTTTTTGCTATGTAATCTGAAAGCAGCATAATATAGGGCAAGAAAGGCTGATTCAAGCAATGTATCACTTACTGGACTGCTTGGTACAGTTTTGATAAAATCCATGCTTTATCTGCTGTTGATATAGCAGCGCTATAAATGCTGAGCTCAATGTAACCCCTCCCCCACCGCTGATTGGCAGCTTCCTATGTACATTGTACAGTTTCAGAAAACTGCCAATCAGTGGTAGGGGCGGGGTTACACAGATTAACCTGACTGGCCTGCACATGAGACCTAGTCAGGCTGTGATAATCTCCTGCTGATGAATTAATAAAATTCAGTGAAACACATGTGGTGTCAACATGTGCACTATACCTCTAAATTCATTGAAAGGTACAGTTTTTTTTTAAATGTGGTCACTTTGGGGGTTTCTGCTTTTCTGGTACATCAGGCGTTCTGCTGATGTGACATGGCACCCCAAACCATTCTGGCCACATACTGGAGATTTGTATTTTCAGGAGAAAATTGTATTATGATTTATAGGGTCCAATTTTTCTTGTTATCCTTTCAAAACGTTGGGGCTAAACCAACATTTTGGTTGAAAAAATGTCATCCTTCAATTTCACCTCCAAGTGTTTAGTGACTTGTCACCCGGTTTAAGATGCTCACTACGCCCAGAAATGAATTCCTTGAGGGATACAGTTTCCAAAATGGGTTCAATTATGGGAGTTTTTGTGGGTTTCTCACCTTATGGGCTCTTGAAATGTGACATGTCATCTGCAATCTATTCCAGGTAAAATTGTGAGCCAAAAGTTTTATAGCGCTTCTTCCCTTCTGAGCCCAAAGAGTAGTCTCCGACCACATATGGAGTATTGATGTACTCAACGTTACCCTTGTAAAAATGAAAATTTGTGGCTTCTTCAACATCTTAGTGGAAAAAAACTTTTTTTTTCTTTTTCACGGCCTAGTGTTATAAAAGTCTCTGAAATGCCTGTGGGTTCAAGATGCTCACCCCACCCCTAAATGAATTCATAGTGGGTGTAGTTTTTATAATTTGGGTAATTGTGGGAGGTTTTGGATTTTAGCACTTCAGGAGCTCCGCAAATGTAACATGATGTTTATAGTCTATCTCTTCCAAAATAGCTTAACAAAGGCCAAATAGCGCTCCTTTCCTTCTGAACCCAGCTATGGGCCCCAAAAATAGGTTTCAGCCTCTTATGGGATTTCAGTGTACTGAGACATTTGGGGCTAAAGTAACATTTTCATAGAAAACATTTTTCTTGTTCCAATGTTATAAACTTTTGTGAAGCATCTTTGGATCTAAAATGGCCAGCATAGCCTTAGTTGAATTCCTTGAGGAATGCAGTAACTAACATGGGGCCTTTTATAGGGGCTTTCTGTTCTTTGGGCACCTCAGGAGCTCTGCAAATGTGACATGGCATATGGAATCTATTCCAGCCAAAATTGTGCTCCAATGTAAAATTTTGCTCCTTGCCTTTCAAGCCCTGCCGTTTGTCCAAAAAGTATCTTCCAGCCACATGTGGGGTGTTGGCCCAAAATTAATTGTCTATTTTCTTCTGCTCCGTTACTGAAATGACAAAATTGGGAGCTAAAGTAACATTTTTGTGCATAAAAAGTATTTTTTCATTTAACAGCATGAAGCCCTGTGGGGTATACAAAATTTCTCAATACAGTTTTGAATATCTTGAGGGGTACACGTGACATAGGCCCCTCAAAATCACTTCAAATGTGTAAAGGGCCCCTAAAAAAAAGAGAGTTTGGAAATCTCATTGAGAAAAAGAAAAATTACTGCTAAACTTTTAACCCTTATAAAAAATCCTAACAAAAAATATCAATTAAAAATAGAGCTTATTTAAAGTAGACATATGGTAAATGTTATTTACTTTAAAAAATTCAGCAGTATGGCACAAAAATAAAGTTTTTAGGGACATAAAAATTTCAAAGTTCAAAAATGGAGATTTTTTCAAAATATATGCATCAAATTTCTATTTCTTTAATATAAATGCCAATCATATTAACCTAAATCTACCACTAACATAAAATACAACGTGTCAAGAAAAAAAATATTACCACATAAAATAGCACATTGGTTTAAAAAATTTGGCCTGGTAAGGTAGGTGAAAACTACCTTAGACGGGAAAGGGTTATTCCCAATATATGTGATAACTCTGAAGTGGAGCAGACTCCACAATACAAGCTGTTCACATTATTAAATAGATTTCTTAGGCCTGATAAGGCTTGTTTAGTTACGTTGAAAATCCACTTGCTTTTGAGCTGACGCATTTCCACCTGTTCACACGGGCCAATAAATACACCATTTTTGATGTAATTTTCTATAAAGTGCTACCCTCTTTTTTGCTTACTTATGTGCCATAGCTTGGTGGTTTGCAGTCTGTGTGCTGGAGCCTTTATTTAGGCTTTTCCAGCTCCTTTTTTTGTTAATCTATCTATCATCTACATTTTGTATTAGTAACCATCCTCCAAATCCCCTTGTCCGGCCACTTTCTGAATAGTTTGGATATTCTATTTGGACACATCACGGCTCATGGAAGAAATAAATCACACAATGACAGCACATCCATATAAAAAACATTCTGTTTCATTATGAAGCTTACAACAGAGTGGCAAGTGACAAGACATAAACACTAGAGATGAGCGTTGTTCTACTCGAACTGTTCGCCAATCTCAAATTCGAGCTGTTTTGGGCGGTGTTCGAGCCGTTCGGCGAACACGAACAATTTGAGAAAAATTCGGCTGTTCGAGGTTATGTTCGATAACTGTTCGTGCACCAAAATCATAACTGGATTTTTTCTCAGTAATGATGAAAATTAATGTTAATACGCAATTTGAGTGTACAGCGGGGTGGGGGGAGGGGCAGGGGATGGATCTCTGCAGGAACAATGAAGATCTCCATTTTTTTTTCTCTTTCCCGCATTTGCAGTGGGGAGGTGCAATCTGTCAGCCTATCAGCAGCGCACACACGGAGCGAAGTGCTTTTTTTCACACAAGCAAGGGCATGTGTCATTGGCAGTGTATGTCACATGTCCTTGCCCTATAAGACCAAGCCATTTTCCCCGTCGCCACCATTTTCTCACTGCTGCAGCTGCGTGTTAGACGGCACCGCTGTTGCTGTGTGCGCTATACCTTGTTAATTTCCAGCCAATTTTCGCACAAATCTACAGATAGCTTGGGAGTAGGGAATAGTTGTGATTGCAGTCCTTTTAAGGACTAGGTTACAGCATTTCCTACGACTTTTATCAGGCAGGTCTGTGCTCTTAAATAGATAGATTGTGGGAGTAAAGACTAATTGTAATTGGAGTCCTTTTCAGAACTAGGTTACATCAGTTCCTATCAGTTTTTGCCAGGCAGGTCTTTGCCAGTGCTGTGCAAGTTTTTTTCACAGCATTTGGCTGAATCTAGCAAAGCTAATCCTTTTTGGCCTATTGCAGAGTGTGTTAGTCAGTGGAGTAGCCTATCTGTGTTGCAAGATATACCACCTGTGTATAGAATACCAATTTTTTTACTGCACCTAGTGAAGTAAAATCTTTTGGGCATAGCATCATTCTATTAGTCCATCTATACTGACCTCCATCAGGTTGCAAATTGAATATAATTTTTTTCTGCATCTAGCTCTGAAAAAATATTGGGCTTCTAGCTGTGTGTGGGACTTGTTGTATTAGTCCATCTATACTGACCTCCATCAGGTTGCAAACTGAATATATTTTTTTCTGCATCTACTTCTGAAAAAATATTGGGCTTCTAGCTGTGTGTGGGACTTGTTCTATTAATCCATCTATACAGACCTCCATCAGGTTGCAAACTGAATATATTTTTTCTGCATCTACCTCTGAAAAAATATTGGGCTTCTAGCTGTGTGTGGGACTTGTTGCATTAGTCCATCTATACAGACCTCCATCAGGTTGCAAACTGAATATATTTTTTTCTGCATCTACCTCTGAAAAAATATTGGGCTTCTAGCTGTGTGTGGGACTTGTTGTATTAGTCCATCTATACTGACCTCCATCAGGTTGCAAACTGAATATATTTTTTTCTGCATCTACCTCTGAAAAAATATTGGGCTTCTAGCTGTGTGTGGGACTTGTTCTATTAATCCATCTATACAGACCTCCATCAGGTTGCAAACTGAATATATTTTTTTCTGCATCTACCTCTGAAAAAATATTGGGCTTCTAGCTGTGTGTGGGACTTGTTGTATTAGTCCATCTATACTGACCTCCATCAGGTTGCAAACTGAATATATTTTTTTCTGCATCTACCTCTGAAAAAATATTGGGCTTCTAGCTGTGTGTGGGACTTGTTCTATTAATCCATCTATACAGACCTCCATCAGGTTGCAAACTGAATATATTTTTTTCTGCATCTACCTCTGAAAAAATATTGGGCTTCTAGCTGTGTGTGGGACTTGTTCTATTAATCCATCTATACAGACCTCCATCAGGTTGCAAACTGAATATATTTTTTTCTGCATCTACCTCTGAAAAAATATTTGGCCTTCTAGCAGTGTGTGGGACTTTCTCTATTAGTCCATCTATACTGACCTCCATCAGGTTGCAAATTAAAAATAATTTTTATCTGCATCTAGCTCTGAAAAAATATTTGGCCTTCTAGCAGTGTGTGGGACTTTCTCTATTAGTCCATCTATACTGACCTCCATCAGGTTGCAAATTAAAAATAATTTTTATCTGCATCTAGCTCTGAAAAAATATTTGGCCTTCTAGCAGTGTGTGGGACTTTCTCTATTAGTCCATCTATACTGACCTCCATCAGGTTGCAAATTGAATATAATTTTTTTCTGCATCTAACCCAGCCAATAGTTTTGGCCTAATACCACAGTTTGGCCACTCAGCTCTGCTCGGTTCCCATCCATTGTTTTTTTGTGCAAACAACTCCAGAGTTGTTAATTAGTTAACCACCAAAATGAGTGGAAAAAGGCCTGCTGCTGGTGGAAAGGGGAATAGGCGTGTTGGGAAGGGGAAAAAAGGTTGTGTCCGTGGGGTAGGTGTTAAAGCAACAGTAACATCTGCAGAAGAAAGACCATCTTCCAGCCAAACTAAAATGTCTACTTCTTTTAGCGGACAATGTGATAAGATCCCTTTCTTACGGCCATGCCAATCGCTACAAATTCCAGATGAGGCACAAAAACAGCAGGTGCTTCAACGGATATCAAGTGCTCCTTTAAGTGGGCTCTCCTCCACATCAACTTCAACATCACAAATACTCCAGTCCTCAAAGGTGTCACCCAAATCGCACTTGCTTCCTCACAGCTCCCAAATCTCCAGCTGCCCGTCTGAGTATGAGGTAGAACAGATGGTTGAGTCTGCAGAGCTGTTTACTCATACTATAGCCTGGGAATCAGAGGTCGACTCCAGCGCTTCTGTGAATCCAGACGAGGAAATGATCTGCACTGATGCCCAGAATCTTTATGAGTCGGATCCAGGACCAGACGCAGAAGGTTCTGACCATAATGTAGACCCTCATTCCCAAACTGTAACTCCTGTTGGTGGAGACAATGAGGAAGACGATGATAAGACTCAAATACCTGATTGGAGCGACAACTTTAGTTTTTTGTCAGGGCAGGAACAGGTTGGCTCTGAGGACGACGGGTGTGATAACGCACAGGGTGATGATGATGAGGTTGGAGATCCCACTTACTGTCAACCCACAGTCAGCCAAGAGATGAGGTCAGCAGAGGAGGTGGAGGAAGATGCTAGTGACGACGAGGTCAGGTTGCGCCTTCCTGGACAGAGACGTAGTACTGGAAGCACGTCAACAACTGCATCCTCAAACACAACTCTGCCTCTCACCACAAGTCGTGGTGGCTCTTCAGGTCGCATGGGTGCTAAGCCTTGCATAGCCTGGGCATTTTTTCAGATCGATAAAGATGACCCAACTCGTGTTATCTGTAACATTTGTCAGCAAAAGCTAAGTAGAGGCCAAAAAATACATAGTTTGAGTACTTCATGCATGAACCGGCACATGGACATGAAGCATAAGTTGCAGTGGGAAGCTCAGTGTGCTACAATGCGGCCTAGCCGGCCGGGCCAACCACCGTCTGCCATATCTTGTGCATCCGCGGCCTCTTCATCCTCTGTGACTGGGGGGACAGCAGTCACACCTGTTTTGGGGCGCAGACCTGCCACCTCTTTACCCGCAACAGCCAGCGTGATTGGCAGGTCATCATTTTCTTTGGAGGTGGTAACACCAGCTGGTGTTGAGCGCTGTCCGACATCGATAGCACCACCTTTGGATCAAGGCAACCTAACATGTCCGCCTGCATCTTCCTCACAGACCGGCAGTTTGCCGGGGACACCCTTATCAACCCCGTCTAAGCACAATAGCCAGCCCTCGGTCCCTCAGATGTGGACAAGTAAAAGACCATTTCCTCCTAGCCATGAGAAAGCTAAGAGGTTGAATTTCACCATCTGCAAGCTCTTGGCTACAGAAATGCTGCCTTTCCGCCTGGTGGACACAGAGGATTTTCGAGACCTTATGTCCGTCGCAGTGCCCCAGTACCAGATGCCCAGTCGGCACTACTTCTCAAAGAAAGGTGTGCCTGCGCTCCACCAGCATGTCGCACACAACATCACCGCTTCTTTGAGAAACTCTGTGTGTGACAGGGTGCATTTCACCACAGACACTTGGACGAGTAGGCATGGACAGGGGCGTTACATGTCGCTGACTGGGCACTGGGTAACTATGGTGACAGCAGGACAAGGGGCTGCTGTCCAAGTCTTGCCGCCCCCACGAGTTGTGCGTCAATCCTCTTTATCTCAAAGTTCCTCCACTGCTTCTGCCTCCTCAACCTCCTCTCGGTCTTCCACCTGCACCCAAAGCCTGTCTGGTCATGCCACAAGCTTTCTAACTGCGCAGAAGGGATCCTGCCCACCTCCTTACTATGCTGGCAGTAGGGCTCAACGTCATCAGGCGGTTTTTACATTGAAATGTCTGGGAAATGTGAGTCACACAGCTGAGGAGTTGTGGTCAGCTCTGGAGAACCAATTTCATGAATGGTTGTCTCCACTGGACCTGAAACCAGGGAAGGCCGTGTGCGACAATGCTGCAAACCTGGGTGCGGCCCTTCGCCGGGGCAATGTCACACACGTGCCTTGTATGGCTCACGTGTTGAACCTGGTTGTCCAGCAATTTTTAGCCCACTATCCCAGACTAGATGGCCTTCTGCAGAGGGCACGGTCGCTGTGTGCTCACTTCCGCCGTTCGCATCCCGCAGCTCAGCGACTTACATCTCTACAGAAGTCGTTGGGCCTGCCACTTCACCGGCTAAAATGCGATGTGCCTACCCGGTGGAATTCAACTCTGCACATGTTGCAGCGACTGTGGCAGCACCGACAAGCCCTGGTGCAATACGTTCTGACGTATAGCCTGGGCCAACGAGATCCAGAGGTGGGGCAAATCACGCTGGAGGAGTGGTCTCAGATCAGGGACCTATGCACCCTTCTGCACAGTTTTGAAATGGCGACGAAGATGTTTAGTGCTGACGATGCCATTATCAGCATGACTATTCCGGTGATTTACATGCTGGAGCACATGTTAAACAGAATTCGGAGTCAGGTGGTGGCACAAGAGGAGGTGGAGGAAGTAGAGGAGAAGGAGTTGTATGCGGAAGGGCTAACATCTGCAAGGTCCAGACGGTCGGCAGCACCAAGGCGGCAGGCATGTGAGGGTGGGGGAGATGGTTTTACCAGGGCGCATGGTAGCAGCCAAACTAGTGAGGAAGGTGCAGGAGCCCAGGAAGAAGTGGAGGACGAACTGATGGAAGACTCATCAGATGAGGGAGACCTTGATCACATTTCTGTTGTGCGAGGTTGGGGGGAGAGGACAGAGGAAGGAAGCATGATTGTTACCTCGCTACCAACACAACAGGGACTTGGTGCTCCTGGATGCGCAACACACATGAGTGCCTTCTTGCTGCACTACCTGCAACATGACCCTCGAATTGTGAGAATTAGAAATAATCCTGGCTACTGGGTTGCCACACTGTTAGATCCCCGGTACAAAAGTAAATTTGCAGAAATTATTCCTGCCATAGAAAGGGATGCACGCATGCAGGAGTATCAGCAGAGACTGTTGCAGAATCTTACATGTGCTTTTCCACAAAATACCAGTGGTGCACGTAGTGAATCTCACAGTTCCAACTTGCCAACCGTGGGACCGTCAAGTGTTCAGCACTCAAACCGTAACAGAACCACAGTATCTGCTGGTAACATCAATTTTGCGGAATCATTTCACCACTTTTTTAGCCCATCCTTTGCAAGGCCACAGGAGACAAGAAGTCTGACACATAGTCAACGCCTAGAGACTATGGTACAGGAGTATCTCCAAGTAAACATTGAAGCCATGACTGTGTCACTGGACCCTTGCTCTTTTTGGGCTTCCAATCTGGATAAATGGCCGGAGCTAGCCACTTACGCCTTGGAGATCTTGTCATGCCCCGCAGCCAGCGTTCTGTCTGAACGTGTGTTCAGCGCTGCTGGTGGTGTGCTGACAGATAAGCGCACGCGGCTCTCCACTGATAATGTAGACAGACTCACGTTCATAAAGATGAACAAATCATGGATCCGAAACGACTTTTCTACCCCTGTGTCATCCTGGGGAGAGTAAAAGCTTGATGATTGGTTAAAATCACCCTACCAACCGTTTTAAGCTTTCAAATTACTAATCATGTTTATCTGTATCTTGGCTGGAAAATAATTTGGGCTTTGTAGCAGTGTGCAGCACTGATTCTATTAGGCCATCTATAATAAGCTCCACCAGATTTAAAATTACTAATCATGTTTATCTGTAGCTTGACTGGAAAATAATTTGGGCTTTGTAGCAGTGTGCAGCACTGATCCTATTAGGCCATCTATACTAAAGCTTCACCAGATTTAAAATTAATAATAATTTTTAGCTGCATCTAGCCCGGAAAATAATTTTGGGGCTCCGAGATGCGCAAGACACATAAGTGCCTTCTTGCTGCACTACCTGCAGCATGACCCTCATATTGTCAGAATTCGAAGTAATCATGACTACTGGGTTGCCACACTCTTAGATCCCCCAAACTTTTCGATCAACCTTTTCATTTTAATAAAGACCAAAAAAATGGTCATTTTTGTAATTATAAGCATTAGCAGGTTGTTAGAAACTGAAATCAAACAGTTTTCAACTCAAAACTTTATTCTAGGTGATGTTACATTTTCACATAGGACCCCTTGTTCGAAAGGAGCTTCTGAACTCTCTCGTCCATTGAATTTGTCAGGTTTTGGATGGTTTCTGCTTCAATTGTTTTGCATGAGGACAGAATACCCTCCCAGAGCTGTTGCTTAGATGTGAACTGCCTCCCGCCATCATAGACACTCCTTTTAATGATGCTCCAAAGGTTCTGAATGGGGTAGAGGTCAGGGGAGCATGGGGGTCACACCATAAGTTTGTCCCCTTTTATGCCCATATCAGCCAGAGATGCAGATGTTTTATGTGCAGCATGAGATGGTGCATTATCATGCAGAAAAATGATCTTGCTGTGAAATACACGGTTCTTCTTCTTGAACCATGGCAGGAAGTGCTGTTTGAGAAAATCCACATACATTATGGAGTTCATCTTTAGCGCCTTCAGGGATCCTAAAGGGGCCGACAATCTCTCTCCCCATGATTCCAGCCCAAAACATTACTCCACCTCCTCCTTGTTGGCGCTGTAGCCGTGTTTGCGTGGGGTGTCCATCAACCAGCCATCCTCCACTCCATCCATCTGGACCATCGAGCACAGCACGGCACTCATCCGTGAACAAAACAGTTTTGAAATCAGTCTTCATGTAATGTTTGGCCCACTGGAGCTGTTTCTGCTTGTGTGAAGTGGATAGAGGAGGTCGACAGGATGGCGTATGCACAGCTGCAAACCTCTGAAGGATCCTGCATCTTGTTGTTCGGGGGACGTTGGAGGCACCAGCAGCTTCAAAAACTTGTCTGCTGCTATGACAAGGCTTTCTTGCCGCTGCTCTTTTAACCTGACGTAATTGCCTGTAGGAAAGAGTCCTCAATTTGCCCTTATCAGCACGCACACGTGTGTACTGTGAATCAGCTACATACTTCTTGATTGCCAAGACACTTCATCCTGATCATCGCACAATGTTGATTGTAGTCATGCCTTGACCTAAACACTCCACAATTTGTTGCTTCTCAGCAGCCGACACATCCTTTTTCTTTCCCATTTTGGCAGAAAATGTAGGCTGCTTAATAATGTGAGAGAGCCTTCTTAAGTAGTCTTGCCTTTCATTGGACACACCTGCCAAACTAATTAGCACAGGTGTCTGCAATTGCTTACAGTGATATAAAGAGCCCTGACACACATCACCATCAATGAGTTTAACTGACAAACAAACAAATTCTTCCCTTATCACTCCTAAACACTTTTTGCATAATAATTTGGAACGCAGTGTACATGTACTTTTCCACAAAACACCAGTGGTTCACGTAGTGAATCTTACAGTTCTAACTTGCCAACCGTGGTCTGTATGGAATTGTTCAATAAAGGGCCCAAAATTAAGATAACATAGATGGGAGAGGTCTCTATGAATAGGAATTCCTAAGTATTTGATACCCTGTGAGGGCCAGGCAAAGGGAAAGTTGGACTGGATGGAATCCTATATGGATTTGGGGAGGGAGACATCGAGGGCCTCAGACTTCGCTGCATTGATTTTAAAATTTGACCATGTAACAAAGTGATCTATTTCAGCCATAACAGCATGGATGGATATATGTGATTGAGTGATATATACTAGGACATCATCAGCAAATAGAGAGCACTTGTACTCGGTGCCTCCCACCTCAATCCACCTAATATTGGGGTTATGGCGAATTGATGAGAGCAGGTGCTCCGTCACTAGGATGTATAAGAGAGGGGACAGAGGACATCCCTGCCTTGTCCCATTGGTGATTGTGAAAGGTGATGAAAATGTTCTGATGCACCCCCTGGGCCTTGGGACACCCGGAGCCGGACCCTTTTTGGTGGATGCTGGTGGTTGTAGTCTTCGTGGCGGCGACCCGGTTCCGTGGCTCAGGGCGGTCAAACCAGTAGCGGAACTATTTATGTGGTTTTGATGTTTAAATGTCCGACTACGCCACCCGTGGATTGCGGTCAGAGTGAACCGCCGCTCCAGGGCAGACCGCTGAGGCTGGTGTTGTGGGTGCAGCAGAGCGTAGCATAACTCCCCACGGGAGGAGTATAGCCTCAGGGCAGTGTATGCGGAGGATGGGGGTGATGGTGCAGGGCAGCAGCAGTAATGACACGGAGTCAGTGATGCAGTCCAGGGCCTTTACTCACAGTTCTTATTATCCAGACCACGTCTGCAGGTAACGGCTGCCCACGTCGTACTGTACTCACCAGGTGAGGGGCTCAGACAGCTCCCAGATAACTTTGGAGTGCTTCACAGGACCCCCTTTGTGTGTCCTTTGTCTGGCCTTTCTTACCAACCCTTCTGTCCGGCTGCCTCGGGCCTCCTCTTGGTAAACTTGGCGCCAGTTTCCCTGACCCTATGTGGTGCCTTCCTAGCGGGTGTAGCGAGGGGCTGCGCCACATAAAATGTCACAGCCTCCTGTTTCTAGCTGAGGGTCGTTTCCTGCCTCCACTAGTTTCGGGGACCGGTCTCCCCCTTTGGCCTGACCCCTCCACGCAGGTGGATTCGGGCGTGCGGTGGCGACTCGCCCGTCCGCACCCCTGAGATCCCTTCGTTCCTCGTTCCTGGAGCCTTCTCCGCTCCTCTTCCTTCCTTCTCCCTCTTCCAGGCCTGGGCCTCTGTTACTAGGCCCGCCTCCGGAGCAGAGCTCATGCAGAGCCCCTGCTCCCTGCCACTTCTGCTCAGACTTCTCTGCACTGAACTAAGATGGTGCCCACCTTTTATACTCCCTTCTCAATGCACCCAGGAACTGCTTCCTCCCTGCTCCTGCACTACAGGGTTCCCCTTCCTCAGTGTTCCCTCCCCCCACTCCAGCCAGGGACAGGGACTGTCGTGCCCATCTCAGGGGCATATTGGTCGCCCTGCCCCACGGCAATGTGGTGTAATGCATGCAGGTGTCGGGTCCTGATCCACACTACATCCTTACCTGAGAGTGAGATATCACACCTCTGGGTGAGGTGCAATACCTCTGTAGCAACCGAGCCCTCAGGGTGCTACAGTTCCATTTATCTTCAGCCTAGGTGACGTATTGCGATACAGGGCCGTGATTTTGGCTATAAAAGGGTCCCCTAGACCCCTACCCCAAGCTTTTTAAGAGAATCATATATGGCGTGCCAGGAGACTCTATGGAATGCTTTCTCAGCATCCAACGAGAGTATCTAATTACAAATTTTTAACTGCATCTAGCCCAGGAAATACTTTGTGCCTAGTAGCAGGGTCTGCTAGTCAGCGGATTATCCCGGCTGTTAAGCAAGCTACACCACCTGTAGTTTGGACACTTCATTTTTTCAAAGGAAATGCTTCGGGACCACGGGATACTCAGTGAAGAGCATCAGGAGGCACCCCAAGGCATAGGGGCTGGGACTGGCAGTAGGATGCCTTGCGGTGGACAGCCGAGCTCGATCCTTATAAAAGCTTTTTAACTGCAGCAGCTTTAGTGGACGCTACTGGAGCTGGAATTACGCGGCTGCTGGCATGAGACTTGCCCTCTAATAGATCCTTGTAAATGGATTTAAAGTGTATTCATTCAAATTAGAGGGACAATTTAAATTAAAAAGCTTAGAGCTGCCTCCACCACAGGGGGGCTCGCTCGACCCACCAGCGGACAGGCACCAGTATTGGGAGAGGGGGGCTGGCCGTCAGGGTTCACCGCGGCTCTGGCACAAACCCGGCGACACGGAGGTGGCACGGGCAGGAGCGGACTGAACGTGTCGGCTTCTCACTTTTTGGATTTTAGAAGGGCATGACATGCCTATATCTGTGTCTCCCCCTCCTTTTACTCCTCCACCTCTTTTCTTTTCTTTTCGCATGACTATATGTACTTGTCACTTTTCCATGTGTTAGTTGTGTCTTCTGAGCAGTTTGTCAGCTTTTGGACACCTTTGAAGGTGTTTTCTATGTGTTTCTATGTGTTTTTGTTTGCCTGCCATTGGTTTTAACGGTGTTCGAAGGTGTTCGACGAACAGTTCGACGAACCGAACCGAACTCGAACACTACGGGGGTGGCTCAACACTATTAGGGATATGATTTTTGAGAGCAGATTTAGTGACACGGGATGTCTGCACTCCTGACTTGTCTGACCTCTTTTCCACCCTTTTAAGGCTTGACTGATGATGAATCTTTTTGTCACATCTCCCCAATTCAGTAGTTGGAAATGAAATGCTACTCCGGTCCGCCACCGCTGCGCTGACGCCCCTGATATTCCCCTCATTATTAGCTGGTGGAGAAATTCTATGGTTACATCTAGTCTGGCTTGTTCACATTGGTCAACCAGTCTGCCTGCTACTAGTCGTGTCCAGTCTTCCCATGCCTTACCGTATGCTTTCCACATTGACGGGGCGACTGACGCTCTGA
The DNA here is from genome assembly GCF_046119375.1 of Phyllobates terribilis. Taxonomy (NCBI): domain Eukaryota; kingdom Metazoa; phylum Chordata; class Amphibia; order Anura; family Dendrobatidae; genus Phyllobates; species Phyllobates terribilis. The sequence continues at coordinate 569,839 of NW_027363528.1, read as the reverse complement.
TTAATGGCATCAGCTGTTCGCCACTAGATCCCATAGGGAGGGTGGGCAACTGGTGCCCGACGGGTGGGCTTTGGGGAGGCGCTCTCTGAAAACCTGCCAATTGAATTGTGATAAAGCGTTAGCAGCAGCGTTAGATCCCCCCTCCACATTGTGGCTAGCGTGGACTCATACATTGTGTTTTAGGCACAGGAATGCTAGCCGGCGTAGTAGGCCTAGCACTGGGAGAAACGATGATGCCATCTTATTAATGCAGTGCGCTAGGCTGGTGTTATTTGTTATGAAGCGTATATTTTTGTTCGCTAGGTATGTGCCCCATATTTCTATGGCTACCACTATTGGGAAGAGTTCCAGGAGTGTCTGTTTTTTTGTTAACCCTTGTTCAGACCAATACGGAGGCCATAAGCCTGTGCACCACTGGTTATCTAGTATCGCTGCATATCCGCCCACTTCTGCTGCCCCGGTGAATAATGTTAGTTCAATGTTGGACTGTTCTGCTGACATAAATAACGTGTGACCATTGAATGATTGTAAGTATGTTTTCCACACCTCTAAGGCAAGAAAGCCTTGTCATAGCAGCAGACAAGTTTTTGAAGCTGCTGGTGCCTCCAACGTCCCCCGAACAACAAGATGCAGGGTCCTTCAGAGGTTTGCAGCTGTGCATACGCCATCCTGTCGACCTCCTCTATCCACTTCACACAAGCAGAAACGGCTCCAGTGGGCCAAACATTACATGAAGACTGATTTCAAAACTGTTTTGTTCACGGATGAGTGCCGTGCAGCGCTCGATGGCCCAGATGGATGGAGTGGAGGATGGCTGGTTGATGGACACCCCACGCAAACATGGCTACAGTGCCAACAAGGAGGAGGTGGAGTAATGTTTTGGGCTGGAATCATGGGGAGAGAGATTGTCGGCCCCTTTAGGATCCCTGAAGGCGCTAAAGATGAACTCCATAATGTATGTGGATTTTCTCAAACAGCACTTCCTGCCATGGTTCAAGAAGAAGAACCGTGTATTTCACAGCAAGATCATTTTTCTGCATGATAATGCACCATCTCATGCTGCACATAAAACATCTGCATCTCTGGCTGATATGGGCATAAAAGGGGACAAACTTATGGTGTGACCCCCATGCTCCCCTGACCTCTACCCCATTCAGAACCTTTGGAGCATCATTAAAAGGAGTGTCTATGATGGCGGGAGGCAGTTCACATCTAAGCAACAGCTCTGGGAGGGTATTCTGTCCTCATGCAAAACAATTGAAGCAGAAACCATCCAAAACCTGACAAATTCAATGGACGAGAGAGTTCAGAAGCTCCTTTCGAACAAGGGGTCCTATGTGAAAATGTAACATCACCTACAATAAAGTTTTGAGTTGAAAACTGTTTGATTTCAGTTTCTAACAACCTGCTAATGCTTATAATTTCAAAAATGACCATTTTTTTGGTCTTTATTAAAATGAAAAGGTTGATCGAAAAGTTTGGGGGATCTAAGAGTGTGGCAACCCAGTAGTCATGATTACTTCGAATTCTGACAATATGAGGGTCATGCTGCAGGTAGTGCAGCAAGAAGGCACTTATGTGTCTTGCGCATCTCGGAGCCCCAAAATTATTTTCCGGGCTAGATGCAGCTAAAAATTATTATTCATTTTAAATCTGGTGGAGCTTAGTATAGATGGCCTAATAGAATCAGTGCTGCACACTGCTACAAAGCCCAAATTATTTTCCAGTCAAGATACAGATAAACATGATTAGTAATTTGAAAGCTTAAAACGGTTGGTAGGGTGATTTTAACCAATCATCAAGCTTTTACTCTCCCCAGGATGACACAGGGGTAGAAAAGTCGTTTCGGATCCATGATTTGTTCATCTTTATGAACGTGAGTCTGTCTACATTATCAGTGGAGAGCCGCGTGCGCTTATCTGTCAGCACACCACCAGCAGCGCTGAACACACGTTCAGACAGAACGCTGGCTGCGGGGCATGACAAGATCTCCAAGGCGTAAGTGGCTAGCTCCGGCCATTTATCCAGATTGGAAGCCCAAAAAGAGCAAGGGTCCAGTGACACAGTCGTGGCTTCAATGTTTACTTGGAGATACTCCTGTACCATCGTCTCTAGGCGTTGACTATGTGTCAGACTTCTTGTCTCCTGTGGCCTTGCAAAGGATGGGCTAAAAAAGTGGTGAAATGATTCCGCAAAATTGATGTTACCAGCAGATACTGTGGTTCTGTTACGGTTTGAGTGCTGAACACTTGACGGTCCCACGGTTGGCAAGTTGGAACTGTGAGATTCACTACGTGCACCACTGGTATTTTGTGGAAAAGCACATGTAAGATTATGCAACAGTCTCTGCTGATACTCCTGCATGCATGCATCCCTTTCTATGGCAGGAATAATTTCTGCAAATTTACTTTTGTACCGGGGATCTAACAGTGTGGCAACCCAGTAGTCAGGATTATTTCTAATTCTCACAATTCGAGGGTCATGTTGCAGGTAGTGCAGCAAGAAGGCACTCATGTGTGTTGAGCATCCAGGAGCACCAAGTCCCTGTTGTGTTGGTAGCGAGGTAACAATCATGCTTCCTTCCTCTGTCCTCTCCCCCCAACCTCGCACAACAGAAATGTGATCAAGGTCTCCCTCATCTGATGAGTCTTCCATCAGTTCGTCCTCCACTTCTTCCTGGGCTCCTGCACCTTCCTCACTAGTTTGGCTGCTACCATGCGCCCTGGTAAAACCATCTCCCCCACCCTCACATGCCTGCCGCCTTGGTGCTGCCGACCGTCTGGACCTTGCAGATGTTAGCCCTTCCGCATACAACTCCTCCTCCTCTACTTCCTCCACCTCCTCTTGTGCCACCACCTGACTCCGAATTCTGTTTAACATGTGCTCCAGCATGTAAATCACCGGAATAGTCATGCTGATAATGGCATCGTCAGCACTAAACATCTTCGTCGCCATTTCAAAACTGTGCAGAAGGGTGCATAGGTCCCTGATCTGAGACCACTCCTCCAGCGTGATTTGCCCCACCTCTGAATCTCGTTAGCCCAGGCTATACGTCAGAACGTATTGCACCAGGGCTTGTCGGTGCTGCCACAGTCGCTGCAACATGTGCAGAGTTGAATTCCACCGGGTAGGCACATCGCATTTTAGCCGGTGAAGTGGCAGGCCCAACGACTTCTGTAGAGATGTAAGTCGCTGAGCTGCGGGATGCGAACGGCGGAAGTGAGCACACAGCGACCGTGCCCTCTGCAGAAGGCCATCTAGTCTGGGATAGTGGGCTAAAAATTGCTGGACAACCAGGTTCAACACGTGAGCCATACAAGGCACGTGTGTGACATTGCCCCGGCGAAGGGCCGCACCCAGGTTTGCAGCATTGTCGCACACGGCCTTCCCTGGTTTCAGGTCCAGTGGAGACAACCATTCATGAAATTGGTTCTCCAGAGCTGACCACAACTCCTCAGCTGTGTGACTCACATTTCCCAGACATTTCAAAGTAAAAACCGCCTGATGACGTTGAGCCCTACTGCCAGCATAGTAAGGAGGTGTGCAGGATCCCTTCTGCGCAGTTAGAAAGCTTGTGGCATGACCAGACAGGCTTTGGGTGCAGGTGGAAGACCGAGAGGAGGTTGAGGAGGCAGAAGCAGTGGAGGAACTTTGACATAAAGAGGATTGACGCACAACTCGTGGGGACGGCAAGACTTGGACAGCAGCCCCTTGTCCTGCTGTCACCATAGTTACCCAGTGCCCAGTCAGCGACATGTAACGCCCCTGTCCATGCCTACTCGTCCAAGTGTCTGTGGTGAAATGCACCCTGTCACACACAGAGTTTCTCAAAGAAGCGGTGATGTTGTGTGCGACATGCTGGTGGAGCGCAGGCACACCTTTCTTTGAGAAGTAGTGCCGACTGGGCATCTGGTACTGGGGCACTGCGACGGACATAAGGTCTCGAAAATCCTCTGTGTCCACCAGGCGGAAAGGCAGCATTTCTGTAGCCAAGAGCTTGCAGATGGTGAAATTCAACCTCTTAGCTTTCTCATGGCTAGGAGGAAATGGTCTTTTACTTGTCCACATCTGAGGGACCGAGGGCTGGCTATTGTGCTTAGACGGGGTTGATAAGGGTGTCCCCGGCAAACTGCCGGTCTGTGAGGAAGATGCAGGCGGACATGTTAGGTTGCCTTGATCCAAAGGTGGTGCTATCGATGTCGGACAGCGCTCAACACCAGCTGGTGTTACCACCTCCAAAGAAAATGATGACCTGCCAATCACGCTGGCTGTTGCGGGTAAAGAGGTGGCAGGTCTGCGCCCCAAAACAGGTGTGACTGCTGTCCCCCCAGTCACAGAGGATGAAGAGGCCGCGGATGCACAAGATATGGCAGACGGTGGTTGGCCCGGCCGGCTAGGCCGCATTGTAGCACACTGAGCTTCCCACTGCAACTTATGCTTCATGTCCATGTGCCGGTTCATGCATGAAGTACTCAAACTATGTATTTTTTGGCCTCTACTTAGCTTTTGCTGACAAATGTTACAGATAACACGAGTTGGGTCATCTTTATCGATCTGAAAAAATGCCCAGGCTATGCAAGGCTTAGCACCCATGCGACCTGAAGAGCCACCACGACTTGTGGTGAGAGGCAGAGTTGTGTTTGAGGATGCAGTTGTTGACGTGCTTCCAGTACTACGTCTCTGTCCAGGAAGGCGCAACCTGACCTCGTCGTCACTAGCATCTTCCTCCACCTCCTCTGCTGACCTCATCTCTTGGCTGACTGTGGGTTGACAGTAAGTGGGATCTCCAACCTCATCATCATCACCCTGTGCGTTATCACACCCGTCGTCCTCAGAGCCAACCTGTTCCTGCCCTGACAAAAAACTAAAGTTGTCGCTCCAATCAGGTATTTGAGTCTTATCATCGTCTTCCTCATTGTCTCCACCAACAGGAGTTACAGTTTGGGAATGAGGGTCTACATTATGGTCAGAACCTTCTGCGTCTGGTCCTGGATCCGACTCATAAAGATTCTGGGCATCAGTGCAGATCATTTCCTCGTCTGGATTCACAGAAGCGCTGGAGTCGACCTCTCATTCCCAGGCTATAGTATGAGTAAACAGCTCTGCAGACTCAACCATCTGTTCTACCTCATACTCAGACGGGCAGCTGGAGATTTGGGAGCTGTGAGGAAGCAAGTGCGATTTGGGTGACACCTTTGAGGACTGGAGTATTTGTGATGTTGAAGTTGATGTGGAGGAGAGCCCACTTAAAGGAGCACTTGATATCCGTTGAAGCACCTGCTGTTTTTGTGCCTCATCTGGAATTTGTAGCGATTGGCGTGGCCGTAAGAAAGGGATCTTATCACATTGTCCGCTAAAAGAAGTAGACATTTTAGTTTGGCTGGAAGATGGTCTTTCTTCTGCAGATGTTACTGTTGCTTTAACACCTACCCCACGGACACAACCTTTTTTCCCCTTCCCAAACACGCCTATTCCCCTTTCCACCAGCAGCAGGCCTTTTTCCACTCATTTTGGTGGTTAACTAATTCACAACTCTGGAGTTGTTTGCACAAAAACACAATGGATGGCAACCGAGCAGAGCTGAGTGGCCAAACTGTGGTATTAGGCCAAAACTATTGGCTGGGTTAGATGCAGAAAAAAATTATATTCAATTTGCAACCTGATGGAGGTCAGTATAGATGGACTAATAGAGAAAGTCCCACACACTGCTAGAAGGCCAAATATTTTTTCAGAGCTAGATGCAGAAAAAAATATATTCAGTTTGCAACCTGATGGAGGTCAGTATAGATGGACTAATACAACAAGTCCCACACACAGCTAGAAGCCCAAATATTTTTTCAGAGGTACTGTAGATGCAGATAAAAATTATTTTGAATTTGCAACCTGATGGAGGTCAGTATAGATGGACTAATAGAGAAAGTCCGACACACTACTAGAAGGCCAAATATTTTTTCAGAGCTAGATGCAGAAAAAAATTATATTCAGTTTGCAACCTGATGGAGGTCTGTATAGATGGATTAATAGAACAAGACCCACACACAGCTAGAAGCCCAATATTTTTTCAGAGGTAGATGCAGAAAAGACCACTGCATCTACTGACCTCAACGTTGCACATTTACTTGTGCTTCTTCATAAGTGCTTGAATGACACATCTTGAACCCTCAATCTGCTTTGAAATTTGTGCCTTAGAGACCTTGCTGATGTAGTATAACTTCCTTGTGTATTCTTGCTCAGTCTTGCCATGGTGTATGACCAGACACCTGACTGTATTATTACAAAATCCCTGACTTTGCGCAGGTGTACCTGGAATAATTGACGCTGTTTTAAAGTGAAAAGTTAGTCACACCAAATATTGATTGGATCTAGATTTTTCGTTTGTTCATTCACTTGTATTTTGTTAATTGATTAAATAAATCATTAACATTTCTATTTTTGAAGCGTTCTTACTTTACAGCATTTTTTCTACACCTTTCTAAAAATAATTTTTATGTGATAGTGTCTTTTATTTGCTCATTAATAATCTGATATATCTTTTGGTATTTTGTGTATAGTTGTTTTTTTGCTGTTGGGGTAAATTGTAGGATATTGATTTCAGAGTGGTTTCCTGATCCTTTGATTGTAGGAATGAGTGGTATATATGTGCTAATAAATTAGGATAAAACATAGGAAATTTAGGAAAAAACTGAACATCTCAGCAGTAATAACATGCTGATTGTGATGTCATGAAGATGACTTGAATTTCCACCAATCAGAGATCAGCATGTTTCAGGTCACCCAGATAGAACAGTCCATGAAACATGAGTCACGGCCACTGTGAGGTCATAATGCTGATTAGAATTTCCACCAGTCAGAAAACAGAACCGCCCAGAAGAACCACCCAGGAGGTATGAGTCATCGCCACTGTGAGGTCATAATGCTGACCAATCACAGAGCAGCCACACCCAAATTTTCCACCAATCAGAGAGCAGCCACGCCCAGATTTTCCACCAATCAGAGATCAGCAGTGGGTATAAATAGCCGCTGCCGCCTGCCCGGCTTAGCCTTGCACTGGTTGGGTGTCTCTTTTTTTCTCTCTCTTGGTATCTCCCGGTTTCTCTCCCTCCCCTCTCTCTTCTCTCTCTCTCTGACCCAACGGCCCTCTTAAGGGCTACTCCAAATGCGTAAAAGATAGAACCAATATTTGTGTTGTTTGTCCGTTTTATGAGCCTGTGATTAACCCCTTCCCACTCTTTGCCATATATATATATTATATACATAGTATGTGCAGGTGGGCCTTAAACGGAATTTCCAGGACAAACATATTGATGGCCTATCCCCTGGTTAGCTCATTAATATCAGATTTGTGGGGTTCCGGCACATGGCACCTCCACTACTCAGTTGTTTGAAACTCTGGCAGAGGTCAGATGTAAACATTGTTGAGGAGCTGAACATCACAGCTCTGGTCACTGTGTAGTGGCTGCTACCTGGTGCTGCAGATCAGCTCCTATTACATGAATATTAGCTGACTTGCAGGACCTACAGTTCAGTGAATGGAGCAGTGATGTTCAGATCTTCAAACTATTTACATCTGAGCGTTGCAAACAACTGATGGGTAGAGTCAGTGCCGCGTGTCGGAGCCCACCGATCTGATATTGATAACCCATCCCCAGGATGGCAGATCGATAGCCACCATACCAGGATGGGGGATATTATGCAACAATGGGTACATTATACCAGAATGGGGACATTATGTCAGAATTAGGTCATTATGCCAGAATGTGAGACACTGTAACCGAATGGAGTGCATTGTACCAGGATGGGGGACATTAAACCAGGGCGAGGGACATTAAACCAGTATGATGGTCATTAAACCAGTATGATGGTCATTATACCAGGATGGGGACATTATACCAGAATGGGGACACTATACTAGTATGGCGACATTTTACCAAGATGAAGGACACTATATCAGAATGGGGACAATATATCAGAATGGGGACAATATACCAGGAAGGGGGGCATTAAATCAGAATGGGGACATTATATCAGAATGGGGAAATTATACCAGAATTTGGGACATTATACCAGAATAATGGACACTATACCAGAATGGGGTACACCATACCCGGATGGGTGACACTATATCAGAATTGGGACATTATATCACAATGATGATGTTATACCAGGATGGTGGAAATTATATCACAATGATGATATTATACCGGTATGGTGGATATTATAGCAGCATGGGGGACATTATGCCAGAACTGGAGATACTATAGCAGGATGTGGGGCATTATACCAGCTTTGGGGACATTATAGCAGAATTGGGAGCATTACACCAGCATGGGGGATATTATACCAGTTTAGAGACATTATACCATAATGGGGACATTATATCAGAATGGGGACACTATACCAGGATGGGGACATTAAACCAGAATGAAGGAAATTATGCCAGAATTGGGACATTACCAGACAGGGGCACAGGTGGGGGAAAATGTTATAGCATAAGGCCCAGCATGTGGGAGATTATTACAAGAAGGAGCCAGGATGGGGGACATTCCTACATAGGGAGAGAACACATATACTGTATCTTTTTAGGATCCAGAACGCTACAAGGGCCCATACATCTGACCAACATGCAGGTGGGGGTCTATCAGACTCTCGTTACTCCACTGGGTGGGACCAGATCATTTCCAGGACTCCTTGTTCTTTACATTGAAGATAATTCTTAATGACATTGGCTGTATGTTTGGGGTTGTTGTTCTGCTGAAGAAAACATTTGGATCCAATCAGACACCTCCCTGATGATATTGCATGATGGCTAAGTATCTGCCTCTATATCTCAGCATTGAGGGAACCAATAATTCTAACCCAATTCCCACTTCCATTTGCTGAAATGCAGCCCCAAACTTACAGGACCCTCCACCGTGCTTATGGATCACTATTGCCCACAGACACTCATTATTGTACTGCTCTCCAGCCCTTTAGTGAACAAAATCTCTTCTGTAATAACAAAATTTTTCATATTTGGACTCAACCGTCCAGAGCACATCCTGCCAATTTTCTACACCCTGGTTCCTCTGTTTTAATGCATAGTTGAGTCACTTGGCCTTGTTTTGATGTGTAAGATATGGCTTTTTCACCACAATTCTGCTATGAAGAGAACTTCTGGCCAGTCTTCTCTGAACAGTAGATGAGTGAAGCTGAGTCCCACTGGTTGCTGCCAGTTCTGAGCTCATGGCACTGCTGGACATCTTCCGCTTTTGAAGGAAAGTAACCGTAATGTGTCATACATCTGCTGCACTAAGTTTCCTTGGCCGATCACTGCATCTACTGACCTCAACGTTGCACATTTTCTTGTGCTTCTTCATAAGTGCTTGAATGACACATCTTGAACCCTCAATCTGCATTGACATTTGTGCCTTAGAGACCTTGCTGATGTAGTATAACTTCCTTGTGTATTCTTGCTCAGTCTTGCCATGGTGTATGACCAGACACCTGACTGTATTATTACAAAATCCCTGACTTTGCGCAGGTGTACCTAGAAGAATTGATGATGTTTTAAAGTGAAAAGTTGGTCACACCAAATATTGATTGGATCTAGATTTTTTGTTTGTTCATTCACTTGTATTTTGTTAATTGATTAAATAAATCATTAACATTTCTATTTTTGAAGCGTTCTTACTTTACACCATTTTTTTACACCTTTCTAGAAATTATTTTTACGTGATTGTGTCTTTTATTTGCTCATTAATAATCTGATATATCTTTTGGTATTTTGTGTATAGTTGTTTTTTTGCTGTTGGGGTAAATTGTAGGATATTGATTTCTGAGTGGTTTCCTGATCCTTTGATTGTAGGAATGAGTGGTATATATGTGCTAATAAATTAGGACAAAACATAGGAAATTTAGGAAAAAACTGAACATCTCAGCAGTAATAACATGCTGATTGTGATGTCATGAAGATGACTTGAATTTCCACCAATCAGAGATCAGCATGTTTCAGGTCACCCAGATAGAACAGTCCATGAAACATGAGTCACGGCCACTGTGAGGTCATAATGCTGATTAGAATTTCCACCAGCCAGAAAACAGAACCACCCAGAAGAACCACCCAGGAGGTATGAGTCATCGCCACTGTGAGGTCATAATGCTGACCAATCACAGAGCAGCCACACTCAGATTTTCCACCAATCAGAGAGCAGCCACACCCAGATTTTCCACCAATCAGAGATCAGCAGTGGGTATAAATAGCCGCTGCCGCCTGCCCGGCTTAGCCTTGCACTGGTTGGGTCTCTCTTTTTTTCTCTCTCTTGGTATCTCCCGGTATCTCTCCCTCCCCTCTCTCTTCTCTCTCACTCTTTGACCCAATGGCCCTCTAAAGGGCTACCCCAAATGCGTAAAAGATAGAACCAATATTTGTGTTGTTTGTCCGTTTTATGAGCCTGTGATTAACCCCTTCCCACTCTTTGCCATATATATATTATATGCATAGTATGAGCAGGTGGGCCTTAAAGGGAATTTAAAGGACAAACATATTGATGGCCTATCCCCTGGTTAGCTCATTAATATCAGATTTGTGGGGGTCCGGCACGTGGCACCTCCACTACTCAGTTGTTTGAAACTCTGGCAGAGGTCAGATGTAAACATTGTTGAGGAGCTGAACATCACAGCTCTGGTCACTGTGTAGTGGCTGCTACCTGGTGCTGCAGATCAGCTCCTATTACATGAATATTAGCTGACTTGCAGGACCCACAGTACAGTGAATGGAGCAGTGATGTTCAGATCTTCAAACTATTTACATCTGAGCGTCGCAAACAAGTGATGGGTAGAGCCAGTGCCGCGTGTCGGAGCCCACCGTTCTGATATTGATAACCCATCCCCAGGATGGCAGCTCAGTAGATACCATACCAGGATGGGGGACATTATGCCAGAATGGATACATTATACCAGAATGGGGACATTATATCAGAATTAGGTCATTATGCCAGAATGTGAGACACTGTAACAGAATGGAGTACATTGTACCAGGATGGGGGACATTAAACCAGGGCGAGGGACATTAAACAGTATAATGGTCATTAAACCAGGATGGGGGGCATTATACCAGGATGGGGACATTATACCAGAATGGGGACACTATACTAGTATGGGGACATTTTACCAAGATGAAGGACACTATATCAGAATGGGGACAATATATCAGAATGGGGACAATATACCAGGAAGGGGGACATTAAATCAGAATTGGGACATTATATCAGAATGGGGAAATTATACCAGAATTGGGGACATTATACTAGAATAAGGGACACTATACCAGAATGGGGTACACCATACCCGGATGGGTGACACTATATCAGAATGGGAACATTATATCACAATGATGATGTTATACCAGGATGGGGGACATTATATCACAATGATGATATTATACCAGTATAAGGGATATTATAGCAGCATGGGGGACATTATGCCAGAACTGGAGATACTATACCAGGATGTGGGGCATTATATCAGCTTTGGTGACATTATAGCAGAATTGGGAGCATTACACCATCATGGGGGTATATTATACCAGATTAGAGATATTATACCAAAAGGGGGACATTATATCAGAATGGGGACACTATTCCAGGATGGGGACATTAAACCAGAATGAAGGAAATGATGCCAGAATGGGGACATTACCAGACAGGGGCACAGGTGGGGGAAAATGTTATAGCATAAGGCCCAGCATGTGGGAGATTATTACAAGAAAGAGCCAGGATGGGAGACATTGCTACATAGGGAGAGAACACATATACTGTATCTTTATAGGATCCAGAACGCTACAAGGGCAAATACATCTGACCAACATGCAGGTGGGGGCCTATCAGACTCTAGTTACTCCACTGGGTGGGACCATATCATTTCCAGGACTCCTTGTTCTTTACATTGAAGATAATTCTTAATGACATTGGCTGTACATTTGGGGTTGTTGTTCTGCTGAAGAAAACATTTGGATCCAATCAGACACCTCCATGATGATATTGCATGATGGATAAGTATCTGCCTCTATATCTCAGCATTGAGGGAACCAATAATTCTAACCCAATTCCCACTTCCATTTGCTGAAATGCAGCCCCAAACTTACAGGACCCTCCACCGTGCTTATGCATCACTATTGCCCACAGACACTCATTATTGTACTGCTCTCCAGCCCTTCAGTGAACAAAATCTCTTCTGTATTAACAACATTTTTCATATTTTGACTCAACCGTCCAGAGCACATCCTGCCAATTTTCTACACCCTGGTTCCTCTGTTTTAATGCATAGTTGAGTCACTTGGCCTTGTTTTGATGTGGAAGATATGGCTTTTTCGCCACAATTCTGCTATGAAGACCACTTCTGGCCAGTCTTCTCTGAACAGTAGATGAGTGAAGCTGAGTCCCACTGGTTGCTGCCAGTTCTGAGCTGATGGCACTGCTGGACATCTTCCGCTTTTGAAGGAAAGTAACCATAATGTGTCATACATCTGCTGCACTAAGTTTCCTTGGCCGACCACTGCATCTACTGACCCCAACGTTGCACATTTTCTTGCTTCTTCATAAGTGCTTGAATGACACATCTTGAACCCTCAATCTGCTTTGAAATTTGTGCCTTAGAGACCTTGCTGATGTAGTATAACTTCCTTGTGTATTCGCGCTCAGTCTTGCCATGGTGTATGACCGGACACCTGACTGTATTATTACAAAATCCCTGACCTTGCGCAGGTGTACCTGGAATAATTGATGCTGTTTTAAAGTGAAAAGTTGGTCACACCAAATATTAATTGGATCTAGATTTTTCGTTTGTTCATTCACTTTGTATCACTTTGTATTTTGTTAATTGATTAAATAAATCATTAACATTTCTATTTTTGAAGCGTTCTTACTTTACAGCATTTTTTCTACACCTTTCTAAAAATTATTTTTATGTGATTGTGTCTTTTATTTGCTCATTAATAGTGTTGAGCGATACCTTCCGATATCAAGAAATATCGTATCGGATTGGATCGGACCGATACCCAAAAAGTATCGGATATCGCCGATTCCGATACCGGAAACCAATGCAAGTCAATGGGACACAAATATCGGAATGAAAATAAACCCTTTCTTTCCTTGCAGGTTAATTCTACATGAAGTAAAACAACTAAGAATAATGTTGAATGTATAACGCGAAAAGCCGGCAATTCATCAGCGCATACACCGGTACCCGACAATTTACAACAGAAAGAATAGAGCTTCACACATAGATTAGATAGATAGAAACATGTCAGTGAAATATATATGAAGTACTGTGACAGTGTTGCTTACTGTACTTGTCATTTAGTGTAAAGGATTTATTAAAAAAAATAATAGTGTTTTCATGCACTGTCTCTTTAAAAAAGCCGGCCGGCAATTCAGCAGCGGTACCCGACAATTTAGAATAGAAGGAATAGAGAATCACACATAGATTAGATAAATAGAAACATGTCAGTCACATATATATGAAGTACAGTGACAGTGTTGATTACTGTACTTGTCATTTAGTGTTAAAATAAAGGATTTATTTAAAAAAAAATTGGCGTGGGGTTCCCCGTAATTTTAGGCTCTAGCGGAGGTTAAGCAGACGGCTGGGGCAGATGTTTAAAGCCTGGGAAGGGGGTAATACCCACGGAGCTTCCCAGGCTACTAATATCAGCCCCCAGCTGAATACCTAGCCTTTACTAGCTATTAAAATGGGGGGCCCCCCAAAAAAATGACGTGGGGTCCCCCCTAATTTAATAGCTAGCAAAGGCTAGGCAGACAGCTGGGGGCTGATATTAATAGCCCAGGAAGGGTGCCATGAATATTGGCCCCCTCCCAGGCTAGAAACACCAGCCGTCAGTCACCCCAGAAATGGCGCATCCATAGGATGCGCCAATTCTGGCATTTAGCCTCGCTCTTCCCACTGCCCTGTAGCGGTAGCAGTGGGGTAATAGGGTTGGGGTTGATGTCAGCTTATAATGCCAGCTGACATCAAACCCAGGTTAGTAATGGAGAGGCGTCTATAAGACACCCCCATTACTAACCCCATAGTCAAAGTTAAAAAAAAAAAACACAAACACCCAGAATAAAGTCCTTTAATTGAAATAAACACACAATTCTTTATTGTTCTAAATTAAACTCTACTTACCATCACGCCCATTCCAGCTGAAGCCAACGATCTCCTGCAATAAAAGAAAAATAATAAAGCAACATCATCCTTACCTTTCCATGGTTCCCACGACAGCTTCAGCTCTGCTACATCGAGATGACAGGCTGGACCGCAGCAGAACGCTGCCATCCAGCCTGTCATCCCGCGGACACTGAGAAGTGCAGGCTTGCTTGCGCTCCTCAGTGTCTCGCTGTGACGGCATAAAGATGAGCCGAGGTCATGTCCAATGAACTCGGCTCACCTCATGCACGTCACTGACAGCGTGGGAAAATTCTCCTGCACTCAGCACTTAGAATTCTCCCACGCTGTCAGTGATGTGCATGAGGTGAGCCGAGTTCATTGGACATGACCTCGGCTCATCTTTATGCCGTCACAGCGAGACACTGAGGAGCGCAAGCAAGCCTGCACTTCTCAGTGTCCGCGGGATGACAGGCTGGATGGCAGCGTTCTGCTGCGGTCCAGCCTGTCATCTCGATGTAGCAGAGCTGAAGCTGTCGTGGGAACCATGGAAAGGTAAGGATGAGGCTGCTTTATTTTTCTTTTATTGCAGGAGATCGTTGGCTTCAGCTGGAATGGGCGTGATGGTAAGTATGGTTTAATTTAGAACAATAAAGAATTGTGTGTTTATTTCAATTAAAGGACTTTTTTCTGGGTGTTGTGTTTTTTTTAAATACTTTACTAGAAATTCATGGTGGTCATGTCTAATATTGGCGTGACCCCATGAATTTCGGGCTTAGGGCCAGCTGATAATGCCAAGCTGGCCCTAACCCCTTTATTACCCAGTGAGCCACCGCACCAGGGCCCTGGATGAGTTGGGTACAGCGCCAGAAGATGGCACTTCTATGAACGCGCCATTTTGCGGGGTGGCTGCGGACTGCAATTTGCAGCGGGGGTGGCCCAGAAAGCTTGGGCCTCCCAGCGCTGTGGATTCCAGCCCCCAGCTGCCTAGTTGTACCTGGCTGGATACAAAAACAGGGCGAAGCCCCACGTCAATTTTTTTTAAATTATTTCATGAAATAATTTAAAAAAAAAGGGCTTCCCTATATTGTTGTGTTCGGCCAGGTACAAATAGGCAGCTGGGAGTTGGGGGCAGCCCGTCCCTGGTTGCTGTACCTGGCTGGCATACAAAAATATGGCAAAGCCCACGTCAGAATTTTTGGGAAAAATTAATTAAAAAATAAATATTAATTTAGGGACTGCATCTTTATTAACCCCTCAAGTGTCATTTAGTGTTAAAATAAAGGATTTATTAAAAATAAAATTGGCGTGGGATCCCCCATAATTTTAGTCTCTAGCGGAGGTTAAGCAGACGGCTGGGGCAGATGTTTGAAGCTTGGGAAGGGGGTAATACCCACGGAGCTTCCCAGGCTACTAATATCAGCCCCCAGCTGAATACCTAGCCTTTACTAGGTATTAAAATGGGAGACCCCCCCAAAAAATGATGTGGGGTCCCCCCTATTTTAATAGCTAGCAAAGGCTAGGCAGACAGCTGGGGGCTGATATTAATAGCCCAGGAAGGGTGCCATGAATATTGGCCCCCTCCCAGGCTAGAAACACCAGCCGTCAGCCGCCCCAGAAATGGCGCATCCATAGGATGCGCCAACTCTGGCACTTAGCCTCGCTCTTCCACGCTGCCCTGGTGCGGTGGCAGGGGGTAATAGTGGTGGGGTTCATGTCAGCGCCAGCTGCCACGAAGCCCAGGTTAGTAATGATGGGCGTCTATAAGACACCCCCATTACTAACCTACAAAGTGTTAAAAATAAAAAACACACACTACACCCAGAAAAAAAATAATTTATTTGAAATAAAACACACCATTTTATTTAATTCTTAGTTTACTAAAAAAAAAAATAGTTACCTGTCCACGTTCCTGCGCTGATCTCCCATGCACAGCTGTCACATCTGGAGATGGTAAGCTCACGCTGCCGGGAACACGTCCGCTCCCGGCAGCGGGAGCCACTGACTGAGGTCACCGGAGTGCATTCAGTCAGCGCAGCTCCGGTGACCTCCTTTACGGCACTGCTGTATCGTGGGAATTTCTCACGGTACAGCGGGGCCATAAAGCAGCTAACCGGAGCAGCGCTGCCTGAACTTCGGCGAACCCGCTTATGCAATGACGGGGCTGCTTTACGGCCCCGTCATTCTAGCGGCGGCGGCGGTTCAGAGCGGTCACATTCTATGTGGCTGCTATAAACTGGAGATCTTCGTGGGACACTCGTGGACTACTACGGAGGGGTAAGGATAAGGTTGTGGCTTATTATTTTAAATTTTATTACAGGAGATCGATGGCTTCGGGGAATTAGGTGTCTAGGTGAGTATAGGTGTAGGTTTTTATTTTTTACTTTATTTTAGGTGGCGATTGGCGGGGACAGGTAATGTATAAACTAATTTATTTTAGGCAACCACTGGCCACCAATGAAATGTATTTAAAATTTATTGGGGACTAAAAACAAAAAAAAGATAAAACATGTATAGGGCCAAAATAACATATGGGGTAGTTTAAATAGCAGGATCAGGCTGATGGGAACTACTGCTCCCATCAAGCTGATCCTGCTGGCACAAGTGGACGGGGGACAGACATAGGCCGATGGGAGTAGTAGTGTCACATCGGCCTATGTTTGCCTGCACGCACACACCCACAGACATCGCACAGACACCGCGCACACCCGCACATATCGCACAGACACCCCGCACACACCCGGAGACATCGCACACACACCACGCACACCCGCACACATCGCACAGACACCCCGCACACCCGCAGACATCGCACAGACACCGCGCACACACCTGCACAGACACCCCGCACACACCGCACACACACCGCACACACATCACGCACACCCGCACACATCGCACAGACACCCACACACACCAATCATGACCGGTCTGGGAGGTGAGGCTGACCTGTGCGACCGTGGGAAAGTTCATGTGAGTTCATGCAATGCAGTCAAGCATGAACTGACATGAACCCTCTGAGGGCAGCGGCTACTTCAAATGAACAGCTGATCAGCATCACCTGATACCTCAGCTGTTCATTTGAAATAACTGGCGGGAAAGCGCAGCACAGAACGGGAAAGCCGGCGGTGAAGTCTTTTCACTGCCGGCTTCCCCGCCCGGGTCCTTCGCTCCCCGCTCCTTGGTGCTGCGCTCCCCGCCCGGTCCTAACTTACGATCGGGATGGGAGGTGGCGAGGGGAGCGGAGGATCGGGGTGGGAGGCTGCGGGGAAGCGAGTGTGGGGCTGTGTGATTGTTTAAAAGCCGGCGGCTTTTTACCGCCCGCCGGCTTTTAAACAATCAGGAGAATTCTCTCACGCTAGGATGGCATTCTGATGACAGGCTGGATCGCAGCTGAGCGCTGCCATCCAGCTTGTCATCCTTCAGAGACACTGCAGAGCGCAGGCATTATGGGAACTTCCGATTCCGGTATTCGATATTCTAAAAGTATCGGAATTAAGTATCAGAATTCCGATACCGCGAATATCGGCCGATACCCGATATTTCAGTATCGGAATGCTCAACATTAGTCATTAATAATCTGATATATCTTTTGGTATTTTGTGTATAGTTGTTATTTTGCTGTTGGGGTAAATTGTAGGATATTGATTTCAGAGTGGTTTCCTGATCCTTTGATTGTAGGAATGAGTGGTATATATGTGCTAATAAATTAGGACAAAACGTAGGAAATTTAGGAAAAAACTGAACATCTCAGCAGTAATAACATGCTGATTGTGATGTCATGAAGATGACTTGAATTTCCACCAATCAGAGATCAGCATGTTTCAGGTCAGTCACCCAGATAGAACAGTCCATGAAACATGAGTCACGGCCACTGTGAGGTCATAATGCTGATTAGAATTTCCACCAGTCAGAAAACAGAACCGCCCAGAAGAACCACCCAGGAGGTATGAGTCATCGCCACTGTGAGGTCATAATGCTGAGCAATCACAGAGCAGCCACACCCAGATTTTCCACCAATCAGAGATCAGCAGTGGGTATAAATAGCCGCTACCACCTGCCCGGCTTAGCCTTGCACTGGTTGGGTCTCTCTTTTTTTCTCTCTCTTGGTATCTCCCGGTATCTCTCCCTCCCCTCTCTCTTCTTTCTCTCTCTCTCTTTGACCCAACGGCCCTCTTAAGGGCTACCCCAAATGTGTAAAGATAGAACCAATATTTGTGTTGTTTGTCCGTTTTATGAGCCTGTGATTAACCCCTTCCCACTCTTTGCCATATATATATTATATACATAGTATGTGCAGGTGGGCCTTAAAGGGAATTTCCAGGACAAACTTATTGATGGCCTATCCCCTGGTTAGCTCATTAATATCAGATTTGTGGGGGTCCGGCACGTGGCACCTCAACTACTCAGTTGTTTGAAACTCTGGCAGAGGTCAGATGTAAACATTGTTGTGGAGCTGAACATCACAGCTCTGGTCACTGTGTAGTGGCCGCTCCCTGGTGCTGCAGATCAGCTCCTATTACATGAATATTAGCTGACTTGCAGGACCCACAGTACAGTGAATGGAGCAGTGATGTTCAGATCTTCAAACTATTTACATCTGAGCGTTGCAAACAACTGATGGGTAGAGCCAGTGCCGCGTGTCGGAGCCCACCAATCTGATATTGATAACCCACCCCCAGGATAAATCATCATTATTATATTACTGGAAACTCCATTAATGGATTGTCTGGGATTAATAACTCGAGCCCCTTCTTTAAGAAAAAACAGTCCCTAACTGGTCACAGGATGAATGTGGGATTTAGGTCACCCATTTACTGCAATGCAGCTGGCAATGCCACCCAGCGGATCTAAGCAAGTCCCGGGGCCACAACAATATACAGCCAGTGCCCGAGTATAGGATGGAAGATTAAAAAAAAATCTTCAAAAATGTATTTAGTGTGAGGCATACATCAAAAATACATGCAATGCTTTTCCTGACAACTCTGAGTTTTATAATGTGGAAAAAAACATTTAAAAAAACACTGTGTGAACATAACCCTAACTGCATTGTGACTGTGTATATACATATATAAGCTGCCCCTCCCCCACCATGTGAGCATTCTCAGCGTGTACTGACCAATTCTGTCCACCAGGTGGCAACAGCAGGAAATTACAGCGATGAGACAAGCACTGCATGACATGATATATGTATACTGTATATGTGTGTATATGTATACTGTATATGTGTGTATATGTATGTATACTGTATATGTGTGTATATATATGTATACTGTATGTGTGTGTGTATATGTATACTGTATATGTGTGTATATATATGTATACTGTATATGTATGTATATATATATATGTATACTGTATATGTGTGTATATATGTATACTGTATATGTGTGTATATATGTATACTGTATATGTGTGTATATATGTATACTGTATGTGTGTGTATATATATGTATACTGTATATGTGTGTATATGTATACTGTATATGGGTGTATATATGTATACTGTATGTGTATATATATGTATACTGTATGTGTGTATATATATGTATACTGTATATGGGTGTGTATATGTATGTATACTGTATGTGTGTATATATGTATACTGTATATATGTGTATATATATGTATACTGTATATGTGTGTATATGTATACTGTATATGGGTGTATATATGTATACTGTATGTGTATATATATGTATACTGTATGTGTGTATATATATGTATACTGTATATGGGTGTGTATATGTATGTATACTGTATATGTGTATATATGTATACTGTATATGTGTATATATATGTATACTGTATATGGGTGTGTATATGTATACTGTATGTGTGTATATATGTATACTGTATATGTGTGTGTATATATATGTATACTGTATTTGTGTATATATGTATACTGTATGTGTGTATATATGTATAATGTATATGTGTGTATATATATGTATACTGTATATGTGTGTGTGTATATATGTATACTGTATATGTGTGTGTATATATGTATACTGTATATGTGTGTGTATATGTATACTGTATATGTGTGTGTATATATATGTATACTGTATGTGTGTATATATGTATACTGTATATATGTGTATATATATGTATACTGTATGTGTGTGTATATATATGTATACTGTATATGGGTGTGTATATATATGTATACTGTATATGTGTATATATATATGTATACTGTATATGTGTGTGTATATATATGTATACTGTATATGTGTGTATATATGTATACTGTATATGTGTGTGTATATGTACACTGTATATGTGTGTGTATATTTATACTGTATATGTGTGTATATATATGTATACTGTTTATGGGTGTATATATGTTTACTGTATATGTGTATATGTGTATATATGTATACTGTATATGTGTATATATGTATACTGTATATGTGTGTATATATGTATACTGTATGTGTGTATATATGTATACTGTATATGTGTGTATATGTATACTGTATATGTGTGTGTATATGTATACTGTATATGTGTGTATATATGTATACTGTATGTGTGTATATATGTATACTGTATATGTGTATATGTGTATACTGTATATGGGTGTATATATGTATACTGTATATGTGTGTGTATATATGTATACTGTATGTGTGTATATATATATGTATACTGTATATGTGTGTATATATGTATACTGTATATGTGTGTGTATATGTACACTGTATATGTGTGTGTATATTTATACTGTATATGTGTGTATATATATGTATACTGTTTATGTGTATATATGTATACTGTATGTGTGTATATATGTATATGTGTATACTGTATATGTGTGTATATATATGTATACTGTATGTGTGTGTGTATATATGTATACTGTATGTGTGTATATATGTATATGTGTATACTGTATATGTGTGTATATATGTATACTGTATGTGTGTATATATGTATACTGTATATGTGTATATGTGTATACTGTATATGTGTGTGTATATATATGTATACTGTATGTGTGTATATATGTATACTGTATATGTGTATATATGTATACTGTATATGTGTGTGTATATATGTATACTGTATATGTGTATATGTATACTGTATATGGGTGTATATATGTATACTGTATATGTGTGTGTATATATGTATACTGTATGTGTGTATATATGTATACTGTAAATGTGTGTATATATGTATACTGTATGTGTGTATATATGTATACTGTATATGTGTATATGTGTATACTGTATATGTGTGTGTATATATATGTATACTGTATATGGGTGTGTGTATATATGTATACTGTATATGTGTGTATATATGTACACTGTATATGGGTATATATGTATACTGTATATGTGTGTGTATATGTATACTGTATATGTGTATATATGTATACTGTATATGTGTTTATATGTATACTGTATATGTGTGTGTATATATGTATACTGTATGTGTGTATATATATGTATACTGTATATGTGTGTATATATGTATACTGTATATGTGTGTATATGTGTATACTGTATATGTGTATATGTGTATACTGTATATGTGTGTATATATGTATACTGTATATGTGTGTATATATGTACACTGTATATGGGTATATATGTATACTGTATATGTGTGTGTATATATGTATACGGTATGTGTGTATATATATGTATACTGTATATGTGTGTATATATGTATACTGTATATGTGTGTATATGTGTATACTGTATATGTGTGTGTATATATGTATACTGTATATGGGTGTATATATGTATACTGTATATGTGTGTGTATATGTATACTGTATATGTGTATATATGTATACTGTATGTGTGTGTATATGTATACTGTATATGTGTGTATATGTATACTGTATGTGTATATATGTATACTGTATATGGGTGTGTATATATATGTTTACTGTATGTGTGTATATATATGTATACTGTATATGTGTGTGTATATGTGTACACTGTATATAGGTGTATATATGTATACTGTATATGTGTGTATATATATGTATACTGTATATGTGTGTGTATATATATATATGTATACTGTATATGTGTGTATATATGTACACTGTATATGGGTGTATATATATATATATATGTATACTGTATGTGTATATATATACTGTATATGTGTGTATATGTATACTGTATATGTGTGTGTATATATGTATACTGTATATGGGTGTATATATATGTATACTGTATATGTGTGTATATATGTATACTGTATATGGGTGTATATGTGTACACTGTATATGGGTATATATATGTATACTGTATGTGTATATATGTATACTGTATATGTGTATATATATGTGTACTGTATATGGGTGTATATGTATACTGTATATGGGTGTATATATGTACACTGTATATGGGTGTATATATGTATACTGTATGTGTGTGTATATATATGTATACTGTATATGTGTGTATATGTGTATACTGTATATGTGTGTATATGTGTATACTGTATATGTGTATATATATGTATACTGTATATGGGTGTATATGTATACTGTATATGGGTGTATATATGTACACTGTATATGGGTGTATATATGTATACTGTATATGTGTGTATATATATGTATACTGTATATGTGTGTATATGTGTATACTGTATATGTGTGTATATGTGTATACTGTATATGTGTATATATATGTATACTCTATATGGGTGTATATGTATACTGTATATGGGTGTATATATGTACACTGTATATGGGTATATATATGTATACTGTATGTGTATATATGTATACTGTATATGTGTATATATATGTATACTGTATATGGGTGTATATGTATACTGTATATGGGTATATATATGTACACTGTATATGGGTATATATATGTATACTGTATATGGGTGTATATATGTATACTGTATATGGGTGTGTATATGTATACTGTATGTGTATATATGTATACTGTATATGTGTATATATATGTATACTGTATATGGGTGTGTATATGTATACTGTATATGTGTGTATATGTGTATACTGTATATGTATGTGTATATATGTATACTGTATATGTGTATATATGTATACTGTATATGGGTGTATATATGTACACTGTATATGGGTATATATATGTATACTGTATGTGTATATATGTATACTGTATATGTGTGTATATGTGTATACTGTATATGTGTGTGTGTATATATGTATACTGTATATGTGTATATATATGTATACTGTATATGGGTGTATATGTATACTGTATATGGGTGTATATATGTACACTGTATATGGGTATATATATGTATACTGTATGTGTATATATGTATACTGTATATGTGTATATATATGTATACTGTATATGTGTGTATATGTATACTGTATATGGGTGTATATATATGTATACTGTATATGGGTGTATATATGTACACTGTATATGGGTATATATATGTATACTGTATGTGTATATATGTATACTGTATATGTGTATATATATGTATACTGTATATGGGTGTGTATATGTATACTGTATATGTGTGTATATATGTATACTCTATATGGGTGTATATATGTACACTTTATATGGGTATATATATATGTATACTGTATATGTGTATATATATGTATACTGTATATGGGTGTGTATATGTATACTGTATATGTGTATATATATGTATACTGTATATGTGTGTGTATATGTATACTGTATATGTGTGTGTATATGTATACTGTATATGGGTGTGTATATATATGTATACTGTATATGTGTGTGTATATATATGTATACTGTATATGTGTATATATGTATACTGTATATGTGTGTATATATGTATACTGTATATGTGTGTATATATGTATACTGTTTATGGGTGTATATATGTATACTGTACATGTGTATATATATATGTATACTGTATATGTGTATATTTGTATACTGTATGTGTGTATATATGTATACTGTATGTGTGTATATATATATGTATACTGTATATGTGTGTGTATATATGTATACTGTATATGTGTGTATATATATATGTATACTGTATATGTGTGTGTATATATATATGTATACTGTATATGTGTGTATATATATATGTATACTGTATATGTGTATATATGTATACTGTATATGTGTGTGTATATGTATACTGTATATGTGTGTATATATATGTATACTGTATGTGTATATATATATATGTATACTGTTTATGTGTGTGTGTGTATATATATGTATACTGTATATGTGTGTATATATATATGTATACTGTATATGTGTGTGTATATATATATGTATACTGTATATGTGTGTATATATATATGTATACTGTATATGTGTATATATGTATACTGTATATGTGTGTGTATATGTATACTGTATATGTGTGTATATATATGTATACTGTATATGTGTGTGTATATATATATGTATACTGTATATGTGTGTGTGTGTATATATATGTATACTGTATATGTGTGTGTATATATATGTATACTGTATATGTGTGTATATATATGTATACTGTATATGTGTGTATATATATGTATACTGTATATGTGTGTGTATATATATATGTATACTGTATATGTGTGTGTGTGTATATATATGTATACTGTATATGTGTGTGTATATATATGTATACTGTATATGTGTGTGTGTGTATATATATGTATACTGTATATGTGTGTGTATATATATGTATACTGTATATGTGTGTGTGTGTATATATATGTATACTGTATATGTGTGTGTATATATATATGTATACTGTATATGTGTGTGTATATATATGTATACTGTATATGTGTGTGTATATATGTATACTGTATATGTGTGTGTATATATATGTATACTGTATATGTGTATATATATATGTATACTGTATATGTGTGTGTATATATATGTATACTGTTTATGGGTCATAGTCATAGTCATAGTTAGTAAAGCCGAATAAAGACTTGCGTCCATCAAGTTCGACCTGTTAGTTCTGTAATTGCTAAAGTTGATCCAGAGGAGGGCAAAAACCCTAAATGATTTGGCCAATCTTCACCTGAGGAAAAATTCCCTCCCGACTCTGAAACCAGCAGTCAGAATAAATCCCTGTATCAACCTACTATTTTATTTTATTTTTAAGTATATGCTGAAATCTGCCTGGTATCTAGAAATGCATCCAGTCCCCGCTTGAACTGGTGTAGTGAATCCGACATTACCGTCTCCTCACTCAGTGAATTCCATATTCTCACTGCTCTTACCGTAAAGAACCCCTTCCTATGCTGGTGCTGAAACCTTTTCTCTTCCAGTCTTAGTGAGTGCCCTCTTGTTACCGTAATATCCCTCCTTTTGAACAAATCCCTGGCAAGGTCTCTATACTGTCCCCTAACATATTTGTACACATTTATTATGTCCCCCCTCAACCTTCTCTTTTCCAGGCTGAATAGTCCTAGTTTTGCCAACCTCTCTGGGTATTGCAGTCCCTCCATTCCCTTTATTAATTTTGTTGCCCTCCTTTGTACCCTTTCAAGCTCATTTATATCCTTTCTATATATTGGGGCCCATAACTGAGCACAGTATTCCAAGTGTGGTCTGACCAGTGCTTTGTACAGTGGAAGAACAATGTTCTCATCCTTTGCAGCTATACCTCTTCTGATACATCCCATTACCCTGTTTGCCCTTACAGCAGCGGCCTGACTTTGGGCACTCCAATTTAGTTTGCTATCAATCAAGATGCCCAAGTCCTTCTCCATCTCTGAATTCCCCAATGATTTCCCATTCAGTGAGTACTGGTGACTTCCATTTTTCCTTCCCATATGTATGACCTTACATTTCTCCTCGTTAAACCTCATTTGCCATTTAATGCTCCACCTACCCAGCTTATCCAAATCCCTCTGTAGGTCTGCACTGTCCTCTTTTGTATTAATTGTTTTACATAACTTTGTGTCATCTGCAAATATTGATATTTTACTATTTATCCCGTTGACTATGTCGTTAATAAAGATATTAAATAACATTGGGCCTAGTACAGACCCCTGTGGTACCCCACTAGTGACGCTTACCCAATCTGAGTATATTCCATTTATAACCACCCTCTGCCTTCTATCCTTTAGCCAGTTAGCTACCCACTTGCAGACATTTTCCCCCAGCCCCATCATTCTCATTTTGTATACCAACCTATTATGTGGCACGCTATCGAACGCTTTTGAGAAGTCGAGATACACGACATCCACTGGTTCCCCCTGATCTACTCGAGAGCTAACCTCCTCGTAGAAGTCAATCAGGTTTGTTTGGCAGGAGCGATTCCTCATGAATCCATGTTGGTTCGGGATTAAAAGATTATTAGCATCAAGATTCTCCGTAATTGCCTCTTTAATGAAGCTTTCAAAAATTTTGCCCACAACGGACGTCAGACTCACCGGCCGATAGTTTCCGGCGTCACTTTTTGCTCCCTTTTTGAATATTGGCACTACATTCGCCTGTCGCCAATCAAGTGGCACAGACCCAGTCTCAACAGAGTCCTTAAATATAAGATATAACGGTCTGTCTATCACATTACTTAGTTCCCTTAGTACCCGTGGGTGTATGCCATCAGGTCCTGGTGATTTGTTTATTTTAATGTGTATACAGTATACAGTATATGTATACTGTATATGTATATATATGTATACTGTATATGTGTATATATGTATACTGTATATGTGTGTATATGTATACTGTATGTGTGTATATATATGTATACTGTATGTGTGTGTGTGTATATATATACTGTATATGTGTATATATGTATACTGTATATGTGTATATATGTATACTGTATATGTGTGTGTATATATATATGTTTACTGTATATGTGTGTGTATATATATGTATACTGTATATGTGTGTATATATGTATACTGTATGTGTGTGTATATATATGTATACTGTATATGTGTGTGTGTATATATATACTGTATATGTGTATATATGTATACTGTATATGTGTATATATGTATACTGTATATGTGTGTGTATATATGTATACAGTATATGTGTGTATATATGTATACTGTATGTGTGTGTATATATATGTATACTGTATATGTGTGTATATGTATACTGTATATGTGTATATATATGTATACTGTATATGTGTGTATATGTATACTGTTTGTGTGTATATATATGTATACTGTATGTGTGTATGTATATGTATACTGTATATGTGTGTATATGTATACTGTATATGTGTGTATATATATGTATACTGTATGTGTGTATGTATATGTATACTGTATATGGGTGTGTATATATATGTATACTGTATATGTGTGTATATATATGTATACTGTATATGTGTGTGTATATATACTGTATATGTGTTTATATATATGTACACTGTATATGTGTGTATATATATGTATACTGTATATGTGTGTATATATACTGTATATGTGTATATATGTATACTGTATATGTGTATATATGTATACTGTATATGTGTGTATATATATGTATACTGTATATGTGTGTATATGTATACTGTATATGTGTGTGTATATGTATACTGTATATGTGTATATATGTATACTGTATATGGGTGTGTATATATATGTTTACTGTATATGGGTGTATATATATATGTTTACTGTATATGTGTGTATATATGTATACTGTATGTGTGTGTATATATATGTATACTGTATATGGGTGTATATATATATGTTTACTGTATATGTGTGTGTATATATATGTATACTGTATATGTGTGTATATATGTATACTGTATGTGTGTATATATATGTATACTGTATATGTGTGTGTATATATATACTGTATATGTGTATATATGTATACTGTATATGTGTATATATGTATACTGTATATGTGTGTGTATATATATGTATACTGTATATGTGTGTATATATGTATACTGTATATGTGTATATATGTATACTGTATGTGTGTATATATGTATACTGTATATGTGTGTGTATATATATGTATGCTGTATATGTGTGTATATATGTATACTGTATATGTGTATATATGTATACTGTATGTGTGTGTATATATATGTATACTGTATATGTGTGTATATATATATATGTATACTGTATATGGGTGTGTATATGTGTATATATATGTATACTGTATATGTGTGTATATGTATACTGTTTATGTGTATATATATATGTATACTGTATGTGTGTATGTATATGTATACTGTATATGTGTGTATATGTATACTGTATATGTGTGTATATATATGTATACTGTATGTGTGTATGTATATGTATACTGTATATGGGTGTGTATATATATGTATACTGTATATGGGTGTGTATATATATGTATACTGTATATGTGTGTGTATATATACTGTATATGTGTTTATATATATGTACACTGTATATGTGTGTATATATATGTATACTGTATATGTGTGTATATATATATGTATACTGTATATGGGTGTATATATGTATACTGTATATGTGTTTATATATATGTATACTGTATATGTGTGTATATGTGTATACTGTATATGTGTGTGTATATATGTATACTGAATATGTGTGTGTATATGTATACTGTATATGTGTGTATATATGTATACTGTATATGTGTGTATATATGTATACTGTATGTGTGTATATATGTATACTGTATATGTGTGTATATGTATACTGTATATGTGTATGTATATATGTATACTGTATATGTGTGTATATATATGTATACTGTATATGTGTGTATATATATGTATACTGTATATGTGTGTATATGTGTATACTGTATGTGTGTATATATATGTATACTGTATATGTGTGTGTATATGTATACTGTATATGTGTGTATATATGTATACTGTATATGTGTGTATATATATGTATACTGTATATATGTGTATATATATGTATACTGTATGTGTGTATATATATTTATACTGTATGTGTGTATATATATGTATACTGTATATGTGTGTGTATATGTATACTGTATATGGGTGTATATATGTACACTGTATATGTGTGTGTATATATGTATACTGTATATGTGTGTATATATATGTATACTGTATATGTGTGTATAAATGTATACTGTTTATGGGTGTATATATGTATACTGTATATGTGTATATATGTATACTGTA
Organism: Phyllobates terribilis; assembly: GCF_046119375.1. NCBI lineage: Eukaryota > Metazoa > Chordata > Amphibia > Anura > Dendrobatidae > Phyllobates > Phyllobates terribilis. Next base: position 540,595 of record NW_027363528.1, on the reverse strand, counting down.
TATGTATACAGTATACATATATACACACACATATACAGTATACACATATACACACATATACAGTATACATATATACACATACATATACAGTATACACATATACACACATATACAGTATACATATATACACCCATATACAGTATACATAAATATACACACATATACAGTATACATATATACACACACATATACAGTATACATATACACACATATACAGTATACACATATATACACACATATACAGTATACATATATACACACACATATACAGTATACATATACACACACATATACAGTATACATATATATATACACACATATACAGTATACATATATATACACACATATACAGTATACATATACACACACATATACAGTATACATATACACACACACACATATACAGTATACATATATACACACATATACAGTATACATATATACACACACATATACAGTATACACATATACACACATATACAGTATACATATATACACATACAGTATACACATATACAGTATTCATATATACACCCATATACAGTATACATATATACGCACACATATACAGTATACATATACACACATATACAGTATACACATATATACACACATATACAGTATACATACAGTTATATGAAAAAGTTTGGGCACCCCTATTAATCTTAAGCTTAATGTTTTATAAAAATTGGTGTTTTTGCAGCAGCTATTTCAGTTTGATATATGTAATAACTGTTGGACACAGTAATGTTTCTGCCTTGAAATGAGGTTTATTGTACTAACAGAAAATGTGCAATCTGCATTCAAACAAAATTTGACAGGTGCATAAGTATGGGCACCCTTATCATTTTCTTGTTTTAAATACTCCTACCTACTTTTTACTGACTTACTAAAGCACTTTTTTTGGTTTTGTAACCTCATTGAGCTTTGAACTTCATAGCCAGGTGTATGCAATCATGAGAAAAGCTACTTAAAGTGGCCACTTGCAAGTTGTTCTCCTGTTTGAATCTCCTCTGAAGAGTGGTATCATGGGCTCCTCAAAACAACTGTCAAATGATCTGAAAACAAAGAATATTCAACATAGTTGTTCAGGGGAAGGATACAAAAAGCTGTCTCAGAGATTTAACCTGTCAGCTTCCACTGTGAGGAACATAGTAAGGAAATGGAAGAACACAGGGACAGTTCTTGTTAAGGCCAGAAGTGGCAGGCCAAGAAAAACATCAGAAAGGCAGAGAAGAAGAATGGTGAGATCAGTCAAGGACAATCCTCAGACCACCTCCATAGAGCAGCAGCATCAACTTGCTGCAGATGGTGTCACTGTGCATCGGTCAACTATACAACGCACTTTGCACAAGGAGAAGCTGTATGGGAGAGTGATGCGAAAGAAGCCGTTTCTGCAAGCACGCCACAAACAGAGTCGGCTGAGGTATGCAAAAGCACATTTGGGGAAGCCAATTTCTTTTTGGAAGAAGGTCCTGTGGACTGATGAAACCAATATTGAGTTGTTTGGTCATACAAAAAGGTGTTATGCATGGCGGCAAAAAAACAGAGCATTCCAAGAAAAACACTTGCTACCCACAGTAAAATTTGGTGGAGGTTCCATCATGCTTTGGGGCTGTGTGGCCAATGCCGGCACCGGGAATCTTGTTAAAGTTGAGGGACGCATGGATTCCACTCAGTATCAGCAGATTCTTGACAATAATGTTCAAGAATCAGTGATAAAGTTGAAGTTACGCAGGGGATGGATCTTTCAGCAAGACAATGATCCAAAACACCGCTCCAAATCTACTCAGGCATTCATGCAGAGGAACAATTACAATGTTCTGGAATGGCCATCCCAGTCCCCAGACCTGAATATCATTGAACATCTGTGGGATCATTTGAAGAGGGCTGTCCATGCTCGGCAACCATCAAACTTAACTGAACTGGAATTGTTTTGTAAAGAGGAATGGTCAAAAATACCTTCATCCAGGATCCAGGAACTCATTAAAAGCTACAGGAAGCGACTAGAGGCTGTTATTTTTGCAAAAGGAGGATCTACTAAATATTAATGTCACTTTTCTGGTGAGGTGCCCATACTTATGCACCTGTCAAATTTTGTTTGAATGCAGATTGCACATTTTCTGTTAGTACAATAAACCTCATTTCAAGGCAGAAACATTACTATGTCCAACAGTTATTACATATATCAAACTGAAATAGCTGTTGCAAAAACACCAATTTTTATAAAACATTAAGCTTAAGATTAATAGGGGTGCCCAAACTTTTTCATATAACTGTATATATACACACATATACAGTATACATATACACACACATATACAGTATACATATACACACACATATACAGTATACATATATACACCCATATACAGTATACATATACACTCATATACAGTATACACACATATACAGTATACATATATACACATATACAGTATACATATATATACACACATATACAGTATACATATACACACATATACAGTATACATATATACACACATATACAGTATACATATATATACACACATATACAGTATACATATACACACACATATACAGTATACACATATACACACATATACAGTATACATATATATACACACATATACAGTATACATATATACACACACATATACAGTATACATATACACACATATACAGTATACATATATCCACACACATATACAGTATACACATATACACACATATACAGTATACATATATATACACACATATACAGTATACATATATACACCCATATACAGTATACATATACACACACATATACAGTATACATATATACACACATATACAGTATACATATACACACACATATACAGTATACATATACACACATATACAGTATACATATATATACACACATATACAGTATACATATACACACACATATACAGTATACACATATACACACATATACAGTATACATATATATACACACATATACAGTATACATATATACACACACATATACAGTATACATATACACACATATACAGTATACATATATACACCCATATACAGTATACATATACACACACATATACAGTATACATATATACACACATATACAGTATACATATACACACACATATACAGTATACATATACACACACATATACAGTATACATATATACACACACATATACAGTATACATATACACACACATATACAGTATACATATATACACACATATACAGTATACATATACACACACATATACAGTATACATATATATACACATACATATACAGTATACATATATACACATATACAGTATACATATATATACACACACATATACAGTATACATATATACACACATATACAGTATACATATATACACATACAGTATACATATATATACACACATATACAGTATACATATATATATATACACACATATACAGTATACATACATATATACACACACCCATATACAGTATACATATATATATACACACCCATATACAGTATACATATATACACGCATATATACAGTAATACAGCATATACACACACATATACAGTATACATATACACACACATATACATTATACATATATATACACACATACAGTATACATATATACACACATATACAGTATACATATACACACCCATACACAGTATACATATATACACACACATATACAGTATACATATATATACACACATACAGTATACACATATACACACATATACAGTATACATATATACACACACATATACAGTATACATATATACACATATACAGTATACATATATACACACACATATACAGTATACATATATACACCCATATACAGTATACATATACACACCCATATACAGTATACATATATACACACACATATACAGTATACATATATATACACACATACAGTATACACATATACACACATATACAGTATACATATATACACATACATATACAGTATACATATATACACCCATATACAGTATGCATATATACTCACATATACAGTATACATATATACACATATACAGTATACATATATACACACACATATACAGTATACATATATACACCCATATACAGTATACATATACACACATATACAGTATACATATATACACACATATACAGTATACATATATATACACACATATACAGTATACATATATATATACACACACATATATACACACATATACAGTATACATATATACACATACAGTATACATATATATATATACACACCCATATACAGTATACATATATATACACACCCATATACAGTATACATATATACACACATACGGTATACATATATACACACATATATACAGTATACATATACACACCCATATACAGTATACATATATACACGCATATATACAGTAATACAGCATATACACACACATATACAGTATACATATACACACACATATACAGTATACATATATATACACACATACAGTATACATTATACACACATATACAGTATACATATACACACATATACAGTATACATATATACACACACATATACAGTATACATATATATACACACATATACAGTATACGTATATATACACACATATACAGTATACATATATACACGCATATATACAGTAATACAGCATATACACACACATATACTGTATATATATACACACATATACAGTATACATATATATATACACATATACAGTATACATATATATACACACCCATATACAGTATACATATACACACACATACAGTATACATATATATATATACACATATACAGTATACATATACACACCCATATACAGTATACATATACACACACATATACAGTATACATATATATACACCCATATACATTATACATACACATATACAGTATACATATATACACATATACAGTATACATATATATATACACACACATATACAGTATACATATATACACACACATATACAGTATACATATATATACACACATATACAGTATACATATATACACATATACAGTATACATATACACACACATATACAGTATACATATACACACATATACAGTATACATATATATACACATATACAGTATACATATACACACCCATATACAGTATACATATATACACGCATATATACAGTAATACAGCATATACACACACACATATACTGTATATATACACACACACATATACAGTATACATATATACACACATATACAGTATACATATATACACACATATACAGTTTACATATATATACACACATATACAGTATACATATATATACACATATACAGTATACATATATACACACACATATACAGTATACATATATATACACACACATACAGTAATACAGCATATACACACACACATATACAGTATATATATATACACACATATACAGTATACATATACACACATATACAGTATACATATATATACACACACACATATACAGTATACATATATATACACATATACAGTATACAGATATATACACACACATACAGTAATACAGCATATACACACACACATATACAGTATATATATATACACACATATACAGTATACATATACACACATATACAGTATACATATATATACACACACACATATACAGTATACATATATACACACATATACAGTATACATATATATACACACACATATACAGTAAACATATATACACATATACAGTATACATATATATACACACACATATACAGTATACATATATATACACACATATACAGTATACATATATACACACACACACATATACAGTATACATATATATACACACATATACAGTATACATATATATACACATATACAGTATACATATATACACCCATATACAGTATACATATATATACACCCATAAACAGTATACATATATATACACACATATACAGTATACATATATACACACATATACAGTATACATATATATACACACACACATATACAGTATACATATATACACCCATAAACAGTATACATATATATACACACATATACAGTATACATATATACACACATATACAGTATACATATATACACCCATATACAGTATACATATATATACACCCATAAACAGTATACATATATATACACACATATACAGTATACATATATACACACATATACAGTATACATATATATACACACATATACAGTATACATATACACACACACATATACAGTATACATATACACACCCATAAACAGTATACATATATATACACACATATACAGTATACATATATACACACATATACAGTATACACATATACACACCCATAAACAGTATACATATATATACACACATATACAGTATACATATATACACCCATATACAGTATACATATACACACCCATAAACAGTATACATATATATACACACATATACAGTATACATATATACATACATATACAGTATACATATATATATACACACATATACAGTATACATATATATACACACACATATACAGTATACATATATACACATATACAGTATACATATATATACACACACATATACAGTATTCATATATATACACACATATACAGTATACATATATATACACACATATACAGTATACATATATACATACATATACAGTATACATATATATATACACACATATACAGTATACATATATATACACACACATATACAGTATACATATATACACATATACAGTATACATATATATACACACACATATACAGTATTCATATATATACACACACATATACAGTATACATATACACACCCATAAACAGTATACATATATATACACACATATACAGTATACATATACACACACATATACAGTATACATATATACACCCATATACAGTATACATATACACACCCATAAACAGTATACATATATATACACACATATACAGTATACATATATACACCCATATACAGTATACATATACACACCCATAAACAGTATACATATATATACACACATATACAGTATACATATATACACCCATATACAGTATACATATACACACCCATAAACAGTATACATATATACACATATACAGTATACATATATACACACATATACAGTATACATATACACACACATATACAGTATACATATATACACACCCATATACAGTATACATATACACACACATATACAGTATACATATATACACACCCATATACAGTATACATATACACACATATACAGTATACATATATACACATATACAGTATACATATATACACACATATACAGTATACATATACACACACATATACAGTATACATATATACACACATATACAGTATACATATACACACACATATACAGTATACATATATACACACCCATATACAGTATACATATACACACACATATACAGTATACATATATACACACCCATATACAGTATACATATACACACACATATACAGTATACATATATACACACATATACAGTATACATATATACACCCATATACAGTATACATATACACACACATATACAGTATACATATACACACACATATACAGTAAACATATTTATACACACATACAGTATACATATATATACACACACATATACAGTATACATATATATACACACACATACAGTATACATATATATACACACACATACAGTATACATATATATACACACACATATACAGTATACATATACAGTGATATTGGCGCCAAATTTAAACACCGCTATGCTGATTGGTCACGGTTACCGGTCGCAAATAATCAGCATTATTGGCGCCAAATTTAAACACCGCTCTGCTGATTGGTCCCGGCCGTGACCAATCACCATTATTGGCGCCAAATTTAAACAACGCTGTGCTGATTGGTCGCGACCGCCGGCCGCAACCAATCAGCATTATTGGCGCCAAATTTAAACCCCGCTCTGCTGATTGGTCGCGTTCGCTGCCCACGACCAATCAGCATTATTGGCGCCAAATTTAAACCCCGCTCTTCTGATTGGTCGTGTTCGCTGCCCGCGACCAATCAGCATTATTGGCGCCAAATTTAAACCCCGCTCTGCTGATTGGTCGTGTTCGCTGCCCGCGACCAATCAGCATTATTGGCGCCAAATTTAAACCCCGCTCTGCTGATTAGTCGCGACCGCCGGCCGTGACCAATCTGCGATATAGCCGCCAAGTTTTAACACCGCTTTGGTGATTGGTCACGGTTGCCGGCCTCGACCAATCAGCGATTTTGGCGCCAAATTTAAACACCGCTCTGCTGATTGCGCCCTGTCGGCCGCATACATATTCTAGAATACCCGATGCATTAGAATCGGGCCACCATCTAGTGGGTGTATATATGTATACTGTATATATGTGTATATATATTTATACTGTGTGTGTGTATATATATGTATACTGTATATGTGTATATATATATACTGTATATGTGTGTATATATATGTATACTGTATAAGTGTGTATATATGTGTACTGTATATGTGTGTATGTATGTATACTGTATATGTGTGTGTATATGTATACTGTATGTGTGTGTGTATATATATGTATACTGTATATGGGTGTATATATGTATACTGTATATATGTGTATATATATATTTATACGGTATGTGTGTATATATATGTATACTGTATATGTGTGTGTATATATATGTATACTGTATATGTGTGTATATGTATACTGTATATGCGTGTATATATATGTATACTGTATATGTGTGTATATATGTATACTGTATGTGTGTGTATATATATGTATACTGTATATGGGTGTATATATGTATACTGTATATATGTGTATATATATATTTATACGGTATGTGTGTATATATATGTATACTGTATATATGTATACTGTATATGTGTGTATATATGTATACTGTATATGTGTGTATATGTGTATACTGTATATGTGTGTATATATGTATACTGTATATGTGTGTGTATATATATGTATACTGTATGTGTGTATTTATATGTATACTGTATATGTGTGTGTATATATATGTATACTGTATATGGGTGTATATATGTATATACTGTATATATGTGTGTGTGTATATATGTATACTGTATATGTGTATATATGTATACTGTATGTGTATATATGTATACTGTATATATGTGTATATATATTTATACTGTATGTCTGTATATATATGTATACTGTATATGTGTGTATATATGTATACTGTATATATGTGTATATATATGTATACTGTATATGTGTGTGTATATATATGTATACTGTATATGTGTATGTATAATGTATATGGGTGTATATATATGTATACTGTATATGTGTGTATATATATATGTATACTGTATATGTGTATGTATAATGTATATGGGTGTATATATATGTATACTGTATATGGGTGTATATACATGTATACTGTATATGTGTGTATATATGTATACTGTATATGTGTATGTATAATGTATACTGTATATGTGTATATATATGTATACTGTATATGTGTGTATATATGTATACTGTATATGTGTATGTATAATGTATATGGGTGTATATATATGTATACTGTATATGGGTGTATATATATGTATACTGTATATGTGTGTGTATATATATGTATACTGTATATGTGTATATGTATACTGTATATGGGTGTATATATATGTATACTGTATATGGGTGTATATATATGTATACTGTATATGTGTATGTATAATGTATATGGGTGTATATATATGTATACTGTATATGGGTGTATATATATGTATACTGTATATGTGTGTGTATATGTATACTGTATATGTGTGTGTATATGTGTATACTGTATGTGTGTATATATATGTATACTGTATATGTGTATGTATAATGTATACTGTATATGTGTATATATATGTATACTGTATATGTGTGTATATATGTATACTGTATATGTGTATGTATAATGTATATGGGTGTATATATATGTATACTGTATATGGGTGTATATATATGTATACTGTATATGTGTGTGTATATATATGTATACTGTATATGTGTATATGTATACTGTATATGGGTGTATATATATGTATACTGTATATGTGTGTATATATATGTATACTGTATATGTGTATGTATAATGTATATGGGTGTATATATATGTATACTGTATAAGTGTGTATATATATGTATACTGTATATGTGTATGTATAATGTATATGGGTGTATATATATGTATACTGTATATGTGTGTGTATATGTATACTGTATATGTGTGTGTATATGTGTATACTGTATGTGTGTATATATATGTATACTGTATATGTGTATGTATAATGTATACTGTATATGTGTATATATATGTATACTGTATATGTGTGTATATATGTATACTGTATATGTGTATGTATAATGTATATGGGTGTATATATATGTATACTGTATATGGGTGTATATATATGTATACTGTATATGTGTGTGTATATATATGTATACTGTATATGTGTATATGTATACTGTATATGGGTGTATATATATGTATACTGTATAAGTGTGTATATATATGTATACTGTATATGTGTATATGTATACTGTATATGGGTGTATATATATGTATACTGTATATGTGTGTGTATATATGTATACTGTATATGTGTATGTATAATGTATATGGGTGTATATATATGTATACTGTATATGTGTGTATATATGTATACTGTATATGTGTATGTATAATGTATATGGGTGTATATATATGTATACTGTATAAGTGTGTATTTTCATGACTATGAATTAACACATGTGGAATTATATACTTAACAAAAAAGTGTGAAACAACTGAAAATATGTCTTATATTCTAGGTTCTTCAAAGTAGCCCCCTTTTGCTTTGATGACTGCTTTGCACACTCTTGGCATTCTCTTGATGAGCTTCTAGAGGTAGTCACTGGAAATGGTCTTCACTTCACAGGTGTGCCCTGTCAGGTTTAATATGATAAAGTGCTTTATTCTTTGTCGGGTCCAGGGGTCCTGTAGAATGTGAATCCCTGAGGAACAGCGGATCCTTGGCTTGTGCCAAGACAGAAGAAAAGTTGCTGAACACTTGGTACCCCAAAGTGATCAATCTATTTGCCAATCAAGATGCCCTGCAGTTGATTAATGCGGACAAATTGGATTCCTTTTATAACTGCGTCTCGACACTTATGTCCAACCAGGCAAAGGCGGCTGCGAGATCCGTGATATATAAGGATTCATGTTCATTATTGTATCTCTGGATCAAACATAGACTCAGAGTGGTATTCCCATCTCATATATGTATGGCACTTCCACAGTCTGAGGACGCACATCCGGCTGAAGTATATTGCTGCGCAGGAACATGCCGGGTCCCTGAGCTGCAATGCATGCCGCCAGCCAATCAAAGGCCGGTAGCTGATGTCGGCGTGCCAGTCACGAGCGACGCATGGAAGTGACGTCATGCGCTGCCTCTACCGGCACACTGAAATCAGCTACAGAAGAAGGCGCCGCATGTCGTGGGAGCGGAGGAAGGTAAGAAGAATCATTTATTTTTGTTTATTTAATGTATTGGAAAAGAACGACAGAACATTATACCAGGAAAGGGCCAAGGATGGGGAGCATTAGACAAGGAAGGGGCTCAGGGTGGGGAGAATTAGACAAGGAAGGGGCCCAGGATGGGGAGCATTATATAATGAAGGGGCCCAGGATGGGGAGCATTATACAAGGAAAGGGCCCAGGATGGGGGGAATTAGACAAGGAAGGGTTCCAGGATGGGGAGCATTATACAAGGAAGGTGCCCAGGATGGGGGGAATTAGACAAGGAAGGGTCCCAGGATGGGGAGCATTATACAAGGAAGTAGCTTAGGATGAGAAGCATTATACAAGGAAGGGTCCCAGGATGGGGAGAATTAGACAAGGAAGGGTCCCAAGATGGGGAACATTATACAAGGAAGTAGCCTAGGATGAGGAGCATTACACAAGGAAGGGGCGCAAGATGGAGAGCATTATACAAGGAAAGGTCGCAGGATGGGGAGCATTACACAAGGAAGGGGAGCATGATGGGGAGCATTACACAAGGAAGGCGCGCAGGATGGGGAGCATTACACAAGGAAGGGGTGCAAGATGGGGAGCATTATACAAGGAAGTAGCCTAGGATGAGGTGCATTACACAAGGAAGGAACGCAGGATGGGGAGCATTACACAAGGAAGGGGCGCAAGATGGGGAGCATTATACAAGGAAGGGGCGCAAGATGGGGAGCATTACACAAGGAAGGGGCGCAGGATGGGGAGCACTATACAAGGAAGGGGCGCATGATGGGGAGCATTATACAAGGAAGGGGTGCATGATGGGGAGCATTTTACAAGGAAGAGGCCAAGGATGGGGAGCATTATACCAGGCAGGGGTTCAGAATGGGGGGCTTTGTACAAGGAAGCGGCCCAGGATAGGGAGCATTATACCAGAATGGGGGTCATTATATCATGACATGGGCCAGGATGAAGGACATTACACCAGGAAGGGCACAAGGATGGAGGTCATTATACCAGAATGGGGCCTAGGATGGGGGACAGGATACCAGGATGGAAGACATTGTTATAGGATGAGGGACATTGTACCAGGATGGGGGACATTGTTATAGGATGTGGGACATTATACCAGGATGGGGGACATTGTTGCAGGAAGGGGCCAGGATGGGGGACATTATTACAGTAAGAGGCCCAGGACAAAGGACATTATACCAGGAAGGAGCCCAGGATTGGGACGTTATTGCTGAAAGGGGGCTCAGGATGGGGGGTATTATACACAGAAGGGGGATATTATAACAGGAAGAGGCCCAGGATAGGGGATATTATAACAGGAAGGGGTGCAGGATGGGGAACATTATACCAGGAAGGGGCCTAGAATGAGAGACATTATTATAGGATGGGGCTAGGGCTACGATGGGGGAGATTATTACAGGAAACATCCAAGGCAAGGGCGAACACGCGCATCATTATCGGATCTAGAATGCTACAAGGGCCCATAGGCATTATACAAGGAAGGTGCCCAGGATAGGGGGAATTAGACAAGGAAGGGTCCCAGGATGGGGAGCATTATACAAGGAAGTAGCCTAGGATGAGAAGCATTATACAAGGAAGGGTCCCAGGATGGGGAGAATTAGACAAGGAAGGGTCCCAAGATGGGGAGCATTATACAAGGAAGTAGCCTAGGATGAAGAGCATTATACAAGGAAGGGGTGCAGGATAGGGAGCATTACACAAGGAAGGGGAGCAAGATGGAGAGCATTATACAAGGAAGGGGCGCAGGATGGGGAGCATTACACAAGGAAGGGGCGCAGGATGGGGAGCATTATACAAGGAAGGGGCGCATGATGGGGAGCATTATACAAGAAAGGGGCGCAGGATGGGGAGCATTACACAAGGCAGGGGTGCCAGATGGGGAGCATTATACAAGGAAGTAGCCTAGGATGAGATGCATTACACAAGGAAGGCGCGCAGGATGGGGAGCATTACACAAGGAAGGGGCGCAAGATGGGGAGCATTATACAAGGAAGGGGCGCAAGATGGGGAGCATTACACAAGGAAGGGGCGCAGGATGGGGAGCACTATACAAGGAAGGGGCGCATGATGGGGAGCATTATACAAGGAAGGGGCGCATGATGGGGAGCATTTTACAAGGAAGGGGCCAAGGATGGGGAGCATTATACAAGGCAGGGGTTCAGGATGGGGGGCATTGTACAAGGAAGCAGCCCAGGATAGGGAGCATTATACCAGAATGGGGATCATTATACCATGACATGGGCCAGGATGAAGGACATTACACCAGGAAGGGCACAATGATGGAGGTCATTATACCAGAATGGGGCCTAGGATGGGGGACAGGATACCAGGATGGAAGACATTGTTATAGGATGTGGGATATTATACTAGGATAGGGGACATTGTTACAGGAAGGGGCCAGGATGGGGGACATTATTACAGTAAGAGGCCCTGGACCAAGGACATTATACCAGGAAGGAGCCCAGGATTGGGACGTTATTGCTGAAAGGGGCTCAGGATGGGGGGTATTATACACAGAAGGTGGATATTATAACAGGAAGAGGCCCAGGATAGGGGATATTATAACAGGAAGGGGCGCAGGAAGGGGATCATTATACCAGGAAGGGGCCTAGAATGAGAGACATTATTATAGGATGGGGCTAGAGCTACGATGGGGGAGATTATTACAGGAAACATCCAAGGCAAGGGCGAACACGCGCATCATTATCGGATCTAGAATGCTATAAGGGCCCATACATCTGACCAACATGCTGGTGGGGGCCCAGGTCCAAATTTTGCACATCTACAGGAACATGGCATAACAATATGTCATATGTTGGGAAGGGTTTAAGCTACAGCACATTACATAGCCTCTTGCAGCTATATCAATGGAAAAATGAAAAATGTATGGCTTTTTGAAGACGGAAAGGAAAAAATGCAAAACAAAAAATGATCCGGTCCTGAAGGGATTAAGGATTTCCCACCCACAATAAATGTTGTCACTCAGCTTTCTTCTCTTATGGCCCAGTCCGTCTCCCTGTTTTCTGCACCACTCTCGTAGTCATGTATTTTTTCTCCTTATAAACACTAATATATACTTGCTGATTTCTCCCCCCCACAGGTGAGAGACCTTCTGCAGAAAACTGTAGAAACTTTTGTCCGTTTATTTGACCTGATAGACGGGCAATTTTTACCAATCTCCAAAATGCAACTTACATTTGATGACGAGAAAATGGATTTCTATCCAAGCTTCCAGGACGTAGAAGAAGTTGTACTATTTATATTAACTCGGATCTCCAAGACCCTTCAGGTATCAGGATTTTTTTTTCAATGCTTACTTTTTATAGTAGGTACATGTGTGGCTCACAGGTAAAAACTGCAGTAAAAAAAATTGGAAATTTGCTGCCACCATTTTGGAATATCACAGCAAAAAAAAAATATAGTACTGGCTGATTTACAATTCCTATTGGCTGTCACCTAGTATATGAGCGTCCGCAGCAGTATCCTCCGGTGGGCCCCCATGCAGGGATAGGACAACGAGTATATTGACTTTGTAATACACATTGCAAAAATATATGAGAATTATAAGTAGAAGAGTTGGGTAGCATAAACACTTTTACAGGCTCGGACTGGCCAACAGGAGAAATGGAGAATCCTCCGGTGGGCCCCAATGAAGGGATGGCTCTCCACTCCAGTCCCCTATTAAAGTGCACCTGTCAGCAGGAGTGTGCTCAGTAAACCACATACACTGTCAGGAGGGCGACATTACACAGAGTAAAATGATACCTTAGTTGATGAAATTCGTCCTGTGGTTCTTGTGTAATCTTTACTTTCAGTTTGGAAATAATGATATGCTTATGCTCCGGGGCGGCGTGTGGGGGCACTCTATCTGGTGCTCTGCTTACATATTCATGTGTATGCTCTTATGACAGCTCACTGATCGTCCACTGACCTGCCTCCTATTTTACCTAGCCCCGCACTACTAGATGCATTATGTAAAAGAGGAGGCAGGTCAGTGAAGGCACAGTGAGCTGTCATAAGAGCATACAGATGAATATGTAAGCAGAGCACCAGATAGAGCGCCCCCCACAGGCCGCCCCGGAGCACGAGCGTATCATTATCTCCAAACTGAAAGTAAATGTTACACAAGAACCACAGGACGGATTTAATCAACTAAGTTATCATTTTAATCAGTGTAGTGGCACCCACCTAACAATGTATGTGTTTTACTGAGCTCAATCCTGCTGACAGGTGCGCTTTAAATGTATAAGTGGTTAAATCTGAATTTTTGGGGTGACAGATGCCCTTTAAGCTCCCTTTAGTGGCCACTGAGGATACACAGCATGGCAGCTTTTATTTCATGTCTATGCTGAGGATATGGAGCTTTGTATGGAGTTTTTGATTTATTTATATCAAAATAGGTGGATGTTCAGGGGGTTTATATTAGAGACTTCTGCAGTATTCATGTCACTTTATAGAACGTTCTTCTTTGTCCAGAATATTCAGACGGTGCAGCCGTGGCTTTCTGGTAGTAACACGGTTCAGATCATCGAGGCCAAACTCCCTGATTACATCTTTGATTCTGCCGCGCTGAAGCTGAAGGAGGCCGTCAGCCACAATTTACACCAGCCATTCAGGCATTTCCAAACCTACGGTAAGCGGGACGTGAATCATTAAAAGGATGATACATACGGTAAGCTGGACGTGAA
This sequence comes from Phyllobates terribilis, assembly GCF_046119375.1. Lineage (NCBI taxonomy): Eukaryota > Metazoa > Chordata > Amphibia > Anura > Dendrobatidae > Phyllobates > Phyllobates terribilis. The sequence goes on along the minus strand of NW_027363528.1, from coordinate 524,375 downwards.
TCATTAAAGGGATGGTACATATGGTAAGCTGGACGTGAATCATTAAAGGGATGGTACATATGGTAAGCTGGACGTGAATCATTAAAGGGATGGTACATACGGTAAGCTTGACGTGAGTCATTAAAGGGATGGTACATACTGTAAGCTGGACGTGAATCATTATAGGGATGGTACATACAGTAAGCAGGACGTGAGTCTTTAAAGGGATGGTACATACGGTAAGCTGGCTGCGAATCATTAAAGGCATGGTACATACGGTAAGCTGGACATGAGTCATTACAGGGATGGTACATAGGGTAAGCTGGACGTGAGTCATTAAAGGGATGGTACATATGATAAGCTGGCCGCGAATAATTAAAAGAATGGTACATACAGTAAGCTGGACGTGAATCGTAAGTATTAAAGCGATGGAACATATGGGAAGCTGGACGTGAATCTAGTATTAAAGGGATGGAACAATCACAATCAGAAATCTCCTGCCGGCGCTTGCAGCGTGATATTCCTGTGGACGCTTTGATCCTGATACCTTTCCAAAAGCCATTGAACTCAGTGTTAGGGGTTCCCAGAGGTGTGATCCTCATCTATCAGACATTATCATGCAGAAATACTATATATCATTGGTCTAACAAGCACTGCAAAGAGGATCTGTCTCTAGATTTCACCATATAAATGTAGATTATCAAATTGATCTCTTAGACCTGATGAAGCCAGAGAACTCGCTTTCAAAAATCCATGTCCGATCAGCTGTATAATCCTCTTTGAAAGTTTTCTCCGCCCGTTATTAAGATGAGTCTAGATACAACTATAAATTCTGTGTTATATTATTTGATAGTTGAAAGCTTCAGCTGGCTGGTGGATGGTTCAGCCGCGGAGAAAGTAGAAACTGTGTGCAAAGCAGTCATCAAAGCAAAAGGCGGCTACTTTGAAGAACCTAGAATATAAGACATATTTTCAGTTGTTTCACACTTTTTTTGTTAAGTATATAATTCCACATGTGGTAATTCATAGTTTTGATGCCTTCAATGTGAATGTACAATTTTCATAGTCATGAAAATACAGAAAAATCTTTAAATGAGAAGGTGTGTCCAAACTTTTGGTCTGTACTGTATGTGTGATCATAATGTGTTTTTTTTTTTTACATATTGGACCTTCTTGCATATTATCTCGAACCGTCATTAAATTGACTCATCCCTGCACAGCAACACTGGCTTTGATGTTTCTAGTAAAAATCGACTGCTTATGCGCCGTTCATCATATGCAAGTTATCTAGGACTAGTCCAGCGGGACGTCACTTCCCACAAACAAATCTGACCTCAGATGCTGTGATCACACCCAAATCATGGCATCTTAGTCTCACCTGGCGAGGTGGATCTTCTAAGCCTCGGGTCTGGGTGGGCACACGGACCCCGGGTGTTGGTGTGGCAAGCAGGAAGGCACATGAGCAGCAAGGAATTGGCACTCAGGAATCTTGGGAGCTGCAGGATGGATGTAGCGTAACCCAGTAGGAATGGAAGAAAGTTAACGCAGAAGGTGGAGCACACCAAACAAAAGTCTAAAAACTCAATCCTAAGACCCAGGTGTGTGTCCTAATGGTCCATAAATAGGATTTAGGAGATTATGTCACTGAGCTACACAGGACAACCTGTAAAACCTGACGTGGAGCACAACACGGGGCAGCAGACCGAAGTGAAGGAAGCAGAGCTCGGATACCCAAGACAGGTGTATAATACTTAATTTCACATGACCAATTTGCATATGACAGCCGGCACATAAAAAGTTTAGTCTTTTAAGGTAGAAACATTTTTGCCAGATATATACCGTGAATGTCAATGCAGGAATTTGGCATGCCTGAAGGACCTGACAGGTTCACTTTACGGGGACCCTCTTCGGTTCGTTTGAAGGGTCCCTTGACAATAAGCTGATCACAGCTGTAGTCGGGTGGACGCAGCAACGAGGACTAAGTTGCAGGAATCATTTTCTTACCATTCCCATTAGAATCAATACTGTCCTAAGTCCTACAGAGCGAGGGGTACAACGTGTCCGATAATAATTGAGGGTCAAATCAGAAATCTCAAGGGTAAACGAGACTGATTTATATTTGTATTCCAGTTTATAGAAGAATTTCACACCCTGGCCAGAGATATCATGGGACGGCCCACCCGCGCTTACTTCACCATGGTACACCTCGACTGCGATGACTTAAAGCAAGGCCTGGCTGACAAAGCAAAAAGTTTTGCAAATATATTACTAGATAGACTGGTGACAAATCACAGATTGGAGAATGAAGAGTGAGTAAAATCCTGGATTCAAGGAGGTTTCACAATAGAAAAAAATAATCTGTAATGGGCCTCTACCTGCCATGTGCCGTTCAGGGGCCCTTGGGGTCGAGGTCAAGTGTTACTTCTGCTATGATTTCATACAGTGAGTTATAGATGCTGATGCTACAGTAAAAGTTAAGAATCTCACATTACTTTACTTATGATACCATAAAATATCATCACATTCCAGTATATAATATACAGGTGCATCTCACTAAATTAGAATATCATCAAAAAGTTAATTTTTTTCATTTCTTCAGTACAAAAATTTAAATTCATATATCATATAGAGTCATTACAAACAGAGTGATATATTTCAAGTGTTTATTTCTGTTAATGTTGTTGATTATGGCTTACAGCCAATGGAAACACAAAAGTCATTATCTCAGTAAATTAAAATAATTAACAAATACACCTGCAAAGGCTTCCTAAGCTTTTAAAAAGGTCCCTTAGTCTGTTTCAGTAGGCTCCACAATCATTGGGAAGACTGCTGACTTGACAGATGTCCAGAAGGCAGTCATTGACACACTCCACAAGGTCCCAGAGTTCCAATTTTCATTTGGAAATCAAGGTCCCAGAGTCTGGAGGAAGAGTGGAGAGGCCACAATCCAAGCTGCTTGAGGTCTAGTGTGAAGTTTCCACAATCGGTGATGGTTTGGGGAGCCATGTCATCTGCTGGTGTAGGTCCACTGTGTTTTATCAAGACCAAAGTCAGCGCAGCCGTCTACCAGGAAATTTTACAGCACTTCATGCTTTCCTCTGCTGACAAGCTTTTGGAGATGGAAATGTCATTCTCCAGCAGGACTTGGCCCCTGTCCACACTGCCAAAAGTACCAATACCTGGTTTACACACAACAGTATCACTGTGCTTGATTGGCAGAAAACTGGCCTGACCTTAACCCCATAGAGAATCTATTATAGAGAATCTATAGGGTATTGTCAAGAGGAAGATGAGAGACATCAGACCCAACAATGCAGACGAGCTGAAGGCTGCTATCAAAGCAACCTGGGCTTCCATAACACCTCAGCAGGGCCACAGGCTGATCGCCTCCATGCCACATTGCCGCATTGATGCAGTAATTGATGCAAAAGCATCCCAGACCAAGTATTGAGTGCATTTACTGAACAGACATTTCAGTAGGCCAACATTTCAGATTTTAAAAACATTTTTCAATCTGTTGTTATAAAGTATTCTAATTTACTGAGATAATGACTGTTGTGTTTTCATCGGCTGTAAGCCATAATCATCAACATTAAAAGAAATAAACACTTGAAATAGATCCCTCTGTGTGTAATGACTCTATATAATATATGAGTTTCAATTTTTGTACTGAAAACTGAAATAAAGTAACTTTTTGATGATATTCTAATTTAGTGAGATGCACCTGTATGTAATAATCTTTGCTTCGCTTAGGATCTTCATGGAATTTGAGAAAATCAAGGAACAAGCGTTAAAGACTCCTGAAACTAATGAAGATGTAATAGAGGAGATTGCGCTTGTGGAGCAGGCGAAGAATAAAAGCCTGGTAGAGCTAAAGTCCCGAATTGCTGTACTTACGTCCCTGGGTATAATTAGTGTAAAACATAATATATAGGATTATTCCGATATTTCTTGTGTCCTGGTTAATATGTATTTTTCCATATATAGGCCATGTCATACTAGCTATACTTACCAGTCCCCCTCCAGGTTTCAGTGATCAGATCCCCAACATGATCATGTGATTGCTGCAGCCTATCAGTGACTACAGTGGTAACCTGCTACAGCCAGTGATTGGCTACAGAAATCACATGTCCACATAGAGCAGGAAGAACACAAACTGATGGAGGGAACTGTAGTTGTGGAGCATCAGTATAATTTTATAACCTAAGTTTTTGGAAAAAATATAATTGGTGCAACCCCTGTGATTGTAGATGCTAGATACATTAATACAGAGTGAGTTTCATTTTTTTAATTTTAGGAGTGTCAGCGGAGGATGAGTTATCTTCTAGATGTTCATTTATTTGTACCTGAAGATATCATCCTGAACTCAACAGTGTTACTGTGGCCAAAAAATATCAACCCAGTGTTTGATGAAAATGTCCAGGTATGTGGGCTCATTTCTGAAAATGGGGTCTCGGGTGCCAGCCCCAATGAAGCAGCAGCCCCCTGCAGTGTCCAGGTAATTAAACGGGGCGCTCTGGGAGCGTTTTTTGATAACTGTTCCTTTCTAAAAGCTGATTGAAAACGGCAAGTGTAAAGGAGAGGGCGAGCTGCTGGGAAAAGAGAGACACTTATGCTGGAACTGGAGAAACTTTTGCGTCGGATGGAAGAATTTGCAGAGTACTCTGAGCTGGATATGATGCAGCAGGTATGATAGTCACAGGCTGTGTTATAGTTTTCCCTCTTCTTATTTTCATTACTTTAAGACTCTTTTCATATTTGTACAGATCCTTTTTACCCAAAACGCATCATGGTTGTCGTGAACGATAATTTTTTTGTGCAATACAAAAGATCATTTCACCCGACGATCAAGTGTTTGGCCATTCGTCGGTGATTGGCAGCCTATTTATACTGCACAATTATCCTTAAACGAGCGTTCCTGGGAAGTAGTTATAAAATGCTCCCTAACTCCGGTTTGGAGTTGCATTAGGCTTTTTTTATGTTGTTTCTTTTGGGGGGGTTCTATCCCTTTTTAAAGGCAAGAATCAAGAATATTGAGACTACAGCCAATAGTGTAACCTGAAGCTTCAATGCAAAATCTCCATTAGGGCCCCCAACTATTGCAGGTCTTTAATAGTAGTGATCTTCTCATATGAGTCAAAGAGACCTTTTGAGCCCCCCTTAGCTCCAGATGCGACTGCAATCCCTGCACGCACTGTAGTTACGCCCTTGACTGCAGCATTATTTTTGCTATGCAAAAAAAAACTATGAAAAAAACATAAACCCGACTGACCACGATTATCAGCCAGAACAGTCTTTATAGAGGCAGTCCCTAGTGCTTAACCTGAAGTGCAGTCAAACAAAGGCAGGTCAGAGGCAGTCGTCACACCTGAGCACTGGCGTATGAAAGCGTCCACTAGGCCTGAAACGCGTTGCATCCAATAGGCCTGAAACGCATTGCGTCCAATAGGCCTGAAACACGTTGCGTCCAATAGGCCTGAAACGCATTGCGTCCAATAGGCCTGAAACGAGTTGTTCCAATAGGCCTGAAACGCGTTGCGTCCAATAGGCCTAAAAATCGTTGCGTCCAATAGGCCTGAAAATCGTTGCGTCCAATAGGCCTGAAATGCATTGCGTCCAATAGTCCTGAAATGCATTGCGTCCAATAGGCCTGAAATGCATTGCGTCCAATAGGCCTGAAATGCGTTGATTCCAATAGGCCTGAAACGCATTGCGTCCAGTAGGCCTGAAACGCGTTGCGTCCAATAGGCCTGAAACGATTTGTGTCCAATAGACCTGAAAGGCCTGAAAGTTACACCTCTGACATCAGCTGTCTATAAAGTGGAGCATATAGGAGTCTGTATTCTGCAAATGAGAAGTAAAGTTCACCGGTGAGAAGTCAGTCTCATACTGTAACTTGTGACTGTCTAACTCATTTTCTTTAACGGAGGCAGTCCGGTTAACCCTTTACTTATCTGTGTTTATTGTGCCTGGTTTCAGTAAGTGACAGATGTGAGGACTGTACAGAAGCGAATAGCAGACGCAGAGGAGGCGGTGGCTTATATTAACAAAGAAGAAGCACTGTATAAATGGGACCTTACAACATACCCTGAGCTGGATTCTTCAAAAGTCAACATCGAACCTTACCAGAAACTTTTTGCACTGATTTACAAATGGCAAAAAACTGAAAAAAAGTATGTGCACCCCATTGGGGAATTCTGAGTTAACTCTTGGCATGCCGTTATTTATTAACACCAGACGTGATCTGAAGTGGAGAGTAAATGGTACATTTAAACAAGCTGATGATCATTCCCAATTATCAGCCCATGTAAATGTGCCTGTAATCACCCGATGAACAAGCAAAACACTAATTCGTTGGGAACGAATCATTTATGGCAGCAAAAATCATCTTTATCTACAGCACTTCGCCCCTTGTAACCTTATAGGGACAAAGTATATCTAATAACCAATCGTTCTGTCCCCATCACTGTTCTTCGGTCCTGGAAATAACCAAGCGCCAAAAGTCTTGCATATATTACAAGGGGATTATGTGTTATTAAAGGGCTGTCCGGCCTTGGGGCACAAGTCTGCAGTCACTCCATGTGACTGCAGTCATGTGAATCCTCACAGCATGTGTACTGTGCGCGTAATAAGGATTCTCCAGCATCGGGAGCACAGGCATGTGACAGCAAGTATGTGATTTGCATATATACGGTCACATCCCAACTAGACATATCCGGCCTTGCTCAATGCAAGCACATTGAGTGGAGCCAGACACGTCTAGTCGGAATGTGGTCTGAAGTATGCAAATCACATACTTGTGGTCACATAACAGCCCGTTCCCGGCACCGGAAAATCCTCGCAGTGCGTGCAATTTGAGAATTTAAAAGTCTGCAGTTACATAGACTGTAGACTTGTACCCCAAGGCCGGACAATCCCTTCTGCAAAATAGGAGATAAATGTATGATCGGTAGGGGTGCTCTAATACTGAGGACAGAGGTTCCAAAGTCTGCTGTGTGAATGGAGTGATCGTGCGCATGCATAGCCAGTGCTCCATTCATGTCTGTGGGAGCAGTCATGCGCATGCATAGCCATCACTCCCATAGATGCACACATGCTTCATTCACAAAGCTGTATCTAGGACCACCGCTTTCAAAACTGCTGGGGGCTGCAGCAGTCAGACTCCCAGTGATCAGACATTTATCAACAACCTTGTGGATAGGTGATTAAACATTATTTATGGGACAACCATAGCCATAGATGTAGAAGAGAAAAAAAGCAGAATAAACAGTAATAGATGAGCTAAAAACATGAAATTTATCAAAATATGTCTTGAAAAATCTCACGCTTCCAGGTGGATCGACGGCGCTTTCCTTGACCTGAACGGAGAAAGCATGGAAGCCGAGGTGGACGAATTCCTCCGAGAGGTCTACAAGATGATGAAACTGTTTCAGCAGAAGCAGAAGACGTTAGAAGAGGAGAAGAAAAAGGCGTCTCAACACCGGACACTGTCTGAAGATAAGGATTCGGTGGACGAGGAAAAGAAGGAAAGCCGCATAGTTCTCATGTGTTCTGCCATCACCGAGCAAATCAAGGCTTTTAAGGTAGATGCATCAAATAATGGATATATCAGTAATCTGGGCCCGGTTTGCTGGAGCGCGCTGTTACCTCCCAATCCCAGCCAACTTTAGCACAGTGGTTACTATCGAGACAGCAGCGGTGGTCGGTCTCCTAGGCAACGATCTGTAAACAAAAGAAAAGTCTTAATATCTCAAGAACGGCTGCAAATGTCAAGAAGCAGTAAATTGCAAAAGTGCAGGTTTTTACAATATCTATGAAGATGGGAATAACCCTTTAATTCATTTTTGTAGCCGTAATCCCGGGACACTGATTATGATTGACTCCTTTTCAGGAATATATCCCTCTGGTGAGCATCCTTTGCAACCCATGCCCCTCCTATATATCCATCCTGGCCTCCATGTGTCCAGCCTGCCCCCCTTCATATATCCATTCTGTCCCATATATCTATATATATCTATATCTATATCATATATATATATAACAGTTTTGATTTATATATATCCATCCTAGCCCCCCCATATATGCATCCCACCCCACCCCATATATCTATCCAGGTCCCCACGTGTCCAGCTTGCCCCCCTTCACCTCCATGCGTCCATCCAGGTCCCCACGTGTCCAGCTTGCCCCCCTTCACCTCCATGCGTCCATCCAGGTCCCCACGTGTCCAGCCTGCCCCCCCTTCAGCCCCATGCGTCCATCCAGGTCCCACGTGTCCAGTCTGCCCCCCCTTCAGCCCCATGCGTCCATCCAGGTCCCACGTGTCCAGTCTGCCCCCCCTTCAGCCTCATGCGTCCATCCAGGTTGCCACGTGTCCAGCCTGCCCCGCTTCAGCCCCATGCGTCCATCCAGGTCCCCACGTGTCCAGCCTGCCCCCCCTTCAGCCCCATGCGTCCATCCAGGTTGCCACGTGTCCAGCCTGCCCCCCCTTCAGCCCCATGCATCCATCCAGGTACCCACGTGTCCAGCCTGCCCCCCCTTCAGCCCCATGCATCCATCCAGGTCCCCACATGTCCAGCCTGCCCCCCCTTCAGTCCCATGCATCCATCCATGTCCCCACATGTCCAGCCTGCCCCCCCTTCAGCTCCATGCGTCCATCCATGTCCCCACATGTCCAGCCTGCCCCCCCTTCAGCCCCATGCGTCCATCCATGTCCCCATGTGTCCAGCCTGACCCCCCTTCAGCCCCATGCGTCCATCCATGCATCCTGGGTAGGTGTTTATGCCCCTGCATCCATCCATCCTGGGTAGGTGTAAATGCCCCTCCAGCCATCCATCCTGGGTAGATGTATATGCTTTTCCATTCATCCATCCATCCTGGGTAGGTGTATATGCCCCTCCATCCATCCATCCATCCATCCATCCAATCTATCTATCTTTCTATCCCTTCCTTTCTGAGATAAGCTGCAATAATGCATTTGTCCTTTGCTACACCTTTGCACATACGCCATATACCTAATCAGTGGCCTTGTTATCAGCTGCTACTCTTTTAATTCAACTGTCCCATCAGTTGGGTGTTGCTGAGTACCACGCATTTAAAAAAAATGTGGGGCCGTTGCGATTTCTTTAGTGAAATGCTGGCTCCCTCTGAAAGAGCACTGACTTCTTTAATTTTCTATCTATGGATGAAAAAAAGATAAAAAAAAGTTTGGTCCGAGATGTTGTTTTAAAGTGCTACCTATGTCTGTCAATCAGAGCATCCTATTGGTTTTCACCCAGGCAGATAGATTGCTTGCAATAGATGTAATGAGTGAATGGAACAATGGAATAATGCAAGAGAATGGGACAATGGAACAATGGAATAATGCTAGAATGGAAGAATGGAACATCATTGCACATGTCATAATGGGCTCCTAGCCTTTATCTGGCTGTGCTTCGGCAGTCAGCTACAGTCTGCAGGGAGCCTGCAGACTAGGAAGAAGGTGGACCGCCGCTTGTTTGTTCACTAATTAGTTATCCTCTCCCCATCCCCTTGTCTGCAGGTACATGGGACATTGGGGGGGAGGGGAGAATGTTTGAAAATAGGCAGACTCATGCAGATTAAAAATGCATGCGTGGGCTGCAGCTGCAACAAGCAGTAAAGTTGTGGGTTTTAAGATGTCTATTGATGAACAACATGTCCTCCTAAGGGGAGTCTTTGTCCCTATCCCTACAATGGGTGCATTCTTGAAGCCAGGGTGCAGTCATAGGCCAAAACCAATTCAGGTTATCGCTTCTCGGCCTTTTGGCTAACATCAAGTGTAGTATCTGTTCTCATTTAGTATGTGTGCTTAGCTTTTACCAATATATTGCATTGCAATGTTATCTATCTATCTATCTATCTATCTTCCCGGCTGCTTGTTTTCCCTCTATCCACACCCTCCTCTTCTTTGATTGACAGCTCTGGCTTCATAGAACCAGAGAAGGAAGGAGACAGAGGTAAAACAAGCAGGTGGGAAGGTGTATATAAAGGATTGGCCCACGCCGTGATCCACGGAGCGCTTGTACTTGGTTTCAACAGTCATTCTGTGCTGACAGTCCCTTTAAAATCAGTGTTTCCCAAACTCCAGTCCTCACGGCCCCCCACAGGTCATGTCTTCAGGATTTCCATAGTATTGCACAGGTGAGAGAATTCCGGATTCCTTGATGATACTTTCATCACATGTGTAATACTGAGGAAATCCTGAAAACCTGACCTGTTGGGTGCCATGAGGACTGGAGTTTGGGAAACACTGCTTTAAATGGAGCGGTGCTGCAGTTTTATTATTCAGCAATTAGCAGGATCCCCCAACAATTTCTTAAGCAATGAGAAAATGCAGTCCCTAATGATGTCCTCTGACAATAAGCGGATGACGGACAGCAGATGCATTGGGTTCTGCATTTCTTGGAGAATGGGATGGGGCAGCTTCTGTCTTCTCAGTGATACAATCAGGAAGGAGATGCAGCGTGAGACAATCCCTGTCTACATCTTTGATCTGATCATCAATACAGAGGGCTGATTGGTGAAGACAGAGGGAAAGGCTAATAAAATTATTAAAAAAAACTTCGTTTTTCGGCTGCCACTTCCTCTGGGGTCAGTATGCCAACCTCATTGACTTCATAGCACTTGCCAGAGTGGGCAGACACGATTTTATTGCCTTTACACACGTCACCTCCACACAGGGCGATGCTGCTACGACGCCTCTGTAGTGATCAAACATTGAGTCAAACAGCAGGGCTTTAAGAGGGCTGCCCTTTTCAATCTTGGGACTAAAACACAAAAATAAGACATCCTGTTAAAGGGGATAAAGGTAAGTAAACTGCGTTCAGTCCAGAGTGATGAATTCCAAAAGACAAAGTTTATTCCGCCATCACATAACGTTTCGACCTGTTATAGGTCTTTATCAAGTATATACAAAGACATAGAGGGATACTGATCCCCTTTAAGGAAAATCAGTGGCCAGAACCCTTTAAATTCCCCTTAAATGGTCCAAAACTGAAACTGTGGGAACAATATAATCCACTTAGGGTTCAAACTTACAGTCAAGGGTTTGATAAAATTATCTACACCCTTGTGTCTCCAGAAAGCATAGCGTACGTTCACGTGCTGAAAATGCCGACCAGTGCTGGAGTGAGCAGAGGTCCGCAGCTTGTGACACTCCTGCTGTAGTGAAACTACAGATCCCAGCAGACTGACGGTCTCTCATCAAGTTATGCTGGGAGCCGCAGTTTCACAAATAGTGCTAGAGGATCCATGTCAGAAATATGAGGCTGCCACTAGGGTTTCTCCCACAAATATGTAATCGGACGTGGAGCAGATCTGCACGTGGATGAGCCATATTCTCTATCTGTGAACATACTACTCCTTCACTCAGATTCTAAGTGGTTCTGCAGCGCATCTGTGCAAAGCAAGCTGTCAATCAAAATCCGGGCCGGGTTTACAGCCGTCACCCCTGATATAGCGAGAGGTGCTGTGATCCAAGACTGTAGCCGCTCCGTGCACAACGATGAGTGAAGGCCGGCGGCTGCAGGGAGGAAAGAAGTTAATTTTCTCCCGGTACCTACACTATCAATAAGGCGGCCGGGCAGCATTGTAACAATATTTATCTGCAGATTAACCCTATACCTGCAGGTACATAGCATTTTCCAAGGTGACAGGTTCCCTTTAATAAAGAGAAGATGGATAGAGCCGCATTAGTCCGTACTCACGGTGGAAGCCTCCTGACAACTTCTTGAAGAACACTTTCCACATTTGTTCCAAGCTTCCCCGACATCTAATAGAAATAAACAGAGAAATGAATTTCTTAATACAGTTTAGAACTCGGCTACAACGAATCAGAAGAAATGAAACCTGTTTGAAGCTGACAAGCAATCAAGCCCCTCCGTAAGCCACACAGAACATGGCTACTTATGTCATCTGCAGGTGATTAAAGGAACCTGTCATGCTGAAATGGTATAAGATCTGTAGGGGATGTTGTAGAGCAGAGAAGTTGATCAGACTGATAGACATATCTGTGGGAAGAGAGTCAGCAAAACTGGCATTTTATGCAGTGAAAAGTCCTGCCGTATGTACACTAGTCCAGTGGGCGGTCCTACTAAGTGATTGACAGTTCCCTGTATGACCATGCAGGCAAAGATAGCTGTCAATCACTAGTAGGACCGCCCACTGGACTCATCTGTACAAACAGCAGGATTCCACTGAATAAATTGATACAGGAAAAACATCTATCTTTGTACCGTATTAGCCAGTAGATAGAAGAGTATTTAGATTTGAGAGTCCTCAGTGGTTGATACCATCTTTTCCGTTAGCCATTAAAAGGTAACAAATTGCAGGCTTTCCAGACTACTCAGGTCTCAGGTCTGCCTGATGAAGAAGCCTGAGTCGTCTGGAAAGCTTGCAATTTGTTACCATCTTTTCCGTTAGCCATTAAAGGTATCAACCACTGAAGACTCTCAAATCTAATGAATAAATTACAATTTATACTGAATCTTCTCCCACAAACCTATATATCGTTCTGCTCAGTTTCTCATAGATAAAACCTGTACATCTGAATGGGGCTTTAATGTTGTTATTACAATCATGTAACCGCAGATCACAAAATCTTTCATATGATCATTTTTTTAACACCTAAAACCCCAATGGATATTTATGTTTACTAAAGGATTCCTTCCCCATTCTTTTGGCAGCTCTTCTTTAGGTATGGACACAGACCGGCATCCGGCATAAAGACATCTGGAGACTTTTCCTTTTTCTGTGATATTGGATAATCTTGTTCATTTCTAACGCTTTAAATCTTTCAAATTCTTTCTGAAAAATGTATCATAAAGGGACTTTCTCAGGTCAGTTTTGCTTGTGGTTGTGTTACCATTATTTGTGCCAAATGTATCAAAGTGTTGCACAATGTTTGATAAATGTTTATGTAGCACTTCCATCTATCTTTATTTATTTTACTCACTTATATGGCGCCATTAATTTCACAGCACTTTACAGACATTATCATCACTGCCCCCATCGGGGCTCACAATCTACATTCCCTATCAGTATGTCTTTGGAGTGTGGGAGAAAACCGGAGAACCCGGAGGAAACCCACGCAAACACAGGGAGAACATACAAACTTCTTGCAGATGTCGTCCTTGGTGGGATTTGAACCCAGGATCCCAGTGCTGCAAAACAACAATGCTAACCACTGAGCCACTGTGTATCTTTATCCACTTTTAACGTCACCCGTCGTTCTTAGACCTGTGTGGCTTACCAAGCCCAATTTCTAAAAGTTGCAAGAGTGCTGTAAAATAGGAAGCTGCACATTTTTGCGCAAAAATTATGCGTCACAAAAGTTTTTTGCTTTTTTTTAACACCAAAAATTGATGTCAATTCCTCGCTACATTGCCCCTTTTCCAGCCACATTTTGTAGAAAAAAATAAAAAGACAAGGTACAGACAGCGGAGTTAAATTTACCTACAGGAATGATTTTGATCTGGAGCGCATCGTACCCGGATACAGTCACTAGCGGGAACGTCAAACATCTTCTCAATTTGTTTCTCCACCCTTTCCGGATCTGCATTCTTCAAGTCTATCTAAAAGCAAAAGTATAAATACTAATTATTTATCAAAGCTGGACAACATCTAGAAACCATATAAGAAAACTGGCTTAAAATATAGTGTGAACAAGAGTTTAGGGAGAGATGTACAACTGGCACTGGCCTATAAAAGGGATTGTGTAATCGTACAAAACTAGCAAAAATGGAAAGTGCCTGGAAAACAAGGAACGTGCAATTTACCTCTTAGTAAAAATCCTATGCTTTCTCAAGAACAGAGGAATTTTAATTTCATAATTTTTTAATCAAATAATTTTTATTGAAAAACTCAAACTACAAATATTCCATGTTTCAAATAACATACATGACATAGTAATTCCATAGTAAAAATATGAACAAAGTATCTGAACTTCAATTCCCATAACCCACCCTAAACCCAAATCCCAACACTCCAGAGAGAACCATTTTCAGAGCAGTTCTAGAATAACGGACTATAGCATTCGTAGAAGGGGAAGAAGATAAAAAAGTGACTAACAAAGGGGTAGCAGCGTTTTAATGTTATCATTTACAGCTTGATGCCTGAGCCGGGGAGTGCACGCTGAAAACTGTTGCAGGCTGCTGTAATCACAGGACACAAGCAAACAGCATGGCATTTCCTATCAGCAGGGAGGAAGTAAAGGGCGACAGCAATGAAAGTCTCCTCCTACTCCGCTCCATATTGAAATGAATAGTGTGCATCCTACAAATGAGATGCATACAGCAAACAATTGATTTTCCATACATAGGTTTTGAGTTGACCACTGGATATACACATGTGTATCACTAATTACCAGAACTGGAAATCGAAAAAAAAGACGAGCAAGTTTGGGGTGAATCCAGCCTTCATTACTGCACAACCGCTCAGAGGGATCGGTACTAGGAACAGCAGGAGTGCCGGCGATGTTCACAGATTTACCTGCTGCGGGACTGAAGGAGTCTGATCGTGCTCGGCTCGAAGCTTTTTACCTTGTTTACGACAGGAATAATTGAAAGCTGTGCTTCAAAGGCGAGGAAGAAGTTTGCCACCGTCTATTAGAAAATAGACAAACTTAGGATAGAAACAATATGAACATATACCCTGCTATAAGTAAGTAAAAAGCAATAGGAAATATATATAATATAGGGTACTTAGTAAACATGTTGTTTGATTAAAAAAAAGGCATCCCACCAGCACCAAGGTGTACCCAGTCAGTTATGTGAAGTATATAATAAAATACACTTTAGTACAATATTAGTATCTTGTCCCTTTAAATCTGCAGCTACTTCTGTCACCATGGTAACTGCATTCATACTCGGCCAATAGGATTGCTCGGTTTGAATTTGAAGAAAAAAAAAAAAAGTTCTATATGGTCAGTTTGTTCCATCTCATCTGAGTGTGAAGACAGACACCTGCGATCAGCGAGATTATAGGTATAACACGTGATATAATATAACGGACGGAGCCACATCCCATCACACGCACTCAGCGACCACAACTGACAGGAATCAGCACATTTATCAGAGGAGAAGTCATTATTCCCCAACACATGATAAGTGACAACTTCTAGATCTGCTGGGAACCCAACTAATCCCTGCTAGTACCTCCCCGGACCACCGCTCCATTCATTCTCTATGCAGGAGAAAGCGGAGTACAGCGCCCCCCATAGAGAATGAACGGACCGGCGGTTGAACATTTGCACTTCGCTCACTTCTATCTATAAGTGCTGTTCTGCTGATTGGGTCATAGCGGCCAAACCCACCGATCTAAGAGTCATCACCTATCCAGAGATCAGTGAGAACTTGTTCCAACTAGACATCCCCTTTAATGGAAGAGATCACATATCTAACAGCCAATCCTATTCATTCCCAATCTTCCCTGTGCCCAGTAATGCCCCTGGGTATATCGCCACTATGAGCCAATCACCAAACCCTCTGCTGACTGTTCCCCATGTTTTATAGAGCTTGGAGACGTTTCTACAAGAGAAGATCTCAGCGGCCACCATGGGGATGGGTTACTCTGCCAGCGATGGAGCAGGTAGTATCCACCAGCCTGTGATATTTCACCTTCCTCCATATTCTGCTGTTACATGCGTTTCTTCAGCTTTACCTCTTCCCAACAGAACCAATTGATGTTTTTTCTGTTTTTTCCTTCGCTTTTTCCAAGGGCTATAACTTTTTCATGTCTGTCCACATAGTGTGAGGTCTTGTTATTTTGTAGGATGAGCGGTACTTATAAATCACACCATTCATTTACCACATAGTACTAGAAAACGGGGAAAAAAGTCCAAGTGCAGTAAAAGTGCGAGGAAAAAAAAAGCCTGACCCTGTTTTTCTGGGAAGGGTTTTAACGGCGTACATAGTGTGGTAAAAATGACCTGGTAATAGGATCCTACTCCTCAGTGTGATTACAGCAAGACCAAACTTCTCCAATAGTTTTGGCAAAAGAAAAAAACTTATTTTTGATGGTGTCACCATTTTTTCTGAGACCCGTAACATTTTCATTTTTCGGGTTGATGGAGCTGTGTGGGGGCTTATTTTTTGAAGGGCAAGAGGACTTTATTGATAACATTTTGGGACACATATGACATGGTCATCGCTTCTTACAGGGTTTTCTGCAGTATTTTGGCGAACGAAAAAAATGTAATTTTGTCTTTTTGAATTTTTTTCTGTGTTCACTGATCGTTTGTTTTTTATATTTGGATATATTGTATTTCTCTGAAAGAGACCATACCACAAATGTGTATATTTTTATTATCTTTATTTTTAGTGGGAGGTGAGCTGAACGTGTGGGGTTTTAATATTTTAAACTTTTTTTATTTTTTTTAATTTTCACTGCATTTGTATACATTATCTGATTGCTTGTGCTATATACAGCGATACCACAGTAATGCTCCATATAGCAAAATCACGGTCTTCTTTACAGCCCAAATGAAGCTTTATGATGACAGGCACGGAGGCTTCAGCAGACCCCCGGATGTCATAGCAGTCCATCTGCACCCTGTGATCGCGTCACAGGAGCGCCGGTGGGCGCATGGAACGATGCGACCCAATGCCGGTGCACTGTTAATGCTGCTGTTAGTGATTGACAGCAGCACTGAACAGGTTAACAGTGGTGGGCAGATCTTCGCTCCACTCGCAGCTCTTAGAGGCAGGTCCTGGTTGTTTGTTACAGCCATTATCTGCCATGTACGGGGCGAGCTGACTCTGCTCCATACACCAGCTACTGACTTATACCATACACGTACGGCAGATGTTGGTAAGGAGTTAAAGCGGTTGTCCAGATTTGGGGTCATTTGTTTTTTTTACTTTAATGCAAGTATTTGGGGCTAAAATTGATTTCTGTAATTGAGTTTCATTAAAAATGTTGCCTTCTGTAGCATCTGTGCTGCACTGTCTATTCCTGGCTGCAAAATTAGCTAACTGAGAATCTATCAGTGAGCTCCTTCTGACAGTCTTAAGGAGGATCATTTGTGGCCTGCTGGAGGTCATTTTGCAGGGCTCTGGCAGTGCTCCTCCTGTTCCTCCTTGCACAAAGGCGGAGGTAGCGGTCCTGCTGCTGGGTTGTTGCCCTCCTACGGCCCCCCTCCATGTCTCCTGGTAGCGTCTCCAGCCTCTGAACACTACGCTGAGACACAGCAAACCTCGTTGCCACAGCTCTCACTGATGAGCCATCTTGGATGAGCTGCACTACCTGAGCATCTTCTGTGGATTGTAGAGTCCGTCTCATGCTACCACGAGTGTGAAAGCACAACCAACATTCAAAAGTGACCAAAGCATCAGCCAGAAAGCATTGGTACTGAGATGTGGCCTGTGGTCCCCACCTGCAGAACCACTCCTTTATTGAGGGTGTCTTGATAATTGCCAATAATTTCCATCTATTGTCTATTCCATTTGCACAACAGCATGTGAAATTGATCGTCAATCAGTGTTGTTTCCTAAGTGGACAGTTTGATTTCAGAGAAGTTTGATTTACTTGGAGTTATATTCTGTTGTTTAAGTGTTCCCTTTATGTTTTGAGCAGTGTACATAAAAAAATTACTGCAGCTTTAATGCTATTTATTACGTCTCAGGTAACTGTGACTAACTATACAGCATCAAAAATACCAAAAAGCTTAAATCTCCAATGGAAGCCAATAGCACCAGTGAGAACACGGCATAAGCGTAATCCAAAGGAAGAGGGGGACATTATTCACTCCAGTTTGCTGCGGCCCCTCGGGAGTATAGGTTGCTGCACGGTAGTCTGCATTCTGTGTAAAACAGGAAAAACACTTTTACTTAGCGGGATGAGGTCAGTAATGGCGCTCTGTCAGTTGAGGGTTGCGTTTCCTGAGAAGAGGGCAGAAGAGGGCAGAAGAGGGCAGAAGAGGGCAGAAGAGGGCAGAAGAGGGCAGAAGAGGGCAGAAGAGGACAGAAGAATCGATCCTACAACATAAAGGAAGAAGCAGAACAACATCTGCCATTACATCAAAAGGTATTTGAGAGGAAAGAGGAACACCATGTGGACCATCCTGCTGGGACCTCTCTGCCGATATCATCATACGGCAATACCGGCTGGTAAGTAGAAATCCACCAAAGTAATAATAGCAGGATAGTAGTAATCTAGAGGTAGTATATCAGTATTAGTGTAATTTGAGTAATACTACTAGTGATAATAGTAAGAAAGTAATAAAATAACAGTAGTAATAGTAGTAGGTAGAATAACAGTGTGATCCAGGGTTCTAGGACTGATCGCCTTTTCTCGGGGTCAAGAAGGAATTTTTCCGCTGTGACACAAATTGACTGAAGGTGTCCTGAGGTTTTTGCCTTCTTTTGGATCAACACTGTAGGTATAGGGTAGTATTAGTAGTAATAGGAAAGAAGAATAATACCGTAATAAGATAGCAGGTTATTATTATTAATAATAAATATAAACTAGTTATATCTATAGAAAGAACAAAGAGTAAATAAAAATAATTATAGACGTAGTTCAATCAATACTGTAATATTAAATAGTTATAGAAAAATTAGAGTAGTACTTTAATAAGAAAGCAGGACATAAGACAAAATATATAAAAAAAATTATATTAAAAACTGTAGAAGTACATTTAGTACAGCAATAGTAATTACATAACTAGTAACATAATTAGGTTTGATCCAGGGTTCTAGGACTGATCGTCTTTTCTCGGGGTCAAGAAGGACTTTTTCCCCTGTAACACAAATTGGCTGAAGGTGTCCTGGGTTTTTTGCCTTCTTCTGGATCAACACTGTAGGTATAGGGCAGTATTAGTAGTGATAGGAAAGAAGAATAATACTGTAATAACATAGCACAATGTTAATAATAACCATCTCAAATATTTAGATTTATAAAAACAAATTAAAATAACTCCAGTAGTACAATAATTAGCGTAATATTATATAACTTGTAATAATATTATTAGGTTTGATCCAGGGTCCTAGGACTGATCGCCTTTTCCATAGGTCAAGAAGGATTTTTTTCCCCTAGGAAACATATTGGCGTTAGGTGTCCTGGGGTTTTTGCCTACTTCTGGATCAACAGCTTTAGGCAAAGGGATTTTAGTAATACCATTATTAGAATCACAAGTATAATAAAAAAAAATTAATTAAATTTTTTTAATTAGTGTTATAACAGTTACAATTAATTGCATTATTGAAATAATAATAAGTAGTAAAAATGGTGGTAATAATAATACAAAAAACTAGTCCCAGTTACTAAGTTAGTGTAGTGTTAGTGTAGGGACCCATCTGAAGAGGTCGCCTTGACGTTGGCAGATGGGCTCGCACAATTTGCTCAAAATGTGCGCTAAGAACCTCATATTTCTATGTATAGGAGATCTAGCAGTAATTCCATTCAGGAGATAGATATCTGTGTACACACACACACTTTGTTATATAATTTTGTGCAGCACACAGTGCAGGGATACAGGTACAGGGCGAGAGTGTTACAGTGATATTATAACTCGGCCTAAAGGATAAAATGCTGATAACTACAGATCCTGGAAACACATCCGAAACTAGACCTTGTAAGTAACTGGTTCCCAGCTAGTGGTGAATATGTACAGGGCAGTCTGGTACCAAGACCCGCTCTATAGGACACATTATCATCAGGCAGGTCCTGTCAGGGTTCTTACAAGATCGGCGGCAGAAGTGTGGCTGTATAACACAGTCCTGCTCCAGCCACCGACAGTGGAGCCAACCCGGATCCTGGCAGCTTAATCCACTGTATGACACAGTAGGGGGCTTCCACAGCATTTAGGCACTTTAGACAGGAGAGGGAGGCGCGATCATGGTGCTGATGAGTTTCTATGGCAGCCGAGATCTAACAATGGACCCCATGACGGCCATCTTACTGCTCCTATTAGACCCCGGCTGAGGAAAGGTCTATGAGGACACCGGTCAGACTTATGTCGCCTGCTCTGCACATATTAGAAATGCCTAGGGCTGATTAGTTTGCCATTTGTAAATCTGATCCAGCAGTGCTGGGCTACCACTGACGTGATCAGGGCTATTGAGCTCCTAGATTGGGCAGAGGAGCTCAGTCTTCAGCAGGAGCTGGCCGAGGAGAGCGGAGCAACTTGCATGGGGCTGCTGCACAAGAAGTAACTCAAAAGGTGGAGATTTACCCGGAGACGTGGTGCCCGGGCTGTGATCTGCTGTGCAGGCTGCATAGACGATGCCTCCTAGGACCCGAACTTCACCCCTAACAGGCACAGTAGAGCTCGGACCGACAAGTTCTTTTGCATTGGAGGAGAGACCCTTTTCGATATCTGACCAGGTCCCCTGGGCTCCCCACCCTCTGGGACTCGCATCTGTGGTAATTGTGCTAGCGACCCCAAGTACCCAGGGAACCCCTCGAGATTGGTGGCAGGATGAGCCCAACCTCTATAAAGATTTTACTGACCGGGGTGATAAGGACATCGTCCCTTCCAAGTGCCCTTAAGAGAAACTTCATTATGTATCAGATCCCACTGTAAAACCCTGGAATGGTATTGTGCTCACAGAACCCACGATATCAGGGTACCCAACAGGTACATTGCACCTCCAAGGGACATGACCGAATTTGCTATGGCTTTCTTCACCTGGCCCCTCATTTATTGTATTTTAGCTTCCGGGAGGTAGCACTCTTGAGATTCGCAATCCCCAAAAACTGCTGAACTGTCGAGTAATCTGGATCGTGTGCTCGCGATTCCAGACGAAATCCATGACAGTGATGGCAGGGTGAGATATTGCGTGATCTCCCCGGTGTCGTCTCTGAGGAATCCCTGACGCTGCGCATTAAAAAGAATATTGCACAGTGACAAGATCCTGCTGAGCAACTGAGTTAGAATTGACACATGCGCAGAGTAGCAGGGACTAGCCCATCCCCTGAAACAGGCATCACTGATGACGCTTCATTCAGGGTGGGGAAAGAGGCAGCAGCAGGGACCGCAGCCTCTGCTCCCTGATCACGTCCGTCTTCATATCCCAGGATGCACTGGGGATTTTCAAACTAAATGTTATCAAACAGGAAGTTGGTAAAAAAAAACAAATGAATACACACATACAAACACACCCCAGTTAGATAAATTTAGATTAACTTTTAATTAAAGTATATTAGAAAAGCAATTACCGTATTTTTCGGACTATAAGACGCACCTAGGTTTTAGAGGAGGGAAAAAAAAAAAAAAAATTAAGCAAAAAATTGTTCATGATGCACTTTTAAGGGGGAGGGGGTCTTCTGGTATAGGGGTAATACCCAATTCTGACAATATCCCCTATCCTGGTATATATGCCCAACCCCCTTCCTTTTATACGTGGCCATCATCCCCGTCCAGGTACGCACGGCGGCCATCATCCCCGTCCAGGTACGCACGGCACCCCTCATCCCCATCCTGGTATGTATGGCCCCCTCATCTTTATCCTGTTTTGTATGGCCCCCTCATCCATACCCTAATATGCATGGTCCCCCTAATCCCCATCAGGCTGCACATAAAAAAAAAAAAATAAACACTTATACTCACCTTTCTTCTCTCTCCATGTGAGCCGCACGTCACTGCCATGCGCGGCTCACATGGAGAGATCAGCTGCCGGAAGTCACTGCTCCCCACGCCGGGTCTGTGTGCGCGGGGAGCAGTGACTTCTCTCCTTCATAGCCGGCACACAGCTTGGCCGCGCTGCGGCTCCTGCCGGGCTATAGCGTGTGCCCGCTTATTAAAAGGCATGAATATTCACCCCCTCCCCACGCCCATGAGCGTGGAGAGAGGTTGAATATTCATGCCCTTTAACAGCGGGCACAGGCGATTCCGGCAGCAGCAGGAGCCGCAGCGCGGCTACACTGTGTGCTGCTATTAAGGAGCAGTGAATATTCATTTTCTTTAGCAGCAGGGACAGTGTAGGCTACACCGCTGCCTCCTGTGCCCCGCTCCTCCACAGCTACCACTCCTCTCACACCCCACAATCTATAATATAACCGGGGATGCGGGTCTCTGTCCAAAGCCTCGATAGACTGCGCATGCATGACGCGCAGTCTGGCTCCAGACAGAAGACCGCATCCAGCCGTTACAGGTAAGAGGTGTATGGCGTCAGAGATCGCGGTTGTGTGTAGGCACTGAACGCACACTGCGATCTCCGGCGCCATACTTACCTGACCGGGAAGAGCGTTGCCGTGGCGCCTCTCTTCAGCGGAGACCGGGGGCAGAGTGAGACGTTGGATCGGCGCGTGCGCATAGCGCTATCCGGCGCCATTTTTATGAAGACACATTTACAGTGTGTCTTCAGCAAATTGGCGCCGGTCGGCGCTGTGCTCTGTCGCCGCACTCCTCCCCCGGCCTCCGGCAGAACAGGACGCTGCAGAGCTGGAGTACAGAGAAGAAAGGTGAGTATAACTGTTTATTTTTTTGGGGATGTGTGTATAGTGGGGGGGGATTAGGGAAGCCACGCATTCCGGGATTGGGGATGAGGGAAGCCACGCATACCGGGATTGGGGATGAGGGGAGCCACGCATACCGGGATTGGGGATGAGGGGAGCCACGCATACCGGGATTGGGGATGAGGGGAGCCACGCATACCGGGATTGGGGATGAGGGGAGCCACGCATACCGGGATTGGGGATGAGGGGAGCCACGCATACCGGGATAGGATGGCGGGGGCAGCACAAATACCAGGAGGGGGATACATACATATACACACACACACACACACACACACACACACACTAAAAAACGCACCCCCCATTTTCCTCCAAAATTTTGGAGGAAAAAAAGTGCGTCTTATAGTCCGAAAAATACGGTAGATTATTAAATTAAATAGAGATTTAGGATTAAATCAGTGTAGGGTACGGACAACCCCTTTAATGTTAATTGAAATCAAAACAGTTCCCCGTTGTATTAATAAGGCAGTGATTCCAACTGTATTACCACTGGGAGATCCCCAACTCACACTCCTATTTCCCGAGTGTCTTCCACGCCAAGCTTGGTTATGGAGGCTTTGGATTACCATCCATACTGTTCAGCACAGATCATACTTCTTAGGTCTTCATCGATCCCCCAGAACACAGCCCTGCATTACCGCGTCCTTCAGGCTTTGTCCAATTATTTTCTCCAAATTTGTTTGCCGATCAGTGGCAAGAGGCTGTTGAGCTACTCAATCTCCTTGTTCCTTTGGAAAATTGGCACACTCTTGCATATAACAGTAGAGAATGGCCAAATCTTACGGAGACACTGGTAGATCGCAACGAAACATGGAGAGAGCAGATGTTCAGCAGTGAACTTGGAGTCTCCCTCCTCTATGAAGCTTTGCCGTACACATCTGACTTACTCGTGAGGATTTCTTGTAATTCACATGTGCAAAAATAGTTCAATCCACAACTAAAATGCTTGAACCAACTCGTGGAAAACTGGATAAAGATAGATAAAAGGCACATTACCTGTGGGTAGCCCAAGTGTGAAGTAATTGTCAGGTCCAGGATTGAACTGGGCGATGCGATTACTTATGTATTTTGCTGCCTGTTCGCTGGCCAGGGCATAGTCATCAAGAATCACCAGCCGCATGATTGTGCCCACAAGCTCTCGCCTGGCAGCATGTGGCTAACAAACTGAAAAGAGAAGCGACACACAAGATAAGAGGTGACAATAATATACAAAAGAGGTAACACAATAATACACAGTCGTCAAGTTTGGAGACTGAAACACATTCTGGCTTTCATAAAGTTTGCTGCTTCAGTTTTTATAGTGTCAATTTGCATTAACTGTAGATTGTTATGAAGAATGATCAGATGAATTGTTAAAAAAAAAAAAAAAAAAAATGCATATTAATTTTTTCCCAAGGAAATTACTTAACCACAAAACCCCCATTTCCACAGTCATGCTTACTGAATTACAAGAGCAGGCTGGTGCTTCAAATCATGGTCTTCTGATTACCTTCAAGGAAACATGTGCAGTCATCATTGCTTTGCAGGCAAGGACATTGCTGCTTGTAAGATTGCCCCTAGATCAACCATTTATCGGGTCATTAAGAATTTAGTCTGCGGTGCATCATATACGTGCTGTGACGGATCAGCTCTTGGGTAGGCGCAGGTTCACACAGGAATGCAGTCCGCAGGTTTCAAAACAAACTGGTGGTTTATTAAATGTCCATAAACCAACCAGGAAAACAAAACATAACAGCTCTTTCAGCTGCTCGTAAAACTCGGCCCTTCAATCCGGGCCCACTAACTCCCTACACTATGTGTGCTGGAGCCTGCTTCTCCGGGTCCTACATCACCAAAGCTTGGCACTTCGGGGACACATACCTCCCGTCCACGACCTGTCCGGCAGCAACCTTACACCCCCCCCCCTCTGCCCAAAGCAGGGGGGGCTTGGCACCTTCTGCCACCATACAATAGATACACAAAAGGTATAACGCAGTGTTTCCCAAACCCCATCCTCACAGACCCCACAGGTCATATTTTCAGGATCTCCTTAGTATTACACAGGTGATTGAAGTATCATCAAGGCATCAGGAATTCTCTCACCTGTGTAATACTAAAGAGATTCTGAAAACATGACCTATGGGGGTCCGTAAGGATGAGGTTTGGGAAACACTGCTATAACAGAACAAAACTAAAAATAACCAGTCCATAAAGCACGGCATCAGCCGTTTAAATGTAGTGCTTTTCTCTGCCTCCAGCAGACTGAGCAGCACATGCAAGGTTTGCTCACCTTGCACAACACACAGCACCACTGAGACAGGCGCAGCTGTCTTAAATCAGGCCTTCCAAGACCTGGACTGGAGGTAAGTGAGCAGCTGTTTCCCCCCAACTCTTTCAGCTGCTCTTGAAACCCGGCCCTTTAATCCGGGCCCATTAACTCCCTCCCAGCACTATGTGTTCTGGAGCCTGCTTCTCCATGTCCTACATCACCGAAGTTTGGTACTTCGGGGACACATACCTCCCGTCCACGACCTGTCTGGCAGCCACCTTACATTGTGTTGCACTGAGTTAGACCAGAATTGAACCAGAAGATAACTGAAGGTAACTGCACAGCCAGAGTAAAAAATGTTTCTCTTTGTTTTCACTCTCACCCCTATAGTCCTACACGTTCTACTAACCCTTCTCATCCCTACACCTAGTAATGAACTGGTCATCTCTCCCTCCATCTCACCTCCTCCTCAGATCTGTTCCTCAACATACAATCCTCTGTCTCCAAACACAGACAGCCACCTCACGCTCTCTCCTGCTGCTCCTCACTGCTGGCGATATCTCTCCAAATCATGGCCCTCCTCACCACATCCCCACAGTCACTTCTACCTCTCATCCACAATCTATCAAATTTCCACAACCTTTCTAACCCTATACCCATTGCCCATCCCCCGCTTCCCCAATCCCACTAACAGGAGCTCTATGGAACGCTCTCTCCATCTGCAACAAACTTTCCTACATCCATGACCTTTTCATTACTAACAAACTTTCCTTCCTTGGCATCAATGGTACCTGACTCACCCCCTCTGACATGGCGTCTCCAGCTGCACTTTCATACGTTGGATTCCACCTTTCCCACACCCCATCAGCAAGCATGGCAAAGGAGTTTGTTTTCTCCTGTCAGATAACTGTACTCTGCTGCCCGACTAATCCACCTGTCACCCCCGCTATTCCCTGGCCTCTCCCCTCTGTCAATCCCTTCGCTGGCTCCCCATTATCCAGAGACTCCAGTTGAAAACCCTAACCATGACATACCAAGCCATCCACAACCTGTCTCCTCCATATAACCGTGACTTAGTGTCCCGGTACTTACCTGCACGCAACCTCCAATCATCACAAGATCTCCTTCTCTACTCCTCTCTTATCTCCTCTTCCCACAATCGCACGCAAGATTTCTCCCATGCATCCCCCTACTCTAGAACTCGCTACCCCAATATATCAGACTGTTGCCAACCGTGGAAACCTTCAAAAGGAAGCTGAAGACCCACCTCTTCTAACAAGCCTACAATCTGCAGTAACCACCGCTCCATCATACCACTGCACGACCAGCTCTACCCTCACCTACTGTATCCTCACCCATTCATTGTAGACTGTAAGCCCTCGCGGGCAGGGTCCTCGCTCCTGCTGTACCAGTCGGTGATTCGTTTTTGTTCAAGATTATTGTACTTGTTTTTTGCTATGTATATCCCTTTTCACATGTAAAGCTCCATGTAATAAATGGCACTATAATAAATAATAACTTAATAGGGGGAGGTTAATTTGCTGTGAAGAATTCAGGACTCCGAAGAAAGTCCAGCAAGTCCCTGTATCACCTCCTACATAGGATTCAGCTATGGAATTGGTTCAACATCTGTGCAGAGCTTGCTCAAGAATGGCAGCAGGCAGGAGTCAGTGCATCTGTACACACCGTGAGGAGAAGGATTTTGGAGGCTGTGCTGGTGTCAAGTAGGGCAGCAAAGAAACCACTTTTCTCCATGAAAAAGATTAAGAACAGGATTATAAAATGCAGTAAACTACAGTGATTGGATTACAGAGGACTGGGGTAAAGTTATTTCCCTGATGAAGGCCCCCTTCAAACTGTTAGGGACATATGGAAGAATGAATGTCCGGAGAAGAAAAGCTGAGCGCTACTTTGAGTCCTGTGTTATGCCAACAGTAAAGCACCCCGAGACGAGTCATGTGTGGAGTTATCCATCATCAAAAGGGAGTGGGCTCACTCACAATTATACCTAAGAACACAGCAATGCATATACCAGCATGACGGAGAATATGTCACAAGGCAAAAGTGACAACCAAGTGTCTGGGTAACTGACATTTTGGGTTCATGGCCAGTAAACTCTCCAGATCTCAATTCGATTGTGGTCACTCCTCAAAAAGCGGGTGGACAAACAGAAATGTATGTAGTGAGCTCCTAGCACTGATTAGACAAAAATTGTCCGTCGTCAGTCAGGATTTGGCCCAGCAGCCGATATCCAGCAGCCAAGGCGAAGGGAACGAGTCTTGAAAAATAAGGGTCAACACTGAATATTGAATCTTTCCATAAACTTGATGTATTTGTCAATAAAAGTGTAAAACTTATAAAATGCTGATAATTGTACTACAGTAACCACAGAAACATCTGACTAAAAGATCTAAAAACACTGAAGTGAACACCAAAATTTCTATCAGTCACAAGACTTTTGGCCAGAACTGTACATAAAGTGACACAAAACAAGATACAAGACATAGGTCAAAAAAAATTCTCCATCTTCTTCGTTACGTCAATCTGTGAAAAATGGGACTGCACTCAGATGTCATCTGAGTGCAGTGCGATCTTTTCCAAGAACTCATTAACTTGTATGGCCGAGCGTGATCCGAATATTAGATGAAACTCAAGCATAGTGATTTTTGTCCTCGGACAGACTGTCTATCGGGCCGTGCACATGTCCGATTTTTCTTCTTGGACAAACACTAGTCACAGTGCGATTCAATGTTTTGTCAGATCGCACTCCGACCGAAAACACTGCTATCTGGACCTGCCTTAACATTGCAACGCTAACAATAGTGATCTCAGCAAGGACTGCTGGGAGATTTCAGCTCAGAAGCCTGCAGATCTCTGAACGCAGCTCTAGACTATCACTGGCTGTAACTCAGGATTAGTAATCGATACGTTTTTCGAAAGTTACACAATAAACTATAATAAATTACTCTCATGTGAACACAAATTCTAAAGGAGAACTCTAACACTAAGATATTAACTTAAGGAGGAATTCACACCTCCGTGGTGGGATCCGAGGACCCGGCCCGGCTCTCCGGACCTGATCAGTGCCTCATCCATTCCTAGGAGGTAATCACAGATCAGCACTGGTGACCCAGCGGTTGTCAGGTCTGAGCTCGCTCCGTGGAGCACAGATGTGTGAATTCAGCCTTACAGAAGTTGTCCCAGAGTAGAAAGCCAGAGCTGTTGGATTACAGCGCCACCCCTGGGCACAGGCTGTGTGTGGCATTACAGCTCAGCACCTGTCACGTCACTAGACCGGAGCTGTAGTACCAGACACAACCTGTGGCCAGGACTGGCGCTCTGTGTTCCTTTTTCTCATGGACAAACCCTGTGCAGAAAAATACAGAATCCAGGAACCTCCAAACATGGCAGACATCGCCAAGTTCTAACAGTGCATAATGGGCGC
Source organism: Phyllobates terribilis (assembly GCF_046119375.1). Classification (NCBI taxonomy): domain Eukaryota; kingdom Metazoa; phylum Chordata; class Amphibia; order Anura; family Dendrobatidae; genus Phyllobates; species Phyllobates terribilis. The sequence continues at coordinate 496,230 of NW_027363528.1, read as the reverse complement.
AGCTCCAGCCATACTGTCAGTGACTGGAAACCTGGTTCATAGTCCAACTGCTGACAGGTGAGAGGCTGCGGCTCCCTGTAATCACCGGCTCTGACCCGTCACCGACCATTGCTGCTCTACAGCAGTCTATGTGCCGCTCTCTATAGTGCAGGGGACTAACCACATCCACAGGAAGCCAGGGTGCCCCCCCCCGGACTGAGACTGCCCCCCAGGAGCTCAGTGTGGGGTGCGCAGTCATCCGCCATGTCTCCCCAATACTCAGCAGCCTCACCACCCACCACTCGCTCTGCAGCCTCCTCCCTGGTAAACGCTAGAATGTATGGGCTCCTTCCAGGTATGACGTCGTTTCCGTGGGCGTGTCCTGACTTCATTATGGGCGTGTTCTAGTTTAGCACCAGACGCCATAGTTTCATGCAGAAAGTGATACGGTGAAGCTTCAGGAGGAGGTCAGTGCTGGGCTCTGGGGGGGTGCTGTGGGCTTTGGGTGGTCTGGGATGATGATGATTGATGATGATGCACGCGTGTGGGGGCTCTGGGAGCTCTGTGGGGATGCTGCCGGCTCTGGTGGGGACTCTGTGGGCATGCTACGAGCTGGTGGTGGCTCTGGAGGGATGCTGCTTGCTTGTGGGGGCTCTGTGGGGATGCTGGGGGCATGCTGCTGGCTGGTGGGGGCTCTGGAGGGATGCTGCGGGCTCATGGTGGCTCTGGAGGGTTGCTGCGGGCTCATGGTGGCTCTGGAGGGATGCAGCGGGCTGTGGTGGCATGTCTATTGCTCTGGTGGGGGCTGTGTGGGCATGCTGCGGGCTGGTGGTGGCTCTGGAGGGATGCTGCGGGCTTGTGGGGGCTCTGGAGGGATGCTGGAGGCATGCTGGCTGGTGGGGGCTCTGGAGGGATGCTGCGGGCTGGTGGTGCCTCTGGGGGGGATGCTGCGGGTCTGTGGGGGATGGTGGGGGCATGCTGTGGGCTGGTGGGGGCTGATGATGCACGCGTGTGGGGGCTCTGGGAGCTCTGTGGGGATGCTACGGGCTGTGGTGGCATGTCTATGGCTCTGGTGGGGGCTCTGTGGGCATGCTGCGGGCTGGTGGTGGCTCTGGAGGGATGCTGCGGGCTTGTGGGGGCTTTGGAGGGATGCTGGGGGCATGCTGCTGGCTGGTGGGGGCTCTGGAGGGATGCTGCGGGCTCATGGTGGCTCTGGGGGGATGCTGCGGGTCTGTGGGGGATGGTGGGGGCATGCTGTGGGCTTGTGGCTCTGGGGGCATGCTGCGGGCTCGTGGGTGCTCTATGGGGCTGGTGCGGGTTCTGTGGGAGCATGTTGCGGGCTCTGGAGGTAATCTGCGGGGGGGGGGATGATGCACCCGTGTGGGGGCTCTGGGGGGGGGGGGGTCGGATGATGCACGCGTGTGGGGGCTCTGTGGGGATGCTGCGGGCTGTGGTGGCATGTCTATGGCTCTGGTGGGGGCATGCTGCGGGCTGGTGGTTGCTCTGGAGGGATGCTGCAGGCTTGTGGGGGCCCTGGGTGCATGCTGCGGGCTCTGTGGGGATGCTGCGGGCTCTGGAGGTATTCTGGGGGGGGGATGCTGCGGGCTTGGTGATGCACGCTTGTGGGGGGGGCGGATGATGCACGCTTGTGGGGGGGGCGGATGATGCACGCTTGTGGGGGGGGGCGGATGATGCACGCTTGTGGGGGCTCTGGGGGGGATGATGCACGCGTGTGGGGGCTCTGGGGGGATGCTGCGGGCTGTGGTGGCATGTCTATGGCTCTGGTGGGGGCATGCTGCGGGCTGGTGGTTGCTCTGGAGGGAAGCTGCAGGCTTGTGGGGGCTCTGGGTGCATGCTGCGGGCTCTGAGTGCTCTGTGGGGATGCTGAGGGCATGCTGCGGGCTCTGGAGGTATTCTGGGGGGGATGCTGCGGGCTTGGTGATGCACGCTTGTGGGGGGGCGGATGATGCACGCTTGTGGGGGGGGCGGATGATGCACGCTTGTGGGGGGGGCGGATGATGCACGCTTGTGGGGGGGGCGGATGATGCACGCTTGTGGGGGGGGGGCGGATGATGCACGCTTGTGGGGGGGGGCGGATGATGCACGCTTGTGGGGGGGGCGGATGATGCACGCTTGTGGGGGGGGCGGATGATGCACGCTTGGGGGCGGGGCGGATGATGCACGCTTGGGGGCGGGGCGGATGATGCACGCTTGGGGGGGGCGGATGATGCATGCTTGTGGGGGCTCTGGGGGGGGGGATGATGCACGCGTGTGGGGGCTCTGGGAGCTCCGTGGGCATGCTACGGGCTGGTGGTGGCTCTGGAGGAATGCTGCGGGCTTGTGGGGGCATGCTGCGGGCTGGTGGGGGCTCTGGGGGGATGCTGCGGGCTGGTGGTGGCTCTGGGGGGGATGCTGCGGGCTGGTGGGGATGCTGGGGGCATGCTGCGGGCTGTGGTGGCATGTCTATTGCTCTAGTGGGGGCTGTCTAGGCATGCTGCGGGCTGGTGGGGGCTCTGGAGGGATGCTGCGGGCTCGTGGTGGCTCTGGGGGGATGCTGCGGGCTGGTGGTGGCTCTGGGGGGATGCTGCGGGCTGGTGGGGATGCTGAGGGCATGGTGGGGGCTCTATGGGCATGCTACGGGCTGGTGGTGGCTCTGGAGGGATGCTGCGGGCTGGTGGGGATGCTGGGGGCATGCTGCGGGCTGTGGTGGCATGTCTATTGCTCTGTTGGGGGCTGTGTGGGCTGGTGGTGGCTCTGGAGGAATGCTGCGGGTTTGTGGGGACGCTGGGGGGGGCTGATGATGCACGCATGTGGGGGCTCTGGGGATGCTGCAGGCTGTGGTGGCATGTCTATGGCTCTGGTGGGGGCATGCTGCGGGCTGGTGGTTGCTCTGGAGGGATGCTGCAGGCTTGTGGGGGCTCTGGGTGCATGCTGCGGGCTCTGGGTGCTCTGTGGGGATACTGAGGGCATGCTGCGGGCTCTGGAGGTATTCTGGGGGGGATGCTGCGGGCTTGATGATGCACGCTTGTGGGGGGGCGGATGATGCACGCTTGTGGGGAGGCAAATGATGCACGCTTGTGGGGAGGCAGATGATGCACGCTTGTGGGGAGGCAGATGATGCACGCTTGTGGGGAGGCAGATGATGCACGCTTGTGGGGAGGCAGATGATGCACGCTTGTGGGGAGGCAGATGATGCACGCTTGTGGGGAGGCAGATGATGCACGCTTGTGGGGAGGCAGATGATGCACGCTTGTGGGGAGGCAGACGATGCACGCTTGTGGGGGGGGCAGACGATGCACGCTTGTGGGGGGGGCAGACGATGCACGCTTGTGGGGGGGGCAGACGATGCACGCTTGTGGGGGGGGCAGACGATGCACGCTTGTGGGGGGGGCAGACGATGCACGCTTGTGGGGGGGGCAGACGATGCACGCTTGTGGGGGGGGCGGACGATGCACGCTTGTGGGGGGGGCGGACGATGCACGCTTGTGGGGGGGCGGACGATGCACGCTTGTGGGGGGGCGGACGATGCACGCTTGTGGGGGGGCGGACGATGCACGCTTGTGGGGGGGCGGACGATGCACGCTTGTGGGGGGGCGGACGATGCACGCTTGTGGGGGGGCGGACGATGCACGCTTGTGGGGGGGCGGACGATGCACGCTTGTGGGGGGGGGCGGACGATGCACGCTTGTGGGGGGGGGCGGACGATGCACGCTTGTGGGGGGGGGCGGACGATGCACGCTTGGGGGGGGGCGGACGATGCACGCTTGTGGGGGGGGGGCGGACGATGCACGCTTGTGGGGGGGGGCGGACGATGCACGCTTGTGGGGGGGGGGCGGACGATGCACGCTTGTGGGGGGGCGGACGATGCACGCTTGTGGGGGGGGCGGACGATGCACGCTTGTGGGGGGGGGACGGACGATGCACGCTTGTGGGGGGGGGACGGACGATGCACGCTTGTGGGGGGGGGGGGATGATGCACGCTTGTGGGGGGGGGGGGGATGATGCACGCTTGTGGGGGGGGGGGATGATGCACGCTTGTGGGGGGGGGGGGGGATGATGCACGCTTGTGGGGGGGGGGGGGATGATGCACGCTTGTGGGGGGGGGGCGTCCCAGCAAATGGCCCCCTGCAAACATTATATCCCCCCAGAGACCCCATAAGGAGAGTGTGCCCGCCCCCCTGCAGCCCCCTATTCAGCCCTGGCAGCCGGCAACATCACCATCCCCATGGCCTCATAGCTGAAATCATGGAACTTGTATTCAGCTTCCAAAAAGTCCACCAGCCTCACCTTCCAGGGCTCCTGCCTTTTCGAATAGCTAGATAAGATGATCTCTAATGCCATGGGGGGTAAGAGTATTTTGTTTCTGCAACAGAGGGCCAAATGCCCTCCTCCCAAGAGACGCACAGTCCAGTTATGGTCCTTTCGGAAATTTTCAGTGTAGAAAAGCAACCAAAAGGACAACACTCCGGCCCACCAGGAAAAGAAGAGACCTTCCTTTAGGCTAGCCCCCTCCTGGCATCAACGAACCCACCAGCGCTGGTCTGCCAGGCCCGGATCTAGAAGATTCCCACCTGGGATGTTTCTCGTGGTGGGCGGCCGTCTCCTTTGGTTCCGGGATGAGTGGCTCTCGGTAGTCAACAACGCTTGGGTCTGAGATGTTGTTGACTACAGCCACAAAATAGATTTTTCCACGCTGTCTTGTTTTCGAGACCAATTTCCCTAAAGACCCCCTTCCCTTATTCCTGGGTTTTTCAAGGCTATTGATTTGCTATCCAAAGCAGCATCATGATCTCAGTTCCAGGACGCTGAGACATCAGACACCGGAGGCAGGCCGAGGGGTCGGGGCAAAGCCAAAGACCTTACCCACAATCTTCCCATAAATGCACTTTTATTAAATTAGAATTATTTCTATACATAATGGTAAAATGTTATTTCTAGAATATTTCTACAATTAAACGTTTGAGATTTCTGTGGTAATGGTTATTTTGTTTCTTTTAAACCTGTTCTGAATGTAAATAAAACATTTCTCTGATTAAGTTTCCACATTGTATTTTAGCCTTTCATTTTACTCATAGGGCAGGAAAAGCCCATGATGCACCTGTGTAAACCATATAAAAGGTACTATAATAACATGGCTTAGACAGGTAACCCACTTTTCAAACAATGAAGTTCACTTGTACAAGCTGCATAGATGAAAACCTGCTTTAGGCTGTGTGCCCACGATGCAGAAATGCTCAGGATTTTATCCTGTGAGTTTCTGCATCTCCCTGGCAGAAAAAACGCATGCGGATTGTCCATGCGGATTGTGCATGCGGATTGTGCATGCTGTAAGGCAGCGCTAGTCATCATCCTGGGGAATACTTGCTGCAGCGCGTCAATTAATGCACACCAGCAATGTCTTTCCGGTTTTCACACTTCAGCAGTTTATTATACTTCATAAACCGCAGTTCACACATATAATGTCCACGAGCTCAAGTGGCAGACAGGCCCACTTGGCTTCAGATACAGCCTTCAGCAAGGTAATACTATAGCAATGTCCATATAACAAAGTGTATTACCTTTGTCAGGTTTTAGCTGCTTCAGTCCATTTGGTTCCGTCACCGCTGTGGCTCTAGAGTTTACCACACGTGGTCTCCAGCCCTTATCCCGTCCAAGGCCACTGGCATCTCTCACACACACAGATCCAGGCTCTGCCCTCCAGGACACTTATCCTCCAAAACCTCTGGCTCTCCAAGGCTTACTGGCATCACTTACACACACAAGGATCCAGGCTTCACCCTCCAGGAGTCCACCAAGCTTCATCAGGCCTCACACGGTGCCACACACACAGGTAACAGGCCTCAAGCCTCACGCCTATCACACCCCTTGCACCCCTGCATACTTCTGTCTCAAATTACCAGGGTTTTTATATCCTATAGAAACAGCCACAGGACCTGCGCTTATCTCACAGTCACATGTCCAGACCTTCTGTTGTGCAAAAGGACCTGTGTGATGTCACAGTCATGTGACCAGTCAGCTGAGGGAGGTACGTGGTCCGTCAAAACACACACTGAACCATTAAAGGGATGCCTGCTGCATCACAATGCGGATTGTGCATGCGGATTGTACATGCGGATTATGCATGCGGATTGTACATGCGTTTTGCTGCCAGGGACAAGCGGAAGTGAAGCGTTCTTCACTTGCATTTCCGCATGCGGGTTGTCAAGCGCTTTCCAAGCGATTTTAGCATCACTTGGAAAGTGTTTGACAACTTGGTCACACTATATAAATCCATGCAACCGGCAAGGATTTATATAGTGTGACCGAAAGAATGTTAAAAAAATAAATATATACTTACCCTCTGATGGCCCCCGGTGTCCTGCTTTCCCTCCGTTCTCCCTTGCCAGCAGCGATACACTGAAGGACCTGCCGACGTCAGCGTCGCGTGAGCTGTCACATGACTATAATGTCAGCACAGGTCCTTCAGTACATCGCGAACTGCCGGCATGAGAGGAGGAGTGCAGCGGGGGGCCGCCAGAAGGTAAGTATATATTTATTTTTTATTTTATTCTTTTTTTTTTCTTTGCAGTTTTCTATGGTACCCTGGTCCGGAGGAGTCTTCTCTCCTCTATACCTGGGTACCATCCGCACACTAGAACGCATGGAATGCGCATCTACATATACAGTGATGCGTAATCCATGCGATCTAATGCAAGTCAATGGCGGCGAAAATGCAGCACTTCCGCAAAATAATTGGTAGTGCTGTGTTTTTTTCCGCAATGATGATCCGCAGAGGAAATTTCCGCAGCATGTGCACAGCACATGCGGATTATCATTGGGGAACATGGCAGGCCTTCTACCATGCGTTTTTTAAGCGTTTCTGCAGCGTTTTTGCTTAAAAAATGCATCGTGGGCACACAGCCTTAAGGGAACCTGTCACCTGTTTTTCCCCATATAAAGTACGACCACCACCTGTATGCCCTAGAGTGCTGTAAAGAAGTCGGACGGTACTAGATTGTGCCTGCCGTTCTTCAGACCACACGAGAGGACGGTACTAGATAGTGCCTGCCGTTCTTCAGACCACACGGGAGGACGGTACTAGATTGTGCCTGCCGTGCCTCAGACCGCACGGGAGGACGGTACTAGATAGTGCCTGCCGCTCTTCAGACCACACGAGAGGACGGTACTAGATTGTGCCTGCCGCTCTTCAGACCACACGGGAGGACTGTACTAGATTGTGCCTGCCGTGCCCCAGACCACACGAGAGGACGGTACTAGATTGTGCCTGCCGTTCTTCAGACCGCACGGTAGGACGGTACTAGATTGTGCCTGCCGTGCCTCAGACCGCACGGGAGGACGGTACTAGATAGTGCCTGCCGTGCCTCAGACCACACGAGAGGACGGTACTAGATAGTGCCTGCCGTGCCTCAGACCACACGGGAGGATGGTACTAGATTGTGCCTGCCGTGCCTCAGACCACACGGGAGGACGGTACTAGATTGTGCCTGCCGTGCCTCAGACCACATGAGAGGACGGTACTAGATAGTGCCTGCCGTGCCTCAGACCGCACGGGAGGACGGTACTAGATAGTGCCTGCCGCTCTTCAGACCGCACTGGAGGACTGTACTAGATTGTGCCTGCCGTGCTTCAGACCACACGGGAGGACTACTAGATTGTGCCTGCCGTGCTTCAGACCACACGGGAGGACGGTACTAGATTGTGCCTGCCGTGCCTCAGAGCACACGGGAGGACGGTACTAGATAGTGCCTGCCGCTCTTCAGACCGCACGGGAGGACGGTACTAGATAGTGCCTGCCGCTCTTCAGACCACACAGGAGGACTGTACTAGATTGTGCCTGCCGTGCCTCAGACCACACGGGAGGACGGTACTAGATTGTGCCTGCCGTGCCTCAGACCACATGAGAGGACTGTGTAACATACCTGGCGGCGTCCTTGCATAGTGGTCCATCTCCCACTGTGCAAGAGCGCGCACTTGATCTCCTGTCCAGAATGTCTCTCTGGCTTCCCTCCATGCTGTCTGTTTGTGTCTGTTTCTGCTGCTTAAGGGCGGCGCCCGATCACTTCCTGCTTTTTGTACCTGCTGTGGGTCACACCTCTTGTGCGTCCTCAGCCTATTGCTGTCTGTCACCTGGTATATAGCTCAGCTGCGCCATCTATCCCTGCCTGAGCATAGTGTTTCTTTCAGTGTGTGCTTGCACTCTGAAGGTGCCAGGTCCCGTTCTGTGTTCTCTTGTCTGCCTATCCTGGAGGCTGTATTTCCAGGCCTGTCTGAACACGCTCCTAGCCTGTTCCTCCTGCCTTCTAGGGGCCGATTACCTAGACCTGTTCCTGTATCTTGTCTGACCTGTCTGAACACGCTCCTAGCCTGTTCCTCTCGCCTTCTAGGGGCTGATTTCCTAGACCCGCTTCTGTATCTTGTCTGTCCTGTCTGAACACGCTCCTTGCCTGTTCGTCCTGCCTCTCTGGGGGCCGTACTCCCAGACCCGCTCCTGTATCCCGCTGCAGTGTCGGTCTCCTCCGTACACTCAGTTCCAGTCTGAACTCTCTCCTATCCTTTACCTGTTTTGCCTCTATGTCCGTTCCCTTCCTTTTTCTGCAGAGTCTGAACTCGTACCTAACTCCTGCTTGTTGTCTCTGTACTCCCGTTTGTGAGTTTGTGGTCCACTCGCTACTTCACTGCAAGTACCCTGTGGGTGTCTGGCTCTGCCTTTCCCTTCCTGTCTGTTCTGTGTGAACAGAGCCCTGTCCCCCCTACTCAGTCTAGTCTGCTCTGACTCCTTTGCTTACCGCTCCGGCGGTTCTAGCCTGCTCTGACTCCTTGCTCACTGCTCCGGCAGTCCTGTCCTGCCCTGCTTCTGCCCGCTGCTCCGGCAGTCCTGTCCTGCCCTGCTTCTGCCCGCTGCTCCGGCAGTCCTGTCCTGTCCTGCCCTGCTTCTGCCCGCTGCTCCGGCAGTCCTGTCCTGCCCTGCTTCTGCCTGCTGCTCTGGCAGTCCTGTCCTGCCCTGCTTCTGCCTGCTGCTCTGGCAGTCCTGTCCTGCCCTGCTTCTGCCCGCTGCTCTGGCAGTCCTGTCCTGCCCTGCTTCTGCCCGCTGCTCTGGCAGTCCTGTCCTGCCCTGCTTCTGCCCGCTGCTCCGGCAGTCCTGTCCTGTCCTGCTTCTGCCCGCTGCTCCGGCAGTCCTGTCCTGCCCTGCTTCTGCCCGCTGCTCCGGCAGTCCTGTCCTGCCCTGCTTCTGCCCGCTGCTCCGGCAGTCCTGTCCTGCCCTGCTTGTGCTCGCTGCTCCTGCAGCCCTGTCCTGCTCTGTTCTTGCCCACCGCTTCGGGCGTTCCCTCTCTGCTGTGGTTGTCTACCGCATCTGCGGTTCTGTGACCCAGTCTGTACTGGGTCTTAACCTTTCTGTGCTCCAGCCCGTCCTTTCGGCCAGTACCTCCCTGCCTGCATACTCGCCTGTATCCACCCATCTGCATACCTGCTGTGTTTGCTTATATCCACCAGTCTGTGCCAGCCTAACCTGCCTGTTCCTGAGTCCCAGTGTGTACTGGGTCCTATCCCGCCTGTGTTCCTACCTGCTAGTGCCTCCCTGTCTGCACTCTAGCTGCGCTTGCCTTTACCCGCCTGCCTGCATACCAGTCGTGCCTGCCTATACCCTCCAGTCTGTGCGCCAGCCTAACCAGCCTGATCCAGTAATCCCTGTGTGGGTCAACCCCCGTGTCCGGAGTTTGACCTGGAGTAGCACCTGGTCCCTCTGCCCGGTTTCTCCCTGGTGCACTGGCGTCGTATGCCGTCGTGCCATCTTGGTCGGATCGGCCAGATACTTAGTCACGCCCCTCCAGGCACTCTCCGGTTCATGGTCCAGTGGAATCACTACAATCACACGCACACGCCGCTCAGCCCGGGCGTGTGCATAACAGCATGCTCAGGCCATGGTTCCCGTTGAGCCCCACGGCCTTCGCTCTCTGAGAAGTTTTCCAGCGAATACATGCATTAAAATAAATAAATAAATATTTTTTTTTTCCCCTTTAGCTGAGTTCCAGGCGAATTACGCACCCGTCCAGATGGATCTATCTGCTCTCGTTCCCGCGGATCCGCTACGTTATTATGGGGATCCTAGACAAAGTCGTGCATTTGTGGAGCAATGCATGCTACACTTCAAGTTCTACCCTCTATGTTTTCCCACCGATCGGGTTAAGGTGGCATTCATTATGTCTTACCTGGCGGGTGATGCCTTGGAATGGATCAACCCCCTATATGAAACACAGGATCCGATCCTCCTGGACCTAATGGACTTCCTGGTGGCCTTTCTAATGGTCTTCGATGATCCTAACCCGGAGGCTCCTGCTGAAGCTTCACTTCCCAATATCCCGGAGCAGCCCCAATGGGTAATGTGTGTGGGTAGCGCAATAGTCCTCCAGCCCAATGAGACTACTGCCCACCCAGAATCCTCACAGGGTGACTACGCTTTCCGGAATACTTCTCCCAACCTCAAGAGGCAGTCCAGACGTGCTAGACGTAGAGGCAAGCCGTCACGCCAGGGTCTGTCCTCCCTGAGACCTCCTGACCCCAACCTTGAAGTCCCTACTGAAGCTTCATCTCCCTGTATCCCGGAGAAGCCCCAACGGGTAATGTGCGTGGGTAGTGCACCAGTTCTCCTGCCCGAAGAGACTTCTGCCCATCCAGACTCCACACAGGAGAACTTCCTGCACCCGGCATCAGATGCTTCACCCACTTTAACCGGTGTGCATGTCCAAGGATGCTCCAAAGCTGTGGTTACCTCAGAGTCTGTGCACCTCTACTACCTGGCGGAGGACCCCCTGTTGCCTCCTGAATCCTCCGGGATACCACTCGATGACAAATGGAGAGAGAATTCTCTACACCCGGTACTCGATACTTTGTCCGCTTCGTCCTGTGAGCCTGACAATGGGTACCCCAAAGTGGTAGTTACCCCCGAGTCTCTACACCCCTCCGACCAGGCGGAGGACCTCCAGTTGTCTCCTGAACCCTTCAGGGTGCTACCTGGTAGCGAAAGGACAGAGACTCTCCTAAACTCTGTACCTGATACCTCGCTCGCTTCGTCCAGTGAGTCCAACCTAGTGTACTCCGAAGCAGAGGTTACTCCCGAGTCTCTACACCCCTCCGACCAGGCGGAGGACCTCCAGTTGTCTCCTGAACCCTTCGGGGTGCTACCTGGTAGCGAAAGGACAGAGACTCTCCTATACTCTGTACCTGATACCTCGCTCGCTTCGTCCAGTGAGTCCAACCTAGTGTACTCTGAAGCAGTGGTTACTCCCGAGTCTCTACACTCCTCTGACCAGGCGGAGGACCTCCAGTTGTCTCCAGAACCCTTCGGGGTGCCACCTGGTGGTAAATGGACAGAGACTTTCCTATATCCTGGATCTGATACCTCGCTTGCTTCGTCCAGTGAGTCCGACCTAGTGTACTCTGAAGCAGAGGTTACCCGTGAGTCTCTACACCCCTCTGACCAGGCGGAGGACCGCCAGTTGTCTCCAGAACCCTTCGGGGTGCCACCTGGTGGAGAATGGACAGAGACTTTCCTATACTCGGTACCCGATACCTCGCCTGCTTCGTCCAGTGAGTCCGACCTAGTGTACTCTGAAGCAGATGTTTTCTCTGAGCCTCTGCACTCTTCTGACCCGGCGGAGGACCTCCAGTTGTTTCCTGAATCCTCCGGGGTACCACCAGAAAACAAAGAGACAGTGACTTTTCCTCATTATGTACCTGATAACCCGTCTATTTCTTCCTGTGAGCTTGACAAGATGTACCTCGAAGCAGAGATTACCCCCAAGTCTCTGTCCCCCTCCAACCCGGTGGAGGACTTCCAGTTGTCTCCTGTACCCTCTGGGGTGCCACCTGAAAATATGTGGAGAGAGACTTCCTTGTGTGCTGTTCCTGGTACTCCACCCGTTTCGTCTGTTGCTAAGGGTGGCTGGATGGGAGGTAGCATCCTAGCTACCCAGAGGAGACCAGTTTTTCCGGTGGACAGTGGAAGTGATCTCTTCGAAGTGAAGAATTGGCCCTCAAATTCCCTGCGGAAGATTCTGGCAGGCCTGAAGAAGAGGGGGCGTAAGGGGGGGGGTACTGTAACATACCTGGCGGCGTCCTTGCATAGTGGTCCATCTCCCACTGTGCAAGAGCGCGCACTTGATCTCCTGTCCAGAATGTCTCTCTGGCTTCCCTCCATGCTGTCTGTTTGTGTCTGTTTCTGCTGCTTAAGGGCGGCGCCCGATCACTTCCTGCTTTTTGTACCTGCTGTGGGTCACACCTCTTGTGCGTCCTCAGCCTATTGCTGTCTGTCACCTGGTATATAGCTCAGCTGCGCCATCTATCCCTGCCTGAGCATAGTGTTTCTTTCAGTGTGTGCTTGCACTCTGAAGGTGCCAGGTCCCGTTCTGTGTTCTCTTGTCTGCCTATCCTGGAGGCTGTATTTCCAGGCCTGTCTGAACACGCTCCTAGCCTGTTCCTCCTGCCTTCTAGGGGCCGATTACCTAGACCTGTTCCTGTATCTTGTCTGACCTGTCTGAACACGCTCCTAGCCTGTTCCTCTCGCCTTCTAGGGGCTGATTTCCTAGACCCGCTTCTGTATCTTGTCTGTCCTGTCTGAACACGCTCCTTGCCTGTTCGTCCTGCCTCTCTGGGGGCCGTACTCCCAGACCCGCTCCTGTATCCCGCTGCAGTGTCGGTCTCCTCCGTACACTCAGTTCCAGTCTGAACTCTCTCCTATCCTTTACCTGTTTTGCCTCTATGTCCGTTCCCTTCCTTTTTCTGCAGAGTCTGAACTCGTACCTAACTCCTGCTTGTTGTCTCTGTACTCCCGTTTGTGAGTTTGTGGTCCACTCGCTACTTCACTGCAAGTACCCTGTGGGTGTCTGGCTCTGCCTTTCCCTTCCTGTCTGTTCTGTGTGAACAGAGCCCTGTCCCCCCTACTCAGTCTAGTCTGCTCTGACTCCTTTGCTTACCGCTCCGGCGGTTCTAGCCTGCTCTGACTCCTTGCTCACTGCTCCGGCAGTCCTGTCCTGCCCTGCTTCTGCCCGCTGCTCCGGCAGTCCTGTCCTGCCCTGCTTCTGCCCGCTGCTCCGGCAGTCCTGTCCTGCCCTGCTTCTGCCCGCTGCTCCGGCAGTCCTGTCCTGCCCTGCTTCTGCCTGCTGCTCTGGCAGTCCTGTCCTGCCCTGCTTCTGCCTGCTGCTCTGGCAGTCCTGTCCTGCCCTGCTTCTGCCCGCTGCTCTGGCAGTCCTGTCCTGCCCTGCTTCTGCCCGCTGCTCCGGCAGTCCTGTCCTGTCCTGCCCTGCTTCTGCCCGCTGCTCCGGCAGTCCTGTCCTGCCCTGCTTCTGCCCGCTGCTCCGGCAGTCCTGTCCTGCCCTGCTTCTGCCCGCTGCTCCGGCAGTCCTGTCCTGCCCTGCTTGTGCTCGCTGCTCCTGCAGCCCTGTCCTGCTCTGTTCTTGCCCACCGCTTCGGGCGTTCCCTCTCTGCTGTGGTTGTCTACCGCATCTGCGGTTCTGTGACCCAGTCTGTACTGGGTCTTAACCTTTCTGTGCTCCAGCCCGTCCTTTCGGCCAGTACCTCCCTGCCTGCATACTCGCCTGTATCCACCCATCTGCATACCTGCTGTGTTTGCTTATATCCACCAGTCTGTGCCAGCCTAACCTGCCTGTTCCTGAGTCCCAGTGTGTACTGGGTCCTATCCCGCCTGTGTTCCTACCTGCTAGTGCCTCCCTGTCTGCACTCTAGCTGCGCTTGCCTTTACCCGCCTGCCTGCATACCAGTCGTGCCTGCCTATACCCTCCAGTCTGTGCGCCAGCCTAACCAGCCTGATCCAGTAATCCCTGTGTGGGTCAACCCCCGTGTCCGGAGTTTGACCTGGAGTAGCACCTGGTCCCTCTGCCCGGTTTCTCCCTGGTGCACTGGCGTCGTATGCCGTCGTGCCATCTTGGTCGGATCGGCCAGATACTTAGTCACGCCCCTCCAGGCACTCTCCGGTTCATGGTCCAGTGGAATCACTACAATCACACGCACACGCCGCTCAGCCCGGGCGTGTGCATAACAGACTGTACTAGATTGTGCCTGCCGTGCTTCAGACCACACGGGAGGACTACTAGATTGTGCCTGCCGTGCCTCAGACCACATGAGAGGACGGTACTAGATAGTGCCTGCCGTGCCTCAGACCGCACGGGAGGACGGTACTAGATAGTGCCTGCCGCTCTTCAGACCGCACTGGAGGACTGTACTAGATTGTGCCTGCCGTGCTTCAGACCACACGGGAGGACTACTAGATTGTGCCTGCCGTGCTTCAGACCGCACGGGAGGACGGTACTAGATTGTGCCTGCCGTGCCTCAGAGCACACGGGAGGACGGTACTAGATAGTGCCTGCCGCTCTTCAGACCGCACGGGAGGACGGTACTAGATAGTGCCTGCCGCTCTTCAGACCACACAGGAGGACTGTACTAGATTGTGCCTGCCGTGCCTCAGACCACACGGGAGGACGGTACTAGATTGTGCCTGCCGTGCCTCAGACCACATGAGAGGACTGTACTAGATTGTGCCTGCCGTGCTTCAGACCACACGGGAGGACTACTAGATTGTGCCTGCCGTGCTTCAGACCGCACGGGAGGACGGTACTAGATTGTGCCTGCCGTGCCTCAGACCACACGGGAGGACGGTACTAGATTGTGCCTGCCGTGCCTCAGACCACACGGGAGGACGGTACTAGATAGTGCCTGCCGCTCTTCAGACCACACGGGAGGACGGTACTAGATAGTGCCTGCCGCTCTTCAGACCACACGGGAGGACGGTACTAGATAGTGCCTGCCGTGCCTCAGAGCACACGGGAGGACGGTACTAGATAGTGCCTGCCGCTCTTCAGACCACACGGGAGGACGGTATTAGATAGTGCCTGCCGCTCTTCAGACCACATGCTGCAGATAAAAAAATAAATCAAAATATGACTGAAAGAGCACCACAGCAACAAAATATAGTACATTGATAAACAGTGTTATAATTATATCTATAATATAATCGGCTAAGCGTCCCTCTGTCTGAAGCCTCGATAGACTGCGCATGTGCGACGCGCAGTCTGGCTCTAGACAGAAGAACGCATGGAGCCGTTACAGGTAAGAGCAGTGTATGGCGCCGGAGATCGCGGTATGCTTAGACACTGAATGCATACTTATATATTTACCTGACCGGGAGGAGCGTTGTCGCGGCGCCTCTCTCTTCGCCGGAGACCGGGGCAGGAGTGAGGCGTCGGATCGGCGCATGCGCATAGCGCTATCCAGCGCCATTTTACTGAAGACACATTTGCAGTGTCTCTTCAGCAAAGTGGTGCCGGACAGCGCGGTATGGGCACGCACGTACTCCGGCGCCGCACTCCTCCCCCGGCAGAGCAGGACACAGCAGCGCTGGAGCACAGGGAAGAAAGGTGAGTATAAGTGTTTATTTTTTTGTATGTGTGTGCAGCGTGAAAGAGATGAGGGGGCCACACATACCAGGATTGGGGGGTGAGGGACGCCATGCATACCAGGATTGGGGGGTGAGGGACGCCATGCATACCAGGATTGGGGGATGAGGGACGCCATGCATACCAGGATTGGGGGATGAGGGACGCCATGCATACCAGGATTGGGGGATGAGGGACGCCATGCATACCAGGATTGGGGGATGAGGGATGCCATACATACCAGGATTGGGGGGTAAGGGGCCCATACATACCAGGATTGGGGGGTGAGGGGCCCCATCCATACCAGGATTGGGGGATGAGGGGCCCTATGCATACCAGGATTAGAGGATAAGGGATGCCATACATACCAGGATTGGGGGATGAGGGGTGCCATGCATACCAGGATTGGGGGATGAGGGGTGCCATGCATACCAGGATTGGGGATGAGGGGTGCCACGCATACCAGCATTGGGCAATGAGGGGGGCCACGCATACCAGGATTGGGGGATGAGGGGTACCATGCATACCAGGATTGGGGGATGAGGGGGCCACACATACCAGCATTGGGGGATGAGGGGGGCCACGCATACCAGGATTGGGGGGTGAGAGGTGCCATGCATCCCAGTATAGGATGATGGGGGCAGCACAAATACCAGGAGGGGGGCAGCACATACCAGCATGGGAGACCATATACCAATAAAGATGCTCGCCACCCGGGTGTAGAACGGATTCAGTAGTGTGAGAGAAAAGAATCAATCTTGTTTGTCTGTGGTATCCATTTTGTTTTCACTCTTATGTAATGGTCATCAGGTAACACTGATGGGTAGTGAGGTTTCACATTACTATTCACTCCCTTAAGGTTACTATTGGTTCATAGGTCAGAGGGAAACATTCCTTTGTCTCTGACCCTATTTAAAGTGCCACATGTGCTAATAAAGCAGAAGTCTTTTCTAGTACACCATACAAGGCTGTGCTGTATTGATTTCCCGAGCGCTCGTAAAACAAATCTTATTAATTTGGAGTTCGGAAGGCATAGAAGAGAGCGTATTTCGCTCACAGTAGCTAGTTTATTTATACGGGGCTGTTCACCGTATCCGGGACAGTTGGAACTAGAGCTGAGAGGATCAATTCTTGGGACGCTGGATAGGAGGCCACGAATCTCTTACCTATAGTGTTGCACGAGCATGCTCGGTTTACCCTTTCACCGTGCACGCTCGGTTGCTGCCCGAGTATTTTCGGCGTGCTCGGTATCTATGCCCGGGCCGCTGGGGCTGTTAGACAGCTGTGACACATGCAGGGATTGCCTAACAAACATGCAATCCCTGCATGTGTCACAGCTGTCTAACAGCCGCGACACATGCAGCCGCGGCGGCTCGAGCATAGATGCCAAAAATACTCAGGCAGCACCTGAGCATGCTCTGTGAGAGGGTTAAGAGAACACGCTCATGCGTCACTACTAACCTTACCTCATCCGGCGTGACTTTTGATGAAGCTGGCATGATGTCATCTGTGCGTCGTGCTTCTTTCACTTAGGATCTATGGATTTATTTTCTGTCCATTCCACTTTCTCATATTTATGTAGCTTCACTATTTGACATTGGCTTTTTTGTGTCTGCAAGGCCGTGTTCACATGTTGAATAAATACTGTATTTTTTTTTGTTTTCTGCAGATGTCCACACCAAACTACACAATAACAATCTTCTCTGATTATTGCGTATTTGCTGCATTTTTTTATGCCTTTTCCACCTTATTTGATGTTTTTTGGTGCAGATGTGAAGCCGCATTGTTCATTTTTTGTTATAATACAGAATAGCTTTGATTCTGCACTTAAGGTACCTGCAGTCTTTTTACATGCGTTTTCTCTCTTTTTAGGCTCCACATAGAAGCCTCTAGACGTAAAATAAACCATAACCGTACAGATCAGCAGCGTCTTTAGACCACAGAGCCGTTTTCATGAAATCACATCCACTTTTCTTGGCCATTTAAATGCTGCAAAATGACTGTTCCAAAAAAGCAGCTGAAAAAACACAGCACTTATGCTACATCTGAACATGGCCTAAATGTGCAAGTGCAGTGGATGTGATTTAATGAAATCTACGCCTGCAGTGAGTCTAAAGACGCTGCTGAACTGTGCGGATTTCATGCATTTTATTATATATATATATATAAGCCTCTGTGGAGCCTGTAAAAAAAAAAAACATTTTTAAGCTCAAAAATCTAAGTTTTTCTGTAGTATTAAAAATGTAGATTCACAGCTTCACCAAAACACATTTTAAGGGGGAAAACTCAAAAGAAACTCAGCAAACACACAATAATAAGATTGTTATTTTGTTGTATGGTGCGGACATAAAAAAATGCAGTCTTCATGTTGTGTGAACTTGGCTTTAGTGTTACATTTTATTCAACTTTTTATTTAATTTTTATGGCTTTAATAAAGACTAGCACACCTTTTCATTTTGTGGGATTGAAATTCAGCTGTTATACAGAGCTGAGTGCAGAACACAAAAATATATTTTTATAATTTGCCAGTGTGATAGCGCAAGCTATAGTAGCCCACCTTATCATTTTTTGGGGGTGAAATTGATTTGTATGCACAGTAAAAAAAATATAATTTTTTTTCTGTTGCTAGCCAGAGTCCACCTAGTCCTTTTGTGGTGGTAAAATTCAGCTGTATGCAGAGACACCTCGTAAACGTGCGGCTCCGCTCGGTACACCTCGTACACAGGCGTCTCCGCTCCACACACTCATACACGCGCGGCTCTGCTTCGTACACCTCGTACACGTGCAGCTCTGCTTTGTACACGCGTGACTCTGCTCCGTACACCTCGTACACTCGCGGCTCCGCTCCGCAAACTCGTACACGCGCGGCTCTGCTCTTACATCTCGTACACACGCGACTCCGCTCCGCACACTCGTACACGCGCGGCTCCGCTCTGTACACCTCGAACACGCGCGGCTCTGCTCCGTACACCTCGTACATGCGCGGCTCCACTCCACTCTGAACACTCGTACATGCGCTGCTCTGCTCTGCACACCTTGTACACGCACGTCTACGCTCCGTACACCTCGTACTTGCGCAGTTTTACTCCGTACACCTCGTACTTGGCGGCGTCTCTCCGTACACCTTGTACACGTGCGGCTCCACTCCGCTCCGCACACATCGTAGACGTGCGGTTCCGCTCCGTACACCTCGTACACGCGCTGCTCTGCTCACCTTGTAAATGCGCGACTCTGCTCCGCACACCTCATACACGCACGGTTTCGCTCCATCTCGTACACGCGTGGCTCCGCTCCTTACACGTCGTACATGCGCTGCTCTGCTCTGTACACCTCGTACACGTATGGCTCTGCTCTGCACACCTCGTACATGCGCGGCTCCGCTCTGCACACCTCATACACGTGCGGCTCCGCTCCATACACCTCGTACACGCGTGGCTCCGCTCCTTACACGTCGTACACTCGCTGCTCTGCTCTGTACACCGCGTACACGTGCGGCTCTGCTCTGCACACCTCGTACATGCGCGGCTCCGCTCTGCACACCTCATACACGGGCGGCTCCGCTCCATACACCTCGTACACGCGTGGGTCCGCTCCTTACACGTCGTACACTCGCTGCTCTGCTCTGTACACCTCGTACACGTGCAGCTCTGCTCTGTACACCTCGTACACGCGTGGCTCCGCTCCGCACACTCGTACATGGGCGGCTCCGCTTCGCACACTCGTACACGCGCGGCTCTGCTCCGTACACCTCGTACACGCGCGGCTCTGCACCGTACACCTCATACACGCGTGACTGCTCCGAACACCTCGTACACTCGCGGCTCCGCTCCGCACACTCATACACGCGCAGCTCTGCACCTTACATCTCGTACACACGCGGCTCCGCTCCGCACACTCGTACACGCGCGGCTCCGCACACTCGTACACGCGCGGCTCCGCTCCGCACACTCGTATACGCGCGGCTCTGCTCCGTACACCTCGTACACGCGCGTCTCTGCTCCGTACACCTCGTACACTCGCGGCTCCGCTCCGCACACTCGTACACGCGTGGCTCCGCTCCGCACACTCGTACATGCGCGGCTCTGCTCCGTACACCTCGTACATGCGCAGCTCTGCTCCGTACCCCTCATACACGTGCGACTCTGCTCTGTACACCTCGTACACTCGCGGCTCCGCTCCGCACACTCGTACATGCGCGGCTCTGCTCCTTACATCTCATACACACGCGGCTCCGCTCCGCACACTCGTACACTGGAGACTCTGCTCCATACACCTCCTACACGCGTGGCTCCGCTTTGTACACCTCGAACATGCGCGGCTCCGCTCCGTAAACCTCGTACAAGCGTGGCTCCGCTCCGTACACCTCGTACACGCACGGTTCCGCTCCGTACACCTCGTACACACACGGCTCCGCTCCGTACAGCTCGTACACGTATGGCTCTGCTCCTTACACCTTGCACACGCGCGGCTCCGCTCCGTACACCTTGTACACGTGCGAATCCGCTCCGCGCACCTCATACACGCGTGTCTTCAGCTCCACACACCTCGTGCATGCGCTGCTTTGCTCTGCACATTTCGTACACACGCGGCTGCTCTGCGCACACTCGGACACGCGCGGATCCGCTCCGCACACTCGTACACGCAGTGCTCTGCTCTGTGCACCTCGAACACGCACGGCTCCGCTCCACACACCTCGTACACGCGCGGCTCTGCTCCGCACACCTTGTACACGCGCGGCTCTGCACGCCTTGTACACGTGCGGCTCTGCTCCGTACACCTCATACACGCTCGGCTCCGCTCCGTACACCTCGTACACGCGCGGCTCAGCTCCACACACCTCATACACGCGTGTCTCCGCTCCACACACATCGTACACGCTTGACTCCGCTCCACACACCTCGTACACGTGCAGCTCTGCTCCACACACCTCGTACATGCGTGTCTCTGCTCCACACACCTCGTACACGTGCGGCTCCACTCTGCACACCTCGTACACGCACGGTTCCGCTCCGTACAGCTTGTACACGCGCGGCTCCTCTCCGTACAGCTCGTACACGCGCGGCTCCGCTCCATACACCTTGTACACGCGCGGCTCCGCTCCGTACACCTTGTACACGTGCGGATCCGCTCCGCTCCGCGCACCTCATACATGCGCGGCTGTGCTCCACACACCTCGTACACGCGCGGCTCAGCTCCACACACCTCGTACACGCGCTGTTCTGCTCTGCACATTTCGTACACGTGCGGCTCCGCTGCGCACACTCGTACACGCGCGGATCCATTCCGCACACTCGTACACGCAGTGCTCTGCTCTGTACACCTCGAACACGCACGGCTCCGCTCCACACACCTCGTACACGCGCGGCTCCACTCCGCACACCTTGTACACGCACGGCTCCGCTCCACACACCTCGTACACGCGTGTCTTCGCTCCACACACCACGTACACTCGCGGCTCCGCTCCACACACCTCATACACGTGCGGCTCTGCTTTGCACACCTTGTACACGTGCGGCACCGCACACTCGTACACGCGCAGCTCTGCTCCGCACACCTCGTACACGCACGGTTCCGCTCCATACACTTTGTACACGCGCAGCTCCGCTCTGCACACGTCGTATACGCACGGCTCCGTTCCGTACAGTTCGTACACGCGCGGCTCCGCTCCTTACAGCTCCTACACGCGCGGCTCCACTTCGTACACCTTGTACACGCATGGATCCGCTCCGCACACCTCATACACGCGTGTCTCCGCTCCATACACCTCGTACATGCGCGGCTCCGCTCCGTACACCTCGTACACGAGCGGCTAAGCTCCACACACTTGTACACGTGCGGCTCTGCTCCGCACACCTCGTACACGCGTGGCTCCGCTCAGCACACCTCGTACACGCGCGGCTCCGCTCTGCACACCTCGTACATGCACGGCTCCGCTCTGTACAGCTTGTACACGTGCGGCTCTGGTCCGTACAGCTCGTACACGCGCGGCTCCGCTCCGTACAGCTCGTACACGCGCAGCTCCGCTCCGTACACTTTGTAGACGCGCGGATCCGCTTCACTCTGCACACCTCGTACACGCGCGGCTCCGCTCCGTACACCTCGTACACGATTGTCTCCTCTGCGTACACCTCATACACGATTGGCTCTGCTCCACAGACCTCATACACGCGTGTCTCCGCTCCACACACCTCGTACAAGCGTGTCTCCACTCCACACACCTCGTACACGCGCGGCTCCACTCCGCACACCTCGTACACGCGCAGCTCCACTCCGCACACTCGTACACGCGCGGCTCCGCTCTGCACACCTCATACACGCTGGCCTCCACACACTCGTACATGTGCGGCTCCGCACACCTCGTACACGCACAGCTCCGCTCCATACACTTCATACACGCGCGCCTCCGCTATGCACACCTCGTACACGCACGGCTCTGCTCCGTACAGCTCATACACTCGCTGCTCCGCTCCATACTCCTTGTACACGCGTGGATCCACTCCACACACCTCATACACGCGTGTCTCCGCTCCAAACATCTCGTACACACGAGGTTCCGCTCCAGCTCCGCACACTCGTACACGCGCTGCTCTGCTCTGTACACTTCGTACACGCGCGGCTCCGCTCTGCACATCTCGTACACGCGCGGCTCCGCTCTGCACATCTCGTACACGGGCGGCTCCGCTCCGCATACTCGTACACGCGCGTCTCTGCTCCGCACACATCGTACACACACGACGCTGCTCCGTACGTCTTGTACACGCGCGGCTCAGCTTCGTACAAATCGTACATGCGCGGCACCACTCTGTACACCTAGTACACACGCGGCTCCGCTCCGTACACCTCCTACACGCGTGGCTCCGCTCCGTACACCTCGTACACGTCCGACTCTGCTCTGCACACTCGGACACGCGCTGCTCTGCTCTGTATACCTCGTACACGCGTGGCTCCGCTCCGCACACCTCGTACACGCGCGGCTCCGCTCAGCAGACTCGTAATTGCGCAGCTCTGCTCCATACACCTCGTACACGCGTGGCTCCGCTCCGCACACATCATACAAGCACGACTCCGCTCCGTACACCTTGTACACACTCGGCTCCACTCTGTACACTCGTACACGCGCAACTCAGCTCCGTACACGCTCGGCTCCGCTCCGTGCAGGTCGTACACGCGCGGCTCCGCTCTGTACACCTCGTACACGCGTGGCTCCTCTCCGTACACCTCGTAAACGCGTGGCTTGGCTCCGTACATCTCGTACACGTGCGGCTCCGCTCCAGCTCTGCACACTCGTACACGCGCTGCTCTGTACACCTCGCACACGCGCGGCTATGCTCTGCACAAATCATACAAGCGCGACTCAGCTCCGTACACCTCGTACACACTCGGCTCCACTCTGTACACCTCGTACACACGCAGCTCCGTTTCGCACACTCGTACACGCGCGACTCTGCTCCATACACTTCGTACACGCGCGACTCTGCTCCGCACACTCGTACAAGCGCAACTCAGCTCCGTACACCTCGTACACACTCGGCTCCACTGTGTACACCTCTTACACACGCAGCTCCGCTTCAAACACTCGTACATGCGCGACTCCGCTCCGTACAACTCGTACACGCTCGGCTCCGCTCCGTGCAGCTCGTACACGCGCGGATCTGCTCTGTACACCTCGTACATGCATGTCTCTGCTCCACACACCTCGTACACGTGCGGCTCCGCTCTGCACACCTCGTACACGCACGGTTCCGCTCCGTACAGCTCGTACACGCGCGGCTCTGCTCCGTACACCTTGTACACGTGCGGATCCGCTCCGCTCCGCGCACCTCATACATGCGCGGCTGTGCTCCACACAACTCGTACACGCGCGGCTCAGCTCCACACACCTCGTACACTCGTGTCTCCGCTCCACACACCTCGTACAAGCGCTGCTCTGCTCTGCACATTTCGTACACGTGCGGCTCCGCTGCGCACACTCGTACACGCAGTGCTCTGCTCTGTACACCTCGAACACGCACGGCTCCGCTCCACACACCTCGTACACGCGCGGCTCCGCTCCGCACACCTTGTACATGCACGGCTCCGCTCCACACACCTCATACACGTGCGGCTCTGCTGTGCACACCTTGTACACTTGCGGCATCGCACACTCGTACACGCGCAGCTCTGCTCCGCACACCTCGTACACGCACGGTTCCGCTCCATACACTTTGTACACGCGCAGCTCCGCTCTGCACACGTCGTATACGCACGGCTCCGCTCCGTACAGTTCGTACACGCGCGGCTCCGCTCCTTACAGCTCCTACACGCGCGGCTCCACTCCGTACACCTTGTACACGCATGGATCCGCTCCGCACACCTCATACACGCGTGTCTCCGCTCCATACACCTCGTACATGCGCGGCTCCGCTCCGTACACCTCGTACATGTGCGGCTCCGCTCCGTACACCTCGTACACGAGCGGCTAAGCTCCACACACTCGTACACGTGCGGCTCTGCTCCGCACACCTCGTACACGCGTGGCTCTGCTCAGCACACCTCGTACACGCGCGGCTCCGCTCTGCACACCTCGTACATGCACGGCTACGCTCTGTACAGCTTGTACACGTGCGGCTCTGGTCCGTACAGCTCGTACACGCGCGGCTCCGCTCCGTACAGCTCGTACACGCGCAGCTCCGCTCCGTACACTTTGTAGACGCGCGGATCCGCTCCACTCTGCACACCTCGTACACGCGCGGCTCCGCTCCGTACACCTCGTACACGATTGGCTCTGCTCCACAGACCTCGTACACGCGTGTCTCCGCTCCACACACCTCGTACAAGCGTGTCTCCGCTCCACACACCTCGTACACGTGCGGCTCCACTCCGCACACCTCGTAGACGCGCAGCTCCACTCCGCACACTCGTACACGCGCGGCTCCGCTCTGCACACCTCATACACGCTGGCCTCCACACACTCGTACATGTGCGGCTCCGCACACCTTGTACACGCACAGCTCCGCTCCATACACCTCATACACGCGCGCCTCCGCTCTGCACACCTCGTACACGCACGGCTCTGCTCCGTACAGCTCATACACTCGCTGCTCCGCTCCATACTCCTTATACACGCGTGGATCCACTCCGCACACCTCATACACGCGTGTCTCCGCTCCATACATCTCGTACACGCGAGGTTCCGCTCCAGCTCCGCACACTCGTACACGCGCTGCTCTGCTCTGTACACTTCGTACACGCGCGGCTCCGCTCTGCACATCTCGTACACGCGCGGCTCCGCTCTGCACATCTCGTACATGGGCGGCTCCGCTCCGCATACTCGTACACGCGCGTCTCTGCTCCGCACACATCGTACACACACGACGCTGCTCCGTACGTCTTGTACACACGCGGCTCAGCTTCGTACAAATCGTACATGCGCGGCACCACTCTGTACACCTAGTACACACGCGGCTCCGCTCCGTACACCTCCTACACACGTGGCTCCGCTCCGTACACCTCGTACACGTCCAACTCTGCTCTGCACACTCGGACACGCGCTGCTCTGCTCTGTATACCTCGTACACTCGTGGCTCCGCTCCGCACACCTCGTACACGCGCGGCTCCGCTCCGCAGACTCGTAATTGCGCAGCTCTGCTCCATACACCTCGTACATGCGCGTCTCTGCTCCGCACACATCGTACACACACGACGCTGCTCCGTACGTCTTGTACACGTGCGGCTCAGCTTCGTACAAATCGTACATGCGCGGCACCACTCTGTACACCTAGTACACACGCGGCTCCGCTCCATACACCTCCTACACGCGTGGCTCCGCTCCGTACACCTCGTACACGTCCGACTCTGCTCCGCACACTCGGACACGCGCTGCTCTGCTCTGTACACCTCGTACACGCGTGGCTCCACTCCGCACACCTCGTACAATCGCGGCTCCGCTCCGCAGACTCGTAATTGCGCAGCTCTGCTCCATACACCTCGTACACGCGTGGCTCCGCTCCGCACACATCATACAAGCACGACTCCGCTCCGTACACCTTGTACACACTCGGCTCCACTCTGTACACTCGTACACGCGCAACTCAGCTCCGTACACGCTCGGCTCCGCTCCGTGCAGGTCATACACGCGCGGCTCCGCTCTGTACACCTCGTACACGCGTGGCTCCTCTCCGTACACCTCGTAAACGCGTGGCTTCGCTCCGTACATCTCGTACACGTGCGGCTCCGCTCCAGCTCTGCACACTCGTACACGCGCTGCTCTGTACACCTCGCACACGCGCGGCTATGCTCTGCACACATCATACAAGCGCGACTCAGCTCCGTACACCTCGTACACACTCGGCTCCACTCTGTACACCTCGTACACACGCAGCTCCGTTTCGCACACTCGTACACGCGCGACTCTGCTCCATACACTTCGTACACGTGCGACTCTGCTCCGCACACTCGTACAAGCGCGACTCAGCTCCGTACACCTCGTACACACTCGGCTGCACTGTGTACACCTCTTACACACGCAGCTCCGCTTCAAACACTCGTACATGTGCGACTCCGCTCCGTACAACTCGTACACGCTCGGCTCCGCTCCGTGCAGCTCGTACACGCGCGGATCTGCTCTGTACACCTCGTACATGCGCGGCTCCGCTCTGCACACGCGCGACTATGCTCCTTATACGTAGTACACGTGCGGCTCCGCTACGTACACCTCATACACTCGTGGCTCCGCTCCGTACACCTCGCACACGCACGGCTCCGCTCCGCACACCTCGTCCACGCGCGGCTCCGCACACCTCGTACACGTGTGTTTCTGCTCCACAACCTCATACACGCTGAGCTCCGCTCTGCACACCTCGTACACGCACGGCTCCTCTCCCTACAGCTCGTACACGCACGGCTCCACTCCTTAAATGTCGTACACGTGCGGCTCCGCACACCTCGTACACACGCAGCTCCGCTCTGTAAACCTCGTAAATGCGTGGCTCCGCTCCATACACCTCGTAAACTCGCGGCTCCGCTCCGTACACCTCATACACGTGCGGCTCCGCTCCGCACACTCGTACACGCGCAGCTCTGATCCGTACACCTCGTACACGCACTGCTCTGATCCGTACACCTCATACACGCGGGGCTCCGCTCCGTACAGCTCGTACACGTGCGGCTCCGCTCCGTACAGCTTGCACATGCGCGGCTCCGCTCCGTACACCTCATACACGCGGGGCTCCGCTCCGTACAGCTCGTACACGTGCGGCTCCGCTCCGTACAGCTTGCACATGCGCGGCTCCGCTCCGTGCACCTTGTACACGTGCAGATCCGCTCCGCAAACTCGTACACACGCTGCTCTGTTCTGTACACCTCGTACACGCGCGGCTCCGCTCTGCACACTCGTACACGTGCGGCTCTGCTCCGTACACCTCGTACATGCACAGCTATGCTCCGTACATCTAGTACACGTGCGGCTCCGCGCCGTACACCTAGTACAAGCGCGGATCTGCTCCGCACACTCGTACACTCACTGCTCTGCTCTGTACACCTCGTACACATGCGGCTCCGCTCCGCACACCTTGTACATGCGCGGCTCTGCTCCGTACACCTAGTACACATGTGGCTCCGCTCCGTACACCTCGTACACGCGTTGCTTCGCTCCGTACATCTCGTACACACGCGGCTCCTCTCCAGCTCTGCACACTCGTACACATGCTGCTCTGCTCTGTACACCTCGTACATGGGTGGCTCTGCTCCGCACACATCGTACACACGCGACGCTGCTCTGTACGCCTTGTACATGTGCGGCTCAACTCCGTACAACTCGTAGAAGCGCGGTTCCGCTCTATACACCTCGTACACGCGCGGCTCTGCTCCGTACACCTCATAGACGCGCAATACCCCTCCGTACACCGCGTACACGCGTGGCTCTGCTCTGTACACCTCGTACACGCGTGGCTCCGCTCCGCACACCTCGTACAAGCGCAGCTCTGCTCCGCACACCTCGTACATGCAAGGTTCCGCTCCGTACAGCTCGTACACGCGTGGCTCCGCTCCGTACACTTTGTACACGCGCAGCTCCGTTCTGCACATCGTACATGCACGGCTCCGCTCCGTACAGCTCGTACACGCGCGGCTCCGCTCCGTACAGCTCAACACGCGTGGCTCGCTCCGTACAGCTCGTACATGCGCGGCTCCGCTCCGTACACCTTGTACACGTGCGGATCTGCTCCACACACCTCATACACGCTTGTCTCCACTCTGCACAGCTCGTACACGCACGGCTGTGCTCCACAACTCGTACACGCGCGGCTCCGCTCCACAACTCGTACACGCGCGGCTCCGCTCCGCACACCTCGTACACGTGCGGCTCAGCTCCACACACCTCGTACATGCGTGTCTCCGCTCCACACACCTCGTACATGCGCGGCTCCGCTCTGCACATTTCGTACACGCGCAGCTCCGCTGCGCACACTCGTACATGCGCGGATCCGCTCCACACACTCGTACACGCGCTGCTCTGCTATGTACACCTCATACACACACGGCTCCGCTCCACACACCTCGTACATTCGCGGCTCCGCTCCGCACACCTTGTACATGCGCGGCTCCGCTCCGCACACCTTGTACACGCGCAACTCCGCTTTGCACACCTCGTACACGCGTGACTCCGCACACTCGTACATGCGCAGCTCTGCTCCGCACATCTCGTACACGCACGGTTCCGCTCCATACACTTTGTACACGCGCAGCTCCGTTCTGCACATCATACATGCACGGCTCCGCTCCGTACAGCTCGTACACGCGCGGCTCCGCTCCGTACAGCTCAACACGCGCGGCTCCGCTCCGTACAGCTCCTACACGCGCGGCTCCACTCCGTACACCTTGTACACGAGCGGCTAAGCTCCGCACACTCGTACACTTGCGGCTCTGCTCCGCAAACCTCGTACACGCGTGTTTCCGCTCCGCACACCTCGTACACGCATGTCTGCGCTCTGCACACCTTGTACATGCACGGCTCCGCTCTGTACAGCTCGTACACATGCGGCTCCGCTCCGTACAGCTCGTCCACGCGCGGCTCCGCTCCGTACAGCTCGCACACGCGCGGCTCCGCTCCGTACACTTTGTACACTCGCGGATCCGCTCCGCACACCTCGTACACGCGCGGCTCCGCTCCATACACTTTGTACACGCGCAGCTCTGCTCTGCACACCTCGTACATGCACGGCTCGGCTCCGTACAGCTCATACACGCGCGGTTCCGCTCCATACACTTTGTACACGCGCGGATCCGCTCCGCACACCTCGTACACGCGCGGCTCCGCTCCATACACTTTGTACACGCGCAGCTCTGCTCTGCACACCTCGTACATGCACGGCTCCGCTCCGTACAGCTTATACACGCGCGGTTCCGCTCCATACACTTTGTACACGCGCGGATCCGCTCCGCACACCTCGTACACGATTGGCTCCGCTCCGCACACTCGTACATGTGCGGCTCTGCTCTGCACACCTCGTACACGCGCGACTCCGCTCCGCACACTTCGTACACGCGCGGCTGTACTCCACACACCTCGTACACGCGTGTCTCCTCTCCCCACCTTGTACTTGCGCGGCTCTGCTCCACATACCCCGTACACGCACGGCTCCGCTCTGCACACCTCGTACACGCTAAGCTCCGCTCCGTACACCCTGTACACGCATGGATCCGCTCCGCACACTCGTACATGCGCTGCTCTGCTCCGTACACCTCGTACACGTGCGGCCCGCTCCGTACAGCTCGTACACGCGCGGCTTTTCTCTGTACACTTTGTACACGCGCGGATCCGCTCCGCACACCTCGTACACATGCGGCTCCGCTCCATACAACTCATACACGATTGGCTCTGCTCCGTACACTTTGTACACGCATGGTTCCGCTCCATACACTTTGTACACGTGCAGCTCCGCTCTGCACACCTCGTACATGCACGGCTCCGCTCTGTACAGCTCATACACGCGCGGCTCCGCTCCGTACACTTTGTACACGTGTGGATCCGCTCCACTTCGCACACTTTGTACACCATTGGCTCCCCTCCGCACACTCGTACATGTGCGGCTCTGCTCCGCACACCTTGTACACGCGCGGCTCCGCTCCGCACACCTCTTACACGCGCGGCTCTGCTCCACACACCTCGTACACGCGCGGCTCTGCTCCACACACCTTGTACACGCGTGTCTCCGCTCCATACACCTCGTACACGCGCGGCTCCACTCCGCACACCTCGTACACGCGCAGCTCCACTCTGCACACCTTGTACACGCGTGTCTCCGCTCCACACACCTAGTACACGCGCGGCTCCGCTCTGCACACCTCATACATGCTCGGCTCCGCACACTCTTACACGCGCGGCTCTGCTCCGCACACTTGTACACGCGCTGCTCTGCTCCGTACACCTCGTACACGTTCGGCCCGCTCCGTACAGCTCGTACACCCCCGGCTTTTCTCTGTACACTTTGTACACGCGCGGCTCTGCTCCGCACAACTCGTACACGCACAGTTCCGCTCTATACACCTCATACACGCGCGCCTCCGCTCTGCACACCTCGTACACGCACAGCTCCGCTCAGTATACCTTGTACAAGCGCGGATCCGCACACTCGTAAATGCGCAGCTCTGCTCCATACACCTCGTACACGCGCGGCTCCGTTTCGCACACATCATACACGCTCGGCTCCGCTCCGTACAAATCGTACATGCGCGTCTCCATTCTGTAAAACTCGTACACGCGCGGCCCCTTTCCGCACACCTCGTGCACGCGCGGCTCTGCTCCGTACACGTCGTACACACGCGGCTCCGCGCCGTACACCTCGTACTTGCGCAGTTTCGCTCCGTACACCTCGTACTTGCGCGGCCTCGCTCCGTACACATTGTACACGTGCGGCTCCACTCCGCTCCGCACACCTCGGACACGTGCGGCTCCGCTCCGTACACCTCGTAAACGCACGACTCTGCTCCGCACACCTCGTACACGCGCGTCTCCGCTCCTTACACGTCGTACATGCGCTGCTCTGCTCTGCACACCTCGTACACGCGCGCCTCCGTTCCGCACACCTCGTACACGTGTGGCTCTGCTCCGCACACCTCGTATATGCGTGGTTCCGCACACCTCGTACACGCTCGACTCCGCTCCGCATACCTCATACATGCGCGGCTCTGCTCTGTACACCTCGTACACCCGCGGCTCCGCTCCGCACACCTAGTACACGAGCGGCTCCGCTCCATACACCTCATACACGCGGGGCTCTGCTCCGCACACCTAGTACACGCGCGGCTCCGCTCCGTACACCTCGTAGACGCGCAGCTCCACTCCGCACACTCGTACACGCGCGGCTCCGCTCTGCACACCTCATACACGCTGGCCTCCACACACTCGTACATGTGCGGGTCCGCACACCTCGTACACGCACAGCTCCGCTCCATACACCTCATACACGCGCGCCTCCGCTCTGCACACCTCGTACACGCACGGCTCTGCTTCGTACAGCTCATACACTCGCTGCTCCGCTCCATACTCCTTGTACACTCGTGGATCCACTCCGCACACCTCATACACGCGTGTCTCCGCTCCATACATCTCGTACACGCGAGGTTCCGCTCCAGCTCCACACACTCGTACACGCGCTGCTCTGCTCTGTACACTTCGTACACGCGCAGCTCCGCTCTGCACATCTCGTACACGCGCGGCTCCGCTCTGCACCTCTCGTACATGGGCGGCTCCGCTCCGCATACTCGTACACGCGCGTCTCTGCTCCGCACACATCGTACACACACGACGCTGCTCCGTACGTCTTGTACACACGCGGCTCAGCTTCGTACAAATCGTACATGCGCGGCACCACTCTGTACACCTAGTACACACGCGGCTCCGCTCCGTACACCTCCTACACGCGTGGCTCCGCTCCGTACACCTCGTACATGTCCGACTCTGCTCCGCACACTCGGACACGCGCTGCTCTGCTCTGTACACCTCGTACACGCGTGGCTCCACTCCGCACACCTCGTACACGCGCGGCTCCGCTCCGCAGACTCGTAATTGCGCAGCTCTGCTCCATACACCTCGTACACGCGTGGCTCCGCTCCGCACACATCATACAAGCACGACTCCGCTCCGTACACCTTGTACACACTCGGCTCCACTCTGTACACTCGTACACGCGCAACTCAGCTCCGTACACGCTCGGCTCCGCTCCGTGCAGGTCATACACGCGCGGCTCCGCTCTGTACACCTCGTACACGCGTGGCTCCTCTCCGTACACCTCGTAAACGCGTGGCTTCGCTCCGTACATCTCGTACACGTGCGGCTCCGCTCCAGCTCTGCACACTCGTACACGCGCTGCTCTGTACACCTCGCACACGCGCGGCTATGCTCTGCACACATCATACAAGCGCGACTCAGCTCCGTACACCTCGTACACACTCGGCTCTACTCTGTACACCTCGTACACACGCAGCTCCGTTTCGCACACTCGTACACGCGCGACTCTGCTCCATACACTTCGTACACGCGCGACTCTGCTCCGCACACTCGTACAAGCGCGACTCAGCTCCGTACACCTCGTACACACTCGGCTCCACTGTGTACACCTCTTACACACGCAGCTTCGCTTCAAACACTCGTACATGTGCGACTCCGCTCCGTACAACTCGTACACGCTCGGCTCCGCTCCGTGCAGCTCGTACACGCGCGGATCTGCTCTGTACACCTCGTACATGCGCGGCTCCGCTCTGCACACTTCGTACACGCGCGACTATGCTCCTTACACGTAGTACACGTGCGGCTCCGCTACGTACACCTCATACACTCGTGGCTCCGCTCCGTACACCTCGCACACGCACGGCTCCGCTCCGCACACCTCGTCCACGCGCGGCTCCGCTCCGCACACCTCGTACACGTGTGTTTCTGCTCCACAACCTCATACACGCTGAGCTCCGCTCTGCACACCTCGTACACGCACGGCTCCTCTCCCTACAGCTCGTACACGCATGGCTCCACTCCTTAAATGTCGTACACGTGCGGCTCCGCACACCTCGTACACACGCAGCTCCGCTCTGTAAACCTCGTAAATGCGTGGCTCCGCTCTGTACACCTCGTAAACTCGCGGCTCCGCTCCGTACACCTGATACACGTGCGGCTCCGCTCCGCACACTCGTACACGCGCAGCTCTGATCCGTACACCTCGTACACGCACTGCTCTGATCCGTACAGCTCGTACACGTGCGGCTCCGCTCCGTACAGCTTGTACATGCGCGGCTCCGCTCCGTACACCTTGTACACGTGCGGATCCGCTCCGCAAACTCGTACACACGCTGCTCTGCTCTGTACACCTCGTACACGCGCGGCTCCGCTCTGCACACTCGTACACGTGCGGCTCTGCTCCGTACACCTCGTACATGCACAGCTATGCTCCGTACAGCTAGTACACGTGCGGCTCCGCGCCGTACACCTAGTACAAGCGCGGATCTGCTCCGCACACTCGTACACTCACTGCTCTGCTCTGTACACCTCGTACACATGCGGCTCCGCTCCGCACACCTTGTACATGCGCGTCTCTGCTCCGTACACCTAGTACACATGTGGCTCCGCTTCGTACACCTCGTACACACGTTGCTTCGCTCCGTACATCTCGTACACGCGCGGCTCCTCTCCAGCTCTGCACACTCGTACACATGCTGCTCTGCTCTGTACACCTCGTACATGGGTGGCTCTGCTCCGCACACATCGTACACACGCGACGCTGCTCTGTACGCCTTGTACATGTGCGGCTCAACTCCGTACAACTCGTAGAAGCGCGGCTCCGCTCTATACACCTCGTACACGCGCGGCTCTGCTCCGTACACCTCATAGACGCGCAATACCCCTCCGTACACCGCGTACACGCGTGGCTCTGCTCCGTACACCTCATACACGCGCGACTCCGCTCCGCACACTCGTACACGCGCTGCTCTGCTCTGTACACCTCGTACACGCGTGGCTCCGCTCCGCACACCTCGTACAAGCGCAGCTCTGCTCCGCACACCTCGTACATGCAAGGTTCCGCTCCGTACAGCTCGTACACGCGTGGCTCCGCTCCGTACACTTTGTACACGCGCAGCTCCGTTCTGCACATCGTACATGCACGGCTCCGCTCCGTACAGCTCGTACACGCGCGGCTCCGCTCCGTACAGCTCAACACGCGTGGCTCGCTCCGTACAGCTCGTACATGCGCGGCTCCGCTCCGTACACCTTGTACACGTGCGGATCTGCTCCACACACCTCATACACGCTTGTCTCCACTCTGCACACCTCGTACACGCACGGCTGTGCTCCACAACTCGTACACGCGCGGCTCCGCTCCACAACTCGTACACGCGCGGCTCCGCTCCGCACACCTCGTACACGTGCGGCTCAGCTCCACACACCTCGTACATGCGTGTCTCCGCTCCACACACCTCGTACATGCGCGGCTCCGCTCTGCACATTTCGTACACGCGCAGCTCCGCTCGTACATTCGCGGATCCGCTCCACACACTCGTACACGCGCTGCTCTGCTGTGTACACCTCATACACACACGGCTCCGCTCCACACACCTCGTACATTCGCGGCTCCGCTCCGCACACCTTGTACATGCGCGGCTCCGCTCCGCACACCTTGTACACGCGCAACTCCGCTTTGCACACCTCGTACACGCGTGACTCCGCACACTCGTACATGTGCAGCTCTGCTCCGCACATCTCGTACACGCACGGTTCCGCTCCATACACTTTGTACACGCGCAGCTCCGTTCTGCACATCGTACATGCACGGCTCCGCTCCGTACAGCTCGTACACGCGCGGCTCCGCTCCGTACAGCTCAACACGCGCGGCTCCGCTCCGTACAGCTCAACACGCGCGGCTCCGCTCCGTACAGCTCCTACACGCGCGGCTCCACTCCGTACACCTTGTACACACACGGATCCGCTCCACACACCACATACACGCGCGGCTCTGCTCCGTACACCTTGTACACGAGCGGCTAAGCTCCGCACACTCGTACACTTGCGGCTCTGCTCCGCAAACCTCGTACACGCGTGGGTCCGCTCCGCACACCTCGTACACGCATGTCTGCGCTCTGCACACCTTGTACATGCACGGCTCCGCTCTGTACAGCTCGTACACGTGCGGCTCCGCTCCGTACAGCTCGTCCACGCGCGGCTCCGCTCCGTACACTTTGTACACTCGCGGATCCGCTCCGCACACCTCGTACACGCGCGGCTCCGCTCCATACACTTTGTACACGCGCAGCTCTGCTCTGCACAACTCGTACATGCACGGCTCCGCTCCGTACAGCTCATACACGCGCGGCTCCCTCCATACACTTTGTACACGCGCGGATCCGCTCCGCACACCTCGTACACGATTGGCTCCGCTCCGCACACTCGTACATGTGCGGCTCTGCTCTGCACACCTCGTACACGCGCGACTCCGCTCCGCACACTTCGTACACGCGCGGCTGTACTCCACACACCTCGTACACGCGTGTCTCCTCTCCACACCTTGTACTTGCGCGGCTCTGCTCCACATACCCCGTACACGCACGGCTCCGCTCTGCACACCTCGTACACGTTAAGCTCCGCTCCGTACACCCTGTACACGCGTGGATCCGCTCCGCACACTCGTACATGCGCTGCTCTGCTCCGTACACCTCGTACACGTGCGGCCCGCTCCGTACAGCTCGTACACGCGCGGCTTTTCTCTGTACACTTTGTACACGCGCGGATCCGCTCCACACACCTCGTACACATGCGGCTCCGCTCCGTACAACTCATACACGATTGGCTCTGCTCCGTACACCTTGTACACGCATGGTTCCGCTCCATACACTTTGTACACGTGCAGCTCCGCTCTGCACACCTCGTACATGCACGGCTCCGCTCTGTACAGCTCATACACGCGCGGCTCCGCTCCGTACACTTTGTACACGTGTGGATCCGCTCCACTCCGCACACTTTGTACACCATTGGCTCCCCTCCGCACACTCGTACATGTGCGGCTCTGCTCCGCACACCTTGTACACGCACGGCTCCGCTCCGCACACCTCTTACACGCGCGGCTCTGCTCCACACACCTCGTACACGCGCGGCTCTGCTCCACACACCTCGTACACGTACGGCTCTGCTCTGCACACCTTGTACACGCGTGTCTCCGCTCCATACACCTCGTACACGCGCGGCTCCGCTCCGCACACCTCGTACACGCGCAGCTCCACTCTGCACACCTTGTACACGCGTGTCTCCGCTCCACACACCTAGTACACGCGCGGCTCCGCTCTGCACACCTCATACATGCTCGGCTCCGCACACTCTTACACGCGCGGCTCCGCTCCGCACACTTGTACACGCGCTGCTCTGCTCCGTACACCTCGTACACGTTCGGCCCGCTCTGTACAGCTCGTACACGCGCGGCTTTTCTCTGTACACTTTGTACACGCGCGGCTCCGCTCCGCACAACTCGTACACGCACAGTTCCGCTCTATACACCTCATACACGCGCGCCTCCGCTCTGCACACCTCGTACACGCACAGCTCCGCTCAGTATACCTTGTACAAGCGCGGATCCACTCCGCACACTCGTAAATGCGCCGCTCTGCTCCATACACCTCGTACACGCGCGGCTCCGTTTCGCACACATCATACACGCTCGGCTCCGCTCCGTACAACTCGTACATGCGCGTCTCCATTCCGTAAAACTCGTACACGTGCGGCCCCTCTCCACACACCTCGTGCACGCGCGGCTCTGCTCCGTACACGTCGTACACACGCGGCTCCGCTCCGTACACCTCGTACTTGCGCAGTTTCGCTCCGTACACCTCGTACTTGCGCGGCCTCGCTCCGTACACATTGTACACGTGCGGCTCCACTCCGCACACCTCGTGCACGCGCGGCTCTGCTCCGTACACGTCGTACACACGCGGCTCCGCGCCGTACACCTCGTACTTGCGCAGTTTCGCTCCGTACACCTCGTACTTGCGCGGCCTCGCTCCGTACACATTGTACACGTGCAGCTCCACTCCGCTCCGCACACCTCGGACACGTGCGGCTTCGCTCCGTACACCTCGTACATTCACGGCTCTGCTCTGCACACCTCGTACACGCGTGTCTCCGCTCCTTACACGTCGTACATGCGCTGCTTTGCACACCTCGTAAACGCGCGTCTCCGCTCCTTACACGTCGTACATGCGCTGCTCTGCTCTGCACACCTCGTACACGCGCGGCTCCGCTCCGCACACCTCGTACACGTGTGGCTCTGCTCCGCACACCTCATATACGCGTGGTTCCGCACACCTCGTACACGCTCGACTCCGCTCCGCATACCTCATACATGCGCGGCTCTGCTCTGTACACCTCGTACACCCGCGGCTCCGCTCCGCACATCTAGTACACGAGCGGCTCCGCTCCATACACCTCGTACACGCGCGGCTCCGCTCCGTACACCTAGTACACGCGCGGCTCCGCTCCGCACACCTCGTACACGCGCAGCTCCGCTCCACACACCTCGTACACGCGCGGCTCCGCTCCACACACCTCGTACATGCGCAGCTCCACTCCACACACCTCGTACACGCGCGGCTCCGCTTCATACACCTCGTACATTATTGAGTTGATCAAAAATGTTGTGACGTTTGGTGTTTTCATGTCAGTTTTGCCCAGCTTCACCAAAATGGGCAGAGTTGGGGCAGGATGGAAGTGTGGCACCACAGCTTGTCTAATTCATAGCGAACTGTGGCTTCCCTTACACCAGAAATCTTACTCCAGTCCGTGACTGGAGTAAGATTTGTGGCAAGGTGCACACACCACTTGTCAGAAGTGCATAATTCATGCGCCACTTAATGAATCTGGACCGTCTGACTCCAGCACGCTCCCTCATCAAGAGCAGCTTGAATATGGCCAGTCTTAATGAATCCCTGTCCTAAGTGCTTTATTAGTTAAAGAATAACCGTTGTTTTAATTTTTGTTTTGTAAATTAATATTACACATGAAAATAAGTAATTTTATAATCTTATCAGAGAAGTCTTCTTTTTCCTGCTGGATTGATCTTTCAGTCTCAATTCGCGGTAACATCTGTAAAATCTGTATTCAGTGAAGACAAACTTTCCTATTAGTGAGATAGATGACAGTTAGTGCTATTAATACTCTTTACAGAAGGAAGGGGAGGAGCTAACAGAAGGGGGAGGAGCTAGCGGAAGGCACAGACCTTCTGCTGCAAGTTCTCCTGAAACCACAGTTACTTCTCCATGGAAGATTGCAGCTGGTGTTTATACATAGAATCCTAGAACATTAGAATTGGAGGAACCTCCAGGGTCCTAGTGTCCAACCCCTGCTCAATGCAGGATTCACTAAACCATCTCAGACAAATGTCTGTCCAGCCTCTGTTTGAAGACTTCCATTGAAGGAGAATTCACCACCTCTCGTGGCAGCCTGTTCCATTGAAAAACGCACCAAATCTGCAGCGTGTGCACACAGCCTTGTTGTTCTTTTGGTCACAGGCAGGTCTTTGCACAGTCCTGAATGATAAGTACAGCACATACACGCTAAGGCTATGTGCCCACGTAGCAGATTTACATGCATTTTTTCTGCCAGAGAGAAGTGTTTTTTCAGCATTTTTTCAGCGTTTTTTCAAGCACTTTTCCAAGTGATTTTGAGCATCACCTGGAAAGTGCTTGACAAGTTGGTTGCACAATATAAATCCATGCAACCGGCAACCGGCATGGATTTATATTGTGTGACCAACTTAGATGCTTTAAATGCTGCATCTATAGTAACAAAAAAAAAGAAGTTAAAAATAAAAAAAACCCTGTATACTCACCTCTCCAGTCTCCTCCCGGCGGTGTTCTCTCTCTTCAGCGTCCCGCGGTATACTGGCAGGACCTGCGGTGACGTCATTTAGTCAGCTGATGGTCACGCGACCATCACCTGACCTCTGACGTCAGCGGTCGCATGACCATCAGCTGACTAGATGACGTCACCGCAGGTCCTGCCAGTACACCGCTGGACGCCGAGGAGAGAGGACGCCGCCGGGAGCAGACCGGAGAGGGGAGTATACAGGGTTTTTTTATTTTTAACTTATTTATTTCTTTTTTTCACCGCTTGGTAGCCGGGATGAAGAGGAGCTGTAGTCTCTTCTTCATCCTGGGTACCACACGCACCCCGATTACGCTGCAAATTCTCGGCCATTGAATTTAATTGAAACGCAGCAAATCCACATATACCTGCGGGTTTGCTGCTTTTCAATGGCCGCGTAATCGCGGTAGAAATGGTCATGCTGAGTTTTGCAACGCAATGCGAATTCGGCGCGCTAATTAGCGCATCATGTGCACAGCACATCCCAATTCACATTGCTTTGCATGGCAGACGGTTTTACATGGGCACATAGCCTAAGAGCGGGGAGCGGCTCTAGTGTCACCGGCTGGGATGGCACAATCACTGTCAGCAGGATACAGGTGACATTATCAGAAAGGAGGAGATGACGTCTCTGCCCTCTCGCCTATCAGAGAATAGATTGCTGTATACGGGGGGCCTTATCCTCTTCTATTACACAGCACTCAGCTCCTAAAGGGAATGATTTGACCATAATACAATATATTTGAGTGGGGCCAGTGCTCCAGTTTTACGTTCATAATGTTGAATGGAGATTGATCAGTTCCAGTGTGTCTGAACAGGGTCCGAGCCCACATCTCCTGAGCTCAGGCTTTACACTGAGCATCACTGTCACGGAGGTCAGATTAGAAGGGCATGGAGCACGATGTGGATGGTTGCCTCCGTATCCGCCATTACCTGGACTGCTAGCTTTCCCTGGACACTCTGGATCAGCTCCTCCGTCTTGTCGAGACCTCTAAGGGCCGGTTCACACAAGCAGATAAAATATCATTCAGAGTTTCATCCAGAAAAGTGGGAGAATTCTTTCCTCACTTGTCGTCCATGTGCAGTCCAGATCTAATCTGGCTTTTTAACCATTTACAGTTTCCAGGGCTACAGGATTGCAATGTATCTGTAGAAAGCAGATTTTTTTCTGTACCCATAGACTTGAATGGGTGAATCTTGTCTGACAGATGAAACGAGGACATGCTGCCATTTTCTTTCTTTATTTTTTGCTCACACACAGATTCGATCAGTGACAAAAAAGAAAAATGACTCCTCTGCACTTTCCCATTGAATCCCATTGGTCTGAGTGCCGTCCATTTGTTCCACAGACAACTTTCCTACTGAAAATACATTCGTGTGAACGAGTCCTAAGAAAGACATTGTAATTGGTTATTAGATGTTGACTGAAGTTTGGCTCTGAACATGCAGGGCTCTTAAAGACGTTCTCTAATACTTTAATGCAGATGATTTATGCATAAAATAGGTGGTCTATATCAGATCGT
The DNA here is from genome assembly GCF_046119375.1 of Phyllobates terribilis. Classification (NCBI taxonomy): domain Eukaryota; kingdom Metazoa; phylum Chordata; class Amphibia; order Anura; family Dendrobatidae; genus Phyllobates; species Phyllobates terribilis. The sequence goes on along the minus strand of NW_027363528.1, from coordinate 456,412 downwards.
TGTAGGTCCGACTCTTGGCTCCCCACCAATAAGTTGTTTATAGCTCTGGCAACGGCCGGATGTAACTTGTGCACAGAGCGCACCCCAGTGGCCACTGCCTGGTGCTGCAGATCACCTCCGGTACTCCTCAATAGCTGGTCTGCACCCGGCAGCGGCCGCAGTGTACGGAGCGGTTTTGTTCCACTTTGAACATTGCCTGCATCTTGCCAGAGGTGATGACAGCTGATCATCGGGGGGCCGATGGTTGGACCCCACCTATCTTATATTAATGACCTATCCAGTGGAGTATAAAAGTGTTTGATAACTCCTTTTAAAATCTTGTTTCCATCCCATTGTCTTATACAGCGTGTATCTGTGTTCTTTCTGTAACCAGATGGGCCTGACCTCTGATGGTTCTTCTAGGCCTCTATTACAGCTCTTACAGCCCCAGCATGCATCATTTGTGCTGGAGAGGAATATGAAGACGCAGGAGCAAATAGAAGAACAATTAGGAAAGCTTGGATTATTAGAAGAGCAAGAAATGCTCATAGTGGAGGTGAGGCTATTATTATTTTTATTTTTTTTTTCTTAACTTTCATTTTTATATATTTTTATTTTTAGGACATTTGTTTCCTCTCTTCAGAAAATAACAGTAGATAAGATTGATTAAAGCTTCTGGAAAGGTGTTCAATAACGTCTGATCAGGTGGCTGGTTTGTAATGGTTGTCCCATCTTACCAATCCCTCTCTTCTACCATGAATGTGACATTGTGGGATGAATATATATATATATGTGTATGTGTGAAAAGTTGTTTGCCCCTTCCTGATTTCTCATTCTTTTGCATGTTTGTCATACTTAAATATTTCAGATGTCAAAACAAATTTTAATATTAGACAAAGATAACACAAGTAACCACAAAATGCAGTTTTTAAATGAAGATCCTAATTATTAAGGGAAAAAGAAATCCAAACCTACAGGGCCCTGTGTGAAAAAGTGATTGCCCTCTAAACCTAATAACTGGTTGAAGCACCCTCAGCAACAACAACTACAATCAAGTGTTTGGGATAATTGTCAATGAGTCTTTTACAACACTCTGGAGGAATTTTTGCCCACTCATCTTTGCAAAATTGTTGTAATTTAGCCACATTGGAGGGTTTCCGAGCATGAACCGCTTTCTTAAGGTCAGGACTTTGACTAAGCCACTGCAAAGTCTTAATTTTGTTTTCCTTAAGCCATTCAGAGGTGGACTTAATGGTGTGTTTTGGATCATTGTCCTGCTGCATAACCCAAGTGCACTTCAACTTGAGGTCATGAACAGAAGGCCAGACATTCACTTTCAGGATTTTTTGGTTAACCAGCAGAATTCTTGGTTCCATTTCCACAGCAAGTCATCCAGGTCCTGAAGCAGTATAACAGTCCCAGACCATCACACTACCGCCACCATATTTTACTGTTGGTATGATGTTCCTTTTTTAAAATGCAGTGTTACTTCTACACCAGATGTAATGGGACATACACCTTTCAAAAAGTTCAACTTTTGTCTTGTCAGTCCACAGAGTATTCTCCCAAAAGTCTTAGCGATCATCAAGATGTTTTCTGCCAAAACTGAGATGAGCCTTTGTTTTTATTGCTCAGCAATGGTTTTCGTCTTGGAACTCTGCTATGCGTGTCATTTTTGCCCAGTCTCTTTCTTATGGTGTAGTCATGAACACTGTCCTTAACTGAGGCAAGTGAGACCTGCAGTTCTCTGGATGTTGTTGTGGGGTCTTTTGTGACCTCTTGGATGAGTCGTTGCTGCGCTCTTGGGGTAATTTTGATCAGCCGGCCATGCCTAGGAAAGTTCACCATTGTTCCATATTTTTGCCTATTGTGGATAATGACTTCCACTGTGATTCACTGGAGTCCCAAATCTTTAGAAATGGGTTTAGAACTTTTTCCAGACTGATAGATCTCAATTACTTTATTTCTCATTTGGTCCTGAATTTCTTTGGATCGCAGCATGATGTCTAGCTTTAGAGGATCTTTTGTTCTACTTCACTTTGTCAGGCATGTCCTATTTAAGTGATTTCTTGATTGAGAACACGTGTGGCAGTAAACAGGGCTGTGTGGGGCTACGGAAATTGAACTCAGCTTCCCAAAGATGTGACAAATCACAGTTAATTTATGTTTTAAGGAGGGAGGGGCATCACTTTTTCACACAGGGCCCTTTAGGTTTGGATTTCCTTTTCCCTTAATCATAAAAACCTTCCTTTTAAAAACTGCATTTTGTGTATACTTGTGCTATCTTTGTCTAACAGGAGTCTGCTGCTGACATTGGTATTGGGGTAATGTCCCCCAATTCTGTTACTATCCTCCATCCTGGTATGTATGGTCCCTCCTTCCTGGTATATGTGGCCCCCATCACATCTTGGTATACGTGACCCTCATCCCCATCCTGGAATGCATGGTACCCCTTGAGCCCCCGGTATTCATGGCACCCCTTTGATCTACCATCCTGGTATGCATGGCACCCCCTGATCCCCATCCTAGTTTTCATGGCACCCCTTGATCCCCCATCCTGGTATACATGGCATCCCTTGATCACCCATCCTGGTATGCATGACACCCCTTGATCTCCCATTCTGGTATGTATGGCACCCCGTGATCACACATCCTGGATATATACAGTAACAGACCAAAAGTTTGGACACACCTTCTCATTTAAAGATTTTTCTGTATTTTCAATGACTATGAAAATTGTACATTCACACTGAAGGCATCAAAACTATGAATTAACACATGGGGAATTATATACTTAACAAAAAAGTGTGAAACAACTGAAAAAATGTCTTATATTCTATGTTCTTCAAAGTAGCCACCTTTTGCTTTGATGACTGCTTTGCACACTCTTGACATTCTCTTGATGAGCTTCAAGAGGTAGTCACCGGAAATGGTTTTCACTTCACAGGTGTGCCCTGTCAGGTTTAAAATGTGGTATTTCTTGCCTTATAAATGGGGTTGGGACCATCAGTTGTGTTGTGCAGAAGTCTGGTGGATACACAGCTGATAGTACAAATTCTATTCAGTAGGATTATGGCAAGAAAAAAAGCAGAAAAACATGTCCCCAGCATGAGACACCCATTCAGGGCCGGCGTAATTGCAAGCAGACTAGGCATCTGCCTGGGGCCTCCAGCCCGTGGCGTGCCTCTATAGGGTCCGTGAGTTCGTCCCCCCACATCGCGCATTGAACTGTATAGGTAGCGGGGGAATGACTGTGCCTGCAGAGTGGAGCTGCTGAGACGCTCTGCAGAGCATGGAGCAGCTGGAGAACGAGGAGAGGTGAGTATTGTATGTATTTGTTTTTTATATGTGGTGACCATAATACTGCAGAACTGGGGGGCTGCATTATACTGTATGGAGTGGCTGAATTATACTCTATGGTTGGGGCCGAATTATACTTTACGAGGACTATGGGTTGGGTTATATTATATGTACTATATGTTTGGCTGCATTATACTATAGGGAGGCTGCATTATACTCTATTAAGGACTGAGGAGAATGCATTATACTATATGAAGGACTATGGGGAGTGCATTATACACTATGAAGGACTATGGAGAGTGCATTATACTATAGGGAGGGCTATGGGGAGTGCATTATACTATAGGGAGGGCTATAGGGAGTGCATTATACTATATGGAGGACTATGAGGTGCATTCCATTATATGGAGGACTATGGGGAGTATATTATACTATATGGAAGGCTATGGGGAGTGTATTATACTATATGGAGGACTATGAGGTGCATTATACTATATGGAGGGCTATGGGGAGTGTATTATACTATATGGAGGACTATGAGGTGCATTATACTATATGGAGGGCTATGGGGAGTGCATTATACTATATGGAGGGCTATGGGGAGTGTATTATACTATATGGAGGACTATGAGGTGCATTATACTATATGGAGGGCTATGGGGAGTGTATTATACTATATGGAGGACTATGAGGTGCATTATACTATATGGAGGGCTATGGGGAGTGCATTATACTATATGGAGGGCTATGGGGAGTGTACTATACTATATGGAGGACTATGAGGTGCGTACTATACTATATGGAGGACTATGAGGTGCATTATACTATATGGAGGGCTATGGGGAATGTATGCACTATATTGAGGAATATGGGCCACATTATACAATATGGAGGGCTGTGGGGCACATTATACAATATGAAAGACTATGGGGAGTGCATTATGCTATATGAAGGACTATGGGGAGTATATTATACTATATGGAGGGCTATGAGGTGCATTATACTATATGGAGGGCTATGAGGTGCATTATACTATATGGAGAACTATGAGGTGCATTAAACTATATAGAGAGCTATGGGGAGTGTATTATACTATTTGGAGGAATATGGGCCACATTATACAATATGGAGGGCTATGGGGAGTGCATTATGCAATATGGAGGACTATGGGGAGTGCATTATACAATATGGAGGGCTGTGGGGCACATTATACAATATGGAGGACTATGGGGAGTATATTATACTATATAGAGGGTTATGGGGAGTGCATTATACAATATGGAGGACTATGGGGAGTATATTATACTATATAGAGGGTTATGGGGAGTGCATTATACTATATGGAGGGCTATCGGGAGTGTATTATACTATATGGAGGACTATGGGGAGTGCATTATACAATATGGAGGGCTATGGGGAGTGCATTATACAATATGGAGGGTTGTGGGGCACATTATACAATATGGAGGACTATGGGGAGTATATTATACTATATAGAGGGTTATGGGGAGTGCATTATACTATATGGAGGGCTATCGAGAGTGTATTATACTATATGGAGGACTGTGGGCCTCATTATACAATATGGGGGGGCTGTGGGGCACATTATAAAATATGGAGGACTATGGCATGTATTATACTAAACAAGCAAAATGCTGCCTATTCATCGAGTAATTGGATTGTTTATGCCAGAACAAAAATCCTTGTTCTCAGCAGCACATCGGCCGGTGTAACCTGCAGATGTGCTGCTGATAACATGATGCTGTATGGGGACAGATTGATCTATTAGTGATTGTTCTGTATCCATCATTCTTCCTCAGCTGGTGTAAAGAGGTTGGGAAACAAGCGTCGAACGGCTTCAGTATTGTGGATTGCGCTCGTTTAGCGGCCTGATCTCAGCGCATGTAAATACAAGCTAAATGTTTGTGTGGTGCTGTATGTCAGCATTTGGGACCCCACTTTAAACTTTTCCCCAGGGCCCCACTTTAACTAAAATCGGCCCTGCACCCATTTAAATGGTTCCCGTCCGCTGCACAGACTGGGAGAGAGAGGGGAGACTATTTGTGGCTTATGTAGTGGCGCTCAGTTTTGTGGACATCGGAGGGAAAGTTTTCTTTTAATTTATGAAATTCAATTCATGTCCTAAATTTACAAAAATATTAGTAACAATTCAACTTTATTTTAATCCTTAGGTTATGGGTGAGGATCTTTTGGCAGAAAGAACAGAGGAAGGACAAATGGACACAAAAACCACTCAGACATTGGCCTCTTACATAATGGCGTCTGACGCCGAGTTCAGAGTCAAATGGTTTCAGAAAGCGAGAACTTTCCTAATGAGCAGCGAGTAAAGATGATCAGCTCTCCGCCATCACTGACTGTCTGCAGACTGGAGCTTGTCCATCTCTAATCATTCCTGCTCAATGGGGGCCACAATATTTTTACTTCACAGTAATCACTGACATCTTTTCGGGTGCCGTATGTGTTGTACCCAGGGCCGGCATCACCACCCGGGCAAGTGCCTGGGCCCTGAGCGAGCAGGGGGGCCCACTCACCCTCTGGGACACCAGCGCGCTATGGGGCCCATGAGTCAGCGGGGCCTGATGCCAGCGAATGGGCACTTGCATTGGGCCTTCCCCAGTGCTTTAAACTGTTTGCAATACTTACCTCTCCCTGTTCCTCTGCTGCTCCTCTGTGTTCTGCGTCTTCCTACTCTGTGACATCTCAGGACAGAGGGCGCGATGACGTCACTACAGAGCGCCCTCTGCTGAGCAGTCCCAGTGCAGAGAGTCGGAAGACGCTGATGAGACAGGCCTGCTTCCAGCAAGGAGTGGTGAGTATTTGATTTTTTTTTTTTATGTTATGAGTATTATATGGGGCTCATTATCTATTGAACAATATATGGGACCCATTATGTATGGAGTATTATATAGGGCTCATTATCTATTGAACAATATATGGGGCTCATTATGTATGGAGTATTATATGGGGCTCATTATCTATTGAACAATATATGGGGCTCATTATGTATGGAGTATTATATGGGGCTCATTATCTATTGAACAATATATGGGACTCATTATGTATGGAGTATTATATGGGGCTCATTATCTATTGAACAATATATGGGGCCCATTATGTATGGAGTATTATATAGGGCCCATTATCTATGGAGCATTATATGGGGCTTATTCTTCATGGAGCAATATATTGGGCCCACTATTTAGGGAGCAATATATAGGGCCCATACTGTATGGAGCAATATATGGGGCCCATACTGTATGGAGCAATATTTGGGCTCCATTATTCTGTATGGAGCATTATATGGTACCCATTATGTATGGAGCAATATATGGGGCTCATTTTACTTTATGGAGCAATATATGGGGTCCATTATACTGAATGGAGCAATATATGGGGATCATACTGTATGGAGCATTATATGCGGTCCATTATTCTGTATGGAGCAATATATGGTGCCCATAGTACTGGACGCAGGACCATGTGCTGCCCATAATACTGTATGAAGGACCATGTGGTGTCCATAATACTGTATGGAGGACCATGTGGTGTCCATAATACTGTATGGAGGACCATGTGGTGTCCATAATACTGTATGGAGGACCATGTGGTGCCCATAATACTGTATATGGAGGACCACGTGGTGCCCATAATACTGTATATGGAGGACCACGTGGTGCCCATAATACTGTATATGGAGGACCACGTGGTGCCCATAATACTGTATATGGAGGACCACGTGGTGCCCATAATACTGTATATGGAGGACCACGTGGTGCCCATAATACTGTATATGGAGGACCACGTGGTGCCCATAATACTTTATGTGGAGGACCACATGGTGCCCATAATACTGTATATGGAGGACCACATGGTGCCCATAATACTGTATGGAGGACCACGTGGGGCCCATAATACTGTATATGGAGGACCACGTGGGGCCCATAATACTGTATATGGAGGACCACGTGGTGCCCATAATACTGTATATGGAGGACCACGTGGTGCCCATAATACTGTATATGGAGGACCATGTGGTGCCCATAATACTGTATATGGAGGACCACGTGGTGCCCATAATACTTTATGTGGAGGACCACATGGTGCCCATAATACTGTATATGGAGGACCACATGGTGCCCATAATACTGTATGGAGGACCACGTGGGGCCCATAATACTGTATATGGAGGACCACGTGGGGCCCATAATACTGTATATGGAGGACCATGTGGTGCCCATAATACTGTATATGGAGGACCACGTGGGGCCCATAATACTGTATATGGAGGACCACGTGGTGCCCATAATACTGTATATGGAGGACCACATGGTGTCCATAATACTGTATGGAGGACCACGTGGGGCCCATAATACTGTATATGGAGGACCACGTGGGGCCCATAATACTGTATATGGAGGACTACGTGGGGCCCATAATACTGTATAGAGGACTATATTGTCTGGTCTGAACTGTGCGCTGGGAGGATTCGCCGGTTTCTGAGCTGTTGTAGACTTTACAATAGATATCACTCATGTAATGTGAGAAGTCAGTGAAATCTTTAGCATTGTACTATACCTATATTTCTGTGCATCATGAATCGTGGTAGGTGTGAAAGGGGCCCACTGAGACTTTTGCCCGGGGCCCATGAAATCCTGGAGCCGGCCCTGGTTGTGGCATCTATTTCTTTTTGTACTGTATGCATGAGTTTTAATGGCGAATTTCTTTCAAAAAACAGTGGGATAAACAGTGATCTGAACTTGTCCCTTAACTTACATTGGTCTGTGAGGTGATCTGAAAGCAGAAAATCCAATGCTGACTTCTAGAACATTTGGGGTAACTTTCCCGCATTGGTCTCTACATAATCTGTGAATTCAGGGAACTGCTAGATCTGCAGCAGATAAAAGAGGGATTATATCAAAATGCCATCATGCAGACCAGCAAGTGACACATCGCTGGCATAAGGTCCTCTGCCCCGACTTGTTGCTTTTAGATTACATAGCAAAAACCTGATGACAGTTTCCCTGTAATAAAATCCCAGAGCTTCTCCCATGGGAAATCCAGCGGGTGGCAGATACTGGCCTGGAATCCTGCAGATACACAGCACTGCCGTCGCCTATACACTGCATTGTGAAAGGATTTGGCCCCCTTGAACTTTTCTACCTTTTGCCACATTTCTGGCTTCAAACATAAAGATATAAAATTCTATTTTTTGGGGGAAGAATCAACAACAAGTGGGACACAATCGTGAAGTGGAATGAAATTTATTTGCTATTTCAAACTTTTTTAACAAATTAAAAACTGAAAAGTGGGGCGTGCAATATTATTCGGCCCCCTTGAGTTAATACTTTGTAGCGCCACCTCTTGCTGCGATTACAGCTGCAAGTCGCTTGGGGTATGTCTCTATCAGTTTTGCACATCGAGTGGCTGAAATTCTTGCCCATACTTCCTTGCAAAACAGCTGGAGCTCAGTGAGGTTGGATGGAGGGCGTTTGTGAACAGCAGTTTTCAGCTCTTTCCAAGATTCTCGTTTGGATTCAGGTCTGGACTTTGACTTGGCCATTCTAACACCTGGATACGTTTATTTTTGAACCATTGTAGATTTTGCTTTATGTTTGGGATCATTGTCTTGTTGGAAGATAAATCTCCGTCCCAGTCTCAGGTCTTTTGCAGACTCCAACAGGTTTTCTTCCAGAATGGTCCTGTATTTGGCTCCATCCATCTTCCCATCAATTTTAACCATTTTCTTTGTCCCTGCTGAAGAAAAGCAGGCCCAAACCAAGATGCTGCCACCACCATGTTCGACAGTGGGGATGGTGTTTTGAGGGTGATGAGCTGTGTTGCTTTTACGCCAAACATATCGTTTTGCATTGTGGCCAAAAAGTTTGATTTTGGTTTCATCTGACCAGAGCACCTTATTCCACATGTTTGGTGTGTCTCCCAGATGGCTTGTGGCAAACTTCAAACGAGACTTTTTATGGATATCTTTGAGAAATGGCTTTCTTCTTGCCATTCTTCCATAAAGCCCAGATTTGTGCAGTGTACAACTGATTGTTGTCCTATGGACAGCCTAACCCACCTCAGCTCTAGATCTCTGCAGTTCATCCAGAGTGATCATGGGCCTTTTGGCTGCATCTCTGATCAGTCTTCTCCTTGTTCGAGATGAAAGTTTAGAGCAGTGTTTCCCATACTCCAGTCCTCACAGACCCCACAGGTCGTGTTTTCAGGATTTCCATAGTATTGCACAGGTGAGAGAATTCCTGATGCCTTGATGATACTTCCATCACCTATGCAATACTAAGGAAATCCTGAAAACACGACCTGTGGGGGTCCGTGATGACTGGAGTTTGGGAAACACTGGTTTAGAGGTACGGCCGGGTCTTGGTAGATTTGCATTAGTCTGATACTCCTTCCATTTCAATATGATCGCTTGCACAGTGCTCCTTGAGATGTTTAAAACTTGGGAAATCTTTTTGTATCCAAATCCGGCTTTGAACTTCGCCACAACAGTATCTCGGACCTGCCTGGTGTGTTCCTTGGTCTTCATGATGCTCTCTGCACTTGAAACAGAACCCTGAGACTATCACACAGCAGGTGCATTTATACAGAGACTTGATTACACACAGGTGGATTCTAGTTATCGTTACCAGTCATTTAGGACAACATTGGATCAGTGGATTCTATTTATCATTACCAGTCATTTAGGACAACATTGGATCAGTGGATTCTAGTTATCGTTACCAGTCATTTAGGACAACATTGGATCATTCAGAGATCCTCACTGAACTTCTGGAGTGAGTTTGCTGCACTGAAAGTAAAGGGGCCGAATAATATTGCACTTTTCAGTTTTTATTTTTATTTAAAAGTTTAAAATATCCAATAAATTTCATTCCCACTTGTTAATTCTTCCCAAAAAAAATTCAATTTTATATCTTTATGTTTGAAGCCAGAAATGTGGCAAAAGGTAGAAAAGTTCAAGGGGGCCAAATCCTTTCACAATGCGCTGTATCTACCACTCGCTGACCTCCCTCTGTGAGAAGCTGATGGTTATTAATGATGGAATACAATGTTTTATTATAGCGGTGAGTGCTGCATTCACTTCTTACACTCATTCATGTGGATTTGTCTGATTAGTGACCTGCACCAGCTTATATCATGGGGCTGCTCAAAGTATAAAAATTTACCAAAAAGGTGTGGTCTGTTTATTTTCTTTTGGTTTCCATTTTGTTTTACTTTTTTTTTTTTTTCTTTACGTGGATCTTTCTGTAAAAAATAAATAAAAACTAAAATATAGTCAACCTCTGGTATGCTCTACTACCATGAGATCCCCATAATAAAGGCAGAATTTAATATAGGGTTACACATTTATCCAAGACATTGAAAGTTATGGTTAAAAAGGTAAAAAGACTTTTCTTTTTTTGCAGCAAAATTGGCTACAATTGCCCAGACAGGTTATATTTGCCCACAGCGTCGCACTGGGGAGACTGGGGCCCACCCTACAGCTAGATGCTGATACCTGATAGCCGTTATCCCCGTTATAGTGGGACCTCGACTGTAAAACACAGGCGGCTCCTGCACATCTACTGTGCGCACAGCACAACTGGGATGGACAATTACGGTAGTTTGCATTAAAGGGCTTCTTTGGTGAAAACAAGTTATCACCGATCCATGGGCTCCTCAGGATTGGTGATAACTTAATGATCGTTTGGGTCCGACCATTGGAAACCGCACTGATCAGAATTGGGAAGTTTTATTCCTGACAGGACACTTTTATCCCCATTTTAAAATGCAGCGTCAGGTGGGATGTCTGACCCCAGATCCATTCATTCTCTTTGGGGCTTCCAGAAAAAAACAAGAGCAGCGCTCGCAGCCATTGAGGGAATGAATGGATCAGTGGTGAAGTCGCACATGCTGCTCCAGTCTAGTGGGGATAAAAGCTCCACATTCTACCAATCGGTGCGGGTCCCAGCAGTCAGACCCCCACCAATCAATACCTTATCACTTATCCTTTGGAAAGGTGATTACTTGTTTTCACAGTAGAATTCCTGTAAGTGCATCTTGTTCCAAGTATTTAATCACAAATCTAAATAAAGATTATTCTCCTAATTAATATCAGAGAGAACAATTGACTGCTGTACACAACACAATCCACTTTTTCAAGACCAATAATACCACATTCAAGGGAGAACTAACGTGACACTGTGACCAGACCACATATTACCAGCATAAAGCGACCGAATAATCCCACGTAGAAGGGAGAAATACAGCCACACCGTGACCAGACCACATATTACCACCACATAGTGACCGAATAATACCACATATTGTATAAGGGACAAATATCGCCACACCATGATCAGACCAGATTTTAGCAGCATATAGCGACCAAATTATTCCACATAGAAGGGAGAACTACCGTCACACCGTGAGCAGACCACATATGACCACCACATAGTGACCGAACAATACCTCATACTGTAAAAGGGACAAATATCGCCACACCATGACCAGACCAGATTTTAGCAGCATATAGCGACCAAATTATTCCACATAGAAGGGAGAACTACCGTCACACCGTGAGCAGACCACATATGACCACCACATAGTGACCGAACAATACCTTATACTGTAAAAGGGAGAAATATCGCCACACCATGACCAGACCAGATATTACCAACATAAAGCGACCGAATAATCCCACGTAGAAGAGAGAAATACAGCCACACCGTGACCAGACCACATATTACCACCACATAGTGACCGAACAATACCTCAGACTGTAAAAGGGAGAAATATCGCCACACCATGACCAGACCAGATATTACCAACATATAGCGACCAAATAATTGCACATACAAGGGAGAAATACCACCACACCATGTCCACACCACATAGTGACTAAATAATAACACATACAGGGATAAATACCACACCATGACCGGACCAGATATTACAACATAGTGACCGAATATTACAATACTGATCATTAATGAAATGTCCTCGGACGCACATTCAGTTGAAACCAGTGGGCCCCCTCTACGTCCTGCTCAGGGTCCTGCCAAGGACCCTGGCCCACCGGATAATCGTCCAGTGTCCCGGTGCTCCAGTCAGACCCTGTTTGCCCACCAAACTCATCCATTTAAATGTCTGATTTTAGAGTTTGCATTGTGTTCCTTTTCTTTGCTTATAAAAACATAATAATTATAGTCTATGGACCTTTTCTGATGCTGATGGTTCACAAAAGAAATTTGAGACATGTTTGATTGTAATCTGATTTGCAGATAAAGCTGGCCCATTCAAATGATTGGATTGCCAAAAAAAGATCCATTTGCATCCTTGTTCTGTATGTTTTTCACTGACTAATGTTAGAAGTTTGTAAATCTTCATCACTTTTTTTCTCTCATCAATAGGTGGCAGAAAATGTCATTTTTCAACATGAGGAGAGAAAACGTCATTCCATCACTTTACCTGATGGGCCCATGTAGGGTTGGACTGGCCTGGTGTGATAAATTCCCGGTGGGCCCCGATGAGAGAGTGAGAGAATTGGTAGCGGGGGCTCTTAAAAAGTGCGGGCCTTTAAAAGCGCAGCCGAAGGAAATGTAGCGTCGCGTGCGGCGCTCCTACTATTCAGTGGTGACAGCGGGTGACGCGCATAGTCACATGACAGGAGGACGTGATCTTGGTGGGCGGTGACACGCACCGCGCTCTGCTTTCCCGCTGGTGGCTGGCAGGTGTGTGGTGTCAGGTGACACGCTGACGTCACGCTCTCCTCTCCCTGCTCCCCTGCCGGCTTTTGATACGCCGACGCCGCGCTCTGCTCTCCAGTCCCGGCTCCTGCTCCCTTGGAATTGGCCTTGTAACACCGGCTCCCGTCCGGGTATGTAACACCGCACCAGCACCGCGCACCGCCCTCTTCTCTCCTGCTCTCTTGGTCTTTTAAGCCGGCTCCTGGGCTGAGTATGCGGTGACCTGCACTCTGCTCTCTCACCATCACTCTGGAAACAAGACTGCAGGCCTGGCTACAGCTCTCCCTGCTTCAACTTCAAGTCAAGTGCAATATCCACGTTTTTCTGGGTGAGTGTTCCCAGCATTGGTCATCATCCATATATGGAGGGGTCGCAGGCTGGTCACATGGGGACATGGGGCTGAAGGGGGGACTGGCTGGACCCATGGGAACATGGATGGGGACATGGGGCTGAAGGGGGGCCTGGCTGGACCCATGGTGACATGGATGGAGACATGGTGCTGAAGGGGGGGGCTGGCTGGACCCATGGGGACATGGATGGAGACATGGGGCTGAAGGGGGGGCTGGATGGACCCATGGGGACATGGATGGAGACATGGGGCTGAAGGTGGGGCTGGCGGGACCCATGGGGACATGGATGGAGACATGGGGCTGAAGGGGGGGCTGGATGGACCCATGGGGACATGGATGGAGACATGGGGCTGAAGGGGGGCTGGCGGGACCCATGGGGACATGGAGGAGGATATGGGGCTGAAGGGGGGGCTGTCTGGCCCCATGGGGACATGGAGGGGGATATGGGGCTGAAGGGGGGGCTGGTGGGACCCATGGGGACATGGAGGGGGATATGGGGCTGAAGGGGGGGCTGGAGGGACCCATGGGGACATGGAGGGGGATATGGGGCTGAAGGGGGGGCTGTCTGGACCCATGGGGACATGGGGCTGAAGGGGGGGCTGTCTGGACCCATGGGGACATGGGGCTGAAGGGGGGGCTGTCTGGACCCATGGGGACATGGGGCTGAAGGGGGGGCTGTCTGGACCCATGGGGACATGGGGCTGAAGGGGGGGCTGTCTGGACCCATGGGGACATGGGGCTGAAGGGGGGGCTGTCTGGACCCATGGGGACATGGGGCTGAAGGGGGGGCTGGCTGGACCCATGGGGACATGGGGCTGAAGGGGGGGCTGGCTGGACCCATGGGGACATGGGGCTGAAGGGGGGGCTGGCTGGACCCATGGGGACATGGGGCTGAAGGGGGGGCTGGCTGGACCCATGGGGACATGGGGCTGAAGGGGGGCTGGCTGGACCCATGGGGACATGGGGCTGAAGGGGGGGCTGGCTGGACCCATGGGGACATGGATGGGGACATGGGGCTGAAGGGGGGGCTGGCTGGACCCATGGGGACATGGATGGGGACATGGGGCTGAAGGGGGGGCTGGCTGGACCCATGGGGACATGGAGGAGGACATGGGGCTGAAGGGGGAGCTGGATGGACCCATGGGGACATGGAGGGGGACATGGGGCTGAAGGGGGGGCTGGATGGACCCATGGGGACATGGAGGGGGACATGGGGCTGAAGGGGGGGCTGGATGGACCCATGGGGACATGGAGGGGGACATGGGGCTGAAGGGGGGGCTGGCTGGACCCATGGGGACATGGAGGGGGACATGGGGCTGAAGGGGGGGCTGGCTGGACCCATGGGGACATGGAGGGGGACATGGGGCTGAAGGGGGGGCTGGCTGGACCCATGGGGACATGGAGGGGGACATGGGGCTGAAGGGGGGGCTGGCTGGACCCATGGGGACATGGAGGGGGACATGGGGCTGAAGGGGGGGCTGGCTGGACCCATGGGGACATGGAGGGGGACATGGGGCTGAAGGGGGGGCTGGCTGGACCCATGGGGACATGGAGGGGGACATGGGGCTGAAGGGGGGGCTGGCTGGACCAATGGGGACATGGAGGGGGACATGGGGCTGAAGGGGGGGCTGGCTGGACCCATGGGGACATGGAGGGGGACATGGGGCTGAAGGGGGGGCTGGCTGGACCCATGGGGACATGGAGGGGGACATGGGGCTGAAGGGGGGGCTGGCTGGACCCATGGGGACATGGAGGGGGACATGGGGCTGAAGGGGGGGCTGGCTGGACCCATGGGGACATGGAGGGGGACATGGGGCTGAAGGGGGGGCTGGCTGGACCCATGGGGACATGGAGAGGGACATGGGGCTGAAGGGGGGGCTGGCTGGACCCATGGGGACATGGAGGGGGACATGGGGCTGAAGGGGGGGCTGGCTGGACCCATGGGGACATGGAGGGGGACATGGGGCTGAAGGGGGGGCTGGCTGGACCCATGGGGACATGGAGGGGGACATGGGGCTGAAGGGGGGGCTGGCTGGACCCATGGGGACATGGAGGGGGACATGGGGCTGAAGGGGGGGCTGGCTGGACCCATGGGGACATGGAGGGGGACATGGGGCTGAAGGGGGGGCTGGATGGACCCATGGGGACATGGAGGGGGACATGGGGCTGAAGGGGGGGCTGGCTGGACCCATGGGGACATGGAGGGGGACATGGGGCTGAAGGGGGGGCTGGATGGACCCATGGGGACATGGAGGGGGACATGGGGCTGAAGGGGGGGCTGGCTGGACCCATGGGGACATGGAGGGGGACATGGGGCTGAAGGGGGGGCTGGCTGGACCCATGGGGACATGGAGGGGGACATGGGGCTGAAGGGGGGGCTGGCTGGACCCATGGGGACATGGAGGGGGACATGGGGCTGAAGGGGGGGCTGGCTGGACCCATGGGGACATGGAGGGGGACATGGGGCTGAAGGGGGGGCTGGCTGGACCCATGGGGACATGGAGGGGGACATGGGGCTGAAGGGGGGGCTGGCTGGACCCATGGGGACATGGAGGGGGACATGGGGCTGAAGGGGGGGCTGGCTGGACCCATGGGGACATGGAGGGGGACATGGGCTGAAGGGGGGGCTGGCTGGACCCATGGGGACATGGAGGGGGACATGGGGCTGAAGGGGGGGCTGGCTGGACCCATGGGGACATGGAGGGGGACATGGGGCTGAAGGGGGGGCTGGCTGGACCCATGGGGACATGGAGGGGGACATGGGGCTGAAGGGGGGGCTGGATGGACCCATGGGGACATGGAGGGGGACATGGGGCTGAAGGGGGGGGCTGGCTGGACCCATGGGGACATGGAGGGGGACATGGGGCTGAAGGGGGGGGCTGGCTGGACCCATGGGGACATGGAGGGGGACATGGGGCTGAAGGGGGGGGCTGGCTGGACCCATGGGGACATGGAGGGGGACATGGGGCTGAAGGGGGGGGCTGGCTGGACCCATGGGGACATGGAGGGGGACATGGGGCTGAAGGGGGGGGCTGGCTGGACCCATGGGGACATGGAGGGGGACATGGGGCTGAAGGGGGGGGCTGGCTGGACCCATGGGGACATGGAGGGGGACATGGGGCTGAAGGGGGGGGCTGGCTGGACCCATGGGGACATGGAGGGGGACATGGGGCTGAAGGGGGGGGCTGGCTGGACCCATGGGGACATGGAGGGGGACATGGGGCTGAAGGGGGGGGCTGGCTGGACCCATGGGGACATGGAGGGGGACATGGGGCTGAAGGGGGGGGCTGGCTGGACCCATGGGGACATGGAGGGGGACATGGGGCTGAAGGGGGGGGCTGGCTGGACCCATGGGGACATGGAGGGGGACATGGGGCTGAAGGGGGGGCTGGCTGGACCCATGGGGACATGGAGGGGGACATGGGGCTGAAGGGGGGGCTGGCTGGACCCATGGGGACATGGAGGGGGACATGGGGCTGAAGGGGGGGGCTGGCTGGACCCATGGGGACATGGAGGGGGACATGGGGCTGAAGGGGGGGGCTGGCTGGACCCATGGGGACATGGAGGGGGACATGGGGCTGAAGGGGGGGGCTGGCTGGACCCATGGGGACATGGAGGGGGACATGGGGCTGAAGGGGGGGGCTGGCTGGACCCATGGGGACATGGAGGGGGACATGGGGCTGAAGGGGGGGGCTGGCTGGACCCATGGGGACATGGAGGGGGACATGGGGCTGAAGGGGGGGGCTGGCTGGACCCATGGGGACATGGAGGGGGACATGGGGCTGAAGGGGGGGGCTGGCTGGACCCATGGGGACATGGAGGGGGACATGGGGCTGAAGGGGGGGGCTGGCTGGACCCATGGGGACATGGAGGGGGACATGGGGCTGAAGGGGGGGGCTGGCTGGACCCATGGGGACATGGAGGGGGACATGGGGCTGAAGGGGGGGGCTGGCTGGACCCATGGGGACATGGAGGGGGACATGGGGCTGAAGGGGGGGGCTGGCTGGACCCATGGGGACATGGAGGGGGACATGGGGCTGAAGGGGGGGGCTGGCTGGACCCATGGGGACATGGAGGGGGACATGGGGCTGAAGGGGGGGCTGGCTGGACCCATGGGGACATGGAGGGGGACATGGGGCTGAAGGGGGGGGCTGGCTGGACCCATGGGGACATGGAGGGGGACATGGGGCTGAAGGGGGGGCTGGCTGGACCCATGGGGACATGGAGGGGGACATGGGGCTGAAGGGGGGGGCTGGCTGGACCCATGGGGACATGGAGGGGGACATGGGGCTGAAGGGGGGGCTGGCTGGACCCATGGGGACATGGAGGGGGACATGGGGCTGAAGGGGGGGGCTGGCTGGACCCATGGGGACATGGAGGGGGACATGGGGCTGAAGGGGGGGGCTGGCTGGACCCATGGGGACATGGAGGGGGACATGGGGCTGAAGGGGGGGCTGGCTGGACCCATGGGGACATGGAGGGGGACATGGGGCTGAAGGGGAGGGCTGGCTGGACCCATGGGGACATGGAGGGGGACATGGGGCTGAAGGGGGGGGCTGGCTGGACCCATGGGGACATGGAGGGGGACATGGGGCTGAAGGGGGGGGCTGGCTGGACCCATGGGGACATGGAGGGGGACATGGGGCTGAAGGGGGGGGCTGGCTGGACCCATGGGGACATGGAGGGGGACATGGGGCTGAAGGGGGGGGCTGGCTGGACCCATGGGGACATGGAGGGGGATATGGGGCTGAAGGGGGGGGCTGGCTGGACCCATGGGGACATGGAGGGGGACATGGGGCTGAAGGGGGGGGCTGGCTGGACCCATGGGGACATGGAGGGGGACATGGGGCTGAAGGGGGGGGCTGGCTGGACCCATGGGGACATGGAGGGGGACATGGGGCTGAAGGGGGGGGCTGGCTGGACCCATGGGGACATGGAGGGGGACATGGGGCTGAAGGGGGGGGCTGGCTGGACCCATGGGGACATGGAGGGGGACATGGGGCTGAAGGGGGGGGCTGGCTGGACCCATGGGGACATGGAGGGGGACATGGGGCTGAAGGGGGGGGCTGGCTGGACCCATGGGGACATGGAGGGGGACATGGGGCTGAAGGGGGGGGCTGGCTGGACCCATGGGGACATGGAGGGGGACATGGGGCTGAAGGGGGGGGCTGGCTGGACCCATGGGGACATGGAGGGGGACATGGGGCTGAAGGGGGGGGCTGGCTGGACCCATGGGGACATGGAGGGGGACATGGGGCTGAAGGGGGGGCTGGCTGGACCCATGGGGACATGGAGGGGGACATGGGGCTGAAGGGGGGGGCTGGCTGGACCCATGGGGACATGGAGGGGGACATGGGGCTGAAGGGGGGGGCTGGCTGGACCCATGGGGACATGGAGGGGGACATGGGGCTGAAGGGGGGGGCTGGCTGGACCCATGGGGACATGGAGGGGGACATGGGGCTGAAGGGGGGGGCTGGCTGGACCCATGGGGACATGGAGGGGGACATGGGGCTGAAGGGGGGGCTGGCTGGACCCATGGGGACATGGAGGGGGACATGGGGCTGAAGGGGGGGGCTGGCTGGACCCATGGGGACATGGAGGGGGACATGGGGCTGAAGGGGGGGCTGGCTGGACCCATGGGGACATGGAGGGGGACATGGGGCTGAAGGGGGGGGCTGGCTGGACCCATGGGGACATGGAGGGGGACATGGGGCTGAAGGGGGGGGCTGGCTGGACCCATGGGGACATGGAGGGGGACATGGGGCTGAAGGGGGGGGCTGGCTGGACCCATGGGGACATGGAGGGGGACATGGGGCTGAAGGGGGGGGCTGGCTGGACCCATGGGGACATGGAGGGGGACATGGGGCTGAAGGGGGGGGCTGGCTGGACCCATGGGGACATGGAGGGGGACATGGGGCTGAAGGGGGGGCTGGCTGGACCCATGGGGACATGGAGGGGGACATGGGGCTGAAGGGGGGGGCTGGCTGGACCCATGGGGACATGGAGGGGGACATGGGGCTGAAGGGGGGGGCTGGCTGGACCCATGGGGACATGGAGGGGGACATGGGGCTGAAGGGGGGGGCTGGCTGGACCCATGGGGACATGGAGGGGGACATGGGGCTGAAGGGGGGGGCTGGCTGGACCCATGGGGACATGGAGGGGGACATGGGGCTGAAGGGGGGGGCTGGCTGGACCCATGGGGACATGGAGGGGGACATGGGGCTGAAGGGGGGGGCTGGCTGGACCCATGGGGACATGGAGGGGGACATGGGGCTGAAGGGGGGGGCTGGCTGGACCCATGGGGACATGGAGGGGGACATGGGGCTGAAGGGGGGGGCTGGCTGGACCCATGGGGACATGGAGGGGGACATGGGGCTGAAGGGGGGGGCTGGCTGGACCCATGGGGACATGGAGGGGGACATGGGGCTGAAGGGGGGGGCTGGCTGGACCCATGGGGACATGGAGGGGGACATGGGGCTGAGGGGGGGGCTGGCTGGACCCATGGGGACATGGAGGGGGACATGGGGCTGAAGGGGGGGGCTGGCTGGACCCATGGGGACATGGAGGGGGACATGGGGCTGAAGGGGGGGGCTGGCTGGACCCATGGGGACATGGAGGGGGACATGGGGCTGAAGGGGGGGGCTGGCTGGACCCATGGGGACATGGAGGGGGACATGGGGCTGAAGGGGGGGGCTGGCTGGACCCATGGGGACATGGAGGGGGACATGGGGCTGAAGGGGGGGGCTGGCTGGACCCATGGGGACATGGAGGGGGACATGGGGCTGAAGGGGGGGGCTGGCTGGACCCATGGGGACATGGAGGGGGACATGGGGCTGAAGGGGGGGGCTGGCTGGACCCATGGGGACATGGAGGGGGACATGGGGCTGAAGGGGGGGGCTGGCTGGACCCATGGGGACATGGAGGGGGACATGGGGCTGAAGGGGGGGGCTGGCTGGACCCATGGGGACATGGAGGGGGACATGGGGCTGAAGGGGGGGGCTGGCTGGACCCATGGGGACATGGAGGGGGACATGGGGCTGAAGGGGGGGGCTGGCTGGACCCATGGGGACATGGAGGGGGACATGGGGCTGAAGGGGGGGGCTGGCTGGACCCATGGGGACATGGAGGGGGACATGGGGCTGAAGGGGGGGGCTGGCTGGACCCATGGGGACATGGAGGGGGACATGGGGCTGAAGGGGGGGGCTGGCTGGACCCATGGGGACATGGAGGGGGACATGGGGCTGAAGGGGGGGCTGGCTGGACCCATGGGGACATGGAGGGGGACATGGGGCTGAAGGGGGGGGCTGGCTGGACCCATGGGGACATGGAGGGGGACATGGGGCTGAAGGGGGGGGCTGGCTGGACCCATGGGGACATGGAGGGGGACATGGGGCTGAAGGGGGGGGCTGGCTGGACCCATGGGGACATGGAGGGGGACATGGGGCTGAAGGGGGGGCTGGCTGGACCCATGGGGACATGGAGGGGGACATGGGGCTGAAGGGGGGGCTGGCTGGACCCATGGGGACATGGAGGGGGACATGGGGCTGAAGGGGGGGCTGGCTGGACCCATGGGGACATGGAGGGGGACATGGGGCTGAAGGGGGGGCTGGCTGGACCCATGGGGACATGGAGGGGGACATGGGGCTGAAGGGGGGGCTGGCTGGACCCATGGAGGGGGACATGGGGCTGAAGGGGGGGCTGGCTGGACCCATGGAGGGGGACATGGGGCTGAAGGGGGGGCTGGCTGGGGACATGGAGGGGGACATGGGGCTGAAGGGGGGGCTGGCTGGGGACATGGAGGGGGACATGGGGCTGAAGGGGGGGCTGGCTGGACCCATGGGGACATGGAGGGGGACATGGGGCTGAAGGGGGGGCTGGCTGGACCCATGGGGACATGGGGCTGAAGGGGGGGCTGGCTGGACCCATGGGGACATGGGGCTGAAGGGGAGGCTGGCTGGACCCATGGGGACATGGGGCTGAAGGGGAGGCTGGCTGGACCCATGGGGACATGGGGCTCAAGGGGAGGCTGGCTGGACCCATGGGGACTTGGATGGACACATGAAGGTGAAGGGCGGCAAGCTGGACACATGGGGACTTGGATGGACACATGAAGGTGAAGGGCGGCAAGCTGGACACATGGGGACCTGGATAGATATATGGGGTGGGGTGGGATGCATATATGAGGTGGACAGGATGGATATCTGAAGGGGGGCGGGCTGGTCACATGGAGGCCCGGATGGATATATGGGAGGGGCAGGCTGGACACATGGAGACCAGAATGGATATATGGGGGGGGTCAGGATGGATAGATGGGGGGGCCACGCTGGACAAGGGACTTTATTACTGTTTAGGGGCCAGATTGAGGAACTTTATTAGTTTATGATGGCGAGTGGGGAACATTATTACTTTAGAGTCCAATTAGGGACATTATTACTTCTGTAATATAGCTTACTTTTTAGGAAACTGTTTTCCATAAGAGGGGACAAAAGGGGGGTCCTGTTACTGTGCAGGGCGCCACTATGTTGCTTTATTTCTTCAACTGGTGTAGTGTAGAAGCCTGGGGAAAAGTGGGAATGTGCTCTAAAAGAGATCAGTTATTGATAACTGTGTTATTTTCTGCAGAGATGATTCCTGGCTGGAAGAAGTGATGGCGGACTGTGCCAGATGAAGAAAAGCGAAGATGAAGAACTTCACCTAGAGACATCACTGGTAAGTCAGTGTATTACTGTACACTTACAGTATATAGTATATTCAGAGCTCCTGTGTATGTCACTGCTGACCAGTGTATTACCTATATACAGAGCTCCTGTGTATAATGTCACTCGTGATAACTGTATTACCTGTACACTATATGCAGAGCTCCTGTGTATAATGTCACTCGTGATAACTGTATTACCTGTACACTATATGCAGAGCTCCTGTGTATAATGTCACTCGTGATAACTGTATTACCTGTACACTATATGCAGAGCTCCTGTGTATAATGTCACTCGTGATAACTGTATTACCTGTACACTATATGCAGAGCTCCTGTGTATAATGTCACTCGTGATAACTGTATTACCTGTACACTATATGCAGAGCTCCTGTGTATAATGTCACTCGTGATAACTGTATTACCTGTACACTATATACAGAGCTCCTGTGTATAATGTCACCGGTGATCACTGTATTACCTGTACACTGACACTATATACAGAGATCCTGTTTATAATGTCACTGGGGATCACTGTATTACCTGTACACTGACACGATATACAGAGATCCTGTTTATAATGTCACTGGGGATCACTGTATTACCTGTACACTGACACTATATACAGAGCTCATATGTATAGTGACAGTGTTGTTAGTATTGTGGTTTGTATTCCTGATCAGTATTGTATTATTTGGTCACTATGTGGTGGTAATATGTGGTCTGGTCATGGTGTGGCGATATTTGTCCCTTTTGTATGTGGTATTATTGGTGTTGTTATAGTGGATTATGTTGTGTATGGCGGTCATTTGTTCTCGCTGAGATTAACTAGGAAAAGATTTTTTTCCATGAGGCCACGGCTTCACTATCAGCATTTGGTCAGTATTTTTTCTCAGTAGTGAGAGGCAAAAGCAGGAGTGGGTGATAAATCCAGAATTGGTGACTTGTTTCTATTCTACCTTTTCTCTCATTGTTCCTCACCTGGTTTTGGCTCCCACTCCTGAGAATAATCCTGACTGAATACTGATAGTGGGGCTGTGGCCTTAGAGATGGAATACTTGGAGCAGAGCGTCAGAGATGCACTTACAGGGGTTCTCCGGTGAGAACAAGTCATCACCTCTCCACAGGATCAGTGATAACTTATTGATTGGTGGGGTCTGACTACTGGGACCTGCACCGATCGGCAGAATGTGGAGCTTTTCTCCCCATTAGACTGGAGCTCATGTGCGACTCGACCACTGATCCATTCATTCCCTCAGAGGCTGCGAGCGCTGCTCTTTTTTGGAAGCCCCCAAGAGAACGAATGAGGCTGCGGTCAGACATCCCACCTGTCGCTGCATTTTAAAATGGGGATAAGTGTCCTGTCAGGGATAAAACTTCCCCATTCTTCCAATCAATAAGTGATCACCTATCCTGTGCAGCCCATGAATCTGTGATCACTTGTTTTAACCAAAGAAGCTCTTTCATGCAAACTCCAGAAATTGTCCATCCCTGTTCTAGTCTGTGCACAGTAGATGTGAGGAGCCGCCGGTCACTGCTCCACTTTAACAGGGAGAGCAGAGAAAAGAGATCTGCATATTGCTGTAGGTGGCCCCTAGAGTCAATGTCCCCTGTGGGCCCCAGACACCCCAGTCCGACCCTGCTGACATCTGATTAAGGCCTAAGGCCCCGTTCACATGTCAGGTTTTAATCAGTGTTTTTTTCTCATTTTCATCTGATTTTGGTCAGTGTGGCAGTTTTTCTCCTCAGTGGGGCATATTTTTTTATATGTAAAGTAAAAAGCTAAAGGTTTCCTCGCCTCGCTTGCCCGGCCTATAGACACTGGAGAACAAGCAGTACAGGCAACATGGTTGGTTCTGGCCATTTTTCTGACAGACTCATTGACTTCAATAGATGATCTTTATCTACAAATCGGATGAAAATCGGACCGGTCTCAGTTCTGATTTGCAGATCAATCGTCCACAAAAAATAGAGCTGTAAACCTGTCCCCGGTCTATAACGGAGCATATTCTACCTGTTACAGAAATAACCAGACGTGAAAAGAGCCGTGTGCTATTCTTACAGGGAAGGGGCCACCATTTTATGTTTTGTATTAATAATTATGTAATCAATTATTTTTAATACAAAATTAAATGTACCACTTTATTAGTTTTTTAGCTATTTATGTTGACATTGGCCACTGGGGGCTGCCATTTTTATTTGGGGGGGGGGGTGTAAGAAGCGCTCTTACACACCTCATTTACGGCAGCCCTGGCCATAAGAGACAGTAGTCTGTCACCGACCCTATCTCTAACATTACAGGCCGCTCCTCCTGCCTCTAGCTGTGACCTGGGCACGCCCCCTTGGCTGTTCAGGCCGCAGCCGTGGGAGGAGATTGCAGCCATCTTTGTGGAGCCTGCAGTGTAAGCTGTACATTCCCCCTGTCGTCGCACGCACTGCTCAGTCAGAGCGTGCCATGACAGGAGCTGCCGGGGAGGAAATGCCTGGGAGTGGAGGCCCCGAGTGAGTATCTGCGGCGGCTCCGTGCGGTGATCTCAGCTTCTCTGCTGTTATCACTGCCGACATCTTCAGGCACCACAGACACAGCGCTGCATGGGAACGTGGAAGGTGAGTAGAAGCGTTTATTGTTTTGTTTGTTTTTTTTCCTTTGCATTGAATATATGGGGGCATATACACACAAGGGTGTAGTTGGAGGCATATACCCACCAGGGTGGAGGAGGGGGGCATATACCCACCAGGATGGATGGAAGGGGCATATACCCACCAGGATGTAGGGAGTGTGCATATACCCACCAATGAAGGGGGGCATTTACCCACCAGGATGGATGAAGGGGGCATATATCCACCAGGATGGATGGAGGGGGGGCATATATCCACAAGGATGAAGGTGGGGCTTATGCCGACAAGGATGGAGGGGGGCATATACCCATCAGGATGGATGGAGGGGGGCATATACCCATCAGGATGGATGGAGGGGGGCATATACCCATCAGGATGGATGGAGGGGGGCATATACCCATCAGGATGGATGGAGGGATCATATACCCACCAGGATGGATGGAGGGGGGGCATATACCCACCAGGATGGATGTAGGGGGGGCATATACCCACCAGGATGGATGTAGGGGGGGCATATACCCACCAGGATGGATGGAGGGAGGCATATACCCACCAGGATGGATGGAGGGGGGGCATATACCCACCAGGATGGAGGGGGGCATATACCCACCAGGATGGAGAGGTGGCATATACCCACCAGGATGGAGAGGCATATACTCACCAGAATAGAGGGAGGGGGCATATACATCTACCCAGGATGGATGGATGGAGGGGCATATACACCTACCCAGGATTGATGGATGGAGAGGCATATTCACCTGCCAAGGATGGAAGGAGGGGCATATACTCCTACCCAGGATGGATGGATTGATAAAGGGGCATCTACACCTAACGAGGATGGATAGATGATGGAGCATATATACTTACCCAGGATGGAGGGAGGGGCATATACACCTACCCAGGATGGATGGAGGGGCATATACACCTACCCAGGATGGATGGAGGGGCATATACACCTACCCAGGATGGATGGAGGGGCATATACACCTACCCAGGATGGATGGAGGGGCATATACACCTACCCAGGATGGATGGAGGGGCATATACACCTACCTAGGATGGATGGAGGGGCATATACACCTACCCAGGATGGATGGAGGGGCATATACACCTACCCAGGATGGATGGAGGGGCATATACACCTACCCAGGATAGATGGAGGGGCCGATACACCTACCCAGGATGGATTTATGGATGGAGGGGCATCTACACCTACCCAGGATGGATGGATGGAGGGGCATATACACCTACCCAGGATGGATGGATGGAGATACATATACACCTACCCAGGATGGATGGATGGAGGGGCATATACACCTACCCAGGATGGATGGTTGGAGGGGCATATACACCTACGCAGGATGGATGGATGGAGGGGAATATACACAGACCCAGGATGGATGGATGGAGGGGCATCTACACCTACCCAGGGTGGATAGATGGATGGAGGGGCATATACAGCTACCAGAATAGACTACCCAGGATGGATGGATGAAGGGGCATATACACCTACCCATGATGGATGGATAGATGGAGGGGCATATACAGCTACCCAGGATGGATGGATGAAGGGGCATATACAGCTACCCAGGATGGATGGATGGAGGGGCATATACACCTACCCAGGATGGATGGATGGAGGGGCATATACACCTACCCAGGATGGATGGATGGAGGGGCATATACACCTACCCAGGATGGATGGATGGAGGGGCATATACACCTACCCAGGATGGATGGATGGAGGGGCATATACACCTACCCAGGATGGATGGATGGAGGGGCATATACACCTACCCAGGATGGATGGATGGAGGGGCATATACACCTACCCAGGATGGATGGATGGAGGGGCATATACACCTACCCAGGATGGATGGATGGAGGGGGATATACACCTACCCAGGATGGATGGATGGAAGGGTATATACACCTACCCAGGATGGATGGATGGAGGGGCATATACACCTACCCAAGATGGATGGATGGAGGCGCACATACACCTACCCAGGATGGATAGATGGAGGGGTATATACACCTACCCAGGATGGATGGATGGAGGGGCATATTCTCCTACCAAGGATGCATGGAGGGGCATATGCTCCTACCCAGCATGGATGGATGGAGGGTCATCTACACCTAACCAGGATGGATGGAGGGGCATAAACACATACTAGAATAGACTACCCAGGATGGATGGATGGAGGGTCATCTACGCCTACCCAGAATGGATGGATGGAAGGTCATCTACGCCTACCCAGAATGGATGGATGGAGGGGCATATACACCTACCCATGATGGATGGATGGGCCGATACACCTACCCAGGATGGATTGATGGATGGAGGGGCATCTACAACTACCCAGAATTGATGGATGGAGAGGCATATACACCTACCCAGGATGGATGGATGGAGAGGCATATACACCTACCCAGGATGGATGGATGGAGAGGCATATACACCTACCCAGGATGGATGGAGGGGCATATACACCTACCCAGGATGGATGGAGGAAGGGACATATACTGCTACCCAGGATGGATGGATGGAGGGCCATATACACCTACCCAGGATGGATGGACGGGCAAATACACCTACCCAGGATGGATGGAGGGGCCGAAACACCTACCCAGGATGAATTGATGGATGGAGGGGCATCTACAACTACCCAGAATTGATGGATGGAGAGGCATATACACCTACCCAGGATTGATGGATGGAGAGGCATATTTACCTACCCAGGATGGATGGATGGAGGGGCATATACACCTACCCAGAATGGATAGATGGAGGGAGGGACATATACTGCTACCCAGGATGGATGGATGGAGGGGCATTTACACCTACTGAGGAAGGATGGAAGGGTATATACACCTACCCAGGATGGATGGATGGAGGGGCATATACACCTACTGAGGAAGGATGGAAGGGTATATACACCTACCCAGGATGGATGGATGGAGGGGCATATACACCTACCCAGGATTGATGGATGGAGAGGCATATTCACCTACCCAGGATGGATGGATGGAGGGGCATATACACCTACCCAGGATGGATGGATGGAGGGGCATATACACCTACCCAGGATTGATGGATGGAGATGCATATTCACCTACCCAGGATGGATGGATGGATAGGCATATACACCTACCCAGGATTGATGGATGGAGAGGCATATTCACCTACCCAGGATGGATGGATGGAGGGGCATATACACCTACCCAGGATGGATGGAGGGGCATATACACCTATCCGGTATGGATGGGGGGGGCGTATACACCTACCCAGGATGGATGGATGGAGGCGCATATACACCTACCCAGGATGGATGGATGGAGGGGCATATACACCTACCCAGGATGGATGGATGGAGGCGCATATACACCTACCCAGAATGGATGGATGGAGGGGCATATACACCTACCCAGGATGGATGGATGGAGGGGCATATACACCTACCCAGAATGGATGGATGGAGGGGCATATTCTCCTACCAAGGATGGATGGAGGGGCATATACTCCTACCCAGCATGGATGGAGGAAGGGACATATACTGCTACCCAGGATGGATGGAGGGGCATAAACACATACTAGAATAGACTACTCAGCATGGATGGATGGAGGGTCATCTACGCCTACCCAGAATGGATGGATGGAGGGCCATCTACGCCTACCCAGTATGGATGGATGGATGGAGGGGCATAAACACATACTAGAATAGACTACCCAGGATGGATGGATGGAGGGTCATCTACGCCTACCCAGAATGGATGGATGGATGAAGGGTCATCTACACCTACCCATGATGGATGGATGGGCCGAAACACCTACCCAGGATGGATTGATGGATGGAGGGGCATCTACAACTACCCAGAATTGATGGATGGAGAGGCATATACACCTACCCAGGATGGATGGATGGAGAGGCATATACACCTACCCAGGATGGATGGATGGAGAGGCATATACACCTACCCAGGTTGGATGGAGTGAGAAGCATATACACCTACCCAGGTTGGATGGATGGAGAGGCATATACACCTACCCAGGATGGATGGAGGGGCATATACACCTACCCAGGATGGATGGAGGAAGGGACATATACTGCTACCCAGGATGGATGGATGGAGAGGCATATACACCTACCCAGGATGGATGGACGGGCAAATACACCTACCCAGGATGGATGGAGGGGCCGAAACACCTACCCAGGATGGATTGATGGATGGAGGGGCATCTACAACTACCCAGAATTGATGGATGGAGAGGCATATACGCCTACCCAGGATTGATGGATGGAGAGGCATATTCACCTACCCAGGATGGATGGATGGAGGGGCATATACACCTACCCAGGATTGATGGATGGAGGGGCATATACACCTACCCAGGGATTGATGGATGGAGAGGCATATTCACCTACCCAGGATGGATGGATGGAGAGGCATATTCACCTACCCAGGATGGATGGATGGAGGGGCATATACACCTACCCAGGATGGATGGATGGAGGGGCATATACACCTACCCAGGATGGATGGAGGGGCATATACACCTACCCAGGATGGGGACCATATTCCATATACCAGGATGGGGCATATAGAAGGATGAGGGGCATATACTGTAGGGCGTATATGGTGTCATTACGCTTAGGCTCTTTTGATACCTGTGATACGTCTGACCTCATAGTATGTCCCCCCCTTTTTACTCTTTTGAAGGAGGTTGTTTTACACTTGAAGCATATATGTGTTACAATCCATAACTAAATCGTGTATATTTTTTTATTTTTCCTCTTTAGTGGTTAACTCTGGAATGAAGCACCGCTTTGTATTCATTTATATGAGATATTTTCATGTGCTGAGTGTCGGCTTATTTGTTACCCCCCCTCTTTTTCTCAGATATGATTGTAATTTGATTTATCATGAGACGATGGATTTTCGTTTTTTATACAGTTCTTCCCATTTTTGTATTGTTTTAGATAAACCTTGATAAAGGCTGAGGCCGAAGTGTTGGTCATACATCTGTCTCATGAACAATTTATTGTCTGAATAAATACCTTGATTTGCATCAATATCCATTGTGCCTAAAGGTTTATATATATATAAAATAAGTATTTTTGCTTGTGAGTTTTCTTATAATGGTTTTAAATAGAAGACCGTACTGCGATATCATTGAGATACAAATGTTTCTGTTGCGATCCTCAGCTCTACCTGAGAACACCATCTGCGTGGGACTGGGCCGAGTGGGGGGCATCTGGCCAACATATAGCGGCGGGCACTCTGCAGCAACTCAGCACTGTTGACTTTGGAGGTCCTCTTCATTCCCTGGTGATCAGCGGCTGCATGCATCCCCTAGAACTGGATATGCTAAGACTGTTTGCTGTGGAGCCCTCTAGTTTCGATCAGATAAATGTGGAGGACAGCTCAACATATCTGTCATCATAGACAATCTGTGCCGAATCCGCACCCCTCACTGCTGAGCAGCTACCCTGTCTAGGTGGCAGCACACAGTGCTTTGTGTGTGTCCCATTGTGTTACTAGTGATATAGCAGTATACTAGGGATGCACCAACTCCACATTTTTATTAATATTACTCCAGATATGGACGAAACCCTCCAAGATGCAGGCTTTATTATACTACAGAATTTTGGTGCATCCATAATATATGCTCAAGCACTTTAATAGAAACCTGTTCCACCATGTCCATCCTTCACTGCGCTACTGGTATTTATTTGGAAACACAGGGATATTCCAGGAAAACGTGTTTTATGCTTAATAGAAATAAACTGATAACATTTTCAAAGAATTTCCATTGGTGTTTATCTCATTTTTGTAATTTACCTGTCTGGTTAATTCACATTTTTCATGTTTTTTTGTACAACCAGTTAATGGGGTGGTCTCAGTTTCTTAAAGGGAGTCTGTCACCCCAATACTCAAATCATTTATGGATTTGTATAGGAATCTTGGCCCCTATAAAAAAAAAATATACTTTAGGTACAGATGATATTTTTATGCAAAAACAGCATTTACACCCCACGCTTAATTACCATCCTCTGCCCCTTACGATGATTGACAGCACAACCTATATTGAATCCTCATCCCTGCACACACTGACACTGCAGGAGCTGAAAACTCAGTGTCACGAGCTTGTGGGCATCCTCTGATCCCCTTGTCCAGTCTACAGTTGTCTTGTTCAGTGGGCAGAAAAAAGCTTTTACTTAAAAATTGTAAGTCTCGATTTGAGTTTGCCAAAAAACATGTGGGAGACTCCCAAAATATATGGAGGAATGTGCTGTTGTCAGATGAGACCAAAATTGAACTTTTTGGCCACCAAGGTAAACGCTATGTCTGGCACCAAACCAACAGCTCATCACTCCAAGAACACCATCCCCACAGTGAAACATGGTGGTTGCAGTATCATGCTGTGGGTATGTTTTTCTGCAGCAGCCACCTCCATTATCTGAATGCAAGGAAGATTGTGAACTTGTGCTACTTGTGCAGTAACACTTTGTCATTTCTGCTCCATTCTGTTTTCAAGCACAGGGTTAACAATGCTCTGACTTCATATCCGGCTTCATGGCTTGATCATAGATGCTGGATCCTGATTCCCAAGAAAATCCCACCAACCCAAGATTGTGAAAGAAATGCACAAAACACTTTTAGTGAATGTTAAATAGACCAAATTTTATTACAAATCATATTATTTCATTCAGTGTCTGAAATTTAGAATCAGCCAATTGCTATGAAAAAGACACTGAAAATGGCAAACCTCCGACTCACGAAGAATCATCCGTCAGCACTCAGGAGAGGAAAACCCCCTGTGGAGGAAACCTCTAGGGAACCATGGCTGGAGGACTTGCCCATCCCTCGGGCTTAGAAGGATAGTGCCAACAAGTAACAGCAAATTGTACTAGAATTTGTACATTGTATCATATCATATCATATCATCATTACAGTGAGACATGATATACATCCACTATAGATATGATAGCAGTGACATCACATAGTCACACAAGTTACACATTACATCATCAGAAAACAGACAGTAATGGAGAAGGTCAAAGTAGGTGCCCTGTGCGAGCACCATATGGAGAAGTCTAATGCGACATCTCCAGGCCGTACACATAAAGGTGAAGGCAACTAGTACCGGACGTGAGGGAGATCTGGCTGCAACATCTGTCACCCCATTGATCGCTAGGGTTAGTTTGATCTGGCTGGCTAGGCGATATGGCTGATCTGGCTGGCTAGGCGACATGGCTGATCTGGCTGGCTAGGCGATATGGCTGATCTGGCTGGCTAGGCGATATGGCTGATCTGGCTGGCTGGGCAGTATGGCTGATCTGGCTGGCTAGGCAGTATGGCTGATCTGGCTGGCTAGGCGGTATGGCTGATCTGGCTGGCTAGGCGGTATGGCTGATCTGGCTGGCTAGGCGGTATGGCTGATCTGGCTGGCTAGGCCGTATCCCCTTCCTCCCTTACAGGTTGTGGAGTGATGAAGCTCCAGGTCTCCAGACACATCAAGTACGGCGCTTCATACGGCTGAATGACCTGTGGTTCTGGAATCATCTTTTATATCATAGATGTATGTGTTTATGACATCAGCACAGTTGCCGTAGTTACCACAGGTGTTTATTACTGGTGCTTCACTGGCTAGAAAGTCTCTCTCAGTGTTCCAAAGAATTAACCCTTGAATGACTGGCACTGTACATTTGTCCAGAATCCTGTAACATAATCTTGTCACTATGCAGGACCGTTATCAATATTATACTTTAAAATTACCCTAAACAAAGTCTAATTAGTGAGCGCATCTACAGATTTGATGGGTAACAAGCACAATAATCCCCTTAAGCCCTACTAAATGCATAAATGTCTAATATGAGTACAGAGCAGTCCATACAGATTGGATGATATAGAGGGCAATACAGTTAGATAAAGAAGTAGAAAGCCAAACCAAGTAAATGTCTCCTGAGATCTTGGCTCCTGAGGTCTCAATTGCGCATCTGCTGCCTCAGGCGGCCATTTGTGTAACACAAGCGATCGGAAGATCACAGCTTCTAGTCTGCTAAGGAGACTATTGAAGCATGTAAAAAGTAAAAAAAAAATATTTAAAAGTTCAAATCACCCCCCTTTTACCCCATTCAAAATAAAACAATCAAAAATCCACGTTTGGTGTCGCCGCATTTAGAATCGCCCGATCTATCAATATATAAAAAGAATGACTTCCATCAGTAAACTGTATAACGAGAAAAAAAACAAAACTCCAAAATTAAGTTGTTTTGGTCGCTGCAGCATTGCATTAAAATGTAATAACAGGCGATCATAACATCATATCTACACCAAAACGGTATCAATAAAAATGTCAGCTCAGTGCGCAAAAAATAACCCCTGACCCGGCTCTAGATCACCAAAAATGGAGACGCTACGGGTCTCGGAAAAATGATTATTTTTTTTTACAAGCTTTGAATTTTGATTTCACCACTTAAATAAAATAGAAGCTCCACATGTTTGGTAACTACGAACTCGTAATGACCTGGAGAATCATAATGGCCGGTCAGTGTTAGCATTTAGTGAACATGGTAAAAAAAAACCTTTTGTGGAATTGCACTTTTTTTGCCATTTCACTGCACTTGGATATTTTTCCCATTTTCCAGTACACAATATGGTAAAATCAATGGTGGTTTTCAAAAGAATAACTCATCCCACAATAAAACAAGCCCTCACATGGCCATATTGACGGAAAAATAAAAAAGTTATGGCTCTGGGAAGAAGGGAGCAAAAAATGAAAGCGCAAAAACGGAAAAACTTGAGGTGATAAAGGGGTTAACTGGAATTTTCTGCCATGGACTCATTGGCAAATCTGAAATAGATATTTCTCGCTCCCTTATCAGTATGGAAACATATATCTTTGGCCTCATTCAGACGTCTGTTTTTCATGTTTGTGTCCTCTCCATATTTGTTACGGATAGATCACATACACAATATAATCTGTGGAGTCGTCCACATGTCATTTTTTTTTGTTGAAAACCGCGTAGTGTCCGTTTTTTATCCTAGTGGTTGATGAAAATTCTCCAGTCAGATCTATGGGTCCATGACATCGCTGACAGCTGGCATTGCCATCCATGTGCTGTCTGTGATAACACTGTTACCATAGTAACATAGTTAGTAAAGCCGAATAAAGACTTGCGTCCATCAAGTTCGACCTGTTAGTTCTGTAATTGCTAACGTTGATCCAGAGGAGGGCAAAAACCCCAAATGATTTGGCCAATCTTCACCTGAGGAAAAATTCCCTCCCGACTCTGAAACCAGCAGTCAGAATAAATCCCTGTATCAACCTACTATTTTATTTTATTTTTAAGTATATGCTGAAATCTGCCTGGTATCTAGAA
The DNA here is from genome assembly GCF_046119375.1 of Phyllobates terribilis. Classification (NCBI taxonomy): domain Eukaryota; kingdom Metazoa; phylum Chordata; class Amphibia; order Anura; family Dendrobatidae; genus Phyllobates; species Phyllobates terribilis. The sequence goes on along the minus strand of NW_027363528.1, from coordinate 422,316 downwards.
ATGCATCCAGTCCCCGCTTGAACTGGTGTAGTGAATGCGACATTACCGTCTCCTCACTCAGTGAATTCCATATTCTCACTGCTCTTACCGTAAAGAACCCCTTCCTATGCTGGTGCTGAAACCTTTTCTCTTCCAGTCTTAGTGAATGCCCTCTTGTTACCGTAATATCCCTCCTTTTGAACAACTCCCGGGCAAGATCTCTATACTGTCCCCTAACATATTTGTACACATTTATTATGTCCCCCCTCAACCTTCTCTTTTCCAGGCTGAATAGTCCTAGTTTTGCCAACCTCTCTGGGTATTGCAGTCCCTCCATTCCCTTTATTAATTTTGTTGCCCTCCTTTGTACCTTTTCAAGCTCATTTATATCCTTTCTATATATTGGGGCCCATAACTGAGCACAGTATTCCAAGTGTGGTCTGACCAGTGCTTTGTACAGTGGAAGAACAATGTTCTCATCCTTTGCAGCTATACCTCTTCTGATACATCCCATTACCCTGTTTGCCCTTACAGCAGCGGCCTGACTTTGGGCACTCCAATTTAGTTTGCTATCAATCAAGATGCCCAAGTCCTTCTCCATCTCTGAATTCCCCAATGATTTCCCATTCAGTGAGTACTGGTGACTTCCATTTTTCCTTCCCATATGTATGACCTTACATTTCTCCTCGTTAAACCTCATTTGCCATTTAATGCTCCACCTACCCAGCTTATCCAAATCCCTCTGTAGGTCTTCACTATCCTCTTTTGTATTAATTGTTTTACATAACTTTGTGTCATCTGCAAATATTGATATTTTACTATTTATCCCGTTGACTATGTCGTTAATAAAGATATTAAATAACATTGGGCCTAGTACAGACCCCTGTGGTACCCCACTAGTGACGCTTACCCAATCTGAGTATATTCCATTTATAACCACCCTCTGTCTTCTATCCTTTAGCCAGTTAGCTACCCACTTGCAGGCATTTTCCCCCAGCCCCATCATTCTCATTTTGTATACTAACCTATTATGTGGCACGCTATCGAACGCTTTTGAGAAGTCGAGATACACGACATCCACTGGTTCCCCCTGATCTACTCGAGAGCTAACCTCCTCGTAGAAGTCAATCAGGTTTGTTTGGCAGGAGCGATTCCTCATGAATCCATGTTGGTTCGGGGTTAATAGATTATTAGCATCAAGATGCTCCGTAATTGCCTCTTTAATGAAGCTTTCAAAAATTTTGCCCACAACGGACGTCAGACTCACCGGCCGATAGTTTCCGGCGTCACTTTTCGCTCCCTTTTTGAATATTGGCACTACATTCGCCTGTCGCCAATCAAGTGGCACAGACCCAGTCTCAACAGAGTCCTTAAATATAAGATATAACGGTCTGTCTATCACATTACTTAGTTCCCTTAGTACCCGTGGGTGTATGCCATCAGGTTCTGGTGATTTGTTTATTTTAATGTTACTGAGGCGTTTCTGTACCCCAGCTTGGGTTAGATTTGTCATACTTAGTGGAGGATTAAGCTTGTCACTTCTCATTTCTCCTGTTAGTTCGATTTCCTTTGTGAAAGTTGTCGAAAAAAAATTATTTAATAGATTAGCTTTATCCTCATCTTTCTCTATGATTTTGCCTTCCTCACTTTTTATCGGTCCAATATTATCCGATTTAATCCTTTTACTATTTATATACGTAAAGAACAGTTTGGGATTTGATCTACTTTCCCTAGCAATACGTCTCTCTGTTTCCTCCTTCGCTATTTTTATTTGTTTTTTGCAGGTTCTCGTTTTTTCCTTGTAACACATTAGTGCCTCCTTACTGTTTTCCTGTTTTAATCTCTTGAATGCCTCTTTTTTGCTATTTAACGCCCCTTTTACGTTCTTATTCAACCATATTGGTTTCCTCTTATTTTCTGGCCCTTTTATTCCCATACGGTATATACCTCTCGCACTGAGTATTCAGAATTCTTTTGAAGGTTTCCCATTTACTATTCGCCCTCCTAAAGTTTAATGTTTTTGTTGTTCCCTTATTGATAACCCTACTGAAGGGCATTTTGAAGTCGATAATATTATGGTCGCTATTACCTAGGTGCCCCCCTATCTGTACCTCAGTTATTCTATCAGGCCTATTAGTCAATATTAAGTCCAACACGGCCTTCCATCTCGTTGGTTCCTGCACTAGTTGGGAGAGATAATTATCCTTAATATTTGTCAAGAACCTTTTTCCTTTCTGAGATCTACAGGTTTCTGTTTCCCAGTCAATATCCGGGTAGTTGAATTCCCCCATTACAATCACTTCATTATGTTTTGCTACTTTGTCTATTTGTCCTAATAGCAGATTCTCATTCTCCTCTGTTATATTTGGTGGCTTATAGCAGACCCCCAGTAATATTTTATTATTATTTTTAGTTCCCTCTATCTCTACCCACATGGACTCGACCCCCTCTTCTCCCTCTCCTATATCTTCCCTTAGTCTGGGTTTTAGACATGACTTTACATATAAGCAGACTCCTCCGCCTTTCCCCTGTTTCCGGTCCCTTCTAAATAAACTATAAGCTAATAAATTTACCACCCAGTCGTAGCTATCGTCTAGCCAAGTCTCTGTTATACCTACGATGTCATACCTCTCCTCCGATATAAGCGCCTGCAGCTCATCCGCCTTATTGGTCAGGCTTCTTGCGTTGGTCAGCATGCAAGATAAAACTTTGGGGTTATTTAGCATCCTATTCTTCTCTAACGATCTAACTGTACTATCCCCACCCCCCTCTCCACCCTCATTATATTCACTTCTCCCCTTCCCCCTTGCTTGCCTCACATCCCACCTATTTCCTTGGTTTCCCCCCCCCCGTCTCTAGTTTAAAAACTCCTCCAACCTATTAGCCATCTTCTTCCCCAGCACCGCTGCACCCTCCCCATTGAGGTGCAGCCCGTCCCTACGGTAGAGCCTGTAGCCGACCGCGAAGTCGGCCCAGTTCTCCATGAACCCAAACCCTTCTGCCTTGCACCAACTCTTTAGCCACTTATTCACCTCCCTAACTTCCCGTTGGCGCTCCTGTGTGGCTTGCGGGATTGGTAGTATTTCTGAGAAAACTACCTTGGAGGTCCTTGCCCTAAGCTTCCTACCTAGGTCCCTGAAATCATTTTTAAGGACCCTCCATCTACCACTCACTTTGTCATTGGTGCCGATGTGGACCATGACCGCTGGGTCTTCGCCAGCCCCACCCAGTAACCTGTCAACCCGATCCGCGATGTGCCGGACTCGAGCGCCAGGGAGGCAGCACACCGTTCGGCGATCCCAGTCTTTGTGACAGATTGCCCTGTCTGTCCCCCTAATAATAGAGTCACCCACTACCAGAACCTGTCTTGCCTGCCCTACACTTCCCCCCCCTCCCCCTCATTACTGGAGCATACACTCCCCCGGCGGTCAGAGGATCTGTCGTGCTCCAATAATGCCGCTTCTGAACCAGCCTTCCTATACTTCTTCCCTCTATCCCTCCTAACTGTTATCCAGCTCCCTGCCTGTTCAGCCTGCACTTCCCCTCTATGCTCCACCCCCAGTATTGACCCATTGAGTGTCTGCTCGGTGAGCAGCAAACTCCGTTCCATGTTGTCGATGCTCCTCAGTACCGCTATCTGAGCACTTAGATCCAGAATTTGGGCTTCCAAGTGCACGATATGCTCACATCTCTCGCAGCAGTATGGATCCTCGAGCGGTTGCTCACGGAATGCATACATTGCGCAAGATGTACACTGCACGGCTGCGGCCAAAATGGACGTCATTCTAAATATGAGGATACAGTCAGTATATATATACAAGCACAAAACACAATTATTTATATATAGGTGTATGGATGGGGATCAATTAGGGATGTGCAAGTATATCAATTAGATATCAGCGGGGGATCAGTTAAGTATGGACGGGGGATCAATTAAGTATCAAGTATGGACGGGGGAATCAGATAAGTAGGTCAGGTGGATTAATTAAGTAAAAAGTAAAGTAAAGAAAGAATGAAATACAGTCAGCAATTCAGTCCTAAGTCCTCCCTTCCAAACTCCCTGAATCCAAAGTCACTGAAAAACAAGTCACACACTTACTTTCGTTCGCACTTACGCTCCGGACACACACAGCTCGTTCACACTCGCAAACTAAGAGATTTAAAGAGTTTTTTTTTTTTTTTTTTTTTCTTCCTTTTCCAGCAATGTACCCTTCACCTCAATGCACTTCCAAAGGGAAGGAGAAGCTTCTCAATTTATGGCTTTATTTTGCATACAAGAAAAGCTGATGAAATGCTGAAGATAAAAACTGACCACTTTCAGACATTTTTTGCATATACGATAAGTCACTGACATCTGATTAAGGCCTAAGGCCCCGTTCACATGTCAGGTTTTAATCAGTGTTTTTTTCTAATTTTTATCTGATTTCAGTCAGTGTGGCAGTTTTTCTCCTCAGTGGGGCATATTTTTTTATATGTAAAGTAAAAAGCTAAAGGTTTCCTCGCCTCGCTTGCCCGGCCTATAGACCCTGGAAAACAAGCAGTACAGGCAACATGGTTGGTTCTGGCCATTTTTCTGACAGACTCATTGACTTCAATAGATGATCTTTATCTACAAATCAGATGGAAATCGGACCGGTCTCAGTTCTGATTTACAGATCAATCGTCCACAAAAAATAGAGCTGTAAACCTGTCCCCGGTCTATAACGGAGCATATTCTACCTGTTAGAGAAATAACCAGACGTGAAAAGAGCCATGTGCTATTCTTACAGGGAAGGGGCCACCATTTTATGTTTTGTATTAATAATTATGTAATCAATTATTTTTAATACAAAATTAAGTGTACCACTTTATTAGTTTTTTATGTATTTATTTTTACATTGGCCACTAGGGGCTGCCATTTTTATTTGTGGGGTGTGTAAGAAGCGCTCTTACACACCTCATTTACGGCAGCCCTGGCCATAAGAGACAGTAGTCTGTCACCGACCCTATCTCTAACATTAGAGGCCGCTCCTCCTGCCTCTAGCTGTGACCTGGGCACGCCCCCTTGGCTGTCCAGGTCGCAGCCGTGGGAGGAGATTGCAGCCATCTTTGTGGAGCCTGCAGTGTAAGCTGTACATTCCCCCTGTTGTCGCACGCACTGCTCAGTCAGAGCGTGCCATGACAGGAACTGCCGGGGAGGAAATGCCTAGGAGTGGACGTCCCGAGTGAGTATCTGCGGCGGCGCCGTGCGGTGATCTCAGCTTCTCTGCTGTTATCACCGCCGACATCTTCAGGCAACACAGACACAGCGCTGCGTGGGAACGTGGAAGGTGAGTAGAAGCGTTTATTGTTTTTGTTTTTTTTCCTTTGCATTGAATATATGGGGGCATAAACCCACCAGGATGGAGGAGGAGGCATAAACCCACCAGGATGGGGGAGGAGGCATAAACCCACCAGGATGGAGGAGGCATAAACCCACCAGGATGGAGGAGGAGGCATATACCCACCAGGATGGAGGGGGCATATACCCACCAGGAAGGAGGGGGGACATATACCCACCAGAATGGATGGAGGGGGGTCATATACCCACCATGATGGATGTAGGGGGGGCACATACCCACCAGGATGGATGGAGGAAGGCATATACCCACCAGGATGGAGGGGGGATATACCCACCAGGATGGATGGATGGAGGGGGGCATGTACTGACTGGGATGGATGGAGAGGCATATACACCTAACCAGGATGGATGGAGGTACATATACACTTACCCAGTATGGATGGATGGAGGGGCATATACACCTACCCAGAAAGGATGGATGGAGAGGCATATACATCTAACCAGGATGGATTGAGTGGCATATACACATAGCCAGGATGGATGGATGGAGGGGCATATACACCTACTCAGGATGGATGGATGGATGGAGGGGCATTTACACCTACCCAGGATGGATGGAGAGGCATTTACACCTACCCAGGATGGATGGATGGGCATTTACACCTACCCAGGATGGATGGAGGGGCATATACACCTACCCAGGAAAGATGGAGGGGCAGATACTCCTACCCAGGATGAATGGAGGGGCATATACACCTACCCAGGATGGATGGAGGGGCATATACACCTACTCAGAATGGATGGATGGAGAGGCATATACACCTACCCAGAATGGATGGATGGATGGAGGGGCATGTACACCTACCCAGGACGGATGGAGGGCCATATACACCTACCCAGGATGGATGGATGGAGGGGCATTTACACCTACCCAGGATGGATGGATGGAGGGGCATTTACACCTACCCAGGATGGATGGATGGAGGGGCATTTACACCTACCCAGGATTGATGGATGGATGGAGGGGCATTTACACCTACCATGGATGGATGGATGCATGGAGGGGCATGTACACCTGCCCAGGATAAATGGATGGATGGAAGGGCATGTACACCTACCCAGGATGGATGGATGGATGGAGGGGCATTTACACCTACCCAGGATGGATGGATGGAGGGGCATTTACACCTACACAGGATGGATGGAGGAGCATGTACACCTACCCAGGATAGATGGATGGATGGAGGGGCATGTACACCTACCCAGGAGGGATGGATGGATGGAGGGGCATTCACACCTACCCAGGATGGATGGATGGAGGGGCATTTACACCTACCCAGGATGGATGCATGGAGGAGCATTTACACCTTCCCTGGATGGAGGGGCATTTACTCCTACCATGGATGGATGGATGGATTTAGAGGCATGTACACCTACCCAGGACGGATGGATGGATGGAGGGGCATTTACACCTACCCAGGATGGATGGATGGAGGGGCATTTACACCTACCCAGGATGGATGGATGGATGGAGGGACATTTACACCTACCCAGGATGGATGGATGGATGGAGGGGCATTTACACCTACCCAGGATGGATGGATGGATGAATGGATGAATGGATGGAGGCGCATTTACACCTACCCAGGATGGATGTAGGGGCATTTACACCTACCCAGGAGGGATGGATGGATGAAGGGGCATTTACACCTACCCAGGATGGATGGATGGGCATTTACACCTAGCCAGGATGGATGGATGAAGGGGCATATACATTTACCCAGGATGGATGGATGGATGGATGGAGGGGCATATACACCTACCCAGGAAAGATGGAGGGGCAGATACTCCTACCCAGGATGGATGGAGGGGCATATACACCTACCCAGGATGGATGGATGGAGGGGCATATACACCTACCCAGGATGGATGGCTGGAGGGACATATACACCTACTCAGAATGGATGGATGGAGAGGCATATACACCTACCCAGGATGGATGGATGGATGGAGGGGCATGTACACCTACCTAGGATGGATGGATGGATGGGCATTTAAACCTACCCAGGATGTATGGATGGAGGGGCATTTACACCTACCCAGGATGGATGGAGGGGCATGTACACCTACCCAGGATAGATGGATGGATGGAGGGGCATGTACACCTACCCAGGAGGGATGGATGGAGGGGCATTTACACCTACCCAGGATGGATGGATGGAGGGGCATTCACACCTACCCAGGATGGATGGATGGAGGGGCATTTACACCTGCCCAGGATGGATGGATGGAGGAGCATTTGCACCTTCCCTGGATGGACTGGCATTTACACCTACCATGGATGGATAAATGGATTTAGAGGCATGTACACCCACCCAGGATGGATGGATGGAGGGGTATTTACACCTACCCAGGATGGATGGATGGATGGAGGGACATTTACACCTACCCAGGAGGGATGGATGGATGGGGGGGGCATTTACACCTACCCAGGATGGATGTAGGGGCATTTACACCTACCCAGGAGGGATGGATGGATGGAGGGGCATTTACACCTACCCAGGATGGATGGATGAAGGGGCATATACATTTACCCAGGATGGATGGATGGATGGATGGAGGGGCATATACACCTACCCAGGATTGATGGAGGGGCATCTACACCTGCCCAGCATGGATGGATGGAGGGGCATTTACACCCACCCAGGATGGATGGATCGATGGAGGGGCATATACATCTACCCAGGATGGATGGATGGGGGGGCATATAAACCTACCCAGCATGGATGGATGGAGGGGCATTTACACCTACCCAGGATGGATGGATGGAGGGGCATTTACACCTACCCAGGATGGATGGATGGAGGGGCATCTACGCCTACCCAGAATGGATGGATCGATGGAGGGTCATATACATCTACCCAGGATGGATGGATGGGTGGGCATATAAACCTACCCAGCATGGATGGATGGATGGAGGGGCATATACACCTACCTAGGATGGATGGATGGAAGGGCATATATACCTACCCAGAATGGATGGATGGAGGGGCATATACACCTAACCAGGATGGGGACCATATACCATATACGAAGATGTGGTCATATACAAGTATGGGGAGGGCATATACTGTGGGGCATATATGGGACCATTACGCTGTAGAGCACTCTATGGGGACATGACGCTGTGGCTCACCATATGGGGCCATTACGCCTTTGGCTCACCATATGTGGCCATTACGCTGTGGCTCACCATATGTGGCCATTACGCTGTGGCTCACCATATGGGGCCATTACGCTGTGGCTCACCATATAGGGCCATTACGCTGTGGGTCACCATATGGGGCCACTGAAGTTCTCCACCGAGGGGGTTAGAAACTCCTATTACAGTTACTGATGATTACTGCACGCCTCCTGTCACACAATTATGTTATAGCCTACTGACTTTGTACTTATATATAAAGATGATAATCATAGTGTCTTTTCAGCAGGGACAGATGTTACAGACTTTGCAGTAACTAATAAAAATGATGCCTTAAAACATTCTCTCATTATTCTGGCATTTAGCAAATATTAAAAATTATGGTAATCCTAATTGACCTAAAACGGGAAAGATTTATTCTGATTTCATGTCAGATATTGAGAAAAACCTGCATATGTGTCTATTTATATAGTGTATGGAAACTTCTGGTTTCAACTCTGTGTGTGTGTATATATATATATATATATATATATATATATATATATATATATATATATACGGTATATACTCGCTATTGGCGAGCATTTTTATTGGTATATCGTCTCCCATGCTGGTATGTGCTGCCCCCCTCCTTGTATTTGTGCTGCCCCCATACTGTACCCACCATCCAATCCTGGTATGCGTGGTACCCCTTATCCCCAATCCTGGTATGCGTGGCACCCCTCACCCCCAATCCTGGTATGCATGGCACCCCTCACCCCCAATCCTGGTATGCGTGGCACCCCTCACCCCCAATCCTGGTATGCGTGGCACCCCTCATCCCTATCCTGGTGTGTATGGTATCCCTCATCCTGGTATGCATGGCACCCTATCCCTCACTCCCAATCCCGGTATGCGTGGCACCACTCATCCCGGCATGCGTGGCACCCCTCACCCCCAATCCCGGTATGCGTGGCAACCCTCACCCCCAATCCCGGTATGTGTGGCACCCCTCATCCTTATCCTGGTATGTATGGTATCCCTCATCCTGGTATGCATGGCACCCCATCCCTCATCCCTATCCTGGTGTGTATGGTATCCCTCATCCTGGTATGCATGGCACCCCATCCCTCATTCCCAATCCCGGTATGCGTGGCACCCCTCATCCCCAATCCCAGTATGCCTGGCACCCCTCATCCCCAATCCCGGTATGCCTGGCACCCCTCACCCCCAATCCCGGTATGCGTGGCACCCCTCACCCCCAATCCCGGTATGCGTGGCACTCCTCACCCCCAATCCCGGTATGCGTGGCACCCCTCACCCCCAATCTCGTTATGCTTGGCACCCCTCATCACGGTATGCGTGGCACCCCTTATCCCTATCCTGGTATCTATGGCACCCCTCATCACTATCCTGGTGTGTATGGTATCCCTCATCCTGGTATGCATGGTACCCCATCCCTCATCCCGGTATGAATGGCACTCCATCCCTAATCCCGGCATGCGTGGCACCCCTCATCCCCAATCCCGGTATGCGTGGCACCCATCATCCCCAATCCCGGCATGCGTGGCACCCCTCATCCCCAATCCCGTCATGCGTGGCACCCCTCATCCCCAATCCCGGCATGCGTGGCACCCTTCATCCCCAATCCTTGTATGTGTGGCACCCATCATCCCCAATCCTGGTATGCGTGGCACCCCTCATCCCCAATCCCGGTATGCGTGGCACCCCTCACCCCCAATCCCGGTATGCGTGGCACCCCTCACCCCCAATCCCGGTATGCATGGCACCCCTCACCCTCAATCCTGGTATGCATGGTCCCCTCACCCCCCAATCCTGGTATGCGTGTTACCCCTCACCCCCCAATCCTGGTATGCGTGGTACCCCTCACCCCCTCCAATCCTGGTATGTGTGGTACCCCTCACACCCCAATCCTGGTATGCGTGGTAGCCCTCACCCCCCAATCCTGTTATGCGTGGTACCCCTCACCCCCTAATCCTGGTATGTATGGCACCCCTCACCCCCCAATCCTGGTATGTGTGGCACCCCTCACCCCCCAATCCTGGTATGTGTGGCACCCCTCACCGCCCAATCCTGGTATGCGTGGTACCCCTCACCCCCAAATCCTGGTATGCGTGGTACCCTTCACCCCCAATCCTGGTATGTGTGGTACCCCTCTCCCCCAATCCTGGTATGCGTGGCACCCCTCACCCCCAATCCCGGTATGCATGGCACTCCTCACCCCCAATCCCGGTATGCGTGGCACCCCTCATCCCCAATCCCGATATGCGTGGCACCCCTTACCCCCAATCACGGTATGCGTGGCACCCCTCACCCCCAATCCCGTTATGCTTTGCACCCCTCATCCCGGTATGCGTGGCACCCCTCACCCCCAATCCCGGTATGCGTGGCACTCCTCACCCCCAATCCCGGTATGCGTGGCACCCCTCATCCCCAATCCCGTTATGCTTGGCACCCCTCATCACGGTATGCGTGGCACCCCTTATCCCTATCCTGGTATCTATGGCACCCCTCATCACTATCCTGGTGTGTATGGTATCCCTCATCCTGGTATGCATGGTACCCCATCCCTCATCCCGGTATGAATGGCACTCCATCCCTAATCCCGGCATGCGTGGCACCCCTCATCCCCAATCCCGGTATGCGTGGCACCCATCATCCCCAATCCCGGCATGCGTGGCACCCCTCATCCCCAATCCCGTCATGTGTGGCACCCCTCATCCCCAATCCCGGCATGCGTGGCACCCTTCATCCCCAATCCTTGTATGTGTGGCACCCATCATCCCCAATCCCGGTATGCGTGGCACCCCTCATCCCCAATCCCGGTATGCGTGGCACCCCTCACCCCCAATCCCGGTATGCGTGGCACCCCTCACCCCCAATCCCGGTATGCATGGCACCCCTCACCCTCAATCCTGGTATGCATGGTCCCCTCACCCCCCAATCCTGGTATGCGTGTTACCCCTCACCCCCCAATCCTGGTATGCGTGGTACCCCTCACCCCCTCCAATCCTGGTATGTGTGGTACCCCTCACACCCCAATCCTGGTATGCGTGGTAGCCCTCACCCCCGAATCCTGTTATGCGTGGTACCCCTCACCCCCTAATCCTGGTATGTATGGCACCCCTCACCCCCCAATCCTGGTATGTGTGGCACCCCTCACCCCCCAATCCTGGTATGTGTGGCACCCCTCACCGCCCAATCCTGGTATGCGTGGTACCCCTCACCCCCAATCCTGGTATGCGTGGTACCCTTCACCCCCAATCCTGGTATGTGTGGTACCCCTCTCCCCCAATCCTGGTATGCGTGGCACCCCTCACCCCCAATCCCGGTATGCATGGCACTCCTCACCCCCAATCCCGGTATGCGTGGCACCCCTCATCCCCAATCCCGGTATGCGTGGCACCCCTTACCCCCAATCCCGGTATGCGTGGCACCCCTCACCCCCAATCCCGTTATGCTTTGCACCCCTCATCCCGGTATGCGTGGCACCCCTCACCCCCAATCCCGGTATGCGTGGCACTCCTCACCCCCAATCCCGGTATGCGTGGCACCCCTCATCCCCAATCCCGTTATGCTTGGCACCCCTCATCACGGTATGCGTGGCACCCCTTATCCCTATCCTGGTATCTATGGCACCCCTCATCACTATCCTGGTGTGTATGGTATCCCTCATCCTGGTATGCATGGTACCCCATCCCTCATCCCGGTATGAATGGCACTCCATCCCTAATCCCGGCATGCGTGGCACCCCTCATCCCCAATCCCGGCATGCGTGGCACCCCTCATCCCCAATCCCGTCATGCGTGGCACCCCTCATCCCCAATCCCGGCATGCGTGGCACCCTTCATCCCCAATCCTTGTATGTGTGGCACCCATCATCCCCAATCCCGGAATGCGTGGCACCCCTCACCCCCAATCCCGGTATGCGTGGCACCCCTCACCCCCAATCCCGGTATGCATGGCACCCCTCACCCTCAATCCTGGTATGCATGGTCCCCTCACCCCCCAATCCTGGTATGCGTGTTACCCCTCACCCCCCAATCCTGGTATGCGTGGTACCCCTCACCCCCTCCAATCCTGGTATGTGTGGTACCCCTCACACCCCAATCCTGGTATGCGTGGTAGCCCTCACCCCCCAATCCTGTTATGCGTGGTACCCCTCACCCCCTAATCCTGGTATGTATGGCACCCCTCACCCCCCAATCCTGGTATGTGTGGCACCCCTCACCCCCCAATCCTGGTATGTGTGGCACACCTCACCGCCCAATCCTGGTATGCGTGGTACCCCTCACCCCCCAATCCTGGTATGCGTGGTACCCTTCACCCCCAATCCTGGTATGTGTGGTACCCCTCTCCCCCAATCCTGGTATGCGTGGCACCCCTCACCCCCAATCCCGGTATGCGTGGCACCCCTCATCCCCAATCCCGGTATGCGTGGCACCCCTTACCCCCAATCCCGGTATGTGTGGCACCCCTCACCCCCAATCCCGTTATGCTTTGCACCCCTCATCCCGGTATGCGTGGCACCCCTCATCCCTATCCTGGTATGTATGGCACCCCTCATCACTATCCTGGTGTGTATGGTATCCCTCATCCTGGTATGCATGGTACCCCATCCCTCATCCCGGTATGCATGGCATTCCATCCCTCATCCCCAATCCCGGTATGCGTGGCACACCTCATCCCCAATCCCGGCATGCGTGGCACCCCTCATCCCCAATCCTGGTATGTGTGGTACCCCTCACCCCCCAATCCTGATATATGCATGGTCCCCTCACCCCACAATCCTGTTATGTGTGGCCCCCTCATCCCTTTCACACTGTACACACATACAAAAAAAAAAAACAGTTATACTCACCTTTCTTCTCTGTACTCCAGCGCTGCTGCGTCCTCTTCTGCCGGAGGCCGGGGGAGGAGTGCGGCGCCGGAGCACCACGCTGTCCGGTGCCATTTTGCTGAAGACACGCTGTAAATGTGTCTTCAGTAAAATGGCGCCGGATAGCGCAATGCGCACGCGCCGGTCCGACGCCTTCACTCCGCCCCTGGTCTCCAGCGGAGAGAGGCGCCGCGGCAGCGCTCCTCCCGGTCAGGTAAGTATCTAAGTATGGCGCCGGAGATCGCGGTATACGTTCAGTGTCTACGCATGCCGCGAACTCCGGCGCCATACACCTCCTCTTACCTGTAACGGCTGGATGCGTGCTTCTCTCTGGAGCCAGACTGCGCGTCACGCATGCGCAGTCTATCGAGGCTTCAGACAGAGACACGCATCCCGCCTTATATTATAGATATATGTATATATGTAATATATATATATATACAGTACAGACCAAAAGTTTGGACACACCTTCTCGTTTAAAGATTTTTCTGTATTTTATTGACTATGAAAATTGTACATTCACACTGAAGGCATCAAAACTATGAATTAACACACGTCGAATTATATACTTAACAAAAAAGTGTGAAACAACTGAAAATATGTCTTATATTCTAGGTTCTTCAAAGTAGCCACCTTTTGCTTTGATGACTGCTTTGCACACTCTTGGCATTCTCTTGATGAGCTTCAAGAGGTAGTCACCGGAAATGGTTTTCACTTCACAGGTGTGCCCTGTCAGGTTTAATAAGTGGGATTTCTTGCCTTATAAATGGGTTTGGGACCATCAGTTGTGTTGTGCAGAAGTCAGGTGGATACACAGCTGATAGTCCTACTGAATAGACTGTTAGAATTTGTATTATCGCAAGAAAAAAGCAGCTAAGTAAAGAAAAACGAGTGGCCATCATTACTTTAAGAAATGAAGGTCAGTCAGTCCGAAAAATTGGGAAAACTTTGAAAGTGTCCCCAAGTGCAGCTGCAAAAACCATCAAGCGCTACAAAGAAACTGGCTCACATGAGGACCGCCCCAGGAAAGGAAGACCAAGAGTCACCTCTGCTGCTGAGGATAAGTTTATCCGAGTCACCAGCCTCAGAAATCGCAGGTTAACAGCAGCTCAGATTAGAGACCAGGTCAATGCCACACAGAGTTCTAGCAGCAGACACATCTCTTCAACAACTGTTAAGAGGAGACTTTGTGCAGCAGGCCTTCATGGTAAAATAGCTGCTAAGAAACCACTGCTGAGGACAGGCAACAAGCAGAAGAGACTTGTTTGGGCTAAAGAACACAAGGAATGGACATTAGACCAGTGGAAATCTGTGCTTTGGTCCGATGAGTCCAAATTTGAGATCTTTGGTTCCAACCACTGTGACTTTGTGCGACGCAGAAAAGGTGAACGGATGGACTCTACATGCCTGGTTCCCACCGTGAAGCATGAAGGCGGAGGTGTGATGGTGTGGGGGTGCTTTGCTGGTGACACTGTTAGGGATTTATTCAAAGTTGAAGGCATACTGAACCAGCATGGCTACCACAGCATCTTGCAGCGGCATGCTATTCCATCCGGTTTGCGTTTAGTTGGACCATCATTTATTTTTCAACAGAACAATGACCCCAAACACACCTCCAGGCTGTGTAAGGGCTATTTGACCAAGAAGGAGAGTGATGGGGTGCTACGCCAGGTGACCTGGCCTCCACAGTCACCAGACCTGAACCCAATCGAGATGGTTTGGGGTGAGCTGGACCGCAGAGTGAAGGTAAAAGGGCCAACAAGTGCTAAGCATCTCTGGGAACTCCTTCAAGATTGTTGGAAGACCATTTCCGGTGACTACCTTTTAAAGCTCATCAAGAGAATGCCAAGAGTGTGCAAAGCAGTTATCAAAGCAAAAGGTGGTCACTTTGAAGAACCTAGAATATAAGACATATTTTCAGTTGTTTCACACTTTTTTGTTAAGTATATAATTCCACATGTGGTAATTCATATGTTTGACACCTTCAGTGTGAGTGTACAATTTTCATAGTTATGAAAATACAGAAAAATCTTTAAATGAGAAGGTGTGTCCAAACTTTTGGTCTGTACTGTATATATGTAATTTTGCATGTGAGCTTCCCTATCATAATGTTTTTAAATAGTAGACCATATTACGATATCATTGTGATACAAATGTTTCTGTTGCGATCCTCAGCTCTAATTGAGAACACAATCTGCGTGGGACTGGGCCGAGTGGGGGCATCTGACCAACATTTAGCGGCAGGCCACGTGACTGCTATGGGGCCCGTGAGCCGGGGGTGCCCCATAGCAGTCGCCCCCCTCCTGCACCCCCCACTCCGCTGCTTGATTGCCTCCGTCGCCCGCCAGCACTGTCTTCAGGCATGACTGTGAGCTGTGCGCTGTGTGGCTGTGTCTTGTAGTAATGACACGGCAGAGGCGACGCTACACCTTTAATTGTGCTTGTGTCGCCCCTGCTGTCATTACTAGCAGACCAGCCGCACTGCATGCGGCCATGCCTGAAGACAGAGCTGGTGGGCGACTGCGGCATTCAAGCAGCGGAGCGGGGGTGCAGGAAGGGGAACCTGATGAAGGGAAGCCCCGAGGGGGGCCCCGATGAAGGGAGGCCTCGAGGGGGGCCCTGATGAAGGGGGGCCCTGATGAAGGGAAGCCCCGAGGGGGGCCCGATGAAGGGAGGCCCCGAGGGGTGCCCCAATGAAGGGAGGCCCTGAGGGGGGCCCTGATAAAGCGCCGGTAATTAAGCAGCGCTGGCAGAGCGGGGGGGAGGGGGCAAGAGGGGGGTCCTGATGAAGTGCCGGCAATCAAACACCGCCGGAGGTTCTCCCTGTGGAGATGCTTGGGGAGCAGTCCAGGCCCCGACGGCGAGTGGGTTCCTCTGATGGTCTAGGGCCTGTGATGCCATCAGACAAGCCAGTGGCCCTGCATAGTTGGACTGGACACAGGACAAGGGGCAGGTGAGTGAGGCTTGTCGCCAGATTCCCCAATCCCCATATTAACCCCTTAACGCCCAATGACAGACACTGCACGGCATGAGCGGGTGTATGTTAACGCTCCTTGCCGTTCAGTGTCCGTCATGGCTTTAAACTCACTGTGTGTAGACACGCAGTGACAGTTAAGTAGTTAAGTACCGACAGCTGTCTATGACAGCTGAGTGGCACGAGAAGGGGTGCAGGGATCCATGCTGTTGGTCCCCGCACCCAGATCGCTGAGATCGGTCAGTCAATCTGACTGACTGATCTCGGCATGATCGCCCAGGAGAGGCTGTAATATCAGCACCTCCTGCATGTTCAGTGCCAAAGCTCAGCGCTGCTGGTGGCTGAGCTCCGCCACTAAACAGCCAGGAGCAGTGTCAGCACCGCCCCTGACTGTTAACCCCCTGAATGCTGCGATTGAGCGTGATCGCAGTGTTCAGGAGGCAGGCAGAGGGACGGCAGCTCCCTCTGCCTTCAGATCGGCGCCCCTGCGATGTAATCGCGGGGCTCAATCGTTGCCATGGTGACCCAGGTCACCAAGCTACAGAAAGCTGCTGAAACCATGTTCACAGCATGGTCTCAGGAGCTTTCACTACAGGTATAATGTACTGCAGTGCATTATACCTGTGATCATAGGCGGATTATAATGAGGGCAATTTGGGCTACCTCCCGGGGCTCTGGGGTGCCCGGGACCCCGGGGGGTCTATGGCCAGATTGCCCTCATTATAATATGTGCGGTGTCGCGGCACATACCAGCAGTCATAGGCGGGGGGCCCCCGGATCGCTCCCCCAGCAGCGGCGCATGGCCACTGCTTCTTCTTCGGCCGGGCCAGCACTGCACCTGTTAACTTCCCCGTGTTTTCCCGGCCGCGTCACAGATAGGAGACACGGCCCTGTGTGCGGCCGTGTCTGCTAGTGTGACGTCACGCAGTGCGCGCCCTGCACTGCTACTTACCACCGGAGAGGAGCTGGACGACAGGAGCCGGGGGATGGTGAGTGTGTGTGTGTGAGTGTGCAGATATGTGTTTATGCGTGTATGTGTATGTCTGTATATGTTTGTGTGACTGCGTGCGGCCTCCCGCTGTCTCTGGGGGGGCGCCGTGCGGCCTCCCGCTGTGTATAGATGGTGCCGTGCGGCCTCCCACTGTGTATAGATGGCGCCATGTGGCCTCCAGCTGTGTATAGCTGGCACCGTGCGGCCTCCCGCTGTGTATAGATGGCTATGTGCGGCCTCCCGCTGTATATAGATGGCTACGTGCGGCCTTCTGCTGTGTATAGATGGCACCGTGCGGCCTTCCGCTGTGTATAGATGGCTACGTGTGGCCCCCTGCTGTGTATAGATGGCTACGTGCGGCCTCCTGCTGTGTATAGATGGCTACCTGCGGCCTCCCGCTGTGTATAGATGGCTACCTGCGGCCTCCCGCTGTGTATAGATGGCTTAGTGCGGCCTCCTGCTGTGTATAGATGGTGCCGTGTGGCCTCCCGCTCTGTATAGATGGCACCGTGCGGCCTCTCGCTGTGTATAGATGGCACCGTGCGGCCTCCCGCTGTGTATAGATGACACCATGCGGCCTCCCGCTGTGTATAGATGGCACAGTCCGGCCTCCTGCTGTGTATAGATGGCACCGTGTGGCCTCCTGATGTGTATAGGAGGATTGTGGCAGCTCATATTGTGTATAGGGTCTCATACTGTACATAGGGGATGTCAGCATACTTAAATGTGCTCAATATTAAGTCATACAATTAATGTAAAAAAAATATTATAATTAATATATTAATATTGTGCCAAATTAATTTCACGTGAACTATCACATGATCTATCACAGGGGATCATGTGACATGTCACATGATACATCAGGTGTGTGTGTGTGTGTGTGGGGGTGCCACACCTTCTAAACTGCCCAGGGCCCTTGCTACTCTTAATCCACCCCTGCCTGTGATCAAAGAGAAAAAAAGTGAAAGTCCCATAAAGGGACTAAGTAAAAAAGTTTAAAAAAATTGTAAAAAAAAATATTACAAAATAATAATAATAAAAATATTCACTAAGAAATACACATTTTTATGTAAAAAAAATAAATAAAAAAGTACACATATTTGGTATTTCCGTATCCGGAACAACCCAACCTATAAAAGTGCCACACTAGTTAACCCCTTCAGTGAATGCCGTAACCCCCCCAAAAAAACGAGGCAAACAATGCTTTATCATCACTGGAAAAAAGCTATCACCGCTGGAAAAAAGTGGAATAAAACGTGATAAAAAAAACAAATATAAATAAAATTGGCACCGTGAAAACGTCATCTTGTCCCGCAAAAAACAAGTCGCCAAACAGCCCCATCAGCGGACAAATAAAAAAGTTATAGCTCTCAGAATAAAGCGATGCAAAAAGATAGATTTTTTCTATAAAAGTTTTTATTGTGTAAAAGCGCCAAAGCATAAAAAAACGCTATGTGGTACCACTGTAATCGCACCGACCTAAAGCATAACGCTGCCTTATCAATTTTACCACACGCAGAGCAGCATAAAAAAAAAACAATTCCTAAATTGCCGGTTTTTGTTCATTCTCCCTCCCCGAAAATTGGAATAGAAAGTGATCAAAAAATGTCATGTGCCCGAAAATGGTACAAATAAAAACGTCAGCCCGTCCCGCAAAAAAACAGCCCTTACACGACTGTCCTGGAGGAAGATTCCCTATAATGAGGCAGATGGAGGCATTGTGGACGCTGTCTGACCTGTGATCCGGCTGTGTCCGTCTTTTTAGGTCGTCACAGTTTTGTACAGATGGAGCCCAGAGTAACTCTGCTGCCTCATTATAGTGAATGGATCCCCTGGGAGATGTCACCTGAATCACGTCACTCAGAGATTTAGATGGAAACCCCAAAGCAATTGCTCAGCGTACAGCGCCGGATAAATGTGATCCCAAATGCTGTGTAAAATGTTCCCAATAAAAGCTTCAAATCAATCCACAAAAAAAAACTCACTCAGGTAGAACAAAGGCATCCGAAATTTTATTACCCCCCCGCGCCCTTTTGAGCCCCACAGTGTACCTAAACCACATTTAGCATCCACATGTTTGGCAGGGGTATAATTTCCAAAATGGGGTAATTTGAGGGGGGATTCTGCTCTTCTAGCACTTAGGGGCTCTGTATAAGGAGTCCACAAAGTATTCTAGGAAAATCTGCCCTCCAGGAGGCAAATAGCGCTCCGTCCTTCCTGAGTGTCGCCGTGTGGCTAAGCAGTACTGTACAGCCACATATGAGGTATTGCCACATTCAGCAGAAATTGTGGGACAAATTTTGGTGCCAGTTTTATCCATTATCCCCATTTGAAAATGAGAAATCTGGGGCTAAAACAAAATTTTTGCGGTAAAAATGTAATTATTTTTTCTTCACTGCCCAATGGTATAAAATTCTGTGACACACCTGTGGTGTCAATATGATCACTGCACCCCTAGATGAATTCATTGAGAGGTGTAGTTTGTAAAATGGGGTCACTTACGAGGAATTGTGCTGTTATGGCACCTCAGGGGCTCTCCCAGTGGGTGATGGCACCCTCAAACCATAACAGTAAAATCTGCACTATAATATAGTGCTCCTTCCCTTCTGACCTTTGCACCAGGGTCGGCCTGGCCTGGCGGGAAATTGGGAAATTTTCCGGTGGGCCCCGATATGAGAGTGAGAAAATTGGTGGCGGGGGCCCTTTAAAAGTGCGGACTCTTTAATAGCGTGGCTGAAGCAAATGTAGCGTCGCGCGCATGGCACATTCATTGGTGACAGCGGGACTGCAATGACGTGCATGCAGCATACTTACCACGTGAGTCCGTGACACTAAGAGGATGGAAGTTCTTTCAGGGCGGTGACACGCACCGCGCTCTGCTTTCCCGCTGGCTGGCAGACTGTGGTGTGGTGTCAGGTGACACTGACGCCGCTCTCTTCTGGCCTCTGATACGCCGCGGCCGCGCTCTGCAGTGCTCACTCTCTCTGCTCCAGGGCCGGCCTCTGATACGCCGGCGCCACCGAAGCCGACGTCTCGCTCTGCTCTCCCTGCTCCCGGGCTTCTTATATGGTACCATCCCAGCTCCTTATCTGCCCTGGCCCCTTGTAGTAACTCCGGCTCCACTCCGGACCGGGTGGTGGCACCGGCATCGGAGCACCGCCCTCTTCTCTCCTGCTCTGACTCTGGGCTTTTTTATACCTGCTCCGGGGCTGGATATGTGGACGGTGACCTGCAGCACTCTACAGTTCAACTCTCCAACCTGGCCTGGCCTGGAATTGGAAACAAGGCTGCAGGCCTACAGCTCTCACTGCTTCAATTTCAAGTCAAGAGCACTGTGCCAAATATTCAATAAAGTTTTTATGGGAGAGTGTTCCTAGCATTGTCCAACAATAATATACTGTAATTTATTTTATACATTATGCCTTGCACTCTCGGCCTCCTATATGAAATGTAGATCATACTCTTGGCCTCTTTATAACATATACAGTCTATATGTCATATAGGAGGCCAAGAGTGCGGTATACACTTTATATGAGGCCTAAAGTGCGGGCCTACATGATGTACAACACACTCGGACTCCTATATAAAGTAAAATATAGGCTATAGGAGGCAGAGAGTGCAGTATAAGTCATTTATGGAGTCACCGCCTATATGATCTATATATCGCACTCTCTGCCTCCTATATGAAATATAGATCACACTCTCGGCCTCTTATAAGACATATATAGTCTATAAAGGGTCTTTAACACATCTGTGTTTCTAGTTCATGTGGTGACAGTTTCCACACGTACCGGAGACACATACACACGTAGACACATTCAAATGAATGCGTCTGTGCACATGTCAGTGTTTCCACGGACCGTGTGTCCGTGGGCAAAACACGCTGACATGTCAGTTTTTTTATACACTGCACTGGCCGAAAAACGTCCCACACACGTGCACACTGATGACACACAGATGACATGCGTGTGTTATCCGTGTGACACATACCGGTGCCTGTGAATCAGCGGTACAGTTCATGCTGTTCTCAGGTGCTTAAGCAATCACTCATCCTTGTCCCCTGCCGGCGCTGCCATCAGCACTAGCAAGGGACAATGTTGAGAGTAGTAGGTTCACCTCCCGATGTCGCCAAAACCAGTAAATATAAGAAAATAAAAACATATTCACCTGGCTTGAGACGACCACACATGCTGAGAAGAATGACTCCCTGCAGCGACCGGGCCCCTACGCTGAGCTCACTGAGTGACATGGCATCGCTCACTGAGCTCAGCACAGGTCGGGGGCCCGCTCACTGCAACAAGACTTGGCTAGACGATAGCTACGACTGGGCGGTAAATTTATTAGATTATAGTTTATTTAGAAGGGACCGGAAACAGGGGAAAGGCGGAGGAGTCTGCTTATATGTAAAGTCATGTCTAAAGCCCAGACTAAGGGAAGATATAGGAGAGGGAGAAGAGGGTGTCGAGTACATGTGGGTAGAGATAGAGGGGGCAAAAAATAATAATAAAATATTACTGGGGGTCTGCTATAAGCCACCCAATATAACAGAGGAGAATGAGAATCTGCTATTAGGACAAATAGACAAAGTAGCAAAACATAATGAAGTGATTGTAATGGGGGATTTCAACTACCCTGATATTGACTGGGAAACAGAAACCTGTAGATCTCAGAAAGGAAAAAGGTTCTTGACAAATATTAAGGATAATTATCTCTCCCAACTAGTGCAGGAACCAACGAGAGGGAAGGCCGTGTTGGACTTAATATTGACTAATAGGCCTGATAGAATAACTGAGGTACAGATAGGGGGGCACCTAGGTCATAGCGATCATAATATTATCGATTTCAAAATGCCCTTCAGTAGGGTTATCAATAAGGGAACAACAAAAACATTAAACTTTAGGAGGGTGAAGTTTGATCAGCTGATAGAAAACCTTCAACTTATTGACTGGGACAAAGTTCTTAATCAAAGGAATACGAATAGTAAATGGGAAACCTTCAAAAGAATTCTGAATACTCAGCGCGAGAGATATATACCGTATGGGAATAAAAGGGCCAGAAATAAGAGGAAACCAATATGGTTGAACAAGAACGTAAAAGGGGCGTTAAATGGCAAAAAAGAGGCATTCAAGAGATTAAAACAGGAAAACAGTAAGGAGGCACTAATGTGTTACAAGGAAAAAACGAGAACCTGTAAAAAACAAATAAAAATAGCGAAGGAGGAAACAGAAAGACGTATTGCTAGGGAAAGTAGATCAAATCCCAAACTGTTCTTTACGTATATAAATAGTAAAAGGATTAAATCGGATAATATTGGAAAGATAAAAAGTGATGAAGGCAAAATCATAGAGAAAGATGAGGATAAAGCTAATCTATTAAATAATTTTTTTTCGACAACTTTCACAAAGGAAATAGAACTAACAGGCGAAATGAGAAGTGACAAACTTAATCCTCCACTAAGTATAACAAATCTAACCCAAGCTGGGGTACAGAAACGCCTCAGTAACATTAAAATAAACAAATCACCAGGACCTGATGGCATACACCCACGGGTACTAAGGGAACTAAGTAATGTGATAGACAGACCGTTATATCTTATATTTAAGGACTCTGTTGAGACTGGGTCTGTGCCACTTGATTGGCGACAGGCGAATGTAGTGCCAATATTCAAAAAGGGAGCGAAAAGTGACGCCGGAAACTATCGGCCGGTGAGTCTGACGTCCGTTGTGGGCAAAATTTTTGAAAGCTTCATTAAAGAGGCAATTACGGAGCATCTTGATGCTAATAATCTTTTAACCCCGAACCAACATGGATTCATGAGGAATCGCTCCTGCCAAACAAACCTGATTGACTTCTACGAGGAGGTTAGCTCTCGAGTAGATCAGGGGGAACCAGTGGATGTCGTGTATCTCGACTTCTCAAAAGCGTTCGATAGCGTGCCACATAATAGGCTGGTATACAAAATGAGAATGATGGGGCTGGGGGAAAATGTCTGCAAGTGGGTAGCGAACTGGCTAAAGGATAGAAGACAGAGGGTGGTTATAAATGGAATATACTCAGATTGGGTAAGCGTCACTAGTGGGGTACCACAGGGGTCTGTACTAGGCCCAATGTTATTTAATATCTTTATTAACGACATAGTCAACGGGATAAATAGTAAAATATCAATATTTGCAGATGACACAAAGTTATGTAAAACAATTAATACAAAAGAGGACAGTGCAGACCTACAGAGGGATTTGGATAAGCTGGGTAGGTGGAGCATTAAATGGCAAATGAGGTTTAACGAGGAGAAATGTAAGGTCATACATATGGGAAGGAAAAATGGAAGTCACCAGTACTCACTGAATGGGAAATCATTGGGGAATTCAGAGATGGAGAAGGACTTGGGCATCTTGATTGATAGCAAACTAAATTGGAGTGCCCAAAGTCAGGCGGCTGCTGTAAGGGCAAACAGGGTAATGGGATGTATCAGAAGAGGTATAGCTGCAAAGGATGAGAACATTGTTCTTCCACTGTACAAAGCACTGGTCAGACCACACTTGGAATACTGTGCTCAGTTATGGGCCCCAATATATAGAAAGGATATAAATGAGCTTGAAAAGGTACAAAGGAGGGCAACAAAATTAATAAAGGGAATGGAGGGACTGCAATACCCAGAGAGGTTGGCAAAACTAGGACTATTCAGCCTGGAAAAGAGAAGGTTGAGGGGGGACATAATAAATGTGTACAAATATGTTAGGGGACAGTATAGAGATCTTGCCCGGGATTTGTTCAAAAGGAGGGATATTACGGTAACAAGAGGGCATTCACTAAGACTGGAAGAGAAAAGGTTTCAGCACCAGCATAGGAAGGGGTTCTTTACGGTAAGAGCAGTGAGAATATGGAATTCACTGAGTGAGGAGACGGTAATGTCAGATTCACTAAACCAGTTCAAGCGGGGACTGGATGCATTTCTAGATACCAGGCAGATTTCAGCATATACTTAAAAATAAAATAAAATAGTAGGTTGATACAGGGATTTATTCTGACTGCTGGTTTCAGAGTCGGGAGGGAATTTTTCCTCAGGTGAAGATTGGCTAAATCATTTGGGGTTTTTGCCCTCCTCTGGATCAACTTTAACAATTACAGAACTAACAGGTCGAACTTAATGGACGCAAGTCTTTATTCGGCTTTACTAACTATGTTACTATGTTACTATGTATTTCTCCTGGAAATGTAAGAACGTTATTTTATGCACTTCCTCTGTAATCCCTCCTGGAAATGTAAGAACTTTACTTTATGCACTTCCTCTGTAATCCCTCCTGGAAATGTAAGAA
Source organism: Phyllobates terribilis (assembly GCF_046119375.1). NCBI lineage: Eukaryota > Metazoa > Chordata > Amphibia > Anura > Dendrobatidae > Phyllobates > Phyllobates terribilis. The sequence goes on along the minus strand of NW_027363528.1, from coordinate 397,655 downwards.
CTCTACTTTGTGCATTTCCTCTATAATTCCTCCTGGAAATGTAAAAACTCTACTTTATGCACTTCTTCTGTAATCCCTCCTGGAAATGTAAGAACTTTCTGCACTTCCTCTGTAATCCCTCCTGGAAATGTAAAAACTCTACTTTGTGCACTTCCTCTTTAATCCCTCCTGGAAATGTAAAAACTTTACTTTGTGCACTTCCTCTGTAATTCCTCCTGGAAATGTAAGAACTTTGTGCACTTTCTCTGTAATTCCTCCTGGAAATGTAAGAACTCTACTATATGCACTTCCTCTGTAATTCCTCCTGGAAATGTAAGAACTTTACTTTATGCACATCCCCTGTAATTCCTCCTGGAAATGTAAGAAATCTACTTTGTGCACTACCTCTGTAATCCCTCCTGGAAATGTAAGAATGTTGTGCATTTCCTCTGTAATCCCTCCTGGAAATATAAGGACTCTACTTTCTGCACTTCCTCTTTAATTCCCCCTGGAAATGTAAGAATTTTACTTTATGCACTTCCTCTGTAATCCCTCCTGGAAATGTAAGAACTTTACTTTACTTTATGCACTTCCTCTGTAAATCCTCCTGGAAATGTAAGAAATCTACTTTGTGCACTACCTCTGTAATTCCTCCTGGAAATGTAAGAACGTTGTGCATTTCCTCTGTAATCCCTCCTGGAAATGTAAGGACTCTACTTTATGCACTTCCTCTGTAATTCCCCCTGGAAATGTAAGAACTTTACTTTATGCACTTCCTCTTTAAATCCTCCTGGAAATGTAAGAACTTTACTTTATGCACTTCTTCTGTAATCCCTCCTGGAAATGTAAGAACTTTATGCACTTCCTCTGTAATCCCTCCTGGAAATGTTAGAACTCTACTTTGTGCACTTCCTCTTTAATCCCTCCTGGAAATGTAAAAACTCTACTTTGTGCACTTCCTTTGTAATTCCTCCTGGAAATGTAAGAACTCTACTTTATGCACTTCGTCTGTAATCCCTCCTGGAAATGTAAGAACTCTACTTTATGCACTTCCTCTGTAATTCCCCCTGGAAATGTAAGAACTTTACTTTATGCACTTCCTCTGTAAATCCTCCTGGAAATGTAAGAACTTTACTTTATGCACTTCTTCTGTAATCCCTCCTGGAAATGTAAGAACTTTATGCACTTCCTCTGTAATCCCTCCTGGAAATGTTAGAACTCTACTTTGTGCACTTCCTCTTTAATCCCTCCTGGAAATGTAAAAACTCTACTTTATGCACTTCCTCTGTAATTCCTCCTGGAAATGTAAGAACTCTACTTTATGCACTTCCTCTGTAATTCCTCCTGAAAATGTAAGAACTTTACTTTATGCACTTCCTCTGTAATTCCTCCTAGAAATGTAAGAAATCTACTTTGTGCACTTCCTCTGTAATCCCTCCTGGAAATGTAAGAACGTTGTGCACTTCCTCTGTAATTCCTCCTGGAAAGGTAAGAACTTTACTTTATGCACTTCCACTGTAATCCCTCCTGGAAATGTAAGAACTTTGTGCACTTTCTCTGTAATTCCTCCTGGAAATGTAAGAACTCTACTTTATGCACTTCCTCTGTAATTCCCCCTGGAAATGTAAGAACTTTACTTTATGCACTTCCTCTTTAAATCCTCCTGGAAATGTAAGAACTTTACTTTATGCACTTCTTCTGTAATCCCTCCTGGAAATGTAAGAACTTTATGCACTTCCTCTGTAATCCCTCCTGGAAATGTTAGAACTCTACTTTGTGCACTTCCTCTTTAATCCCTCCTGGAAATGTAAAAACTCTACTTTGTGCACTTCCTTTGTAATTCCTCCTGGAAATGTAAGAACTCTACTTTATGCACTTCGTCTGTAATCCCTCCTGGAAATGTAAGAACTCTACTTTATGCACTTCCTCTGTAAATCCTCCTGGAAATGTAAGAACTTTACTTTATGCACTTCCTCTGTAATTCCCCCTGGAAATGTAAGAACTTTACTTTATGCACTTCCTCTGTAAATCCTCCTGGAAATGTAAGAACTTTACTTTATGCACTTCTTCTGTAATCCCTCCTGGAAATGTAAGAACTTTATGCACCTCCTCTGTAATCCCTCCTGGAAATGTTAGAACTCTACTTTGTGCACTTCCTCTTTAATCCCTCCTGGAAATGTAAAAACTCTACTTTATGCACTTCCTCTGTAATTCCTCCTGGAAATGTAAGAACTCTACTTTATGCACTTCCTCTGTAATTCCTCCTGAAAATGTAAGAACTTTACTTTATGCACTTCCTCTGTAATTCCTCCTAGAAATGTAAGAAATCTACTTTGTGCACTTCCTCTGTAATCCCTCCTGGAAATGTAAGAACGTTGTGCACTTCCTCTGTAATTCCTCCTGGAAAGGTAAGAACTTTACTTTATGCACTTCCACTGTAATCCCTCCTGGAAATGTAAGAACTTTGTGCACTTTCTCTGTAATTCCTCCTGGAAATGTAAGAACTCTACTTTATGCACTTCCTCTGTAATTCCCCCTGGAAATGTAAGAACTTTACTTTATGCACTTCCTCTTTAAATCCTCCTGGAAATGTAAGAACTTTACTTTATGCACTTCTTCTGTAATCCCTCCTGGAAATGTAAGAACTTTATGCACTTCCTCTGTAATCCCTCCTGGAAATGTTAGAACTCTACTTTGTGCACTTCCTCTTTAATCCCTCCTGGAAATGTAAAAACTCTACTTTGTGCACTTCCTTTGTAATTCCTCCTGGAAATGTAAGAACTCTACTTTATGCACTTCGTCTGTAATCCCTCCTGGAAATGTAAGAACTCTACTTTATGCACTTCCTCTGTAATTCCCCCTGGAAATGTAAGAACTTTACTTTATGCACTTCCTCTGTAAATCCTCCTGGAAATGTAAGAACTTTACTTTATGCACTTCTTCTGTAATCCCTCCTGGAAATGTAAGAACTTTATGCACTTCCTCTGTAATCCCTCCTGGAAATGTTAGAACTCTACTTTGTGCACTTCCTCTTTAATCCCTCCTGGAAATGTAAAAACTCTACTTTATGCACTTCCTCTGTAATTCCTCCTGGAAATGTAAGAACTCTACTTTATGCACTTCCTCTGTAATTCCTCCTGAAAATGTAAGAACTTTACTTTATGCACTTCCTCTGTAATTCCTCCTAGAAATGTAAGAAATCTACTTTGTGCACTTCCTCTGTAATCCCTCCTGGAAATGTAAGAACGTTGTGCACTTCCTCTGTAATTCCTCCTGGAAAGGTAAGAACTTTACTTTATGCACTTCCACTGTAATCCCTCCTGGAAATGTAAGAACTTTGTGCACTTTCTCTGTAATTCCTCCTGGAAATGTAAGAACTCTACTATATGCACTTCCTCTGTAATTCCTCCTGGAAATGTAAGAACTTTACTTTATGCACTTCCTCTGTAATTCCTCCTGTAAATGTAAGAAATCTACTTTGTGCACTACCTCTGTAATCCCTCCAGGAAATGTAAGAATGTTGTGCATTTCCTCTGTAATCCCTCCTGGAAATGTAAGGACTCTACTTTCTGCACTTCCTCTTTAATTCCCCCTGGAAATGTAAGAATTTTACTTTATGCACTTCCTCTGTAATCCCTCCTGGAAATGTAAGAACTTTACTTTACTTTATGCACTTCCTCTGTAAATCCTCCTGGAAATGTAAGAACTTTACTTTATGCTCTTCCTCTGTAATTCCTCATGGAAATGTAAGAAATCTACTTTGTGCACTTCCTCTGTAATCCCTCCTAGAAATGTAAGAACGTTGTGCATTTCCTCTGTAATCCTTCCTGGAAATGTAAGTACTCTACTTTGTGCACTTCCTCTGTAATTCCTCCTGGAAATGTAAGTACTTTACTTTATGCACTTCCTCTGTAAATCCTCCTGAAAATGTAAGGACTCTACTTTGTGCACTTCCTCTTTAATTACTCCTGGAAATGTAAGAACTTTACTTTATGCACTTCCTCTGTAATCCCTCCTAGAAATGTTTGAACGTTGTGCATTTCCTCTGTAATTCCTCCTGGAAATGTAAGAACTCTACTTTATGCACTTCTTCTGTAATCCCTCCTGGAAATGTAAGAATTTTACTTTATGCACTTCCTCTGTAATCCCTCCTGGAATTGTAAGAATTTTATTTTATGCACTTCCTCTGTAAATCCTCCTGGAAATGTAAGGACTCTACTTTGTGCATTTCCTCTATAATTCTTTCTGGAACTGTAAGAACTTTACTTTATGCACTTCTTCTGTAATCCCTCCCAGAAATGTTTGAACGTTGTGCATTTCCTCTGTAATTCCTCCTGGAAATGTTAGAACTCTACTTTGTGCACTTCCTCTTTAATCCCTCCTGGAAATGTAAAAACTCTACTTTGTGCACTTCCTCTGTAATCCTTCCTGGAAATGTAAGAACTCTACTTCATGCACTTCCTCTGTAATCCCTCCTGGAAATGTAAGAACTCTACTTTCTGCTCATCCCCTGTAATCCCTCCTGGAAATGTAAGGACTCTATTTTCTGCACTTCCTCTGTAATTACTCCTGGAAATGTAAGAACTTTACTTTATGCACTTCCTCTGTAATTCTTCCTGGAAATGTAAGAAATCTACTTTGTGCACTTCCTCTATAATCCCTCCTAGAAATGTAAGAACGTTGCGCATTTCCTCTGTAATTCCTCCTGGAAATGTAAGAACTCTACTTTGTGCACATCCCCTGTAATCCCTCCTGGAAATGTAAGGACTCTATTTTCTGCACTTCCTCTGTAATTCCTCCTGGAAATGTAAGAACTTTACTATATACACTTCCTCTGTAAATACTCCTGGAAATGTAAGAACTTTACTTTATGCACTTCCTCTGTAATCCCTCCTAGAAATATTTGAACGTTGTGCATTTCCTCTGTAATTCCTCCTGGAAATGTAAGAACTCTACTTTATGTACTTCCTCTGTAATCCCTCCTGGAAATGTAAGAACTTTACTTTATGCACTTCCTCTGTAATCCCTCCAGGAAATGTAAGGTCTCTACTTTCTGCACTTCCTCTTTAATTCCACCTGGAAATGTAAGAACTATACTTAATTCACTTCCTCTGTAATCCCTCCTGGAAATGTAAGAACTTTACTTGATGCACTTCCTCTGTAAATCCTCCTGAAAATGTAAGAACTCTACTTTGTACACTTCCTCTGTAATCCCTCCTGGAAATGTAAGAACTCTACTTTGTGCATTTCCTCTATAATTCCTCCTGGAAATGTAATAACTTTACTTCATGCACTTCCTCTGTAATCCCTCCTGGAAATGTAAGAATTTTATTTTATGCACTTCCTCTGTAAATCCTACTGGAAATGTAAGAACTCTACTTTGTGCACACCCCTGTAATCCCTCCTGGAAATGTAAGAACTTTACTTTATGCACTTCCTCTGTAATCCCTCCGGGAAATGTAAGAACTCTACTTTGTGCATTTCCTCTATAATTCCTCCTGGAAATGTAAGAACTTTACTTTATGCACTTCTTCTGTAATCCCTCCTGGAAATGTAAGAACTTTACTTTATGCACTTCCGCTGTAACCCCTCCTGGAAATGTTAGAACTCTACTTTGTGCACTTCCTCTTTAATCCCTCCTGGAAATGTAAAAACTCTACTTTGTACACTTCCTCTGTAATTCCTCCTGGAAATGTAAGAACTCTACTTTTTGCACTTCCTCTGTAATTCCTCCTGGAAATGTAAGAACTTTACTTTATGCACTTCCTCTGTAATTCCTCCTAGAAATGTAAGAAATCTACTTTGTGCACTTCCTCTGTAATTCCTCCTGGAAATGTAAGAATGTTGTGCATTTCCTCTGTAATTCCACCTGGAAATGTAAGAACTCTACTTTGTGCATTTCCTCTATAATTCCTCCTGGAAATGTAAGAACTTTACTTCATGCACTTCCTCTGTAATCCCTCCTGGAAATGTAAGAACTCAACTTTGTGCACATACCCTGTAATCCCTCCTGGAAATGTAAGGACTCTATTTTCTGCACTTCCTCTGTAATTCCTCCTGGAAATGTAAGAACTTTACTATATACACTTCCTCTGTAAATACTCCTGGAAATGTAAGAACTTTACTTTATGCACTTCCTCTGTAATCCCTCCTAGAAATATTTGAACGTTGTGCATTTCCTCTGTAATTCCTCCTGGAAATGTAAGAACTCTACTTTATGCACTTCCTCTGTAATCCCTCCTGGAAATGTAAGAACTTTACTTTATGCACTTCCTCTGTAATCCCTCCAGGAAATGTAAGGTCTCTACTTTGTGCACTTCCTCTTTAATTCCACCTGGAAATGTAAGAACTATACTTAATTCACTTCCTCTGTAATCCCTCCTGGAAATGTAAGAACTTTACTTGATGCACTTCCTCTGTAAATCCTCCTGAAAATGTAAGAACTCTACTTTGTACACTTCGTCTGTAATCCCTCCTGGAAATGTAAGAACTCTACTTTGTGCATTTGCTCTATAATTCCTCCTGGAAATGTAATAACTTTACTTCATGCACTTCCTCTGTAATCCTTCCTGGAAATGTAAGAATTTTATTTTATGCACTTCCTCTGTAAATCCTCCTGGAAATGTAAGAACTCTACTTTGTGCACACCCCTGTAATCCCTCCTGGAAATGTAAGAACTTTACTTTATGCACTTCCTCTGTAATCCCTCCGGGAAATGTAAGAACTCTACTTTGTGCATTTCCTCTATAATTCCTCCTGGAAATGTAAGAACTTTACTTTATGCACTTATTCTGTAATCCCTCCTGGAAATGTAAGAACTTTACTTTATGCACTTCCGCTGTAACCCCTCCTGGAAATGTTAGAACTCTACTTTGTGCACTTCCTCTTTAATCCCTCCTGGAAATGTAAAAACTCTACTTTGTACACTTCCTCTGTAATTCCTCCTGGAAATGTAAGAACTCTACTTTATACACTTCCTCTGTAATTCCTCCTGGAAATGTAAGAACTTTACTTTATGCACTTCCTCTGTAATCCCTCCTGGAAATGTAAGAAATCTACTTTCTGCATTTCCTCTGTAATTCCACCTGGAAATGTAAGAACTCTACTTTGTGCATTTCCTCTATAATTCCTCCTGGAAATGTAAGAACTTTACTTCATGCACTTCCTCTGTAATCCCTCCTGGAAATGTAAGAACTTTACTTTATGCACTTCCTCTGTAATCCCTCCTGGAAATGTAAGAACTTTACTTGATGCACTTCCTCTGTAAATCCTCCTGGAAATGTAAGAACTCTACTTTGTGCACTTCCTCTGTAATCCCTCCTGGAAATGTAAGAACTCTACTTTGTGCATTTCCTCTATAATTCCTCCTGGAAATGTAAGAACTTTACTTCATGCACTTCCTCTGTAATCCCTCCTGGAAATGTAAGAATTTTATTTTATGCACTTCCTTTGTAAATCCTACTGGAAATGTAAGGACTCTATTTTCTGCACTTCCTCTGTAATTCCTCCTGGAAATGTAAGAACTTTACTATATACACTTCCTCTGTAAATACTCCTGGAAATGTAAGAACTTTACTTTATGCACTTCCTCTGTAATCCCTCCTAGAAATATTTGAACGTTGTGCATTTCCTCTGTAATTCCTCCTGGAAATGTAAGAACTCTACTTTATGTACTTCCTCTGTAATCCCTCCTGGAAATGTAAGAACTTTACTTTATGCACTTCCTCTGTAATCCCTCCAGGAAATGTAAGGTCTCTACTTTCTGCACTTCCTCTTTAATTCCACCTGGAAATGTAAGAACTATACTTAATTCACTTCCTCTGTAATCCCTCCTGGAAATGTAAGAACTTTACTTGATGCACTTCCTCTGTAAATCCTCCTGAAAATGTAAGAACTCTACTTTGTACACTTCCTCTGTAATCCCTCCTGGAAATGTAAGAACTCTACTTTGTGCATTTCCTCTATAATTCCTCCTGGAAATGTAATAACTTTACTTCATGCACTTCCTCTGTAATCCCTCCTGGAAATGTAAGAATTTTATTTTATGCACTTCCTCTGTAAATCCTACTGGAAATGTAAGAACTCTACTTTGTGCACACCCCTGTAATCCCTCCTGGAAATGTAAGAACTTTACTTTATGCACTTCCTCTGTAATCCCTCCGGGAAATGTAAGAACTCTACTTTGTGCATTTCCTCTATAATTCCTCCTGGAAATGTAAGAACTTTACTTTATGCACTTCTTCTGTAATCCCTCCTGGAAATGTAAGAACTTTACTTTATGCACTTCCGCTGTAACCCCTCCTGGAAATGTTAGAACTCTACTTTGTGCACTTCCTCTTTAATCCCTCCTGGAAATGTAAAAACTCTACTTTGTACACTTCCTCTGTAATTCCTCCTGGAAATGTAAGAACTCTACTTTTTGCACTTCCTCTGTAATTCCTCCTGGAAATGTAAGAACTTTACTTTATGCACTTCCTCTGTAATTCCTCCTAGAAATGTAAGAAATCTACTTTGTGCACTTCCTCTGTAATTCCTCCTGGAAATGTAAGAATGTTGTGCATTTCCTCTGTAATTCCACCTGGAAATGTAAGAACTCTACTTTGTGCATTTCCTCTATAATTCCTCCTGGAAATGTAAGAACTTTACTTCATGCACTTCCTCTGTAATCCCTCCTGGAAATGTAAGAACTCAACTTTGTGCACATACCCTGTAATCCCTCCTGGAAATGTAAGGACTCTATTTTCTGCACTTCCTCTGTAATTCCTCCTGGAAATGTAAGAACTTTACTATATACACTTCCTCTGTAAATACTCCTGGAAATGTAAGAACTTTACTTTATGCACTTCCTCTGTAATCCCTCCTAGAAATATTTGAACGTTGTGCATTTCCTCTGTAATTCCTCCTGGAAATGTAAGAACTCTACTTTATGCACTTCCTCTGTAATCCCTCCTGGAAATGTAAGAACTTTACTTTATGCACTTCCTCTGTAATCCCTCCAGGAAATGTAAGGTCTCTACTTTGTGCACTTCCTCTTTAATTCCACCTGGAAATGTAAGAACTATACTTAATTCACTTCCTCTGTAATCCCTCCTGGAAATGTAAGAACTTTACTTGATGCACTTCCTCTGTAAATCCTCCTGAAAATGTAAGAACTCTACTTTGTACACTTCGTCTGTAATCCCTCCTGGAAATGTAAGAACTCTACTTTGTGCATTTGCTCTATAATTCCTCCTGGAAATGTAATAACTTTACTTCATGCACTTCCTCTGTAATCCTTCCTGGAAATGTAAGAATTTTATTTTATGCACTTCCTCTGTAAATCCTCCTGGAAATGTAAGAACTCTACTTTGTGCACACCCCTGTAATCCCTCCTGGAAATGTAAGAACTTTACTTTATGCACTTCCTCTGTAATCCCTCCGGGAAATGTAAGAACTCTACTTTGTGCATTTCCTCTATAATTCCTCCTGGAAATGTAAGAACTTTACTTTATGCACTTATTCTGTAATCCCTCCTGGAAATGTAAGAACTTTACTTTATGCACTTCCGCTGTAACCCCTCCTGGAAATGTTAGAACTCTACTTTGTGCACTTCCTCTTTAATCCCTCCTGGAAATGTAAAAACTCTACTTTGTACACTTCCTCTGTAATTCCTCCTGGAAATGTAAGAACTCTACTTTATACACTTCCTCTGTAATTCCTCCTGGAAATGTAAGAACTTTACTTTATGCACTTCCTCTGTAATCCCTCCTGGAAATGTAAGAAATCTACTTTCTGCATTTCCTCTGTAATTCCACCTGGAAATGTAAGAACTCTACTTTGTGCATTTCCTCTATAATTCCTCCTGGAAATGTAAGAACTTTACTTCATGCACTTCCTCTGTAATCCCTCCTGGAAATGTAAGAACTTTACTTTATGCACTTCCTCTGTAATCCCTCCTGGAAATGTAAGAACTTTACTTGATGCACTTCCTCTGTAAATCCTCCTGGAAATGTAAGAACTCTACTTTGTGCACTTCCTCTGTAATCCCTCCTGGAAATGTAAGAACTCTACTTTGTGCATTTCCTCTATAATTCCTCCTGGAAATGTAAGAACTTTACTTCATGCACTTCCTCTGTAATCCCTCCTGGAAATGTAAGAATTTTATTTTATGCACTTCCTCTGTAAATCCTACTGGAAATGTAAGAACTCTACTTTGTGCACACCCCTGTAATCCCTCCTGGAAATGTAAGAACTTTACTTTATGCACTTCCTCTGTAATCCCTCCTGGAAATGTAAGAACTCTACTTTGTGCATTTCCTCTATAATTCCTCCTGGAAATGTAAGAACTTTACTTTATTCACTTCCTCTGTAATCCCTCCTGGAAATGTTAGAACTCTACTTTGTGCATTTCCTCTTTAATCCCTTCTGGAAATGTAAAAACTCTACTTTGTGCACTTCCTCTGTAATTCCTCCTGGAAATGTAAGAACTCTACTTTATGCAATTCCTCTGTAATTCCTCCTGGAAATGTAAGAACTTCACTTTATGCACTTCCTCTGTAATTCCTCCTAGAAATGTAAGAAATCCACTTTGTGCACTTCCTCTGTAATCCCTCCTCGAAATGTAAGAACGTTGTGCATTTCCTCTGTAATTCCTCCTGGAAAGGTAAGAACTTTACTTTATGCACATTCTCTGTAAATCCTCCTCCAAATGATAGAACTCTACTTTGTGCACTTCCTCTTTAATCCCTCCTGGAAATGTAAAAACTCTACTTTGTGCACTTCCTCTGTAATCCCTCCTGGAAATGTAAGAACTTTGTGCACTTTCTCTGTAATTCCTCCTGGAAATGTAAGAACTCTACTATATGCACTTCCTCTGTAATTCCTCCTGGAAATGTAAGAACTCTACTTTGTGCACATCCCCTGTAATCCCTCCTGGAAATGTAAGAACTCTACTATATGCACTTCCTCTTTAATCCCTCCTGGAAATGTAAAAAATCTACTTTGTGCACTTCCTCTGTAATCCCTCCTGGAAATGTAAGAACTTTGTGCACTTTCTCTGTAATTCCTCCTGGAAATGTAAGAACTCTACTATATGCACTTCCTCTGTAATCCCTCCTGGAAATGTAAGGACTCTATTTTCTGCACTTCCTCTGTAATTCCTCCTGGAAATGTAAGAAATTTACTATATGCACTTCCTCTGTCAATTCTCCTGGAAATGTAAGAACTCTACTTTGTTCACATCCCCTGTAATCCCTCCTGGAAATGTAAGAAATCTACTTTGTGCACTACCTCTGTAATCCCTCCTGGAAATGTAAGAACGTTGTGCATTTCCTCTGTAATCCCTCCTGGAAATATAAGGACTCTACTTTCTGCACTTCCTCTTTAATTCCCCCTGGAAATGTAAGAATTTTACTTTATGCACTTCCTCTGTAATCCCTCCTGGAAATGTAAGAACTTTACTTTACTTTATGCACTTCCTCTGTAAATCCTCCTGGAAATGTAAGAAATCTACTTTGTGCACTACGTCTGTAATTCCTCCTGGAAATGTAAGAACGTTGTGCATTTCCTCTGTAATCCCTCCTGGAAATGTAAGGACTCTACTTTATGCACTTCCTCTGTAATTCCCCCTGGAAATGTAAGAACTTTACTTTATGCACTTCCTCTTTAAATCCTCCTGGAAATGTAAGAACTTTACTTTATGCACTTCTTCTGTAATCCCTCCTGGAAATGTAAGAACTTTATGCACTTCCTCTGTAATCCCTCCTGGAAATGTTAGAACTCTACTTTGTGCACTTCCTCTTTAATCCCTCCTGGAAATGTAAAAACTCTACTTTGTGCACTTCCTTTGTAATTCCTCCTGGAAATGTAAGAACTCTACTTTATGCACTTCGTCTGTAATCCCTCCTGGAAATGTAAGAACTCTACTTTATGCACTTCCTCTGTAATTCCCCCTGGAAATGTAAGAACTTTACTTTATGCATTTCCTCTGTAAATCCTCCTGGAAATGTAAGAACTTTACTTTATGCACTTCTTCTGTAATCCCTCCTGGAAATGTAAGAACTTTATGCACTTCCTCTGTAATCCCTCCTGGAAATGTTAGAACTCTACTTTGTGCACTTCCTCTTTAATCCCTCCTGGAAATGTAAAAACTCTACTTTATGCACTTCCTCTGTAATTCCTCCTGGAAATGTAAGAACTCTACTTTATGCACTTCCTCTGTAATTCCTCCTGAAAATGTAAGAACTTTACTTTATGCACTTCCTCTGTAATTCCTCCTAGAAATGTAAGAAATCTACTTTGTGCACTTCCTCTGTAATCCCTCCTGGAAATGTAAGAACGTTGTGCACTTCCTCTGTAATTCCTCCTGGAAAGGTAAGAACTTTACTTTATGCACTTCCACTGTAATCCCTCCTGGAAATGTAAGAACTTTGTGCACTTTCTCTGTAATTCCTCCTGGAAATGTAAGAACTCTACTTTATGCACTTCCTCTGTAATTCCCCCTGGAAATGTAAGAACTTTACTTTATGCACTTCCTCTTTAAATCCTCCTGGAAATGTAAGAACTTTACTTTATGCACTTCTTCTGTAATCCCTCCTGGAAATGTAAGAACTTTATGCACTTCCTCTGTAATCCCTCCTGGAAATGTTAGAACTCTACTTTGTGCACTTCCTCTTTAATCCCTCCTGGAAATGTAAAAACTCTACTTTGTGCACTTCCTTTGTAATTCCTCCTGGAAATGTAAGAACTCTACTTTATGCACTTCGTCTGTAATCCCTCCTGGAAATGTAAGAACTCTACTTTATGCACTTCCTCTGTAATTCCCCCTGGAAATGTAAGAACTTTACTTTATGCACTTCCTCTGTAAATCCTCCTGGAAATGTAAGAACTTTACTTTATGCACTTCTTCTGTAATCCCTCCTGGAAATGTAAGAACTTTATGCACTTCCTCTGTAATCCCTCCTGGAAATGTTAGAACTCTACTTTGTGCACTTCCTCTTTAATCCCTCCTGGAAATGTAAAAACTCTACTTTATGCACTTCCTCTGTAATTCCTCCTGGAAATGTAAGAACTCTACTTTATGCACTTCCTCTGTAATTCCTCCTGAAAATGTAAGAACTTTACTTTATGCACTTCCTCTGTAATTCCTCCTAGAAATGTAAGAAATCTACTTTGTGCACTTCCTCTGTAATCCCTCCTGGAAATGTAAGAACGTTGTGCACTTCCTCTGTAATTCCTCCTGGAAAGGTAAGAACTTTACTTTATGCACTTCCACTGTAATCCCTCCTGGAAATGTAAGAACTTTGTGCACTTTCTCTGTAATTCCTCCTGGAAATGTAAGAACTCTACTATATGCACTTCCTCTGTAATTCCTCCTGGAAATGTAAGAACTTTACTTTATGCACTTCCTCTGTAATTCCTCCTGTAAATGTAAGAAATCTACTTTGTGCACTACCTCTGTAATCCCTCCAGGAAATGTAAGAATGTTGTGCATTTCCTCTGTAATCCCTCCTGGAAATGTAAGGACTCTACTTTCTGCACTTCCTCTTTAATTCCCCCTGGAAATGTAAGAATTTTACTTTATGCACTTCCTCTGTAATCCCTCCTGGAAATGTAAGAACTTTACTTTACTTTATGCACTTCCTCTGTAAATCCTCCTGGAAATGTAAGAACTTTACTTTATGCTCTTCCTCTGTAATTCCTCATGGAAATGTAAGAAATCTACTTTGTGCACTTCCTCTGTAATCCCTCCTAGAAATGTAAGAACGTTGTGCATTTCCTCTGTAATCCTTCCTGGAAATGAAAGTACTCTTTGTGCACTTCCTCTGTAATTCCTCCTGGAAATGTAAGTACTTAACTTTATGCACTTCCTCTGTAAATCCTCCTGAAAATGTAAGGACTCTACTTTGTGCACTTCCTCTTTAATTACTCCTGGAAATGTAAGAACTTTAATTTATGCACTTCCTCTGTAATCCCTCCTAGAAATGTTTGAACGTTGTGCATTTCCTCTGTAATTCCTCCTGGAAATGTAAGAACTCTACTTTATGCACTTCTTCTGTAATCCCTCCTGGAAATGTAAGAATTTTACTTTATGCACTTCCTCTGTAATCCCTCCTGGAATTGTAAGAATTTTATTTTATGCACTTCCTCTGTAAATCCTCCTGGAAATGTAAGGACTCTACTTTGTGCATTTCCTCTATAATTCTTTCTGGAACTGTAAGAACTTTACTTTATGCACTTCTTCTGTAATCCCTCCCAGAAATGTTTGAACGTTGTGCATTTCCTCTGTAATTCCTCCTGGAAATGTTAGAACTCTACTTTGTGCACTTCCTCTTTAATCCCTCCTGGAAATGTAAAAACTCTACTTTGTGCACTTCCTCTGTAATCCTTCCTGGAAATGTAAGAACTCTACTTCATGCACTTCCTCTGTAATCCCTCCTGGAAATGTAAGAACTCTACTTTCTGCTCATCCCCTGTAATCCCTCCTGGAAATGTAAGGACTCTATTTTCTGCACTTCCTCTGTAATTCCTCCTGGAAATGTAAGAACTTTACTTTATGCACTTCCTCTGTAATTCCTCCTGGAAATGTAAGAACTCTACTTTGTGCACATCCCCTGTAATCCCTCCTGGAAATGTAAGAACTCAACTTTGTGCACATACCCTGTAATCCCTCCTGGAAATGTAAGGACTCTATTTTCTGCACTTCCTCTGTAATTCCTCCTGGAAATGTAAGAACTTTACTATATACACTTCCTCTGTAAATACTCCTGGAAATGTAAGAACTTTACTTTATGCACTTCCTCTGTAATCCCTCGTAGAAATATTTGAACGTTGTGCATTTCCTCTGTAATTCCTCCTGGAAATGTAAGAACTCTACTTTATGTACTTCCTCTGTAATCCCTCCTGGAAATGTAAGAACTTTACTTTATGCACTTCCTCTGTAATCCCTCCAGGAAATGTAAGGTCTCTACTTTCTGCACTTCCTCTTTAATTCCACCTGGAAATGTAAGAACTATACTTAATTCACTTCCTCTGTAATCCCTCCTGGAAATGTAAGAACTTTACTTGATGCACTTCCTCTGTAAATCCTCCTGAAAATGTAAGAACTCTACTTTGTACACTTCCTCTGTAATCCCTCCTGGAAATGTAAGAACTCTACTTTGTGCATTTCCTCTATAATTCCTCCTGGAAATGTAATAACTTTACTTCATGCACTTCCTCTGTAATCCCTCCTGGAAATGTAAGAATTTTATTTTATGCACTTCCTCTGTAAATCCTACTGGAAATGTAAGAACTCTACTTTGTGCACACCCCTGTAATCCCTCCTGGAAATGTAAGAACTTTACTTTATGCACTTCCTCTGTAATCCCTCCGGGAAATGTAAGAACTCTACTTTGTGCATTTCCTCTATAATTCCTCCTGGAAATGTAAGAACTTTACTTTATGCACTTCTTCTGTAATCCCTCCTGGAAATGTAAGAACTTTACTTTATGCACTTCCGCTGTAACCCCTCCTGGAAATGTTAGAACTCTACTTTGTGCACTTCCTCTTTAATCCCTCCTGGAAATGTAAAAACTCTACTTTGTACACTTCCTCTGTAATTCCTCCTGGAAATGTAAGAACTCTACTTTATGCACTTCCTCTGTAATTCCTCCTGGAAATGTAAGAACTTTACTTTATGCACTTCCTGTGTAATTCCTCCTAGAAATGTAAGAAATCTCCTTTGTGCACTTCCTCTGTAATTCCTCCTGGAAATGTAAGAATGTTGTGCATTTCCTCTGTAATTCCACCTGGAAATGTAAGAACTCTACTTTGTGCATTTCCTCTATAATTCCTCCTGGAAATGTAAGAACTTTACTTCATGCACTTCCTCTGTAATCCCTCCTGGAAATGTAAGAACTCAACTTTGTGCACATACCCTGTAATCCCTCCTGGAAATGTAAGGACTCTATTTTCTGCACTTCCTCTGTAATTCCTCCTGGAAATGTAAGAACTTTACTATATACACTTCCTCTGTAAATACTCCTGGAAATGTAAGAACTTTACTTTATGCACTTCCTCTGTAATCCCTCCTAGAAATATTTGAACGTTGTGCATTTCCTCTGTAATTCCTCCTGGAAATGTAAGAACTCTACTTTATGCACTTCCTCTGTAATCCCTCCTGGAAATGTAAGAATTTTACTTTATGCACTTCCTCTGTAATCCCTCCAGGAAATGTAAGGTCTCTACTTTGTGCACTTCCTCTTTAATTCCACCTGGAAATGTAAGAACTATACTTAATTCACTTCCTCTGTAATCCCTCCTGGAAATGTAAGAACTTTACTTGATGCACTTCCTCTGTAAATCCTCCTGAAAATGTAAGAACTCTACTTTGTACACTTCGTCTGTAATCCCTCCTGGAAATGTAAGAACTCTACTTTGTGCATTTGCTCTATAATTCCTCCTGGAAATGTAATAACTTTACTTCATGCACTTCCTCTGTAATCCTTCCTGGAAATGTAAGAATTTTATTTTATGCACTTCCTCTGTAAATCCTCCTGGAAATGTAAGAACTCTACTTTGTGCACACCCCTGTAATCCCTCCTGGAAATGTAAGAACTTTACTTTATGCACTTCCTCTGTAATCCCTCTGGGAAATGTAAGAACTCTACTTTGTGCATTTCCTCTATAATTCCTCCTGGAAATGTAAGAACTTTACTTTATGCACTTCTTCTGTAATCCCTCCTGGAAATGTAAGAACTTTACTTTATGCACTTCCGCTGTAACCCCTCCTGGAAATGTTAGAACTCTACTTTGTGCACTTCCTCTTTAATCCCTCCTGGAAATGTAAAAACTCTACTTTGTACACTTCCTCTGTAATTCCTCCTGGAAATGTAAGAACTCTACTTTATGCACTTCCTCTGTAATTCCTCCTGGAAATGTAAGAACTTTACTTTATGCACTTCCTCTGTAATTCCTCCTAGAAATGTAAGAAATCTACTTTGTGCACTTCCTCTGTAATCCCTCCTGGAAATGTAAGAAATCTACTTTCTGCATTTCCTCTGTAATTCCACCTGGAAATGTAAGAACTCTACTTTGTGCATTTCCTCTATAATTCCTCCTGGAAATGTAAGAACTTTACTTCATGCACTTCCTCTGTAATCCCTCCTGGAAATGTAAGAACTTTACTTTATGCACTTCCTCTGTAATCCCTCCTGGAAATGTAAGAACTTTACTTGATGCACTTCCTCTGTAAATCCTCCTGGAAATGTAAGAACTCTACTTTGTGCACTTCCTCTGTAATCCCTCCTGGAAATGTAAGAACTCTACTTTGTGCATTTCCTCTATAATTCCTCCTGGAAATGTAAGAACTTTACTTTATGCACTTCTTCTGTAATCCCTCCTGGAAATGTAAGAACTTTACTTTATGCACTTCCGCTGTAACCCCTCCTGGAAATGTTAGAACTCTACTTTGTGCACTTCCTCTTTAATCCCTCCTGGAAATGTAAAAACTCTACTTTGTACACTTCCTCTGTAATTCCTCCTGGAAATGTAAGAACTCTACTTTATGCACTTCCTCTGTAATTCCTCCTGGAAATGTAAGAACTTTACTTTATGCACTTCCTCTGTAATTCCTCCTAGAAATGTAAGAAATCTACTTTGTGCACTTCCTCTGTAATCCCTCCTGGAAATGTAAGAAATCTACTTTCTGCATTTCCTCTGTAATTCCACCTGGAAATGTAAGAACTCTACTTTGTGCATTTCCTCTATAATTCCTCCTGGAAATGTAAGAACTTTACTTCATGCACTTCCTCTGTAATCCCTCCTGGAAATGTAAGAACTTTACTTTATGCACTTCCTTTGTAATCCCTCCTGGAAATGTAAGAACTTTACTTGATGCACTTCCTCTGTAAATCCTCCTGGAAATGTAAGAACTCTACTTTGTGCACTTCCTCTGTAATCCCTCCTGGAAATGTAAGAACTCTACTTTGTGCATTTCCTCTATAATTCCTCCTGGAAATGTAAGAACTTTACTTCATGCACTTCCTCTGTAATCCCTCCTGGAAATGTAAGAATTTTATTTTATGCACTTCCTCTGTAAATCCTACTGGAAATGTAAGAACTCTACTTTGTGCACACCCCTGTAATCCCTCCTGGAAATGTAAGAACTTTACTTTATGCACTTCCTCTGTAATCCCTCCTGGAAATGTAAGAACTCTACTTTGTGCATTTCCTCTATAATTCCTCCTGGAAATGTAAGAACTTTACTTTATTCACTTCCTCTGTAATCCCTCCTGGAAATGTTAGAACTCTACTTTGTGCATTTCCTCTTTAATCCCTTCTGGAAATGTAAAAACTCTACTTTGTGCACTTCCTCTGTAATTCCTCCTGGAAATGTAAGAACTCTACTTTATGCAATTCCTCTGTAATTCCTCCTGGAAATGTAAGAACTTCACTTTATGCACTTCCTCTGTAATTCCTCCTAGAAATGTAAGAAATCCACTTTGTGCACTTCCTCTGTAATCCCTCCTCGAAATGTAAGAACGTTGTGCATTTCCTCTGTAATTCCTCCTGGAAAGGTAAGAACTTTACTTTATGCACATTCTCTGTAAATCCTCCTCCAAATGATAGAACTCTACTTTGTGCACTTCCTCTTTAATCCCTCCTGGAAATGTAAAAACTCTACTTTGTGCACTTCCTCTGTAATCCCTCCTGGAAATGTAAGAACTTTGTGCACTTTCTCTGTAATTCCTCCTGGAAATGTAAGAACTCTACTATATGCACTTCCTCTGTAATTCCTCCTGGAAATGTAAGAACTCTACTTTGTGCACATCCCCTGTAATCCCTCCTGGAAATGTAAGAACTCTACTATATGCACTTCCTCTTTAATCCCTCCTGGAAATGTAAAAAATCTACTTTGTGCACTTCCTCTGTAATCCCTCCTGGAAATGTAAGAACTTTGTGCACTTTCTCTGTAATTCCTCCTGGAAATGTAAGAACTCTACTATATGCACTTCCTCTGTAATCCCTCCTGGAAATGTAAGGACTCTATTTTCTGCACTTCCTCTGTAATTCCTCCTGGAAATGTAAGAAATTTACTATATGCACTTCCTCTGTCAATTCTCCTGGAAATGTAAGAACTCTACTTTGTTCACATCCCCTGTAATCCCTCCTGGAAATGTAAGGACTCCACTTTCTGCACTTCCTCTTTAATCCCTCCTGGAAATGTAAGAACTTTACTTTATGCACTTCCTCTGTAATCCCTCCTGGAAATGTAAGAACTTTACTTTTTGCACTTCCTCTGTAAATACTCCTGGAAATGTAAGAACTTTACTTTATGCACTTTTTCTGTAATCCCTCCTGGAAATGTAAGAACTTTACTTTATGCACTTCCTCTGTAATCCCTCCTGGAAATGTAAGAACTTTACTTTATGTACTTCCTCTGTAATCCCTCCTGGAAATGTAAGAACTTTACTTTTTGCACTTCCTCTGTAAATACTCCTGGAAATGTAAGAACTGTACTTTGTGCACTTCCTCTGTAATCCCTCCTGGAAATATAAGAACTCTACTTTCTGCACTTCCTCTTTATTTCCACCTGGAAATGTAAGAACTTTACTTTATGCTCGTCCTCTGTAATCCCTCCTTGAGATGTAAGAACTTTACTTTATGCACTTCCTCTGTAAATCCTCCTGGAAATGTAAGAACTCTACTTTCTGCAATTCCTCTGTAATCCCTCCTGGAAATGTAAGAACTCTACTTTGTGCATTTCCTCTATAATTCCTCCTGGAAATGTAAGAATTTTACTTTATGCACTTCCTCTGTAATCCCTCCTGGAAATGTAACAATTTTATTTCATGCACTTCCTCTGTAAATCCTCCTGGAAATGTAAGAACTCTACTTTGTGTATTTCCTCTATAATCCCTCCTGGAAATGTAAGAACTCTACTTTGTGCATTTCCTCTATAATTCCTCCTGGAAATGTAAGAACTTTACTTTGTGCACTTCTTCTGTAATCCCTCCTGGAAATGTAAGAATTTTACTTTATGCACTTCCTCTGTATCCCTCCTGGAAATGTAAGAATTTTATAGTATGCACTTCCTCTGTAAATCCTCCTGGAAATGTAAGAACTCTACTTTATGCATTTCCTTTATAATTCCTCCTGTAAAAGTAAGAAATTTACTTTATGCACTTCCTCTGTAATCCCACCTGGAAATGTAAGAATTTTACTTTATGCACTTCCTCTGTAAATCCTCCTGGAAATGTAAGAACTCTACTTTGTGCACATCCCCTGTAATCCCTCCTGGAAATGTAAGGACTCTACTTTTCTGCACTTCCTCTTTAATTCCCCCTGGAAATGTAAGAACTTTACTTTATGCACTTCCTCTGTAATCCCTCCTGGAAATGTAAGAATTTTACTTTATGCACTTCCTCTGTAAATCATACTGGAAATGTAAGAACTCTACTTTGTGCACATCCCCTGTAATCCCTCCTGGAAATGTAAGGTCTCTACTTTGTGCACTTCCTCTTTAATTACTCCTGGAAATGTAAGAACTTTACTTTATGCACTTTCTCTGTAATCCCTCCTAGAAATGTTTGAACCTTGTGTATTTCCTCTGTAATCTCTCCTGCAAATGTAAGAACTCTACTTTGTGCACATCCCCTGTAACCCCCCCTGGAAATGTAAGGACTCTATTTTCTGCACTTCCTCTGTAAATTCTCCTGGAAATGTAAGAACTCTACTATATGCACTTCCTCTGTAATCCCTCCTGGATATGTAAGAACTTTATTTTTGCACTTCCTCTGAAAATACTCATGGAAATGTAAGAACTTTACTTTATGCACTTCCTCTGTAATCCTTCCTGGAAATGTAAGAACTCTACTTTGTGCACATCCCCTGTAATCCCTCCTGGAAATGTAAGGACTCTACTTTCTGCACTTCCTCTTTAATCCCTCCTGGAAATGTAAGAACTTTACTTTATGCACTTCCTCTGTAATCCCTCCTGGAAATATAAGAACTTTACTTATTGCACTTCCTCTGTAAATACTCCTGGAAATGTAAAATCTCTACTTTGTGCACTTCCTCTGTAATCCCTCCTGGAAACGTAAGAACTTTACTTTTTGCACTTCCTCTGTAAATACTCCTGGAAATGTAAGAATTTTACTTTATGCACTTCCTCTGTAATCCCTCCTGGAAATGTAAGAAGTTTACTTTATGCACTTCCTCTGTAATCCCTCCTGGAAATGTAAGAACTTTACTTTTTGCACTTCCTCTGAAAATGCTCCTGGAAAAGTAAGAACTTTACTTTATGCACTTCCTCTGTAATCCCTCCTGGAAATGTAAAAACTCTACTTTGTGCACTTCCTCTGTAATCCCTCCTGGAAACGTAAGAACTTTACTTTTTGCACTTCCTCTATAAATACTCCTGGAAATGTAAGAATTTTACTTTATGCACTTCCTCTGTAATCCCTCCTGTAAATGTAAGAAGTTTACTTTATGCACTTCCTCTGTAATCCCTCCTGGAAATGTAAGAAATTTACTTTTTGCACTTCCTCTGAAAATACTCCTGGAAAAGTAAGAACTTTACTTTATGCACTTCCTCTGTAATCCCTCCTGGATATGTAAGAACTTTATTTTTGCACTTCCTCTGAAAATACTCATGGAAATGTAAGAACTTTCTGCACTTCCTCTGTAGTTTCTCCTGGAAATGTTAGAACTCTTCTTTGTGCATTTCCTCTATAATTCCTCCTGGAAATGTAAGAACTTTACTTTATGTAACTCTTCTGTAATCCCTCCTGGAAATGTAAGAACTTTACTTTATGTACTTCCTCTGTAATCCCTCCTGGAAATGTAAGAAATCTATTTTGTGCACTTCCTCTGTAATCCCTCCAGGAAATATAAGAACGTTGTGCATTTCCTCTGTAATTCCTCCTGGAAATGTAAGAACTTTACTTCATGCACTTCCTCTGTAATCCCTCCTGGAAATGTAAGAACTTTACTTTATGCACTTGCTCTGTAATCCCTCTTGGAAATGTAAGAACTTTACTTTATACACTTCCTCTATAAATCCTCCTGGAAACGTAAGAACTTTACTTTGTGCACATCCCCTGTAATCCCTCCTGGAAATGTAAGAACTCTACTTTGTGCATTTCCTCTATAATTCCTCCTGGAAATGTAAGAACTTTAGTTTATGCACTTCCTCTGTAATCCCTCCTGGAAATGTAAGGACTCTACTTTGCGCATTTCCTCTGTAATTCCTCCTGGAAATGTAAGAATTCTACTTTATGCACTTCCTCTGTAATCCCTCCTGGAAATGTAAGGACTCCACTTTCTGCACTTCCTCTTTAATCCCTCCTGGAAATGTAAGAACTTTACTTTATGCACTTCCTCTGTAATCCCTCCTGGAAATGTAAGAACTTTACTTTTTGCACTTCCTCTGTAAATACTCCTGGAAATGTAAGAACTTTACTTTATGCACTTCCTCTGTAATCCCTCCTGGTAATGTAAGAACTTTACTTTATGCACTTCCTCTGTAATCCCTCCTGGATATGTAAGAACTTTATTTTTGCACTTCCTCTGAAAATACTCATGGAAATGTAAGAACTTTACTTTATGCACTTCCTCTGTAATCCTTCCTGGAAATGTAAGAACTTTACTTTATGTACTTCCTCTGTAATCCCTCCTGGAAATGTAAGAACTTTACTTTTTGCACTTCCTCTGTAAATACTCCTGGAAATGTAAGAACTGTACTTTGTGCAGTTCCTCTGTAATCCCTCCTGGAAATATAAGAACTCTACTTTGTGCACTTCCTCTGTAATACCTCCTGGAAAAGTAAGAACTCTACTTTGTGCATTTCCTATATAATTCCTCCTGAAAATATAAGAACTTTACTTCATGCACTTCCTCTGTAATCCCTCCTGGAAATGTAAGAATTTTATTTTATGCACTTCCTCTGTAAATCCTACAGGAAATGTAAGAACTCTACTTTGTGCACACCCCTGTAATCCCTCCTGGAAATGAAAGGACTCTACTTTCCGCAATTCCTCTTTAATTCCCCCTGGAAAAGTAAGAACTTTACTTTTTGCACTTCCTCTGTAAATACTCCTGGAAATGTAAGAACTCTTCTTTGTGTACATCCCCTGTAATCCCTCCTGAAAATGTAAGGTCTCTACTTTCAGCACTTCCTCTTTAATTCCACCTGGAAATGTAAGAACTTTACTTTATGCACTTCCTCTGTAAATCCTCCTGGAAATGTAAGAACTTTACTTTACTTTATGCACTTCCTCTGTAAATCCTCCTGGAAATGTAAGAACTTTTCTTTATGCACTTCCTCTGTAAATCCTCCTGGAAATGTAAGGACTCTACTTTGTGCACTTCCTCTTTAATTCCCCCTGGAAATGTAAGAACTTTACTTTATGCACTTCCTCTGTAATCCCTCCTGGAAATGTAAGAACTTTACTTTATGCACTTCCTCTGTAATTCCTCCTGGAAATGTAAGAACTTTACTTCATGCAGTTCCTCTGTAATCCCTCCTGGAATTGAAAGAACTTTACTTTATGCACTTCCTCTGTAATCCCTCCAGGAAATGTAAGAACTCTACTTTGTGCATTTCCTGTATAATTCCTCCTGGACATGTAAGAACTTTACTTCATGCACTTCCACTGTAATCCCTCCTGGAAATGTAAGAATTTTATATTATGCACTTCCTCTGTAAATCCTACTGGAAATGTAAGAACTCTACTTTGTGCACACCCCTGTAATCCCTCCTGGAAATGTAAGGACTCTACTTTCCGCAATTCCTCTTTAATTCCCCCTGGAAATGTAAGAACTTTACTTTTTGCACTTACTCTGTAAATACTCCTGGAAATGTAAGAACTCTTCTTTGTGCACATCCCCTGTAATCCCTCCTGGAAATGTAAGGTCTCTACTTTCTGCACTTCCTCTTTAATTCCACCTGGAAATCTAAGAACTTTACTTAATTCACTTCCTCTGTAATCCCTCCTGGAAATGTAAGAATTTTACTTGTTGCACTTCCTCTGTAATCCCTCCTGGAAATGTAAGAACTCTACTTTGTGCACATGCCCTGTAATCGCTCCTGGAAATGTAAGGACTCTATTTTCTGCACTTTCTCTGTAATTCCTCCTGGAAATGTAAGAACTTTACTATATGCACTTCCTCTGTAAATCCTCCTGGAAATGTAAGGACTCTACTTTGTGCACTTCCTCTTTAATTACTCCTGGAAATGTAAGAACTTTACTTTCTGCACTTCCTCTGTAATCCCTCCTGGAAATGTAAGGACTCTATTTTCTCCACTTCCTCTGTAACTCCTCCTGGAAATGTAAGAACTCTACTTTATGCACTTCCTCTGTAATCCCTCCTGGAAATGTAAGCACTCTACTTTGTGCACATCCCCTGTAATCCCTCCTGGAAATGTAAGGACTCTATTTTCTGCACTTCCTCTGTAATTCCTCCTGGAAATGTAAGAACTTTACTTTATGCACTTCCTCTGTAATTCCTCATGGAAATGTAAGAAATTTACTTTGTGCACTTCCTCTGTAATCCCTCCTAGAAATGTAAGAACGTTGTGCATTTCCTCTGTAATCCTTCCTGGAAATGTAAGAACTCTACTTTGTGCACATACCCTGTAATCTCTCCTGGAAATGTAAGGACTCTATTTTCTGCACTTCCTCTGTAATTCCTCCTGGAAATGTAAGAACTTTACTTTATGCACTTCCTCTGTAAATCCTCCTGGAAATGTAAGAACTTTACTTTGTGCACATCCCCTGTAATCCCTGCTGGAAATGTAAGGACTCTACTTTCTGCACTTCCTCTTTATTCCCTCCTGGAAATGTAAGAACTTTACTTTATGCACTTCCTCTGTAATCCCTCCTAGAAATGTTTGAACGTTGTGCATTTTCTCTGTAATCTCTCCTGGAAATGTAAGAACTCTACTTTGTGCACATCCCCTGTAATCCCCCATGGAAATGTAAGGACTCTATTTTCTGCACTTCCTCTGTAAATTCTCCTGGAAATCTAAGAACTCTACTTTGTGCACTTCCTCTGTAATCCCTCCTGGAAATGTAAGAACTTTACTTTGTGCACATCCCCTGTAATCCCTGCTGGAAATGTAAGGACTCTACTTTCTGCACTTCCTCTTTATTCCCTCCTGGAAATGTAAGAACTTTACTTTATGCACTTCCTCTGTAATCCCTCCTGGAAATGTAAGAACTTTCTGCACTTCCTCTGTAATCCCTCCTGGAAATGTAAGAACGTTGTGCATTTCCTCTATAATTCCTCCTGGAAATGTAAGAACTTTACTTTATGCACTTCCTCTGTAATCCCTCTTGGAAATGTAAGAACTTTACTTTATGCACTTCCTCTGTAAATTCTCCTGGAAATGTAAGAACTCTACTTTGTGCACATCCCCTGTAATCCCTCCTGGAAATGTAAGGACTCTACTTTCTGCACTTCCTCTTTAATCCCTCCTGGAAATGTAAGAACTTTACTTTATGCACTTCCTCTGTAATCCCTCCTGGAAATGTAAGAACTTTCTGCACTTCCTCTGTAATCCCTCCTGGAAATGTAAGAACGTTGTGCATTTCCTCTATAATTCCTCCTGGAAATGTAAGAACTTTACTTTATGCACTTCCTCTGTAATCCCTCTTGGAAATGTAAGAACTTTACTTTATGCACTTCCTCTGTAAATTCTCCTGGAAATGTAAGAACTCTACTTTGTGCACATCCCCTGTAATCCCTCCTGGAAATGTAAGGACTCTACTTTCTGCACTTCCTCTTTAATCCCTCCTGGAAATGTAAGAACTTTACTTTATGCACTTCCTCTGTAAATACTCCTGGAAATGTAAGAACTCTACTTTGTGCACATCCCCTGTAATCTCTGCTGGAAATGTAAGGACTCTACTTTCTGCACTTCCTCTTTAATCCCTCCTGGAAATGTAAGAACTTTACTTTATGCACTTCCTCTGTAATCCCTCCTGGAAATATAAGAACTTTAATTTTTGCACTTCCTCTGTAAATACTCCTGGAAATGTAAGAACTTCACTTTATGCACTTCCTCTGTAATCCCTCCTGGAAATGTAAGAACTTTACTTTATGCACTTCCTCTGTAATCCCTCCTGGAAATGTAAGAACTTTACTTTTTGCACTTCCTCTGAAAATACTCCTGGAAAAGTAAGAACTTTACTTTATGCAATTCCTCTGTAATCCCTCCTGGAAATGTATGAACTTTACTTCATGCACTTCCTCTGTAATCCCTCCTGAAAATGTTAGAACTTTACTTTATGCACTTCTTCTGTAATCCCTCCTGGAAATGTAAGGACTCTACTTTGTGCATTTCCTCTGTAATCCCTGCTGGAAATGTAAAAACTCTACTTTGTGCACTTCCTCTGTAATCCCTCCTGGAAATGTAAGAACTTTCTGCACTTCCTCTGTAATCCCTCCTGGAAATGTAAGAACGTTGTGCATTTCCTCTATAATTCCTCCTGGAAATGTAAGAACTTTACTTTATGCACTTCCTCTGTAATCCCTCTTGGAAATGTAAGAACTTTACTTTATGCACTTCCTCTGTAAATCCTCCTGGAAAGGTAAGAACTTTACTTTGTGCACATCCCCTGTAATCCCTCCTGGAAATGTAAGAACTCTACTTTGTGCATTTCCTCTATAATTCCTCCTGGAAATGTAAGAACTTTAGTTTATGCACTTCTTCTGTCATCCGTCCTGGAAATGTAAGAATTTTACTTTATGCACTTCCTCTGTAATCCCTCCTGGAAATGTAAGAACTCTACTTTGTGCATTTCCTCTATAATTCCTCCTGGAAATGTAAGAACTTTACTTTATGCACTTCCTCTGTAATCCCTCCTGGAAATGTAAGGACTCTATTTTGCGCATTTCCTCTATAATTCCTTCTGGAAATGTAAGAACTTTACTTTATGCACTTCTTCTGTCATCCCTCCTGGAAATGTAAGAATTTTACTTTATGCACTTCCTCTGTAATCCCTCCTGGAAATGTAAGAACTCTACTTTGTGCACTTCCTCTTTAATCCCTCCTGAAAATGTAAAAACTCTACTTTGTGCACTTTCTCTGTAATCCCTCCTGGAAATGTAAGAACTTTGTGCACTTCCTCTGTAATTCCTCCTGGAAATGTAAGAACTCTACTTTATGCACTTCCTCTGTAATTCCTCCTGGAAATGTAATAACTCTACTTTATGCACTTCCTGTGTAATCCCTCCTGGAAATGTTAGAACTCTACTTTGTGCATTTCCTCTATAATTCCTCCTGGAAATGTAAGAACTTTACTTTATGCACTTCTTCTGTAATCCCTCCTGGAAATGTAAGAATTTTACTTTATGCACTTCCTCTCTAATCCCTCCTGGAAATGTAAGAACTTTACTTTATACACTTCCTCTCTAATCCCTCCTGGAAATGTAAGGACTCTACGTTGTGCACTTCCTCTTTAATCCCTCCTGGAAATGTAAAAACTCTACTTTGTGCACTTCCTCTGTAATCCCTCCTGGAAATGTAAGAACTTTGTGCACTTCCTCTGTAATTCCTCCTGGAAATGTAAGAACTCTACTTTGTGCATTTCCTCTATAATTCCTCCTGGAAATGTAAGAACTTTACTTTTTGCTTTTCCTCTGTAAATACTCCTGGAAATGTAAGAAATCTATTTTGTGCACTTCCTCTGTAATCCCTCCTGGAAATGTAAGAACGTTGTGCATTTCCTCTGTAAATCCTCCTGGAAATGTAAGAACTTTACTTTATGCACTTCCACTGTAATCCCTCCTGGAAATGTAAGAACTTTACTTTATGCACTTCCTCTGTAATCCCTCTTGGAAATGTAAGAACTTTACTTTATGCACTTCCTCTGTAAATCCTCCTGGAAATGTAAGAACTTTACTTTGTGCACATCCCCTGTAATCCCTCCTGGAAATGTAAGAAGTCTACTTTGTGCATTTCCTCTATAATTCCTCCTGGAAATGTAAGAACTTTACTTTATGCACTTCCTCTCTAATCCCTCCTGAAAATGTAGGGACTCTACTTTGCGCATTTCCTCTATAATTCTTCCTGGAAATGTAAGAACTTTACTTTATGCACTTCTTCTGTCATCCCTCCTGGAAATGTAAGAATTTTACTTCATGCACTTCCTCTGTAATCCCTCCTGGAAATGTAAGAACTTTTCTTTGTGCACTTCCTCTTTAATTCCTCCTGGAAATGTAAGAACTTTACTTTATGCACTTCCTCTGTAATCCCTCCTGGAAATGTAAGAACTCTACTTTGTGCATTTCCTCTATAATTCCTCCTGGAAATGTAAGAACTTTACTTTATGCACTTCCTCTGTAATCCCTCCTGGAAATGTAAGAAATCTTCTTTGTGCACTTCCTCTGTAATACCTCCTGGAAATGTAAGAATGTTGTGCATTTCCTCTGTAATTCCTCCTGGAATTGTAAGAATTTTACTTTATGCACTTCCTCTGTAATTGCTCCTGGAAATGTAAGAACTTTACTTTATGCACTTCCTCTGTAATCCCTCCTGGAAATGTAAGAACTTTACTTTATGCACTTCCTCTGTAAATCCTCCTGGAAATATAAGAACTTTACTTTGTGCACATCCCCTGTAATTCTCCTGGAAATATAAGAACTTTACTTTGTGCACATCCCCTCTAAATCCTCCTGGAAATGTAAGAACTTTATGCACTTCTTCTGTAATCCCTCCTGGAAATGTAAGAACTTTACTTTGTGCACTTCCTCTGTAATCCCTCCTGGAAATGTTAGAACTCTACTTTGTGCACTTCCTCTTTAATCCCTCCTGGAAATGTAAGAACTTTGTGCACTTCCTCTGTAATCCCTCCTGGAAATGTAAGAATTTTGTGCACTTCCTCTGTAATTCCTCCTGGAAATGTAAGAACTCTACTTTATGCACTTCTTCTGTTATCCCTCCTGGAAATGTAAGAATTTTACTTTATGCACTTCCTCTGTAATTCCTCCTGGAAATGTAAGAAATCTACTTTGTGCACTTTCTCTGTAATCCCTCCTGGAAATGTAAGAACTTTGTGCACTTCCTCTGTAATTCCTCCTGGAAATGTAAGAACTCTACTTTATGCACTTCCTCTGTAATTCCTCCTGGAAATGTAATAACTCTACTTTATGCACTTCCTGTGTAATCCCTCCTGGAAATGTTAGAACTCTACTTTGTGCATTTCCTCTATAATTCCTCCTGGAAATGTAAGAACTTTACTTTATGCACTTCTTCTGTAATCCCTCCTGGAAATGTAAGGACTCTACTTCGCGCATTTCCTTTATAATTCCTCCTGGAAATGTAAGAACTTTACTTTATGCACTTCTTCTGTAATCCCTCCTGGAAATGTAAGAATTTTACTTCATGCACTTCCTCTGTAATCCCTCCTGGAAATGTAAGAACTCTACTTTGTGCACTTCCTCTGTAATCCCTCCTGGAAATGTAAGAACTTTGTGCACTTCCTCTGTAATTCCTCCTGGAAATGTAAGAACTCTACTTTATGCACTTCCTCTGTAATTCCTCCTGAAAATGTAAGAACTCTACTTTGTGCATTTCCTCTATAATTCCTCCTGGAAATGTAAGAACTTTACTTCATGCACTTCCTCTGTAATCCCTCCTGGAAATGTAAGAAATCTATTTTGTGCACTTCCTCTGTAATCCCTCCTGGAAATGTAAGAACGTTGTGCATTTCCTCTGTAATTCCTCCTGGAAATGTAAGAACTTTACTTTATGCACTTCCTCTGTAATCCCTCCTGGAAATGTAAGAACTTTACTTTATGCACTTCCTCTGTAATTCCTCTTGGAAATGTAAGAACTTTACTTTATGCACTTCCTCTGTAAATCCTCCTGGAAATATAAGAACTTTACTTTGTGCACATCCCCTGTAATCCCTCCTGGAAATGTAAGAACTCTACTTTGTGCATTTCCTCTATAATTCCTCCTGGAAATGTAAGAACTTTACTTTATGCACTTCCTCTCTAATCCCTCCTGGAAATGTAGGGACTCTAATTTGCGCATTTCCTCTATAATTCTTCCTGGAAATGTAAGAACTTTACTTTATGCACTTCTTCTGTCATCCCTCCTGGAAATGTAAGAATTTTACTTTATGCACTTCCTCTGTAATCCCTCCTGGAAATGTAAGAACTTTTCTTTGTGCACTTCCTCTTTAATTCCTCCTGGAAATGTAAGAACTTTACTTTATGCACTTCCTCTGTAATCCCTCCTGGAAATGTAAGAACTCTACTTTGTGCATTTCCTCTATAATTCCTCCTAAAATGTAAGAACTTTACTTTATGCACTTCCTCTGTAGTCCCTCCTGGAAATGTAAGAAATCTTCTTTGTGCACTTCCTCTGTAATACCTCCTGGAAATGTAAGAATGTTGTGCATTTCCTCTGTAATTCCTCCTGGAATTGTAAGAACTTTACTTTATGCACTTCCTCTGTAATTGCTCCTGGAAATGTAAGAACTTTACTTCATGCACTTCCTCTGTAATCCCTCCTGGAAATGTAAGAACTTTACTTTATGCACTTCCTCTGTAAATCCTCCTGGAAATATAAGAACTTTACTTTGTGCACATCCCCTGTAATTCTCCTGGAAATATAAGAACTTTACTTTGTGCACATCCCCTGTAAATCCTCCTGGAAATGTAAGAACTTTATGCACTTCTTCTGTAATCCCTCCTGGAAATGTAAGAACTTTACTTTGTGCACTTCCTCTGTAATCCCTCCTGGAAATGTTAGAACTCTACTTTGTGCACTTCCTCTTTAATCCCTCCTGGAAATGTAAGAACTTTGTGCACTTCCTCTGTAATCCCTCCTGGAAATGTAAGAATTTTGTGCACTTCCTCTGTAATTCCTCCTGGAAATGTAAGAACTCTACTTTGTGCATTTCCTCTATAATTCCTCCTGGAAATGTAAGAACTTTACTTTATGCACTTCCTCTGTAATTCCTCCTGGAAATGTAAGAACTCTACTTTGTGCATTTCCTCTATAATTCCTCCTGGAAATGTAAGAACTTTACTTTATGCACTTCCTCTGTAATTCCTCCTGGAAATGTAAGAAATCTACTTTGTGCACTTCCTCAGTAATCCGTCCTGGAAATGTAAGAACTTTGTGCATTTCCTCTGTAATTCCTCCTGGAAAGGTAAGAACTTTACTTTATGCACTTCCTCTGTAATCCTTCCTGGAAATGTAAAAAAAAAACATAAAAAATTGACAGCTCTCCTGACTGGTTTATTTTAGTCTATTCCTCAATGAAATACCAATTCAGAAACCTCATTTTTTAAGTAAGGTTTATGCAGTTCCTCTGTTATCCCTCCTGGAAATGTGTGATTAATTTGACTGTTGGTGTTTCCATTCTCTTTGTCAATGGGATGTATCCCTATTCCCTAACCATTCTGTCTTGTCTTTAATGGGGAGGTTTTCCAACCAGTTTTTAATTTATTCATACATTTCCAGGATGGATAACTGAGGAACAGCACAAACCAGTGTTTGATAAAAGATGCTACAGATTTCAGCTCTCCTGACAAGTTTGTTTTAGTCTATTCTTTTCTACCCATTGAAATACCGATTCAGAAACCTCATATTTTAGAAGGTTTTTGCAGTTCCTCCGTTATCCCTTCTGGAAATTTATGACTAAATTGACTGTTGGTGTTATCATTCTCTTCGTCAATGGGTTGTATCCATACATATACTGTCTTTCCTTAATGGGGAGGGTTGCACTCAGCTTTCATTTATTCATACATTTCCAGGAGGGCTAACAAGAGGAACAGTATAAAGCAGAGTTAAATAAAAGATATTACAAAATTCAGCTATCCAGACATGTTTGTTTTTAATAAATTCCCATATTTCTCATGAAATACCTATTCAGAAGCCTAATTTCTAAGAACTAAGCTCTATGCAGTTCCTCTGTTATCTCTCCTGGAAATGTGTGAATAAATTGACAGCCAAAGTCCCCATTCTGTTTGTCAATGGGATGTCCAATCAAGTGTGTCAATGGCAGACTGTGTAGAGACATCTCCATGGGGAAAGGCAAAGCCTAGCTGTCAATTAAAAAAAAAACATTTCCAGGAGGGGTAAAAGAGGAAAAGCACAAAACAGAGTTCAATAAAATATTTTATAGAATTATCCTTTCCAGACATATCTGTTTTAGTACACTCCCATATTCTCCATGAAATGACAATTTTAGAGCATCTCTACTTTGACCCTCTGTTTTCCCACGTGGGAATGAATGAGTAATCTGTTGCCATTCCCTTGTCCATACCCACTGTGCAATCAATGATAAAACTGTGTAGAATAACATCCCATGGAGCACGGTAATACTAAGCTGTCAATTTATTTCTACATTTCCAGGAGGAATAACAGAGGAACGGCACAACAGTGAGTTCTAAAATGCTCAGAAGTATCTACTAAAACAGATGGAATTAAGCCCATAGAGATCGTTTGTAAATTGCCGACTTCTCGGAGT
Organism: Phyllobates terribilis; assembly: GCF_046119375.1. Classification (NCBI taxonomy): domain Eukaryota; kingdom Metazoa; phylum Chordata; class Amphibia; order Anura; family Dendrobatidae; genus Phyllobates; species Phyllobates terribilis. The sequence continues at coordinate 365,223 of NW_027363528.1, read as the reverse complement.
CATTTCTCTACACCTAAAAATGCAAATTTTCCTTTCGTACAACAAATAAAAAAAAGATTATTATTCGTTTTATGCAGAACGGAGCAAACGAAATAAAGGATTATTATTACCGATCTCCTCCGCCCTCCGCGTATATAGCAGGAGGAAACATCCAAGGATTGTTTTATAAAATGGTTTCACATAAAAGGTTGGATGACAAACATCTTCAAGGAGTTCAACCCCTATTATGTGCGGCATAAAGCAGGATGGAACAGCCTCTCGCTCAGTGAGCTCTGCTCGCTCTGCGGCTGCTGCCAGGGGATTATACACAGTGACATATTATTTTTTAGCCAATAGATTACTCATCTAAATGGCGGTAAATAAAGATTACCCAAAATAAGGTGCACGTAAGCCGTCCAGTATTGTTATGGGTGTTTTCTAAAAAATAGAGTGAGGAAGCACAGGAATGGTGGAGGAGTGAGGAAGCACAGGAATGGTGGAGGAGTGAGGAAGCACAGGAATGGTGGAGGAGTGAGGAAGCACAGGAATGGTGGAGGGGTGAGGAAGCACAGGAATGGTGGAGGGGTGAGGAAGCACAGGAATGGTGGAGGAGTGAGGAAGCACAGGAATGGCAGAAGACTGACTGAGGAAGCACAGGAATGGTGGAGGACTGAGGAAGCACAGGAATGGTGGAGGGGTGAGGAAGCACAGGAATGGCAGAAGACTGACTGAGGAAGCACAGGAATGGTGGAGGGGTGAGGAAGCACAGGAATGGTGGAGGACTGAGGAAGCACAGGAATGGTGGAGGGGTGAGGAAGCACAGGAATGGTGGAGGGGTGAGGAAGCACAGGAATGGTGGAGGAGTGAGGAAGCACAGGAATGGCAGAAGACTGACTGAGGAAGCACAGGAATGGTGGAGGACTGAGGAAGCACAGGAATGGTGGAGGGGTGAGGAAGCACAGGAATGGTGGAGGGGTGAGGAAGCACAGGAATGGTGGAGGAGTGAGGAAGCACAGGAATGGTGGAGGGGTGAGGAAGCACAGGAATGGTGGAGGACTGAGGAAGCACAGGAATGGTGGAGGGGTGAGGAAGCACAGGAATGGTGGAGGACTGAGGAAGCACAGGAATGGTGGAGGGGTGAGGAAGCACAGGAATGGTGGAGGACTGAGGAAGCACAGGAATGGTGGAGGGGTGAGGAAGCACAGGAATGGTGGAGGAGTGAGGAAGCACAGGAATGGTGGAGGGGTGAGGAAGCACAGGAATGGTGGAGGGGTGAGGAAGCACAGGAATGGTGGAGGAGTGAGGAAGCACAGGAATGGTGGAGGAGTGAGGAAGCACAGGAATGGTGGAGGACTGAGGAAGCACAGGAATGGTGGAGGGGTGAGGAAGCACAGGAATGGTGGAGGAGTGAGGAAGCACAGGAATGGTGGAGGACTGAGGAAGCACAGGAATGGTGGAGGAGTGAGGAAGCACAGGAATGGTGGAGGACTGAGGAAGCACAGGAATGGCAGAAGACTGAGGAAGCACAGGAATGGCAGAAGACTGAGGAAGCACAGGAATGGCAGAGGACTGAGGAAGCACAGGAATGGTGAAGGACTGACTGAGGAAGCACAGGAATGGCAGAGGACTAAGGAAGCACAGGAATGGCAGAAGACTGAGGAAGCAGAGGAATGGTGGAGGACTGACTGAGGAAGCACAAGAATGGCGGAGGACTGACTGAAGAAGCACAGGATTGGCGGAGGACTAAGGAAGCACAGGAATGGTGGAGGAGTGAGGAAGCACAGGAATGGCAGAAGACTGAGGAAGCACAGGAATGGCGGAGGACTGAGGAAGCACAGGAATGGCAGAAGACTGTGGATGCCCAGGAATGGCAGAAGACTGAGGAAGCAAAGTTGTTAGCTAACCATTACTTACAAATTGCAGGGGATCCTTCCACTGGACGCCCCACCAAGAACCTGTCACCTCCTAAAAATGGGGCTCTGGGTCCTGGAAGCCAGGCTCTCAGCCTAAAAGGAGCAGTAGGGCACATGCTTGACCTCAGCTCCATTCATACAGGACTGTTGGAAACGGTGGAGCGCTGTACTGGGCTTTCTCCAGCAGTAGCAGTCCTATAGACAATGATTCACATGGAGGTTGAGCATTCAAGATGGGACTGATCCTCAAGATCCATAACCGTCTTCCATGGGGAACCTCAAGTAGCGAGTAAACTACCCCCCCCCCATCCTGTAATTTTGGGATTACTTTAAATTCTGGGAATCCTCTCTTCGTAGGGTCTGCAGTGTGATCTCTGAAGGTCAAGGAACCTATGGAGTACTCCCTTTTCTATGGCCCCTGCAATAAAACAATTGAAAGGGGAGAATGGTCCAAGGATCAAGGAGGGGCCAGCACCCTTTTCTCTATGTACGCCCCTGAATATGTCACCGCATTTTTATGAAGAACCACAAATCCTGAAATCCTGTAGGTTCTTGAAATTTGCTGGTGGGCAATCGGAGCCCACTTTTACTCAGCTCCCAATTAACCCTTTGCATGCTACACCGTATATATATGTGTATATATATATATATATATCTGTAGCTTTGTCGCGATAAAAACATGGGGGCTCGGACACATTTCTTGCACTTGGGCCCCAAGCTGTTAATGTCCACCCCAACTTTTTTCAACCTATGTAACTATGTAGAATGCACATTAGGAAAATGCTTGAAATGCAATTCCCAATAATATTATTGGTGTATGGCATTACATGTTAAGCAGTTGTCTTTGGTGTATGGCATTGTCTGTTAAGCAGTTGTCTTTGGTGTATGGCATTGCCTGTTAAGCAGTTGTCTTTAGTTTTTGGCATTGTCTGCTAAGCAGTTGTCTTTAGTTTATGGCGTTGCCTGTTAAGCAGTTGTCTTTGGTGTATGGCATTGCCTCTTAAGCAGTTGTCTTTGGTGTATGGCATTGTCTGCTAAGCAGTTGTCTTTAGTTTATGGCGTTGTCTGTTAAGCAGTTGTCTTTGGTGTATGGCATTGTCTGTTAAGCAGTTGTCTTTGGTGTATGGCATTGTCTGCTAAGCAGTTGTCTTTAGTTTATGGCATTGCCTGTTAAGCAGTTGTCTTTGGTGTATGGCAGTGTCTGTTAAGCAGTTGTCTTTGGTGTATGGCATTGCCTGTTAAGCAGTTGTCTTTGGTGTATGGCATTGTCTGTTAAGCAGTTGTCTTTGGTGTATGGCATTGTCTGCTAAGCAGTTGTCTTTAGTTTATGGCATTGCCTGTTAAGCAGTTGTCTTTGGTGTATGGCAGTGTCTGTTAAGCAGTTGTCTTTGGTGTATAGCATTGCCTGTTAAGCAGTTGTCTTTGGTGTATGGCATTGCCTGTTAAGCAGTTGTCTTTGGTGTATGGCATTGTCTGCTAAGCAGTTGTCTTTAGTTTATGGCGTTGTCTGTTAAGCAGTTGTCTTTGGTTTATGGTATTGTCTGTTAAGCAGTTGTCTTTGGTGTATGGCATTGTCTGTTAAGCAGTTGTCTTTAGTTTATGGCGTTGTCTGTTAAGCAGTTGTCTTTGGTGTATGGCAGTGTCTGTTAAGCAGTTGTCTTTGGTGTATGGCATTGTCTGTTAAGCAGTTGTCTTTGGTGTATAGCATTGTCTGTTCAGCAGTTGTCTTTTGTGTATGGCATTGCCTGTTAAGCAGTTGTCTTTGGTGTATGGCATTGTCTGTTAAGCAGTTGTCTTTGGTGTATGGCATTGTCTGTTAAGCAGTTGTCTTTGGTGTATGGCATTGTCTGTTAAGCAGTTGTCTTTGGTGTATGGCATTGTCTGTTGAGCAGTTGTCTTTGGTGTATGGCATTGTCTGTTAAGCAGTTGTCTTTGGTGTATGGCATTGTCTGTTAAGCAGTTGTCTTTGGTGTATGGCATTGTCTGTTAAGCAGTTGTCTTTGGTGTATGGCATTGCCTGTTAAGCAGTTGTCTTTGGTGTATGGCATTGACTGTTAAGCAGTTGTCTTTGGTGTATGGCATTGTCTGTTAAGCAGTTGTCTTTGGTGTGTGGCAGGGTCTGTTAAGCAGTTGTCTTTGGTGTATGGCATTGTCTGTTAAGCAGTTGTCTTTGGTGTATGGCATTGTCTGTTAAGCAGTTGTCTTTGGTGTATGGCAGTGTCTGTTAAGCAGTTGTCTTTGGTGTATGGCATTGTCTGTTAAGCAGTTGTCTTTGGTGTATGGCAGGGTCTGTTAAGTAGTTGTCTTTGGTATATGGCATTGTCTGTTAAGCAGTTGTCTTTGGTGTATGGCATTGTCTGTTAAGCAGTTGTCTTTGGTGTATGGCAGTGTCTGTTAAGCAGTTGTCTTTGGTGTATGGCATTGTCTGTTAAGCAGTTGTCTTTGGTGTATGGCAGTGTCTGTTAAGCAGTTGTCTTTGGTGTATGGCATTGTCTGTTAAGCAGTTGTCTTTGGTGTATGGCAGTGTCTGTTAAGCAGTTGTCTTTGGTTTATGGCATTGCCTGTTAAGCAGTTGTCTTTGGTGTATGGCATTGTCTGTTCAGCAGTTGTCTTTGGTGTATGGCATTGTCTGTTAAGCAGTTGTCTTTGGTGTATGGCAGTGTCTGTTAAGCAGTTGTCTTTGGTGTATGGCAGTGTCTGTTAAGCAGTTGTCTTTGGTGTATGGCATTGTCTGTTAAGCAGTTGTCTTTGGTGTATGGCATTGTCTGTTAAGCAGTTGTCTTTGGTGTATGGCATTGTCTGTTAAGCAGTTGTCTTTGGTGTATGGCATTGCCTATTAAGCAGTTGTCTTTGGTGTATGGCAGTGTCTGTTAAGCAGTTGTCTTTGGTGTATGGCATTGCCTGTTAAGCAGTTGTCTTTGGTGTATGGCAGTGTCTGTTAAGCAGTTGTCTTTGGTGTATGGCAGTGTCTGTTAAGCAGTTGTCTTTGGTGTATGGCATTGTCTGTTAAGCAGTTGTCTTTGGTGTATGGCAGTGTCTGTTAAGCAGTTGTCTTTGGTGTATGGCAGTGTCTGTTAAGCAGTTGTCTTTGGTGTATGGCATTGTCTGTTAAGCATTTGTCTTTGGTGTATGGCATTGCCTATTAAGCAGTTGTCTTTGGTGTATGGCATTGTCTGTTAAGCATTTGTCTTTGGTGTATGGCATTGCCTATTAAGCAGTTGTCTTTGGTGTATGGCATTTTCTGTTAAGCAGTTGTCTTTGGTCCATGGCTTTGTCTGTTAAGCAGTTGTCTTTGGTGTATGGCAGTGTCTGTTAAGCAGTTGTCTTTGGTGTATGGCATTGCCTGTTAAGCAGTTGTCTTTGGTGTATGGCATTGTCTGTTAAGCAGTTGTCTTTGGTGCATGGTTTTGTCTGTTAAGCAGTTGTCTTTAGTGTATGGCATTGTCTGTTAAGCAATTGTCTTTGGTGTATGGCAGGGTCTGTTAAGCAGTTGTCTTTGGTGTATGGCATTGCCTATTAAGCAGTTGTCTTTGGTGTATGGCATTGCCTGTTAAGCAGTTGTCTTTGGTGTATGGCATTGTCTGCTAAGCAGTTCTCTTTAGTTTATGGCGTTGTCTGTTAAGCAGTTGTCTTTAGTTTATGGCGTTGCCTGTTAAGCAGTTGTGTTTGGTGTATGGCATTGTCTGTTAAGCAGTTGTCTTTGGTGTATGGCATTGTCTGTTAAGCAGTTGTCTTTGGTGTATGGCATTGTCTGTTAAGCAGTTGTCTTTGGTGTATGGCATTGCCTGTTAAGCAGTTGTCTTTAGTTTTTGGCATTGCCTGTTAAGCAGTTGTCTTTGGGGTATGGCATTGCCTGTTAAGCAGTTGTCATTGGTGTATGGCGTTGTCTGCTAAGCAGTTGTCTTTAGTTTATGGAGTTGACTGTTAACCAGTTGTCTTTGGTGTATGGCATTGCCTGTTAAGCAGTTGTCTTTGGTGTATGGCATTGTCTGTTAAGCAGTTGTCTTTGGTGTATGGCATTGTCTGTTAAGCAGTTGCCTTTGGCTTATGACATTTTCTGTTAAGCAGTTGTCTTTGGTGTATGGCATTGCCTGTTAAGCAGTTGCCTTTGGTGTATGGCAGTGCCTGTTAAGCAGTTGTCTTTGGCTTATGGCATTGTCTGTTAAGCAGTTGTCTTTGGTGTATGGCATTGTCTGTTAAGCAGTTGTCTTTGGTGTATGGCATTGCCTGTTAAGCAGTTGTCTTTGGTGTATGGCATTTCCTGTTAAGCAGTTGTCTTTGGTGAATGGCGTTGTCTGTTATGCAGTTGTCTTTGGTGTATGGCATTGTCTGTTAAGCAGTTGTCTGTGGTGAATGGCATTGTCTGTTAAGCAGTTGTCTTTGGTGTATGGCATTGTCTGTTAAGCAGTTGTCTTTCGTGGATGGCATTGCCTGTTAAGCAGTTGTCTTTGGTGTATGGCATTTCCTGTTAAGCAGTTGTCTTTGGTGTATGGCGTTGTCTGTTATGCAGTTTTCTTTGGTGTATGGCATTGTCTGTTAAGCAGTTGTCTGTGGTGAATGGCATTGTCTGTTAAGCAGTTGTCTTTGGTGTATGGCATTGTCTGTTAAGCAGTTGTCTTTCGTGGATGGCATTGCCTGTTAAGCAGTTGTCTTTGGTGTATGGCATTTCCTGTTAAGCAGTTGTCTTCGGTGTATGGCATTGCATGCTAAGCAGTTGTCTTTGGTGTATGGCATTGTCTGTTAAGCAGTTGTCTGTGGTGAATGGCATTGTCTGTTAAGCAGTTGTCTTTGGTGTATGGCATTGTCTGTTAAGCAGTTGTCTTTCGTGGATGGCATTGCCTGTTAAGCAGTTGTCTTTGGTGTATGGCATTGCCTATTAAGCAGTTGTCTTTGGTGTATGGCATTGTCTGCTAAGCAGTTGTCTTTAGTTTATGGCATTGCCTGTTAAACAGTTGTCTTTGGTGTATGGCAGTGTCTGTTAAGCAGTTGTCTTTGGTGTATGGCATTGCCTGTTAAGCAGTTGTCTTTGGTGTATGGCATTGTCTGTTAAGCAGTTGTCTTTGGTGTATGGCATTGCCTGTTAAGCAGTTGTCTTTGGTGTATGGCATTGTCTGCTAAGCAGTTGTCTTTAGTTTATGGCGTTGTCTGTTAAGCAGTTGTCTTTGGTTTATGGCATTGTCTGTTAAGCAGTTGTCTTTGGTGTATGGCATTGTCTGTTAAGCAGTTGTCTTTAGTTTATGGCGTTGTCTGTTAAGCAGTTGTCTTTGGTGTATGGCATTGTCTGTTAAGCAGTTGTCTTTGGTGTATGGCATTGTCTGTTAAGCAGTTGTCTTTGGTATATGGCATTGTCTGTTAAGCAGTTGTCTTTGGTGTATGGCATTGCCTGTTAAGCAGTTGTCTTTGGTGTATGGCATTGTCTGTTAAGCAGTTGTCTTTGGTGTATGTCAGGGTCTGTTAAGCAGTTGTCTTTGGTGTATGGCAGGGTCTGTTAAGCAGTTGTCTTTGGTGTTTGGCATTGTCTGTTAAGCAGTTGTCTTTGCTGTATGGCATTGTCTGTTAAGCAGTTGTCTTTGGTGTATGGCAGTGTCTGTTAAGCAGTTGTCTTTGGTGTATGGCATTGTCTGTTAAGCAGTTGTCTTTGGTGTATGGCAGGGTCTGTTAAGCAGTTGTCTTTGGTGTATGGCATTGTCTGTTAAGCAGTTGTCTTTGGTGTATGGCATTGTCTGTTAAGCAGTTGTCTTTGGTGTATGGCAGTGTCTGTTAAGCAGTTGTCTTTGGTGTATGGCATTGTCTGTTAAGCAGTTGTCTTTGGTGTATGGCAGGGTCTGTTAAGTAGTTGTCTTTGGTATATGGCATTGTCTGTTAAGCAGTTGTCTTTGGTGTATGGCAGGGTCTGTTAAGCAGTTGTCTTTGGTGTATGGCAGTGTCTGTTAAGCAGTTGTCTTTGGTTTATGGCATTGCCTGTTAAGCAGTTGTCTTTGGTGTATGGCATTGTCTGTTCAGCAGTTGTCTTTGGTGTATGGCATTGTCTGTTAAGCAGTTGTCTTTGGTGTATGGCAGTGTCTGTTAAGCAGTTGTCTTTGGTGTATGGCAGTGTCTGTTAAGCAGTTGTCTTTGGTGTATGGCATTGTCTGTTAAGCAGTTGTCTTTGGTGTATGGCATTGTCTCTTAAGCAGTTGTCTTTGGTGTATGGCATTGTCTGTTAAGCAGTTGTCTTTGGTGTATGGAATTGCCTATTAAGCAGTTGTCTTTGGTGTATGGCAGTGTCTGTTAAGCAGTTGTCTTTGGTGTATGGCATTGCCTGTTAAGCAGTTGTCTTTGGTGTATGGCAGTGTCTGTTAAGCAGTTGTCTTTGGTGTATGGCAGTGTCTGTTAAGCAGTTGTCTTTGGTGTATGGCATTGTCTGTTAAGCAGTTGTCTTTGGTGTATGGCAGTGTCTGTTAAGCAGTTGTCTTTGGTGTATGGCAGTGTCTGTTAAGCATTTGTCTTTGGTGTATGTCATTGCCTATTAAGCAGTTGTCTTTGTTGTATGGCAGTGTCTGTTAAGCAGTTGTCTTTGGTGTATGGCAGTGTCTGTTAAGCAGTTGTCTTTGGTGTATGGCAGTGTCTGTTAAGCAGTTGTCTTTGGTGTATGGCATTGCCTGTTAAGCAGTTGTCTTTGGTGTATGGCATTGTCTGTTAAGCAGTTGTCTTTGGTGCATGGTTTTGTCTGTTAAGCAGTTGTCTTTGGTGTATGGCATTGTCTGTTAAGCAATTGTCTTTGGTGTATGGCAGGGTCTGTTAAGCAGTTGTCTTTGGTATATGGCATTACCTATTAAGCAGTTGTTCTTGGTGTATGGCATTGCCTGTTAAGCAGTTGTCTTTGGTGTATGGCATTGTCTGTTAAGCAGTTGTCTTTGGTGTATGGCATTGTCTGTTAAGCAGTTGTCTTTGGTGTATGGCATTGTCTGTTAAGCAGTTGTCTTTGGTGTATGGCATTGTCTGTTAAGCAGTTGTCTTTGGTGTATGGCATTGCCTGTTAAGCAGTTGTCTTTGGTGTATGGCGTTGTCTGCTAAGCAGTTGTCTTTGGTGTATGGCGTTGCCTGTTAAGCAGTTGTCTTTAGTTTTTGGCATTGCCTGTTAAGCAGTTGTCTTTTGTGTATGGCATTGTCTGTTAAGCAGTTGTCTTTGGTGTATGGCGTTGTCTGCTAAGCAGTTGTCTTTGGTGTATGGCATTGCCTGTTAAGCAGTTGTCTTTGGTGTATGGCGTTGTCTGTTAAGCAGTTGTCTTTGGTGTATGGCATTGCCTGTTAAGCAGTTGTCTTTGGTGTATGGCATTGTCTGTTAAGCAGTTGTCTTTGGTGTATGGCATTGTCTGTTAAGCAGTTGCCTTTGGCTTATGACATTGTCTGTTAAGCAGTTGTCTTTGGTGTATGGCATTGCCTGTTAAGCAGTTGTCTTTGGTGTATGGCGTTGTCTGTTAAGCAGTTGTCTTTGGTGTATGGCATTGTCTGTTAAGCAGTTGCCTTTGGTGTATGGCAGTGCCTGTTAAGCAGTTGTCTTTGGCTTATGGCATTGTCTGTTAAGCAGTTGTCTTTGGTGTATGGCATTGCCTGTTAAGCAGTTGTCTTTGGTGTATGGCATTTCCTGTTAAGCAGTTGTCTTTGGTGTATGGCGTTGTCTGTTATGCAGTTGTCTTTGGTGTATGGCATTGTCTGTTAAGCAGTTGTCTTTGGTGTATGGCATTGCATGCTAAGCAGTTGTCTTTGGTGTATGGCATTGTCTGTTAAGCAGTTGTCTGTGGTGAATGGCATTGTCTGTTAAGCAGTTGTCTTTGGTGTATGGCATTGTCTGTTAAGCAGTTGTCTTTCGTGGATGGCATTGCCTGTTAAGCAGTTGTCTTTGGTGTATGGCATTGCCTATTAAGCAGTTGTCTTTGGTGTATGGCATTGTCTGCTAAGCAGTTGTCTTTAGTTTATGGCATTGCCTGTTAAACAGTTGTCTTTGGTGTATGGCAGTGTCTGTTAAGCAGTTGTCTTTGGTGTATGGCATTGCCTGTTAAGCAGTTGCCTTTGGTGTATGGCATTGTCTGTTAAGCAGTTGTCTTTGGTGTATGGCATTGTCTGCTAAGCAGTTGTCTTTAGTTTATGGCGTTGTCTTTTAAGCAGTTGTCTTTGGTGTATGGCATTGTCTGTTAAGCAGTTGTCTTTGGTGTATGACATTGTCTGCTAAGCAGTTGTCTTTAGTTTATGGCGTTGTCTTTTAAGCAGTTGTCTTTGGTTTATGGCATTGTCTGTTAAGCAGTTGTCTTTGGTGTATGGCATTGCCTGTTAAGCAGTTGTCTTTTGTGTATGGCATTGTCTGTTAAGCAGTTGTCTTTGGTGTATGGCATTGTCTGTTAAGCAGTTGTCTTTGGTGTATGGCATTGCCTGTTAAGCAGTTGTCTTTGGTGTATGGCATTGTCTGCTAAGCAGTTGTCTTTAGTTTATGGCGTTGTCTGTTAAGCAGTTGTCTTTGGTTTATGGCATTGTCTGTTAAGCAGTTGTCTTTGGTGTATGGCATTGTCTGTTAAGCAGTTGTCTTTGGTGTATGGCATTGTCTGTTAAGCAGTTGTCTTTAGTTTATGGCGTTGTCTGTTAAGCAGTTGTCTTTGGTGTATGGCATTGCCTGTTAAGCAGTTGTCTTTGGTATATGGCATTGCCTGTTAAGCAGTTGTCTTTGGTGTATGGCATTGTCTGTTAAGCAGTTGTCTTTGGTGTATGGCATTGTCTGTTAAGCAGTTGTCTTTGGTGTATGGCATTGTCTGTTAAGCAGTTGTCTTTGGTGTATGGCATTGTCTGTTAAGCAGTTGTCTTTAGTTTATGGCGTTGTCTGTTAAGCAGTTGTCTTTGATGTATAGCATTGTCTGTTAAGCAGTTGTCTTTGGTGTATGGCATTGTCTGTTAAGCAGTTGTCTTTGGTGTATGGCATTGCCTGTTAAGCAGTTGTCTTTGGTGTATGGCATTGTCTGTTAAGCAGTTGTCTTTGGTGTATGGCATTGCCTGTTAAGCAGTTGTCTTTGGTGTATGGCATTGTCTGTTAAGCAGTTGTCTTTGGTGTATGGCATTGTCTGTTAAGCAGTTGTCTTTGGTGTATGGCATTGTCTGTTAAGCAGTTGTCTTTGGTGTATGGCATTGTCTGTTAAGCAGTTGTCTTTGGTGTATGGCATTGCCTGTTAAGCAGTTGTCTTTGGTGTATGGCATTGTCTGTTAAGCAGTTGTCTTTGGTGTATGGCATTGTCTGTTAAGCAGTTGTCTTTGGTGTATGGCATTGTCTGTTAAGCAGTTGTCTTTGGTTTATGGCATTGTCTGTTAAGCAGTTGTCTTTGGTGTATGGCATTGCCTATTAAGCAGTTGTCTTTGGTGTATGGCATTGTCTGTTAAGCAGTTGTCTTTGGTGTATGGCATTGCCTGTTATGCAGTTGTCTTTAGTGTACGACATTGTCTGTTATGCAGTTGTCTTTAGTGTATGGCATTGTCTGTTGAGCAGTTGTCTTTGGTGTATGGCATTGTCTGTTAAGCAGTTGTCTTTAGTGTATGGCATTGCCTGTTAAGCAGTTGTCTTTAGTGTATGGCATTGCCTGTTAAGCAGTTGTCTTTAGTGTATGGCATTGTCTGTTAAGCAGTTGTCTTTAGTGTATGGCATTGTCTGTTAAGCAGTTGTCTTTGGTGTATGGCATTGTCTGTTAAGCAGTTGTCTTTAGTGTATGGCATTGTCTGTTAAGCAGTTGTCTTTAGTGTATGGCATTGTCTGTTAAGCAGTTGTCTTTAGTGTATGGCATTGTCTGTTAAGCAGTTGTCTTTAGTGTATGGCATTGCCTGTTAAGCAGTTGTCTTTGGTGTATGGCAGTGTCTGTTAAGCAGTTGTCTTTGGTGTATGGCATTGCCTGTTAAGCAGTTGTCTTTGGTGTATGGCATTGTCTGTTAAGCAGTTCTCTTTAGTTTATGGCATTGCCTGTTAAGCAGTTGTCTTTGGTGTATGGCATTGTCTGTTAAGCAGTTGTCTTTGGTGTATGGCATTGTCTGTTAAGCAGTTGTCTTGGTGTATGGCATTGCCTGTTAAGCAGTTGTCTTTGGTGTATGGCATTGTCTGTTAAGCAGTTGTCTTTGGTGTATGGCATTGTCTGTTAAGCAGTTGTCTTTGGTGTATGGCATTGTCTGTTAAGCAGTTGTCTTTGGTGTATGTCACTGTCTGTTAAGCAGTTGTCTTTGGTGTATGTCATTGCCTGTTAAGCAGTTGTCTTTGGTGTATGGCATTGCCTGTTAAGCAGTTGTCTTTGGTGTATGGCATTGTCTGTTCAGCAGTTGTCTTTTGTGTATGGCATTGCCTGTTAAGCAGTTGTCTTTAGTGTATGGCATTGCCTGTTAAGCAGTTGTCTTTGGTGTATGGCATTGCCTGTTAAGCAGTTGTCTATAGTGTATGGCATTGCCTGTTAAGCAGTTTTCTTTGGTGTATGGCAGTGTCTGTTAAGCAGTTGTCTTTGGTGTATGGCATTGCCTGTTAAGCAGTAGTCTTTAGTGTATGGCATTGTCTGTTGAGCAGTTGTCTTTAGTTTATGGCATTGTCTGTTAAGCAGTTGTCTTTAGTGTATGGCATTGCCTGTTAAGCAGTTGTCTTTAGTGTATGGCATTGTCTGTTAAGCAGTTGTCTTTAGTGTATGGCATTGTCTGTTAAGCAGTTGTCTTTAGTGTATGGCATTGTCTGTTAAGCAGTTGTCTTTAGTGTATGGCATTGTCTGTTAAGCAGTTGTCTTTGGTGTATGGCATTGTCTGTTAAGCAGTTGTCTTTAGTGTATGGCATTGTCTGTTAAGCAGTTGTCTTTAGTGTATGGCATTGCCTGTTAAGCAGTTGTCTTTGGTGTATGGCATTGTCTGATAAGCAGTTCTCTTTAGTTTATGGCATTGCCTGTTAAGCAGTTGTCTTTGGTGTATGGCATTGTCTGTTAAGCAGTTGTCTTTGGTGTATGGCATTGTCTGTTAAGCAGTTGTCTTGGTGTATGGCATTGCCTGTTAAGCAGTTGTCTTTGGTGTATGGCATTGTCTGTTAAGCAGTTGTCTTTGGTGTATGGCATTGTCTGTTAAGCAGTTGTCTTTGGTGTATGGCATTGTCTGTTAAGCAGTTGTCTTTGGTGTATGTCACTGTCTGTTAAGCAGTTGTCTTTGGTGTATGGCATTGTCTGCTAAGCAGTTGTCTTTGGTGTATGTCATTGCCTGTTAAGCAGTTGTCTTTGGTGTATGGCATTGCCTGTTAAGCAGTTGTCTTTGGTGTATGGCATTGTCTGTTCAGCAGTTGTCTTTTGTGTATGGCATTGCCTGTTAAGCAGTTGTCTTTAGTGTATGGCATTGCCTGTTAAGCAGTTGTCTTTGGTGTATGGCATTGTCTGTTCAGCAGTTGTCTTTGGTGTATGGCATTGTCTGTTAAGCAGTTGTCTTTGGTGTATGGCATTGCCTGTTAAGCAGTTGTCTATAGTGTATGGCATTGCCTGTTAAGCAGTTTTCTTTGGTGTATGGCAGTGTCTGTTAAGCAGTTGTCTTTGGTGTATGGCATTGCCTGTTAAGAAGTTGTCTTTAGTGTATGGCATTGTCTGTTAAGCAGTTTTCTTTGGTGTATGGCATTGTCTGTTAAGCAGTTGTCTTTGGTGTATGGCATTGCCTGTTAAGCAGTTGTCTTTGGTGTATGGCAGTGTCTGTTAAGCAGTTGCCTTTGGTGTATGGCATTGCCGGTTAAGCAGTTGTCTTTGGTGTATGGCATTGTCTGTTAAGCAGTTGTCTTTTGTGTATGGCATTGCCTGTTAAGCAGTTGTATTTAGTGTATGGCATTGCCTGTTAACCAGTTGTCTTTGGTGTATGGCATTGTCTGTTCAGCAGTTGTCTTTGGTGTATGGCATTGCCTGTTAAGCAGTTGTCTTTGGTGTATGGCAGTGTCTGTTAAGCAGTTGTCTTTGGTTTATGGCATTGTCTGTTAAGCAGTTGTCTTTTGTGTATGGCCTTGCCTGTTAAGCAGTAATCTTTGGTGTATGGCATTGTCTGTTAAGCAGTTGTATTTGGTGCATGGCATTGTATGTTAAGCAGTTGTCTTTTGTGTATGGCCTTGCCTGTTAAGCAGTTGTCTTTGGTGTATGGCATTGCCTGTTAAGCAGTTGTCTTTGGTGTATGGCAGTGTCTGTTAAGCAGTTGTCTTTGGTGTATGGCATTGCCTGTTAAGCAGTTGTCTTTGGTGTATGGCAGTGTCTGTTAAGCAGTTGTCTTTGGTGTATGGCATTGCCTGTTAAGCAGTTGTCTTTGGTGTATGGCAGTGTCTGTTAAGCAGTTGCCTTTGGTGTATGGCATTGCCGGTTAAGCAGTTGTCTTTGGTGTATGGCATTGTCTGTTAAGCAGTTGTCTTTTGTGTATGGCATTGCCTGTTAAGCAGTTGTATTTAGTGTATGGCATTGCCTGTTAACCAGTTGTCTTTGGTGTATGGCATTGTCTGTTCAGCAGTTGTCTTTGGTGTATGGCATTGTCTGTTAAGCAGTTGTCTTTCGTGTATGGCATTGCCTGTTAAGCAGTTGTCTTTGGTGTATGGCATTGTCTGTTAAGCAGTTGTCTTTGGTTTATGGCGTAGTCTGTTAAGCAGTTGTCTTTTGTGTATGGCCTTGCCTGTTAAGCAGTAATCTTTGGTGTATGGCAGTGTCTGTTAAGCAGTTGTGTTTGGTGCATGGCATTGTCTGTTAAGCAGTTGTCTTTTGTGTATGGCATTGCCTGTTAAGCAGTTGTCTATAGTGTATGGCATTGCCTGTTAAGCAGTTGTCTTTGGTGTATGGCATTGCCTGTTAAGCAGTTGTCTTTGGTGTATGGCATTGTCTGTTAAGCAGTTGTCTTTAGTGTATGGCAGTGTCTGTTAAGCAGTTGTCTATAGTGTATGCCATTGCCTGTTAAGCAGTTGTCTTTGGTGTATGGCATTGCCTGTTAAGCAGTTGTCTTTGGTGTATGACAGTGTCTGTTAAGCAGTTGTCTTTAGTGTATGGCAGTGTCTGTTAAGCAGTTGTCTTTGGTGTATGGCATTGTCTGTTAAGCAGTTGTCTTTGGTGTATTGCATTGTCTGTTAAGCAGTTGTCTTTGGTGTATGGCATTGTCTGTTAAGCAGTTGTCTTTGGTGTATGGCAGTTTCTGTTAAGCAGTTGTCTTTGGTGTATGGCATTGTCTGTTAAGCAGTTGTCTTTGGTGTATGTCAGGGTCTGTTAAGCAGTTGTCTTTGGTGTATGGCAGGGTCTGTTAAGCAGTTGTCTTTGGTGTATGGCATTGTCTGTTAAGCAGTTGTCTTTGGTGTATGGCATTGTCTGTTAAGCAGTTGTCTTTGGTATATGGCATTGTCTGTTAAGCAGTTGTCTTTCGTGTATGGCATTGCCTGTTAAGCGGTTGTCTTTGGTGTATGGCAGTGTCTGTTAAGCAGTTGTCTTTAGTGTATGGCAGTGTCTGTTAAGCAGTTGTCTTTAGTGTATGGCAGTGTCTGTTAAGCAGTTGTCTTTCGTGTATGGCATTGCCTGTTAAGCAGTTGTCTTTGGTGTATGGAATTGCCTGTTAAGCAGTAATCTTTGGTGTATGGCAGTGTCTGTTAAGCAGTTGTATTTGGTGCATGGCATTGTCTGTTAAGCAGTTGTCTTTTGTGTATGGCATTGCCTGTTAAGCAGTAATCTTTGGTGTATGGCAGTGTCTGTTAAGCAGTTGTCTATAGTGTATGGCATTGCCTGTTAAGCAGTTGTCTTTGGTGTATGACAGTGTCTGTTAAGCAGTTGTCTTTGGTGTATGGCATTGTCTGTTAAGCAGTTGTCTTTGGTGTATGGCATTGTCTGTTAAGCAGTTGTCTTTGGTGTATGACAGTGTCTGTTAAGCAGTTGTCTTTGGTGTATGGCATTGTCTGTTAAGCAGTTGTCTTTGGTGTATGGCATTGTCTGTTAAGCAGTTGTCTTTGGTGTATGGCAGTGTCTGTTAACCAGTTGTCTTTGGTGTATGGCATTGTCTGTTAAGCAGTTGTCTTTGGTGTATGTCAGGGTCTGTTAAGCAGTTGTCTTTGGTGTATGGCAGGGTCTGTTAAGCAGTTGTCTTTGGGGTATGGCATTGTCTGTTAAGCAGTTGTCTTTGGTGTATGTCAGGGTCTGTTAAGCAGTTGTCTTTGGTGTATGGCAGGGTCTGTTAAGCAGTTGTCTTTGGTGTATGGCATTGTCTGTTAAGCAGTTGTCTTTAGTGTATGGCATTGCCTGTTAAGCAGTTGTCTTTGGTGTATGACAGTGTCTGTTAAGCAGTTGTCTTTGGTGTATGGCATTGTCTGTTAAGCAGTTGTCTTTGGTGTATGGCATTGTCTGTTAAGCAGTTGTCTTTGGTGTATGACAGTGTCTGTTAAGCAGTTGTCTTTGGTGTATGGCATTGTCTGTTAAGCAGTTGTCTTTGGTGTATGGCATTGTCTGTTAAGCAGTTGTCTTTGGTGTATGGCAGTGTCTGTTAAGCAGTTGTCTTTGGTGTATGGCATTGTCTGTTAAGCAGTTGTCTTTGGTGTATGTCAGGGTCTGTTAAGCAGTTGTCTTTGGTGTATGGCAGGGTCTGTTAAGCAGTTGTCTTTGGTGTATGGCATTGTCTGTTAAGCAGTTGTCTTTGGTGTATGGCATTGTCTGTTAAGCAGTTGTCTTTGGTGTATGGCAGTGTCTGTTAAGCAGTTGTCTTTGGTGTATGGCATTGTCTGTTAAGCAGTTGTCTTTGGTGTATGGCAGGGTCTGTTAAGCAGTTGTCTTTGGTGTATGGCATTGTCTGTTAAGCAGTTGTCTTTGGTGTATGGCATTGTCTGTTAAGCAGTTGTCTTTGGTGTATGGCATTGTCTGTTAAGCAGTTGTCTTTGGTGGATGGCAGGGTCTGTTAAGTAGTTGTCTTTGGTATATGGCATTGTCTGTTAAGCAGTTGTCTTTGGTGTATGGCATTGTCTCTTAAGCAGTTGTCTTTGGTGTATGGCAGTGTCTGTTAAGCAGTTGTCTTTGGTGTATGGCATTGTCTGTTAAGCAGTTGTCTTTGGTGTATGGCAGGGTCTGTTAAGTAGTTGTCTTTGGTATATGGCATTGTCTGTTAAGCAGTTGTCTTTGGTGTATGGCATTGTCTGTTCAGCAGTTGTCTTTGGTGTATGGCATTGTCTGTTAAGCAGTTGTCTTTGGTGTATGGCAGTGTCTGTTAAGCAGTTGTCTTTGGTGTATGGCATTGTCTGTTAAGCAGTTGTCTTTGGTGTATGGCATTGTCTGTTAAGCAGTTGTCTTTGGTGTATGGCATTGTCTGTTAAGCAGTTGTCTTTGGTGTATGGCATTGCCTATTAAGCAGTTGTCTTTGGTGTATGGCAGTGTCTGTTAAGCAGTTGTATTTGGTGTATGGCAGTGTCTGTTAAGCAGTTGTCTTTGGTGTATGGCAGTGTCTGTTAAGCAGTTGTCTTTGGTGTATGGCATTGTCTGTTAAACATTTGTCTTTGGTGTATGGCAGGGTCTGTTAAGCAGTTGTCTTTGGTGTATGGCAGTGTCTGTTAAGCAGTTGTCTTTGGTGTATGGCATTGTCTGTTAAGCAATTGTCTTTGGTGTATGGCAGGGTCTGTTAAGCAGTTGTCTTTGGTGTATGGCATTGCCTATTAAGCAGTTGTCTTTGGTGTATGGCATTGTCTGTTAAGCAATTGTCTTTGGTGTATGGCATTGCCTGTTAAGCAGTTGTCTTTGGTGTATGGCATTGTCTGCTAAGCAGTTCTCTTTAGTTTATGGCGTTGTCTGTTAAGCAGTTGTCTTTAGTTTATGGCGTTGTCTGTTTAGCAGTTGTCTTTGGTGTATGGCATTGTCTGTTAAGCAGTTGTCTTTGGTGTATGGCATTGCCTGTTAAGAAGTTGTCTTTGGTGTATGGCCTTGTCTGCTAAGCAGTTGTCTTTGGTGTATGGCGTTGCCTGTTAAGCAGTTGTCTTTAGTTTTTGGCATTGCCTGTTAAGCAGTTGTCTTTGGGGTATGGCATTGCCTGTTAAGCAGTTGTCTTTGGTGTATGGCGTTGTCTGCTAAGCAGTTGTCTTTGGTGTATGGCATTGTCTGTTAAGCAGTTGTCTTTGGTGTATGGCATTGTCTGTTAACCAGTTGTCTTTGGTGTATGGCATTGTCTGTTAAGCAGTTGTCTTTGGTGTATGGCATTGCCTGTTAAGAAGTTGTCTTTGGTGTATGGCGTTGTCTGCTAAGCAGTTGTCTTTGGTGTATGGCGTTGCCTGTTAAGCAGTTGTCTTTAGTTTTTGGCATTGCCTGTTAAGCAGTTGTCTTTGGGGTATGGCATTGCCTGTTAAGCAGTTGTCTTTGGTGTATGGCGTTGTCTGCTAAGCAGTTGTCTTTAGTTTTTTGGCGTTGTCTGCTAAGCAGTTGTCTTTGGTGTATGGCGTTGTCTGCTAAGCAGTTGTCTTTGGTGTATGGCATTGCCTGTTAAGCAGTTGCCTTTGGTGTATGGCAGTGCCTGTTAAGCAGTTGTCTTTGGTGTATGGCATTGCCTGTTAAGCAGTTGTCTTTGGTGTATGGCATTGTCTGTTAAGCAGTTGTCTTTGGTGTATGGCATTGTCTGTTAAGCAGTTGCCTTTGGCTTATGACATTGTCTGTTAAGCAGTTGTCTTTGGTGTATGGCATTGTCTGTTAAGCAGTTGTCTTTGGTGTATGGCATTGTCTGTTAAGCAGTTGTCTTTGGCGTATGGCATTGCCTGTTAAGCAGTTGTCTTTGGTGTATGGCGTTGTCTGTTAAGCAGTTGTCTTTGGTGTATGGCATTGTCTGTTAAGCAGTTGCCTTTGGTGTATGGCAGTGCCTGTTAAGCAGTTGTCTTTGGCTTATGGCATTGTCTGTTAAGCAGTTGTCTTTGGTGTATGGCATTGCCTGTTAAGCAGTTGTCTTTGGTGTATGGCATTGTCTGTTAAGCAGTTGTCTTCGGTGTATGGCATTGTCTGTTAAGCAGTTGTCTGTGGTGAATGGCATTGTCTGTTAAGCAGTTGTCTTTGGTGTATGGCATTGTCTGTTAAGCAGTTGTCTTTGGTGTATGGCATTGCCTGTTAAGCAGTTGTCTTTGGTGTATGGCATTGTCTGTTAAGCAGTTGTCTGTGGTGAATGGCATTGTCTGTTAAGCAGTTGTCTTTGGTGTATGGCATTGTCTGTTAAGCAGTTGTCTTTGGTGGATGGCATTGCCTGTTAAGCAGTTGTCTTTGGTGTATGGCATTGTCTGTTAAGCAGTTGTCTTTGGTGTATGGCATTGCCTATTAAGCAGTTGTCTTTGGTGTATGGCTTTGTCTGCTAAGCAGTTGTCTTTAGTTTATGGCATTGCCTGTTAAGCAGTTGTCTTTGGTGTATGGCAGTGTCTGTTAAGCAGTTGTCTTTGGTGTATGGCATTGCCTGTTAAGCAGTTGTCTTTGGTGTATGGCATTGTCTGTTAAGCTGTTGTCTTTGGTGTATGGCATTGCCTGTTAAGCAGTTGTCTTTGGTGTATGGCATTGTCTGCTAAGCAGTTGTCTTTAGTTTATGGCGTTGTCTGTTAAGCAGTTGTCTTTGGTTTATGGCATTGTCTGTTAAGCAGTTGTCTTTGGTGTATGGCATTGTCTGTTAAGCAGTTGTCTTTAGTTTATGGTGTTGTCTGTTAAGCAGTTGTCTTTGGTGTATGGCATTGTCTGTTAAGCAGTTGTCTTTGGTGTATGGCATTGCCTGTTAAGCAGTTGTCTTTGGTGTATGGCATTGTCTGCTAAGCAGTTGTCTTTAGTTTATGGCGTTGTCTGTTAAGCAGTTGTCTTTGGTGTATGGCATTGTCTGTTAAGCAGTTGTCTTTGGTGTATGGCATTGTCTGTTAAGCAGTTGTCTTTGGTATATGGCATTGTCTGTTAAGCAGTTGTCTTTGGTGTATGGCAGTGTCTGTTAAGCAGTTGTCTTTGGTGTATGGCATTGCCTGTTAAGCAGTTGTCTTTGGTGTATGGCATTGCCTGTTAAGCAGTTGTCTTTGGTGTATGGTATTGTCTGTTAAGCAGTTGTCTTTGGTGTATGGCATTGCCTGTTAAGCAGTTGTCTTTGGTGTATGGCATTGTCTGTTAAGCAGTTGTCTTTGGTGTATGGCATTGTCTGTTAAGCAGTTGTCTTTGGTGTATGGCATTGCCTGTTAAGCAGTTGTCTTTGGTGTATGGCATTGTCTGCTAAGCAGTTGTCTTTAGTTTATGGCGTTGTCTGTTAAGCAGTTGTCTTTGGTGTATGGCAGTGTCTGTTAAGCAGTTGTCTTTGGTGTATGGCATTGTCTGTTAAGAAGTTGTCTTTGGTGTATGGCATTGTCTGTTAAGCAGTTGTCTTTAATTTATGGCGTTGTCTGTTAAGCAGTTGTCTTTGGTGTATGGCATTGTCTGTTAAGCAGTTGTCTTTGGTTTATGGCAGTGTCTGTTAAGCAGTTGCCTTTGGTGTATGGCATTGCCGGTTAAGCAGTTGTCTTTGGTGTATGGCATTGTCTGTTAAGCAGTTGTATTTAGTGTATGGCATTGCCTGTTAAGCAGTTGTATTTAGTGTATGGCATTGCCTGTTAAGCAGTTGTGTTTGGTGTATGGCATTGTCTGTTCAGCAGTTGTCTTTGGTGTATGGCATTGTCTGTTAAGCAGTTGTCTTTAGTGTATGGCATTGCCTGTTAAGCAGTTGTCTTTGGTGTATGGCATTGTCTGTTAAGCAGTTGTCTTTGGTGTATGGCATTGTCTGTTAAGCAGTTGTCTTTGGTGTATGGCAGTGTCTGTTAAGCAGTTGTCTTTGGTGTATGGCATTGTCTGTTAAGCAGTTGTCTTTTGTGTATGGCCTTGCCTGTTAAGCAGTTGTCTTTGGTGTATGGCATTGTCTGTTAAGCAGTTGTCTTTGGTGTATGGCATTGCCTGTTAAGCAGTTGTCTTTAGTGTATGGCATTGCCTGTTAAGCAGTTGTCTTTGGTGTATGGCAGTGTCTGTTAAGCAGTTGTCTTTGGTGTATGGCATTGTCTGTTAAGCAGTTGTCTTTTGTGTATGGCCTTGCCTGTTAAGCAGTTGTCTTTGGTGTATGGCATTGTCTGTTAAGCAGTTGTCTTTGGTGTATGGCATTGTCTGTTAAGCAGTTGTATTTGGTGCATGGCATTGTCTGTTAAGCAGTTGTCTTTTGTGTATGGCATTGCCTGTTAAGCAGTTGTCTATAGTGTATGGCATTGCCTGTTAAGCAGTTGTCTTTGGTGTATGCCATTGCCTGTTAAGCAGTTGTCTTTGGTGTATTGCATTGTCTGTTAAGCAGTTGTCTTTGGTGTATGGCATTGCCTGTTAAGCAGTTGTCTTTGGTGTATGACAGTGTCTGTTAAGCAGTTGTCTTTTGTGTATGGCATTGCCTGTTAAGCAGTTGTCTATAGTGTATGCCATTGCCTGTTAAGCAGTTGTCTTTGGTGTATGGCATTGCCTGTTAAGCAGTTGTCTTTGGTGTATGACAGTGTCTGTGAAGCAGTTGTCTTTAGTGTATGGCAGTGTCTGTTAAGCAGTTGTCTTTGGTGTATGGCATTGTCTGTTAAGCAGTTGTCTTTGGTGTATTGCATTGTCTGTTAAGCAGTTGTCTTTGGTGTATGGCTGTGTCTGTTAAGCAGTTGTCTTTGGTGTATGGCATTGTCTGTTAAGCAGTTGTCTTTGGTGTATGTAAGGTCTGTTAAGCAGTTGTCTTTGGTGTATGGCAGGGTCTGTTAAGCAGTTGTCTTTGGTGTATGGCATTGTCTGTTAAGCAGTTGTCTTTGGTGTATGGCATTGTCTGTTAAGCAGTTGTCTTTCGTGTATGGCATTGCCTGTTAAGCAGTTGTCTTTGGTGTATGGCATTGCCTGTTAAGCAGTTGTCTTTGGTGTATGGCATTGTCTGTTAAGCAGTTGTCTTTCGTGTATGGCATTGCCTGTTAAGCAGTTGTCTTTGGTGTATGGCAGTGTCTGTTAAGCAGTTGTCTTTTGTGTATGGCCTTGCCTGTTAAGCAGTAATCTTTGGTGTATGGCATTGTCTGTTAAGCAGTTGTCTTTGGTGTATGGCATTGTCTGTTAAGCAGTTGTCTTTTGTGTATGGCATTGCCTGTTAAGCAGTTGTCTATAGTGTATGGCATTGCCTGTTAAGCAGTTGTCTTTGGTGTATGACAGTGTCTGTTAAGCAGTTGTCTTTGGTGTATGGCATTGTCTGTTAAGCAGTTGTCTTTGGTGTATGGTATTGTCTGTTAAGCAGTTGTCTTTGGTGTATGGCATTGTCTGTTAAGCAGTTGTCTTTGGTGTATGGCAGTGTCTGTTAAGCAGTTGTCTTTGGTGTATGGCATTGTCTGTTAAGCAGTTGTCTTTGGTGTATGTCAGGGTCTGTTAAGCAGTTGTCTTTGGTGTATGGCAGGGTCTGTTAAGCAGTTGTCTTTGGTGTATGGCATTGTCTGTTAAGCAGTTGTCTTTGGTGTATGGCATTGTCTGTTAAGCAGTTGTCTTTGGTGTATGGCAGTGTCTGTTAAGCAGTTGTCTTTGGTGTATGGCATTGTCTGTTAAGCAATTGTCTTTGGTGTATGGCATTGTCTGTTAAGCAGTTGTCTTTGGTGTATGGCAGTGTCTGTTAAGCAGTTGTCTTTGGTGTATGGCATTGTCTGTTAAGCAGTTGTCTTTGGTGTATGGCAGGGTCTGTTAAGTAGTTGTCTTTGGTATATGGCATTGTCTGTTAAGCAGTTGTCTTTGGTGTATGGCATTGTCTGTTAAGCAGTTGTCTTTGGTGTATGGCAGTGTCTGTTAAGCAGTTGTCTTTGGTTTATGGCATTGCCTGTTAAGCAGTTGTATTTGGTGTATGGCATTGTCTGTTCAGCAGTTGTCTTTGGTGTATGGCATTGTCTGTTAAGCAGTTGTCTTTGGTGTATGGCATTGCCTGTTAAGCGGTTGTTTTGGTGTATGGCATTGCCTGTTAAGCAGTTGTCTTTGGTGTATGGCGTTGTCTGTTAAGCAGTTGTCTTTGGTTTATGGCATTGCCTGTTAAGCGGTTGTCTTTGGTGTATGGCATTGCCTGTTAAGCAGTTGTCTTTGGTGTATGGCATTGTCTGCTAAGCAGCTGTCTTTAGTTTATGGCGTTGTCTGTTAAGCAGTTGTCTTTGGTTTATGGCATTGCCTGTTAAGCGGTTGTCTTTGGTGTATGGCATTGTCTGTTAAGCAGTTGTCTTTGGTGTATGGCATTGTCTGTTAAGCAGTTGTCTTTGGTGTATGGCATTGCCTGTTAAGCAGTTGTCTTTGGTGTATGGCATTGCCTGTTAAGCAGTTGTCTTTGGTGTATGGCATTGTCTGCTAATCAGCTGTCTTTAGTTTATGGCGTTGTCTGTTAAGCAGTTGTCTTTGGTGTATGGCATTGCCTGTTAAGCAGTTGTCTTTGGTGTATGGCATTGTCTGTTAAGCAGTTGTCTTTGGTGTATGGCATTGTCTGCTAAGCAGTTGTATTTAGTTTATGGCATTGCCTGTTAAGCAGTTGTCTTTGGTGTATGGCATTGTCTGTTAAGCAGTTGTCTTTGGTGTATGGCATTGCCTGTTAAGCAGTTGTCTTTGGTGTATGGCATTGTCTGCTAAGCAGTTGTCTTTAGTTTATGGCATTGCCTGTTAAGCAGTTGTCTTTGGTGTATGGCATTGTCTGTTAAGCAGTTTTCTTTGGTGTATGGCATTGCCTGTTAAGCAGTTGTCTTTGGTGTATGGCAGTGTCTGTTAAGCAGTTGTCTTTGGTTTATGGCATTGCCTGTTAAGCAGTTGTCTTTAGTGTATGGCATTGTCTGTTAAGCAGTTGTCTTTGGTGTATGGCATTGTCTGCTAAGCAGTTGTCTTTAGTTTATGGCATTGCCTGTTAAGCAGTTGTCTTTGGTGTATGGCATTGTCTGTTAAGCAGTTGTCTTTGGTGTATGGCATTGCCTGTTAAGCAGTTGTCTTTGGTGTATGGCATTGTCTGTTAAGCAGTTGTCTTTGGTGTATGGCATTGCCTGTTAAGCAGTTGTCTTTGGTGTATGGCAGTGTCTGTTAAGCAGTTGTCTTTGGTTTATGGCGTTGTCTGTTAAGCAGTTGTCTTTGGTTTATGGCATTGTCTGTTAAGCAGTTGTCTTTGGTTTATGGCATTGCCTGTTAAGCAGTTGTCTTTGGTGTATGGCATTGTCTGCTAAGCAGTTGTCTTTTGTTTATGGCATTGCCTGTTAAGCAGTTGTCTTTGGTGTATGGCATTGTCTGTTAAGCAGTTGTCTTTGGTGTATGGCATTGTCTGTTAAGCAGTTGTCTTTGGTGTATGGCATTGCCTGTTAAGCAGTTGTCTTTGGTGTATGGCATTGTCTGCTAAGCAGTTGTCTTTAGTTTATGGCGTTGTCTGTTAAGCAGTTGTCTTTGGTTTATGGCATTGTCTGTTAAGCAGTTGTCTTTGGTTTATGGCATTGCCTGTTAAGCAGTTGTCTTTGGTGTATGGCATTGTCTGTTAAGCAGTTGTCTTTGGTGTATGGCATTGTCTGTTAAGCAGTTGTCTTTGGTTTATGGCATTGTCTGTTAAGCAGTTGTCTTTAGTTGATGGCGTTGTCTGTTAAGCAGTTGTCTTTGGTTTATGGCATTGTCTGTTAAGCAGTTGTCTTTGGTTTATGGCATTGCCTGTTAAGCAGTTGTCTTTGGTGTATGGCATTGCCTGTTAAGCAGTTGTCTTTGGTGTATGGCATTGCCTGTTAAGCAGTTGTCTTTGGTGTATGGCATTGTCTGTTAAGCAGTTGTCTTTGGTGTATGGCATTGTCTGTTAAGCAGTTGTCTTTGGTGTATGGCATTGCCTGTTAAGCAGTTGTCTTTGGTGTATGGCGTTGCCTGTTAAGCAGTTGTCTTTGGTGTATGGCATTGTCTGCTAAGCAGTTGTCTTTAGTTTATGGCATTACCTGTTAAGCAGTTGTCTTTGGTGTGTGGCATTGTCTGTTAAGCAGTTGTCTTTGGTGTATGGCATTGCCTGTTAAGCAGTTGTCTTTGGTGTATGGCATTGTCTGCTAAGCAGTTGTCTTTAGTTTATGGCGTTGTCTGTTAAGCAGTTGTCTTTGGTTTATGGCATTGCCTGTTAAGCAGTTGTCTTTGGTGTATGGCATTGTCTGCTAAGCAGTTGTCTTTAGTTTATGGCGTTGCCTGTTAAGCAGTTGTCTTTGGTGTATGGCATTGCCTGTTAAGCAGTTGTCTTTGGTGGATGGCATTGTCTGTTAAGCAGTTGTCTTTGGTGTATGGCATTGCCTGTTAAGCAGTTGTCTTTGGTGTATGGCATTGTCTGTTAAGCAGTTGTCTTTAGTTTATGGCATTGTCTGCTAAGCAGTTGTCTTTGGTGTATGGCATTGCCTGTTAAGCAGTTGTCTTTGGTGTATGGCATTGCCTGTTAAGCAGTTGTCTTTGGTGTATGGCATTGTCTGTTAAGCAGTTGTCTTTGGTGTGTGGCATTGTCTGTTAAGCAGTTGTCTTTAGTTTATGGCATTGTCTGCTAAGCAGTTGTCTTTGGTGTATGGCATTGCCTGTTAAGCAGTTGTCTTTGGTGTATGGCATTGCCTGTTAAGCAGTTGTCTTTGGTGTATGGCATTGCCTGTTAAGCAGTTGTCTTTGGTGTATGGCAGTGTCTGATAAGCAGTTGTCTTTGGTTTATGGCATTGCCTGTTAAGCAGTTGTCTTTGGTGGATGGCATTGTCTGTTAAGCAGTTGTCTTTGGTGTATGGCATTGCCTGTTAAGCAGTTGTCTTTGGTGTATGGCAGTGTCTGATAAGCAGTTGTCTTTGGTGTATGGCATTGCCTGTTAAGCAGTTGTCTTTGGTGTATGGCATTGTCTGTTAAGCAGTTGTCTTTGGTGTATGGCATTGCCTGTTAAGCAGTTGTCTTTGGTGTATGGCAGTGTCTGATAAGCAGTTGTCTTTGGTTTATGGAATTGCCTGTTAAGCAGTTGTCTTTGGTGGATGGCATTGTCTGTTAAGCAGTTGTCTTTGGTGTATGGCATTGCCTGTTAAGCAGTTGTCTTTGGTGTATGGCATTGTCTGTTAAGTAGTTGTCTTTGGTGTATGGCAGTGTCTGTTATGCAGTTGTCTTTGGTGTATGGCATTGTCTGTTAAGCAGTTGTCTTTGGTGTATGGCAGTGTCTGTTAAGCAGTTGTCTTTGGTGTATGGCATTGCCAGTTAAGCAGTTGTCTTTGGTGTATGGCATTGCCTGTTAAGCAGTTGTCTTTGGTGTATGGCATTGTCTGTTAAGCAGTTGTCTTTGGTGTATGGCATTGCCTGTTAAGCAGTTGTCTTTGGTGTATGGCATTGTGAGTTAAGCAGTTGTCTTTGATGTATGGCATTGCCTGTTAAGCAGTTGTCTTTGGTGTATGGCATTGCCTGTTAAGCAGTTGTCTTTGGTGTATTGCATTGTCTGTTAAGCAGTTGTCTTTGGTGTATGGCATTGCCTGTTAAGCAGTTGTCTTTGGTGTATTGCATTGTCTGTTAAGCAGTTGTCTTTAGTGTATGGCATTGCCTGTTAAGCAGTTGTCTTTGTTGTATGGCATTGTCTGTTAAGCAGTTGTCTTTGGTGTATGGCAGTGTCTGTTAAGCAGTTGTCTTTGGTGTATGGCATTGCCTGTTAAGCAGTTGTCTTTGGTGTATGGCGTTGCCTGTTAAGCAGTTGTCTTTGGTGTATGGCATTGTCTGCTAAGCAGTTGTCTTTAGTTTATGGCATTGCCTGTTAAGCAGTTGTCTTTGGTGTGTGGCATTGTCTGTTAAGCAGTTGTCTTTGGTGTATGGCATTGCCTGTTAAGCAGTTGTCTTTGGTGTATGGCATTGTCTGCTAAGCAGTTGTCTTTAGTTTATGGCGTTGTCTGTTAAGCAGTTGTCTTTGGTTTATGGCATTGCCTGTTAAGCAGTTGTCTTTGGTGTATGGCATTGTCTGCTAAGCAGTTGTCTTTAGTTTATGGCGTTGCCTGTTAAGCAGTTGTCTTTGGTGTATGGCATTGCCTGTTAAGCAGTTGTCTTTGGTGTATGGCATTGTCTGCTAAGCAGCTGTCTTTAGTTTATGGCGTTGTCTGTTAAGCAGTTGTCTTTGGTTTATGGCATTGCCTGTTAAGCAGTTGTCTTTGGTGGATGGCATTGTCTGTTAAGCAGTTGTCTTTGGTGTATGGCATTGCCTGTTAAGCAGTTGTCTTTGGTGTATGGCATTGTCTGTTAAGCAGTTGTCTTTAGTTTATGGCATTGTCTGCTAAGCAGTTGTCTTTGGTGTATGGCATTGCCTGTTAAGCAGTTATCTTTGGTGTATGGCATTGCCTGTTAAGCAGTTGTCTTTGGTGTATGGCATTGTCTGTTAAGCAGTTGTCTTTGGTGTGTGGCATTGTCTGTTAAGCAGTTGTCTTTAGTTTATGGCATTGTCTGCTAAGCAGTTGTCTTTGGTGTATGGCATTGCCTGTTAAGCAGTTGTCTTTGGTGTATGGCATTGCCTGTTAAGCAGTTGTCTTTGGTGTATGGCATTGCCTGTTGAGCAGTTGTCTTTGGTGTATGGCATTGTCTGCTAAGCAGTTGTCTTTAGTTTATGGCGCTGCCTGTTAAGCAGTTGTCTTTGGTGTATGGCATTGCCTGTTAAGCAGTTGTCTTTGGTGTATGGCATTGTCTGCTAAGCAGCTGTCTTTAGTTTATGGCGTTGTCTGTTAAGCAGTTGTCTTTGGTGGATGGCATTGTCTGTTAAGCAGTTGTCTTTGGTGTATGGCATTGCCTGTTAAGCAGTTGTCTTTGGTGTATGGCATTGCCTGTTAAGCAGTTGTCTTTGGTGTATGGCATTGTCTGTTAAGCAGTTGTCTTTAGTTTATGGCATTGTCTGCTAAGCAGTTGTCTTTGGTGTATGGCATTGCCTGTTAAGCAGTTGTCTTTGGTGTATGGCATTGCCTGTTAAGCAGTTGTCTTTGGTGTATGGCATTGTCTGTTAAGCAGTTGTCTTTGGTGTATGGCATTGCCTGTTAAGCAGTTGTCTTTGGTGTATGGCAGTGTCTGATAAGCAGTTGTCTTTGGTTTATGGCATTGCCTGTTAAGCAGTTGTCTTTGGTGGATGGCATTGTCTGTTAAGCAGTTGTCTTTGGTGTATGGCATTGCCTGTTAAGCAGTTGTCTTTGGTGTATGGCAGTGTCTGATAAGCAGTTGTCTTTGGTGTATGGCATTGCCTGTTAAGCAGTTGTCTTTGGTGTATGGCATTGTCTGTTAAGAAGTTGTCTTTGGTGTATGGCATTGCCTGTTAAGCAGTTGTCTTTGGTGTATGGCAGTGTCTGATAAGCAGTTGTCTTTGGTTTATGGCATTGCCTGTTAAGCAGTTGTCTTTGGTGGATGGCATTGTCTGTTAAGCAGTTGTCTTTGGTGTATGGCATTGCCTGTTAAGCAGTTGTCTTTGGTGTATGGCATTGTCTGTTAAGTAGTTGTCTTTGGTGTATGGCAGTGTCTGTTATGCAGTTGTCTTTGGTGTATGGCATTGTCTGTTAAGCAGTTGTCTTTGGTGTATGGCAGTGTCTGTTAAGCAGTTGTCTTTGGTGTATGGCATTGCCAGTTAAGCAGTTGTCTTTGGTGTATGGCATTGCCTGTTAAGCAGTTGTCTTTGGTGTATGGCATTGTCTGTTAAGCAGTTGTCTTTGGTGTATGGCATTGCCTGTTAAGCAGTTGTCTTTGGTGTATGGCATTGTGAGTTAAGCAGTTGTCTTTGATGTATGGCATTGCCTGTTAAGCAGTTGTCTTTGGTGTATGGCATTGCCTGTTAAGCAGTTGTCTTTGGTGTATTGCATTGTCTGTTAAGCAGTTGTCTTTGGTGTATGGCATTGCCTGTTAAGCAGTTGTCTTTGTTGTATGGCAGTGTCTGTTAAGCAGTTGTCTTTGGTGTATGGCATTGTCTGTTAAGCAGTTGTCTTTGGTGAATGGCATTGTCTGTTAAGCAGTTGTCTTTAGTGTATGGCATTGTCTGTTAAGCAGTTGTCTTTGGTGTATGGCATTGTCGGTTAAGCAGTTGTCTTTGGTGTATGGCATTGCCTGTTAAGCAGTTGTCTTTGGTGTATGGCATTGCCTGTTAAGCAGTTGTCTTTGGTGTATGGCATTGTCTGTTAAGCAGTTGTCTTTGGTTTATGGCATTGTCTGTTAAGCAGTTGTCTTTGGTGTATGGCAGTGTCTGTTAAGCAGTTGTCTTTGGTGTATGGCATTGCCTGTTAAGCAGTTGTCTTTAGTGTATGGCATTGTCTGTTAAGCAGTTGTCTTTGGTGTATGGCATTGCCTGTTAAGCAGTTGTCTTTGGTGTATCGTATTGTCTGCTAAGCAGTTGTCTTTAGTTTATAGCATTGCCTGTTAAGCAGTTGTCTTTGGTGTATGGCATTGCCTGTTAAGCAGTTGTCTTTGGTGTATGGCATTGTCTGCTGAGCAGCTGTCTTTAGTTTATGGCGTTGTCTGTTAAGCAGTTGTCTTTGGTTTATGGCATTACTTGTTAAGCAGTTGTCTTTGGTGTATGGCATTGTCTGCTAAGCAGTTGTCTTTAGTGTATGGCATTGCCTGTTAAGCAGTTGTCTTTGGTGTATGGCGTTGTCTGCTAAGCAGTTGTCTTTAGTTTATGGCGTTGTCTGTTAAGCAGTTGTCTTTGGTTTATGGCATTGCCTGTTAAGCGGTTGTCTTTGGTGTATGGCATTGCCTGTTAAGCAGTTGTCTTTGGTGTATCGCATTGTCTGTTAAGCAGTTGTCTTTGGTGTATGGCATTGCCTGTTAAGCAGTTGTCTTTGGTGTATGGCATTGTCTGCTAATCAGCTGTCTTTAGTTTATGGCGTTGTCTGTTAAGCAGTTGTCTTTGGTGTATGGCATTGCCTGTTAAGCAGTTGTCTTTGGTGTATGGCATTGTCTGTTAAGCAGTTGTCTTTGGTGTATGGCATTGTCTGTTAAGCAGTTGTCTTTGGTGTATGGCATTGTCTGCTAAGCAGTAGTCTTTAGTTTATGGCATTGCCTGTTAAGCAGTTGTCTTTGGTGTATGGCATTGTCTGTTAAGCAGTTGTCTTTGGTGTATGGCATTGCCTGTTAAGCAGTTGTCTTTGGTGTATGGCAGTGTCTGTTAAGCAGTTGTCTTTGGTTTATGGCATTGCCTGTTAAGCAGTTGTCTTTAGTGTATGGCATTGTCTGTTAAGCAGTTGTCTTTGGTGTATGGCATTGTCTGCTAAGCAGTTGTCTTTAGTTTATGGCATTGCCTGTTAAGCAGTTGTCTTTGGTGTATGGCATTGTCTGTTAAGCAGTTGTCTTTGGTGTATGGCATTGCCTGTTAAGCAGTTGTCTTTGGTGTATGGCATTGTCTGTTAAGCAGTTGTCTTTGGTGTATGGCATTGCCTGTTAAGCAGTTGTCTTTGGTGTATGGCAGTGTCTGATAAGCAGTTGTCTTTGGTGTATGGCATTGTCTGTTAAGCAGTTGTCTTTGGTGTATGGCATTGTCTGTTAAGCAGTTGTCTTTGGTGTATGGCATTGTCTGCTAAGCAGTTGTCTTTAGTTGATGGCATTGTCTGTTAAGCAGTTGTCTTTGGTGTATGGCAGTGTCTGTTAAGCAGTTGTCTTTGGTGTATGGCATTGCCTGTTAAGCAGTTGTCTTTTGTGTGTGGCATTGCCTGTTAAGCAGTTGTCTTTGGTGTATGGCATTTTCTGTTAAGCAGTTGTCTTTGGTTTACGGCATTACCTGTTAAACAGTTGTCTTTGGTGTATGGCATTGTCTGTTAAGCAGTTGTCTTTGGTGTGTGGCATTGCCTGTTAAGCAGTTGTCTTTGGTGTATGGCATTGTCTGTTAAGCAGTTGTCTTTGGTTTATGGCATTGCCTGTTAAGCGGTTGTCTTTGGTGTATGGCATTGTCTGTTAAGCAGTTGTCTTTGGTGTATGGCATTGCCTGTTAAGCAGTTGTCTTTGGTGTATGGCATTGTCTGCTAAGCAGTTGTCTTTAGTGTATGGCATTGCCTGTTAAGCAGTTGTCTTTTGTGTATGGCGTTGTCTGCTAAGCAGTTGTCTTTAGTTTATGGCGTTGTCTGTTAAGCAGCTGTCTTTGGTTTATGGCATTGCCTGTTAAGCGGTTGTCTTTGGTGTATGGCATTGCCTGTTAAGCAGTTGTCTTTGGTGTATCGCATTGTCTGTTAAGCAGTTGTCTTTGGTGTATGGCATTGCCTGTTAAGCAGTTGTCTTTGGTGTATGGCATTGTCTGCTAATCAGCTGTCTTTAGTTTATGGCGTTGTCTGTTAAGCAGTTGTCTTTGGTGTATGGCATTGCCTGTTAAGCAGTTGTCTTTGGTGTATGGCATTGTCTGTTAAGCAGTTGTCTTTGGTGTATGGCATTGTCTGTTAAGCAGTTGTCTTTGGTGTATGGCATTGTCTGCTAAGCAGTAGTCTTTAGTTTATGGCATTGCCTGTTAAGCAGTTGTCTTTGGTGTATGGCATTGTCTGTTAAGCAGTTGTCTTTGGTGTATGGCATTGCCTGTTAAGCAGTTGTCTTTGGTGTATGGCAGTGTCTGTTAAGCAGTTGTCTTTGGTTTATGGCATTGCCTGTTAAGCAGTTGTCTTTAGTGTATGGCATTGTCTGTTAAGCAGTTGTCTTTGGTGTATGGCATTGTCTGCTAAGCAGTTGTCTTTAGTTTATGGCATTGCCTGTTAAGCAGTTGTCTTTGGTGTATGGCATTGTCTGTTAAGCAGTTGTCTTTGGTGTATGGCATTGCCTGTTAAGCAGTTGTCTTTGGTGTATGGCATTGTCTGTTAAGCAGTTGTCTTTGGTGTATGGCATTGCCTGTTAAGCAGTTGTCTTTGGTGTATGGCAGTGTCTGATAAGCAGTTGTCTTTGGTGTATGGCATTGTCTGTTAAGCAGTTGTCTTTGGTGTATGGCATTGTCTGTTAAGCAGTTGTCTTTGGTGTATGGCATTGTCTGCTAAGCAGTTGTCTTTAGTTGATGGCATTGTCTGTTAAGCAGTTGTCTTTGGTGTATGGCAGTGTCTGTTAAGCAGTTGTCTTTGGTGTATGGCATTGCCTGTTAAGCAGTTGTCTTTGGTGTGTGGCATTGCCTGTTAAGCAGTTGTCTTTGGTGTATGGCATTTTCTGTTAAGCAGTTGTCTTTGGTTTACGGCATTACCTGTTAAACAGTTGTCTTTGGTGTATGGCATTGTCTGTTAAGCAGTTGTCTTTGGTGTGTGGCATTGCCTGTTAAGCAGTTGTCTTTGGTGTATGGCATTGTCTGTTAAGCAGTTGTCTTTGGTTTATGGCATTGCCTGTTAAGCGGTTGTCTTTGGTGTATGGCATTGTCTGTTAAGCAGTTGTCTTTGGTGTATGGCATTGCCTGTTAAGCAGTTGTCTTTGGTGTATGGCATTGTCTGCTAAGCAGTTGTCTTTAGTGTATGGCATTGCCTGTTAAGCAGTTGTCTTTTGTGTATGGCGTTGTCTGCTAAGCAGTTGTCTTTAGTTTATGGCGTTGTCTGTTAAGCAGCTGTCTTTGGTTTATGGCATTGCCTGTTAAGCGGTTGTCTTTGGTGTATGGCATTGCCTGTTAAGCAGTTGACTTTGGTGTATGGCATTGTCTGCTAAGCAGCTGTCTTTAGTTTATGGCGTTGTCTGTTAAGCAGTTGTCTTTGGTTTATGGCATTGCCTGTTAAGCGGTTGTCTTTGGTGTATGGCATTGTCTGTTAAGCAGTTGTCTTTGGTGTATGGCATTGTCTGTTAAGCAGTTGTCTTTGGTGTATGGCATTGCCTGTTAAGCAGTGGTCTTTTGTGTATGGCGTTGTCTGCTAAGCAGTTGTCTTTAGTTTATGGCGTTGTCTGTTAAGCAGCTGTCTTTGGTTTATGGCATTGCCTGTTAAGCGGTTGTCTTTGGTGTATGGCATTGCCTGTTAAGCAGTTGTCTTTGGTGTATGGCATTGTCTGCTAAGCAGCTGTCTTTAGTTTATGGCGTTGTCTGTTAAGCAGTTGTCTTTGGTTTATGGCATTGCCTGTTAAGCAGTTGTCTTTGGTGTATGGCATTGTCTGTTAAGCAGTTGTCTTTGGTGTATGGCATTGCCTGTTAAGCAGTTGTCTTTGGTTTATGGCATTGCCTGTTAAGCAGTTGTCTTTAGTGTATGGCATTGTCTGTTAAGCAGTTGTCTTTGGTGTATGGCATTGTCTGCTAAGCAGTTGTCTTTAGTTTATGGCATTGCCTGTTAAGCAGTTGTCTTTGGTGTATGGCATTGTCTGTTAAGCAGTTGTCTTTGGTGTATGGCATTGCCTGTTAAGCAGTTGTCTTTGGTGTATGGCATTGTCTGTTAAGCAGTTGTCTGTGGTGTATAGCATTGTCTGTTAAGCAGTTGTCTTTGGTGTATGGCATTGTCTGTTAAGCAGTTGTCTTTGGTGTATGGCAGTGTCTGTTAAGCAGTTGTCTTTGGTTTATGGCATTGCCTGTTAAGCGGTTGTCTTTGGTGTATGGCATTGTCTGTTAAGCAGTTGTCTTTGGTGTATGGCATTGCCTGTTAAGCAGTTGTCTTTGGTTTATGGCATTGCCTGTTAAGCAGTTGTCTTTAGTGTATGGCATTGTCTGTTAAGCAGTTGTCTTTGGTGTATGGCATTGTCTGCTAAGCAGTTGTCTTTAGTTTATGGCATTGCCTGTTAAGCAGTTGTCTTTGGTGTATGGCATTGTCTGTTAAGCAGTTGTCTTTGGTGTATGGCATTGCCTGTTAAGCAGTTGTCTTTGGTGTATGGCATTGTCTGTTAAGCAGTTGTCTGTGGTGCATAGCATTGTCTGTTAAGCAGTTGTCTTTGGTGTATGGCATTGTCTGTTAAGCAGTTGTCTTTGGTGTATGGCAGTGTCTGTTAAGCAGTTGTCTTTGGTTTATGGCATTGCCTGTTAAGCAGTGTTCTTTGGTGTATGGCAGTGTCTGTTAAGCAGTTGTCTTTGGTTTATGGCGTTGTCTGTTAAGCAGTTGTCTTTGTTGTATGGCATTGTCTGTTAAGCAGTTGTCTTTGGTTTATGGCATTGTCTGTTAAGCAGTTGTCTTTGGTTTATGGCATTGCCTGTTAAGCAGTTGTCTTTGGTGTATGGCATTGTCTGTTAAGCAGTTGTCTTTGGTGTATGGCATTGTCTGTTAAGCAGTTGTCTTTAGTTTATGGCATTGCCTGTTAAGCAGTTGTCTTTGGTGCATGGCATTGTCTGTTAAGCAGTTGTCTTTGGTGTATGGCATTGTCTGTTAAGCAGTTGTCTTTGGTGTATGGCATTGCCTGTTAAGCAGTTGTCTTTGGTGTATGGCATTGTCTGCTAAGCAGTTGTCTTTAGTTTATGGCGTTGTCTGTTAAGCAGTTGTCTTTGGTTTATGGCATTGTCTGTTAAGCAGTTGTCTTTGGTTTATGGCATTGCCTGTTAAGCGGTTGTCTTTGGTGTATGGCATTGTCTGCTAAGCAGTTGTCTTTAGTTTATGGCATTGCCTGTTAAGCAGTTGTCTTTGGTGTATGGCATTGTCTGTTAAGCAGTTGTCTTTGGTGTATGGCATTGTCTGTTAAGCAGTTGTCTTTAGTTTATGGCATTGCCTGTTAAGCAGTTGTCTTTGGTGTATGGCATTGCCTGTTAAGCAGTTGTCTTTGGTGTATGGCATTGTCTGTTAAGCAGTTGTCTTTAGTTTATGGCGTTGTCTGTTAAGCAGTTGTCTTTGGTGTATGGCATTGTCTGTTAAGCAGTTGTCTTTAGTTTATGGCGTTGTCTGTTAAGCAGTTGTCTTTGGTTTATGGCATTGTCTGTTAAGCAGTTGTCTTTGGTTTATGGCATTGCCTGTTAAGCAGTTGTCTTTGGTGTATGGCATTGTCTGCTAAGCAGTTGTCTTTAGTTTATGGCATTGCCTGTTAAGCAGTTGTCTTTGGTGTATGGCATTGTCTGTTAAGCAGTTGTCTTTGGTGTATGGCATTGTCTGTTAAGCAGTTGTCTTTGGTGTATGGCATTGCCTGTTAAGCAGTTGTCTTTGGTTTATGGCATTGTCTGTTAAGCAGTTGTCTTTGGTGTATGGCATTGTCTGTTAAGCAGTTGTCTTTGGTGTATGGCATTGTCTGTTAAGCAGTTGTCTTTGGTTTATGGCATTGTCTGTTAAGCAGTTGTCTTTAGTTTATGGCGTTGTCTGTTAAGCAGTTGTCTTTGGTTTATGGCATTGCCTGTTAAGCAGTTGTCTTTGGTTTATGGCATTGTCTGTTAAGCAGTTGTCTTTGGTTTATGGCATTGCCTGTTAAGCAGTTGTCTTTGGTGTATGGCATTGTCTGCTAAGCAGTTGTCTTTAGTTTATGGCGTTGTCTGTTAAGCAGTTGTCTTTGGTTTATGGCGTTGTCTGTTAAGCAGTTGTCTTTGGTTTATGGCATTGTCTGTTAAGCAGTTGTCTTTGGTTTATGGCATTGCCTGTTAAGCAGTTGTCTTTGGTGTATGGCATTGTCTGCTAAGCAGTTGTCTTTAGTTTATGCCATTGCCTGTTAAGCAGTTGTCTTTGGTGTGTGGCATTGTCTGTTAAGCAGTTGTCTTTGGTGTATGGCATTGTCTGCTAAGCAGTTGTCTTTAGTTTATGGCGTTGTCTGTTAAGCAGTTGTCTTTGGTTTATGGCATTGCCTGTTAAGCAGTTGTCTTTGGTGTATGGCATTGTCTGCTAAGCAGTTGTCTATAGTTTATGGCGTTGCCTGTTAAGCAGTTGTCTTTGGTGTATGGCA
Source organism: Phyllobates terribilis (assembly GCF_046119375.1). Lineage (NCBI taxonomy): Eukaryota > Metazoa > Chordata > Amphibia > Anura > Dendrobatidae > Phyllobates > Phyllobates terribilis. The sequence goes on along the minus strand of NW_027363528.1, from coordinate 329,633 downwards.
TTGCCTGTTAAGCAGTTGTCTTTGGTGTATGGCATTGTCTGCTAAGCAGCTGTCTTTAGTTTATGGCGTTGTCTGTTAAGCAGTTGTCTTTGGTTTATGGCATTGCCTGTTAAGCGGTTGTCTTTGGTGTATGGCATTGCCTGTTAAGCAGTTGTCTTTGGTGTATGGCATTGTCTGTTAAGCAGTTGTCTTTGGTGTATGGCATTGTCTGTTAAGCAGTTGTCTTTGGTGTATGGCATTGTCTGCTAAGCAGTTGTCTTTAGTTTATGGCATTGCCTGTTAAGCAGTTGTCTTTGGTGTATGGCATTGTCTGTTAAGCAGTTGTCTTTGGTGTATGGCATTGTCTGTTAAGCAGTTGTCTTTGGTGTATGGCATTGTCTGTTAAGCAGTTGTCTTTGGTGTATGGCATTGTCTGCTAAGCAGTAGTCTTTAGTTTATGGCATTGCCTGTTAAGCAGTTGTCTTTGGTGTATGGCATTGTCTGTTAAGCAGTTGTCTTTGGTGTATGGCATTGCCTGTTAAGCAGTTGTCTTTGGTGTATGGCAGTGTCTGTTAAGCAGTTGTCTTTGGTTTATGGCATTGCCTGTTAAGCAGTTGTCTTTAGTGTATGGCATTGTCTGTTAAGCAGTTGTCTTTGGTGTCTGGCATTGTCTGCTAAGCAGTTGTCTTTAGTTTATGGCATTGCCTGTTAAGCAGTTGTCTTTGGTGTATGGCATTGTCTGTTAAGCAGTTGTCTTTGGTGTATGGCATTGCCTGTTAAGCAGTTGTCTTTGGTGTATGGCATTGTCTGTTAAGCAGTTGTCTTTGGTGTATGGCATTGCCTGTTAAGCAGTTGTCTTTGGTGTATGGCAGTGTCTGATAAGCAGTTGTCTTTGGTGTATGGCATTGTCTGTTAAGCAGTTGTCTTTGGTGTATGGCATTGTCTGTTAAGCAGTTGTCTTTGGTGTATGGCATTGTCTGCTAAGCAGTTGTCTTTAGTTGATGGCATTGTCTGTTAAGCAGTTGTCTTTGGTGTATGGCAGTGTCTGTTAAGCAGTTGTCTTTGGTGTATGGCATTGCCTGTTAAGCAGTTGTCTTTTGTGTGTGGCATTGCCTGTTAAGCAGTTGTCTTTGGTGTATGGCATTTTCTGTTAAGCAGTTGTCTTTGGTTTACGGCATTACCTGTTAAACAGTTGTCTTTGGTGTATGGCATTGTCTGTTAAGCAGTTGTCTTTGGTGTGTGGCATTGCCTGTTAAGCAGTTGTCTTTGGTGTATGGCATTGTCTGTTAAGCAGTTGTCTTTGGTTTATGGCATTGCCTGTTAAGCGGTTGTCTTTGGTGTATGGCATTGTCTGTTAAGCAGTTGTCTTTGGTGTATGGCATTGCCTGTTAAGCAGTTGTCTTTGGTGTATGGCATTGTCTGCTAAGCAGTTGTCTTTAGTGTATGGCATTGCCTGTTAAGCAGTTGTCTTTTGTGTATGGCGTTGTCTGCTAAGCAGTTGTCTTTAGTTTATGGCGTTGTCTGTTAAGCAGCTGTCTTTGGTTTATGGCATTGCCTGTTAAGCGGTTGTCTTTGGTGTATGGCATTGCCTGTTAAGCAGTTGTCTTTGGTGTATCGCATTGTCTGTTAAGCAGTTGTCTTTGGTGTATGGCATTGCCTGTTAAGCAGTTGTCTTTGGTGTATGGCATTGTCTGCTAATCAGCTGTCTTTAGTTTATGGCGTTGTCTGTTAAGCAGTTGTCTTTGGTGTATGGCATTGCCTGTTAAGCAGTTGTCTTTGGTGTATGGCATTGTCTGTTAAGCAGTTGTCTTTGGTGTATGGCATTGTCTGTTAAGCAGTTGTCTTTGGTGTATGGCATTGTCTGCTAAGCAGTAGTCTTTAGTTTATGGCATTGCCTGTTAAGCAGTTGTCTTTGGTGTATGGCATTGTCTGTTAAGCAGTTGTCTTTGGTGTATGGCATTGCCTGTTAAGCAGTTGTCTTTGGTGTATGGCAGTGTCTGTTAAGCAGTTGTCTTTGGTTTATGGCATTGCCTGTTAAGCAGTTGTCTTTAGTGTATGGCATTGTCTGTTAAGCAGTTGTCTTTGGTGTATGGCATTGTCTGCTAAGCAGTTGTCTTTAGTTTATGGCATTGCCTGTTAAGCAGTTGTCTTTGGTGTATGGCATTGTCTGTTAAGCAGTTGTCTTTGGTGTATGGCATTGCCTGTTAAGCAGTTGTCTTTGGTGTATGGCATTGTCTGTTAAGCAGTTGTCTTTGGTGTATGGCATTGCCTGTTAAGCAGTTGTCTTTGGTGTATGGCAGTGTCTGATAAGCAGTTGTCTTTGGTGTATGGCATTGTCTGTTAAGCAGTTGTCTTTGGTGTATGGCATTGTCTGTTAAGCAGTTGTCTTTGGTGTATGGCATTGTCTGCTAAGCAGTTGTCTTTAGTTGATGGCATTGTCTGTTAAGCAGTTGTCTTTGGTGTATGGCAGTGTCTGTTAAGCAGTTGTCTTTGGTGTATGGCATTGCCTGTTAAGCAGTTGTCTTTGGTGTGTGGCATTGCCTGTTAAGCAGTTGTCTTTGGTGTATGGCATTTTCTGTTAAGCAGTTGTCTTTGGTTTACGGCATTACCTGTTAAACAGTTGTCTTTGGTGTATGGCATTGTCTGTTAAGCAGTTGTCTTTGGTGTGTGGCATTGCCTGTTAAGCAGTTGTCTTTGGTGTATGGCATTGTCTGTTAAGCAGTTGTCTTTGGTTTATGGCATTGCCTGTTAAGCGGTTGTCTTTGGTGTATGGCATTGTCTGTTAAGCAGTTGTCTTTGGTGTATGGCATTGCCTGTTAAGCAGTTGTCTTTGGTGTATGGCATTGTCTGCTAAGCAGTTGTCTTTAGTGTATGGCATTGCCTGTTAAGCAGTTGTCTTTTGTGTATGGCGTTGTCTGCTAAGCAGTTGTCTTTAGTTTATGGCGTTGTCTGTTAAGCAGCTGTCTTTGGTTTATGGCATTGCCTGTTAAGCGGTTGTCTTTGGTGTATGGCATTGCCTGTTAAGCAGTTGACTTTGGTGTATGGCATTGTCTGCTAAGCAGCTGTCTTTAGTTTATGGCGTTGTCTGTTAAGCAGTTGTCTTTGGTTTATGGCATTGCCTGTTAAGCGGTTGTCTTTGGTGTATGGCATTGTCTGTTAAGCAGTTGTCTTTGGTGTATGGCATTGTCTGTTAAGCAGTTGTCTTTGGTGTATGGCATTGCCTGTTAAGCAGTGGTCTTTTGTGTATGGCGTTGTCTGCTAAGCAGTTGTCTTTAGTTTATGGCGTTGTCTGTTAAGCAGCTGTCTTTGGTTTATGGCATTGCCTGTTAAGCGGTTGTCTTTGGTGTATGGCATTGCCTGTTAAGCAGTTGTCTTTGGTGTATGGCATTGTCTGCTAAGCAGCTGTCTTTAGTTTATGGCGTTGTCTGTTAAGCAGTTGTCTTTGGTTTATGGCATTGCCTGTTAAGCAGTTGTCTTTGGTGTATGGCATTGTCTGTTAAGCAGTTGTCTTTGGTGTATGGCATTGCCTGTTAAGCAGTTGTCTTTGGTTTATGGCATTGCCTGTTAAGCAGTTGTCTTTAGTGTATGGCATTGTCTGTTAAGCAGTTGTCTTTGGTGTATGGCATTGTCTGCTAAGCAGTTGTCTTTAGTTTATGGCATTGCCTGTTAAGCAGTTGTCTTTGGTGTATGGCATTGTCTGTTAAGCAGTTGTCTTTGGTGTATGGCATTGCCTGTTAAGCAGTTGTCTTTGGTGTATGGCATTGTCTGTTAAGCAGTTGTCTGTGGTGTATAGCATTGTCTGTTAAGCAGTTGTCTTTGGTGTATGGCATTGTCTGTTAAGCAGTTGTCTTTGGTGTATGGCAGTGTCTGTTAAGCAGTTGTCTTTGGTTTATGGCATTGCCTGTTAAGCGGTTGTCTTTGGTGTATGGCATTGTCTGTTAAGCAGTTGTCTTTGGTGTATGGCATTGCCTGTTAAGCAGTTGTCTTTGGTTTATGGCATTGCCTGTTAAGCAGTTGTCTTTAGTGTATGGCATTGTCTGTTAAGCAGTTGTCTTTGGTGTATGGCATTGTCTGCTAAGCAGTTGTCTTTAGTTTATGGCATTGCCTGTTAAGCAGTTGTCTTTGGTGTATGGCATTGTCTGTTAAGCAGTTGTCTTTGGTGTATGGCATTGCCTGTTAAGCAGTTGTCTTTGGTGTATGGCATTGTCTGTTAAGCAGTTGTCTGTGGTGCATAGCATTGTCTGTTAAGCAGTTGTCTTTGGTGTATGGCATTGTCTGTTAAGCAGTTGTCTTTGGTGTATGGCAGTGTCTGTTAAGCAGTTGTCTTTGGTTTATGGCATTGCCTGTTAAGCAGTGTTCTTTGGTGTATGGCAGTGTCTGTTAAGCAGTTGTCTTTGGTTTATGGCGTTGTCTGTTAAGCAGTTGTCTTTGTTGTATGGCATTGTCTGTTAAGCAGTTGTCTTTGGTTTATGGCATTGTCTGTTAAGCAGTTGTCTTTGGTTTATGGCATTGCCTGTTAAGCAGTTGTCTTTGGTGTATGGCATTGTCTGTTAAGCAGTTGTCTTTGGTGTATGGCATTGTCTGTTAAGCAGTTGTCTTTAGTTTATGGCATTGCCTGTTAAGCAGTTGTCTTTGGTGCATGGCATTGTCTGTTAAGCAGTTGTCTTTGGTGTATGGCATTGTCTGTTAAGCAGTTGTCTTTGGTGTATGGCATTGCCTGTTAAGCAGTTGTCTTTGGTGTATGGCATTGTCTGCTAAGCAGTTGTCTTTAGTTTATGGCGTTGTCTGTTAAGCAGTTGTCTTTGGTTTATGGCATTGTCTGTTAAGCAGTTGTCTTTGGTTTATGGCATTGCCTGTTAAGCGGTTGTCTTTGGTGTATGGCATTGTCTGCTAAGCAGTTGTCTTTAGTTTATGGCATTGCCTGTTAAGCAGTTGTCTTTGGTGTATGGCATTGTCTGTTAAGCAGTTGTCTTTGGTGTATGGCATTGTCTGTTAAGCAGTTGTCTTTAGTTTATGGCATTGCCTGTTAAGCAGTTGTCTTTGGTGTATGGCATTGCCTGTTAAGCAGTTGTCTTTGGTGTATGGCATTGTCTGTTAAGCAGTTGTCTTTAGTTTATGGCGTTGTCTGTTAAGCAGTTGTCTTTGGTGTATGGCATTGTCTGTTAAGCAGTTGTCTTTAGTTTATGGCGTTGTCTGTTAAGCAGTTGTCTTTGGTTTATGGCATTGTCTGTTAAGCAGTTGTCTTTGGTTTATGGCATTGCCTGTTAAGCAGTTGTCTTTGGTGTATGGCATTGTCTGCTAAGCAGTTGTCTTTAGTTTATGGCATTGCCTGTTAAGCAGTTGTCTTTGGTGTATGGCATTGTCTGTTAAGCAGTTGTCTTTGGTGTATGGCATTGTCTGTTAAGCAGTTGTCTTTGGTGTATGGCATTGCCTGTTAAGCAGTTGTCTTTGGTTTATGGCATTGTCTGTTAAGCAGTTGTCTTTGGTGTATGGCATTGTCTGTTAAGCATTTGTCTTTGGTGTATGGCATTGTCTGTTAAGCAGTTGTCTTTGGTTTATGGCATTGTCTGTTAAGCAGTTGTCTTTAGTTTATGGCGTTGTCTGTTAAGCAGTTGTCTTTGGTTTATGGCATTGCCTGTTAAGCAGTTGTCTTTGGTTTATGGCATTGTCTGTTAAGCAGTTGTCTTTGGTTTATGGCATTGCCTGTTAAGCAGTTGTCTTTGGTGTATGGCATTGTCTGCTAAGCAGTTGTCTTTAGTTTATGGCGTTGTCTGTTAAGCAGTTGTCTTTGGTTTATGGCGTTGTCTGTTAAGCAGTTGTCTTTGGTTTATGGCATTGTCTGTTAAGCAGTTGTCTTTGGTTTATGGCATTGCCTGTTAAGCAGTTGTCTTTGGTGTATGGCATTGTCTGCTAAGCAGTTGTCTTTAGTTTATGCCATTGCCTGTTAAGCAGTTGTCTTTGGTGTGTGGCATTGTCTGTTAAGCAGTTGTCTTTGGTGTATGGCATTGTCTGCTAAGCAGTTGTCTTTAGTTTATGGCGTTGTCTGTTAAGCAGTTGTCTTTGGTTTATGGCATTGCCTGTTAAGCAGTTGTCTTTGGTGTATGGCATTGTCTGCTAAGCAGTTGTCTATAGTTTATGGCGTTGCCTGTTAAGCAGTTGTCTTTGGTGTATGGCATTGCCTGTTAAGCAGTTGTCTTTGGTGTATGGCATTGTCTGCTAAGCAGCTGTCTTTAGTTTATGGCGTTGTCTGTTAAGCAGTTGTCTTTGGTTTATGGCATTGCCTGTTAAGCGGTTGTCTTTGGTGTATGGCATTGCCTGTTAAGCAGTTGTCTTTGGTGTATGGCATTGTCTGTTAAGCAGTTGTCTTTGGTGTATGGCATTGTCTGTTAAGCAGTTGTCTTTGGTGTATGGCATTGTCTGCTAAGCAGTTGTCTTTAGTTTATGGCATTGCCTGTTAAGCAGTTGTCTTTGGTGTATGGCATTGTCTGTTAAGCAGTTGTCTTTGGTGTATGGCATTGCCTGTTAAGCAGTTGTCTTTGGTGTATGGCATTGTCTGCTAAGCAGTAGTCTTTAGTTTATGGCATTGCCTGTTAAGCAGTTGTCTTTGGTGTATGGCATTGTCTGTTAAGCAGTTGTCTTTGGTGTATGGCATTGTCTGCTAAGCAGTAGTCTTTAGTTTATGGCATTGCCTGTTAAGCAGTTGTCTTTGGTGTATGGCATTGTCTGTTAAGCAGTTGTCTTTGGTTTATGGCATTGCCTGTTAAGCAGTTGTCTTTGGTGTATGGCAGTGTCTGTTAAGCAGTTGTCTTTGGTTTATGGCATTGCCTGTTAAGCAGTTATCTTTAGTGTATGGCATTGTCTGTTAAGCAGTTGTCTTTGGTGTATGGCATTGTCTGCTAAGCAGTTGTCTTTAGTTTATGGCATTGCCTGTTAAGCAGTTGTCTTTGGTGTATGGCATTGCCTGTTAAGCAGTTGTCTTTAGTTTATGGCATTGTCTGTTAAGCAGTTGTCTTTGGTGTATGGCATTGCCTGTTAAGCAGTTGTCTTTGGTGTATGGCATTGTCTGTTAAGCAGTTGTCTTTAGTTTATGGCATTGTCTGTTAAGCAGTTGTCTTTGGTGTATGGCATTGCCTGTTAAGCAGTTGTCTTTGGTGTATGGCATTGTCTGTTAAGCAGTTGTCTTTGGTGTATGGCATTGCCTGTTAAGCAGTTGTCTTTGGTGTATGGCAGTGTCTGATAAGCAGTTGTCTTTGGTGTATGGCATTGTCTGTTAAGCAGTTGTCTTTGGTGTATGGCATTGTCTGCTAAGCAGTTGTCTTTAGTTGATGGCATTGTCTGTTAAGCAGTTGTCTTTGGTGTATGGCAGTGTCTGTTAAGCAGTTGTCTTTGGTGTATGGCATTGCCTGTTAAGCAGTTGTCTTTGGTGTGTGGCATTGCCTGTTAAGCAGTTGTCTTTGGTGTATGGCATTGTCTGTTAAGCAGTTGTCTTTGGTTTACGTCATTACCTGTTAAACAGTTGTCTTTGGTGTATGGCATTGTCTGTTAAGCAGTTGTCTTTGGTGTGTGGCATTGCCTGTTAAGCAGTTGTCTTTGGTGTATGGCATTGTCTGTTAAGCAGTTGTCTTTGGTTTATGGCATTGCCTGTTAAGCGGTTGTCTTTAGTGTATGGCATTGTCTGTTAAGCAGTTGTCTTTGGTGTATGGCATTGCCTGTTAAGTAGTGTTGAGCGATACCTTCCGATATCAGGAAATATCGTATCGGATTGGATCGGGCCGATACCCAAAAAGTATCGGATATCGCCGATTCCGATACCGGAAACCAATGCAAGTCAATGGGACACAAATATCGGAATGAAAATAAACCCTTTCTTTCCTTGTAGGTTAATTCTACATGAAGTAAAACAACTAAGAATAATGTAGAATGACATGAAAAGCCGGCAATTCATCAGCGGCATACACCGGTACCCGACAATTTACAACAGAAAGAATAGAGCATCACACATAGATTAGATAGATAGAAACATGTCAGTCACATATATATGAAGTACAGTGACAGTGTTGCTTACTGTACTTGTCATTTAGTGTAAAGGATTTATTAAAAAAAATATTAGTGTTTTCGTGCACCGTCTCTTTAAAAAAGCCGGCCGGCAATTCAGCAGCGGTACCCGACAATTTATAACAGAAAGAATAGAGCTTCACACATAGATTAGATAGATAGAAACATGTCAGTCACATATATATGAAGTACAGTGACAGTGTTGCTTACTGTACTTGTCATTTAGTGTAAAGGATTTATTAAAAAAAATATTAGTGTTTTCGTGCACCGTCTCTTTAAAAAAGCCGGCCGGCAATTCAGCAGCGGTACCCGACAATTTATAACAGAAAGAATAGAGCTTCACACATAGATTAGATAGATAGAAACATGTCAGTCACATATATATGAAGTACAGTGACAGTGTTGCTTACTGTACTTGTCATTTAGTGTAAAGGATTTATTTAAAAAAATAATAGTGTTTTCATGCACCGTCTCTTTAAGAAAGCCGGCCGGCAATTCAGCATCTGTACCCGACAATTTAGAACAGAAAGAATAGAGAATCACACATAGATTAGATAGATAGAAACATGTCAGTCACATATATATGAAGTACAGTGACAGTGTTGATTACTGTACTTGTCATTTAGTGTTAAAATAAAGGATTTATTTTAAAAAAAAATTGGCGTGGGGTTCCCCTTAATTTTAGGCTCTAGCGGAGGTTAAGCAGACAGCTGGGGCAAATGTTTGAAGCCTGGGAAGGGGGTAATACCCACGGAGCTTCCCAGGCTACTAATATCAGCCCCCAGCTGAATACCTAGCCTTTACTAGCTATTAAAATGGGGGAACCCCCCCAAAAAAATAACGTGGGGTCCCCCCTAATTTAATAGCTAGCACAGGCTAGGCAGACAGCTGGGGGCTGATATTAATAGCCCAGGAAGGGTGCCATGAATATTGGCCCCCTCCCAGGCTAGAAACACCAGCCGTCAGCCGCCCCAGAAATGGCGCATCCATAGGATGCGCCAATTCTGGCACTTAGCCTCGCTCTTCCACGCTGCCCTGGTGCGGTGGCAGGGGGTAATAGGGTTGGGGTTGATGTCAGCTTATAATGCCAGCTGACATCAAGCCCAGGTTAGTAATGGAGAGGCGTCTATAAGACACCCCCATTACTAACCCCATAGTCAAAGTTAAAAGAAAACACAAACACCCAGAGTAAAGTCCTTTAATTGAAATAAAGACACAATTCTTTATTGTTCTAAATTAAACCATACTTACCATCACGCCCATTCCAGCTGAAGCCAACGATCTCCTGCAATAAAAGAAAAATAATAAAGCAACCTCATCCTTACCTTTCGATGGTTCCCAGGACAGCTCCAGCTCTGCTACATTCACATGACAGGCTGGACCGCAGCAGAAAGCTGCCATCCAGCCTGTCATCCCGCAGACACTGAGAAGGCAGGCATGCTTGCGCTCCTCAGTGTCTCTCTGTGACGTCATCCAGATGAGCCGAGTTCATGTCCAATGAACTCAGCTCACCTCATGCACGTCACTGACAGCGTGGGAAAGTTCTCCTGCACTCAGCGCTTCAGCGTGAGAATTCTCCCACGCTGTCAGTGACATACATGAGGTGAGGTCATGTCCAATGAACTCAGCTCACCTCATGCACGTCACTGACAGTGTGGGAAAATTCTCACGCTGAAGTGCTGAGTGCAGGAGAATTTTCCCACGCTGTCAGTGACGTACATGAGGTGAGCTGAGTTCATTGGACATGACCTCGGCTCATCTTTATGCCGTCACAGCCAGACATTGAGGAGCACAAGCATGCCTGTGCTTCTCAGTGTCTGCGGGATGACAGGATGGATGGCAGCGTTCTGCTGCGGTCCAGCCTGTCATCTCGATGTAGCAGAGCTGAAGCTGTCGTGGGAGCCATGGAAAGGTAAGGATGAGGTTGCTTTATTATTTTACTTTTATTGCAGGAGATCGTTGGCTTCAGCTGGAATGGGCGTGATGGTAAGTATGGTTTAATTTAGAACAATAAAGAATTGTGTGTTTATTTCAATTAAAGGACTTTTTTCTGGGTGTTGTGTTTTTTTTAAATACTTTACTAGAAATTCATGGTGGTCATGTCTAATATTGGCGTGACCCCATGAATTTTGGGCTTAGGGCCAGCTGATAATACCAAGCTGGCCTTAACCCCTTTATTACCCAGTGAGCCACCGCACCAGGGCCCTGGATGAGTTGGGTACAGCGCCAGAAGATGGCGCTTCAATGAACGCGCCATTTTCTGGGGCGGCTGCGGACTGCAATTTGCAGCGGGGGTGGCCCAGAAAGCTTGGGTCTCCCTGCGCTGCGGATTCCAGCCCCCAGCTGCATAGTTGTATCTGGCTGGACACAAAAATAGGGCGAAGCTCCACGTATTTTTTTTTTTTAATTATTTCATGAAATTCATGAAATAATTAAGAAAAAAAGGGCTTCCCTATATTGTTGTGTCCAACCAGGTACAAATAGGCAGCTGGTGGTTGGGGGCAGCCCGTTCCTGCCTGCTGTACCTGGCTGGACACAAATATAGTGCGAAGCCCCACGTCAATTTTTTTTAAATCATTTCAGGAAATTCATGAAATAATTAAAAAAAATTGATGTGGGGCTTCGCCCTATATTTGTGTCCAGTCAGGTACAGCAGGCAGGAACGGGCTGCCCCCAACCACCAGCTGCCTATTTGTACCTAGCCGGACACAACAATATAGGGAAGCCCTTTTTTTCTTAATTATTCCATGAATTTCATGAATTAAAAAAAAAAAAACGTGGAGCTTCGCCCTATTTTTGTGTCCAGCCAGGTACAACTAGGCAGCTGGGGGCTGAAATCTGCAGCGCAGGGAGGCCCAAGCTTTCTGGGCCCCACCCGCTGCAAATTGCAGTCCGCAGCCGCCCCGGAAAATGGCGCGTTCATAGAAGCGCCATCTTCTGGCGCTGTACCCAACTCATCCAGGGCCCTGGTGCGGTGGCTCACTGGGTAATAAAGGGGTTAAGGCCAGCTTGGCATTATCAGCTGGCCCTAAGCCCGAAATTCATGGGGTCACGCCAATATTAGACATGACCACCATGAATTTCTAGTAAAGTATTTAAAAAAAACACAAACACCCAGAAAAAAGTCCTTTAATTGAAATAAACACACAATTCTTTATTGTTCTAAATTAAACCATACTTACCATCACGCCCATTCCAGCTGAAGCCAACGATCTCCTGCAATAAAAGAAAAATAATAAAGCAACCTCATCCTTACCTTTCCATGGCTCCCACGACGGCTCCAGCTCTGCTACATCGAGATGACAGGCTGGACCGCAGCAGAACGCTGCCATCCAGCCTATCATCCCGCAGACACTGAGAAGCGCAGGCATGCTTGCGCTCCTCAGTGTCTGGCTGTGACGGCATCCAGATGAGCCGAGGTCATGTCCAATGAACTCAGCTCACCTCATGCACGTCACTGACAGCGTGGGAAAATTCTCCTGCGCATGCGGTGAGCGTGAGAGACTCGGCTCATCTGGATGCCGTCACAGCCTGACACTGAGGAGCGCAAGCATGCCTGCGCTTCTCAGTGTCTGCGGGATGACAGGCTGGATGGCAACTTTCTGCTGCGATCCAGGCTGTCATCTCGATGAAGCAGAGCTGAAGCTGTCGTGGGAGCCATGGAAAGGTAAGGATGATGTTGCTTTATTATTTTACTTTTATTGCAGGAGATCGTTGGCTTCAGCTGGAATGGGCGTGACGGTAAGTATGGTTTAATTTAGAACAATAAAGAATTGTGTCTTTATTTCAATTAAAGGACTTTTTTCTGGGTGTTTGTGTTTTTTTTAAATACTTTACTAGAAATTCATGGCGGTCATGTCTAATATTGGCGTGACCCCATGAATTTCGGGCTTAGGGCCAGCTGATAATGCCAAGCTGGCCTTAACCCCTTTATTACCCAGTGAGCCACCGCACCAGGGCCCTGGATGAGTTGGGTACAGCGCCAGAAGATGGCGCTTCTATGAACGCGCCATTTTCCGGGGCGGCTGCGGACTGCAATTTGCAGCGGGTGGGGCCCAGAAAGCTTGGGCCTCCCTGCGCTGCGGATTCCAGCCCCCAGCTGCCTTGTTGTACCTGGCTGGACACAAAAATAGGGCGAAGCCCCACGCATTTTTTTTTTTTAATTATTTCATGAAATTCATGGAATAATTAAGAAAAAAAGGGCTTCCCTATATTGTTGTGTCCGGCTAGGTACAAATAGGCAGCTGGTGGTTGGGGGCAGCCCGTTCCTGCCTGCTGTACCTGGCTGGACACAAATATAGAGCGAAGCCCCACGTCAATTTTTTTTTAATTATTTCATGAATTTCCTGAAATAATTAAAAAAAATTGACGTGGGGCTTTGCACTATATTTGTGTCCAGCCAGGTACAGCAGGCAGGAACGGGCTGCCCCCAACCACCAGCTGCCTATTTGTACCTAGCCGGACACAACAATATAGGGAAGCCCTTTTTTTCTTAATTATTCCATGAATTTCATGAAATAATGAAAAAAAAAAAAAACGTGGAGCTTCTCCCTATTTTTGTGTCCAGCCAGGTACAACTAGGCAGCTGGGGGCTGGAATCCGCAGCGCAGGGAGGCCCAAGCTTTCTGCCCCCCTCCCCCCCCCCCGCTGAAAATTGCAGTCCGCAGCCGCCCCGGAAAATGGCGCGTTCATAGAAGCTGGATGCTGTACCTGGCTGGCATACAAAAATATGGCGAAGCCCACGTCAAAAGTTTTGGGAAAAATTAATTAAAAAATAAATAATAATTTAGGGACTGCATCTTTATTAACTCCTCAAATGTCATTTAGTGTTAAAATAAAGGATTTATTTAAAAAAAAAATGGCGTGGGATCCCCCATAATTTTAGTCTCTAGCGGAGGTTAAGCAGACGGCTGGGGCAGATGTTTGAAGCCTGGGAAGGGGGTAAAACCCACGGAGCTTCCCAGGCTACTAATATCAGCCCCCAGCTGAATACCTAGCCTTTACTAGCTATTAAAATGGGGGACCCCCCCAAAAAAAATGACGTGGGGTCCCCCCTATTTTAATAGCTAGCAAAGGCTAGGCAGACAGCTGGGGGCTGATATTAATAGCCCAGGAAGGGTGCCATGAATGGCCCCCTCCCAGGCTAGAAACACCAGCCGTCAGCCGCCCCAGAAATGGCGCATCCGTAGGATGCGCCAATTCTGGCACTTAGCCTCGCTCTTCCACGCTGCCCTGGTGCGGTGGCAGGGGGTAATAGTGGTGGGGTTCATGTCAGCGCCAGCTGCCATGAAGCCCAGGTTAGTAATGATGGGCGTCTATAAGACACCCCCATTACTAACCTACAAAGTGTTAAAAAGAAAAAACACACTACACCCAGAAAAAAATAATTTATTTGAAATAAAACACACCATTTTATTTAATTCTTAGTTCACTAAAAATAATAGTTACCTGTCCACGTTCCTGTGCTGATCTCCCATGCACAGCTGTCACATCTGGAGATGGTGACAGCTGTGCATGGCTGCTGTAAGCTCACACTGCCGGGAACACGTCCGCTCCCGGCAGCGGGAGCCACTGACTGAGGTCACCGGAGTGCATTCAGGCAGCGCAGCTCCGGAGACCTCCTTTACGGCAGTGCTGTACCGTGGGAATTTCTCACGATACAGCAGGGCCGTAAAGCAGCTAACCGGAGCAGCGCTGCCTGAACTCCGGTGAACCCACTTATGCAATGACGGGGCTGCTTTACGGCCCCGTCATTCTAGCGGCGGCAGCGGTTCAGAGCGGTCACATTCTATGTGGCTGCTCTGAACTGGAGATCTTCGTGGGACACTCGTGGACTACTCCGGAGGGGTAAGGATAAGGTTGTGGTTTATTATTTTATATTTTATTACAGGAGATCGATGGCTTCGGGGAATTAGGTGTCTAGGTGAGTATAGGTGTAGTTTTTTATTTTTTACTTTATTTTAGGTGGCGATCGGCGGGGACAGGTAATGTATGAACTAATTTATTGTAGGTAACCACTGGCCACCAATGACATGTATTTAACATTTATTGGGGCACAGTAGGGCAATTTAAATAGCAGGATCAGACTGATGGGAACTACTGCTCCCATCGAGCTGATCCTGCTGGCACGAGTGGACGGGGGACAGACATAGGCCGATGGGAGTAGTAGTGTCACATCGGCCTATGTCTGCCTGCACGCACAGACACCCGCACAGACACCCGCACAAACATCGCACAGACACCCCGCACACAGACACCCCGCACACAGACACCCCGCACACAGACACCCCGCACACACACACCCCGCACACAGACACCCCGCACACACACTAATCATGACCGGTCTGATGGTCTGTGAGGTGTGGCTGACCTGTGCGGTCGTGGGAAAGTTCATGTGAGTTCATGCAGTCAAGCATGAACTCACATGAACCCTCTGAGGGCACCGCGGCTACTTCAAATGAACAGCTGATCGGCATCACCTGATACCTCAGCTGTTCATTTGAAATAACCGGCGGGAAAGCGCAGCACAGAACGGGAAAGCCGGCGGTGAAGTCTTTTCACTGCCGGCTTCCCCGCCCGGGTCCTTCGCTCCTTGGTGCTGCGCTCCCCGCCCGGTCCTAACTTACGATCGGGATTGGAGGTGGCGAGGGGAGCGGAGGATCGGGGTGGGAGGCTGCGGGGAAGCAGTATGGGGCTGTGTGATTGTTTAAAAGCCGGCGGCTTTTTACCGCGCGCCGGCTTTTAAACAATCAGGAGAATTCTCCCCCGCTGGGATGGCATTCTGATGACAGGCTGGATCGCGCTGCCATCCAGCTTGTCATCCTTCACAGACACTGCAGAGCGCAGGCATTATGGGAACTTCCGATTCCGGTATTCGATATTGTAAAAGTATCGGAATTAAGTATCGGAATTCCGATACTGCGAATATCGGCCGATACCCGATATTACAGTATCGGAATGCTCAACACTACTGTTAAGCAGTTGTCTTTGGTGTATGGCATTGTCTGCTAAGCAGCTGTCTTTAGTTTATGGCGTTGTCTGTTAAGCAGTTGTCTTTGGTTTATGGCATTGCCTGTTAAGCGGTTGTCTTTGGTGTATGGCATTGCCTGTTAAGCAGTTGTCTTTGGTGTATGGCATTGTCTGCTAAGCAGCTGTCTTTAGTTTATGGCGTTGTCTGTTAAGCAGTTGTCTTTGGTTTATGGCATTGCCTGTTAAGCGGTTGTCTTTGGTGTATGGCATTGTCTGTTAAGCAGTTGTCTTTGGTGTATGGCATTGTCTGTTAAGCAGTTGTCTTTGGTGTATGGCATTGCCTGTTAAGCAGTTGTCTTTGGTGTATGGCATTGTCTGCTAAGCAGTTGTCTTTAGTTTATGGCATTGCCTGTTAAGCAGTTGTCTTTGGTGTATGGCATTGTCTGCTAAGCAGTTGTCTTTGGTGTATGGCATTGCCTGTTAAGCAGTTGTCTTTGGTTTATGGCATTGCCTGTTAAGCAGTTGTCTTTAGTGTATGGCATTGTCTGTTAAGCAGTTGTCTTTGGTGTATGGCATTGTCTGTTAAGCAGTTGTCTTTGGTGTATGGCATTGTCTGCTAAGCAGTTGTCTTTAGTTTATGGCATTGCCTGTTAAGCAGTTGTCTTTGGTGTATGGCATTGTCTGTTAAGCAGTTGTCTTTGGTGTATGGCATTGCCTGTTAAGCAGTTGTCTTTGGTGTATGGCATTGTCTGTTAAGCAGTTGTCTGTGGTGTATAGCATTGTCTGTTAAGCAGTTGTCTTTGGTGTATGGCATTGTCTGTTAAGCAGTTGTCTTTGGTGTATGGCAGTGTCTGATAAGCAGTTGTCTTTGGTTTATGGCATTGCCTGTTAAGCAGTGTTCTTTGGTGTATGGCAGTGTCTGTTAAGCAGTTGTCTTTGGTTTATGGCGTTGTCTGTTAAGCAGTTGTCTTTGGTGTATGGCAGTGTCTGTTAAGCAGTTGTCTTTGTTGTATGGCATTGTCTGTTAAGCAGTTGTCTTTGGTTTATGGCATTGTCTGTTAAGCAGTTGTCTTTGGTTTATGGCATTGCCTGTTAAGCAGTTGTCTTTGGTGTATGGCATTGTCTGCTAAGCAGTTGTCTTTAGTTTATGGCATTGCCTGTTAAGCAGTTGTCTTTGGTGTATGGCATTGTCTGTTAAGCAGTTGTCTTTGGTGTATGGCATTGTCTGTTAAGCAGTTGTCTTTGGTTTATGGCATTGTCTGTTAAGCAGTTGTCTTTGGTGTATGGCATTGTCTGTTAAGCAGTTGTCTTTGGTGTATGGCATTGTCTGTTAAGTAGTTGTCTTTGGTGTATGGCATTGTCTGCTAAGCAGTTGTCTTTAGTTTATGGCGTTGTCTGTTAAGCAGTTGTCTTTGGCTTATGGCATTGTCTGTTAAGCAGTTGTCTTTGGTTTATGGCATTGCCTGTTAAGCAGTTGTCTTTGGTGTATGGCATTGTCTGCTAAGCAGTTGTCTTTAGTTTATGGCATTGCCTGTTAAGCAGTTGTCTTTGGTGTGTGGCATTGTCTGTTAAGCAGTTGTCTTTGGTGTATGGCATTGTCTGCTAAGCAGTTGTCTTTAGTTTATGGCGTTGTCTGTTAAGCAGTTGTCTTTGGTTTATGGCATTGCCTGTTAAGCAGTTGTCTTTGGTGTATGGCATTGTCTGCTAAGCAGTTGTCTTTAGTTTATGGCGTTGCCTGTTAAGCAGTTGTCTTTGGTGTATGGCATTGCCTGTTAAGCAGTTGTCTTTGGTGTATGGCATTGTCTGCTAAGCAGCTGTCTTTAGTTTATGGCGTTGTCTGTTAAGCAGTTGTCTTTGGTGGATGGCATTGTCTGTTAAGCAGTTGTCTTTGGTGTATGGCATTGCCTGTTAACCAGTTGTCTTTGGTGTATGGCATTGCATGTTAAGCAGTTGTCTTTGGTGTATGGCAGTGTCTGTTAAGCAGTTGTCTTTGGTGTATGGCATTGTCTGTTAAGCAGTTGTCTTTGGTGTATGGCATTGCCTGTTAAGCAGTTGTCTTTGGTGTATGGCATTGTCTGTTAAGCAGTTGTCTTTGGTTTATGGCGTTGTCTGTTAAGCAGTTGTCTTTGGTGTATGGCATTGCCTGTTAAGCAGTTGTCTTTGGTGTATGGCAGTGTCTGTTAAGCAGTTGTCTTTGGTTTATGGCGTTGTCTTTGGTTTATGGCATTGTCTGTTAAGCAGTTGTCTTTGGTTTATGGCATTGCCTGTTAAGCAGTTGTCTTTGTTGTATGGCATTGTCTGTTAAGCAGTTGTCTTTGGTGTATGGCAGTGTCTGTTAAGCAGTTGTCTTTAGTTTATGGCATTGCCTGTTAAGCAGTTGTCTTTGGTGTATGGCATTGTCTGTTAAGCAGTTGTCTTTGGTGTATGGCATTGTCTGTTAAGCAGTTGTCTTTGGTGTATGGCATTGCCTGTTAAGCAGTTGTCTTTGGTGTATGGCATTGTCTGCTAAGCAGTTGTCTTTAGTTTATGGCGTTGTCTGTTAAGCAGTTGTCTTTGGTTTATGGCATTGTCTGTTAAGCAGTTGTCTTTGGTTTATGGCATTGCCTGTTAAGCAGTTGTATTTGGTGTATGGCATTGTCTGCTAAGCAGTTGTCTTTGGTTTATGGCATTGTCTGTTAAGCAGTTGTCTTTGGTTTATGGCATTGTCTGTTAAGCAGTTGTCTTTGGTGTATGGCATTGTCTGTTAAGTAGTTGTCTTTGGTGTATGGCATTGTCTGCTAAGCAGTTGTCTTTAGTTTATGGCGTTGTCTGTTAAGCAGTTGTCTTTGGTTTATGGCATTGTCTGTTAAGCAGTTGTCTTTGGTTTATGGCATTGTCTGTTAAGCAGTTGTCTTTGGTGTATGGCATTGTCTGTTAAGCAGTTGTCTTTGGTGTATGGCATTGTCTGTTAAGTAGTTGTCTTTGGTGTATGGCATTGTCTGCTAAGCAGTTGTCTTTAGTTTATGGCGTTGTCTGTTAAGCAGTTGTCTTTGGCTTATGGCATTGTCTGTTAAGCAGTTGTCTTTGGTTTATGGCATTGCCTGTTAAGCAGTTGTCTTTGGTGTATGGCATTGTCTGCTAAGCAGTTGTCTTTAGTTTATGGCATTGCCTGTTAAGCAGTTGTCTTTGGTGTGTGGCATTGTCTGTTAAGCAGTTGTCTTTGGTGTATGGCATTGTCTGCTAAGCAGTTGTCTTTAGTTTATGGCGTTGTCTGTTAAGCAGTTGTCTTTGGTTTATGGCATTGCCTGTTAAGCAGTTGTCTTTGGTGTATGGCATTGTCTGCTAAGCAGTTGTCTTTAGTTTATGGCGTTGCCTGTTAAGCAGTTGTCTTTGGTGTATGGCATTGCCTGTTAAGCAGTTGTCTTTGGTGTATGGCATTGTCTGCTAAGCAGCTGTCTTTAGTTTATGGCGTTGTCTGTTAAGCAGTTGTCTTTGGTTTATGGCATTGCCTGTTAAGCAGTTGTCTTTGGTGGATGGCATTGTCTGTTAAGCAGTTGTCTTTGGTGTATGGCATTGCCTGTTAACCAGTTGTCTTTGGTGTATGGCATTGCATGCTAAGCAGTTGTCTTTGGTGTATGGCAGTGTCTGTTAAGCAGTTGTCTTTGGTGTATGGCATTGTCTGTTAAGCAGTTGTCTTTGGTGTATGGCATTGCCTGTTAAGCAGTTGTCTTTGGTGTATGGCATTGTCTGTTAAGCAGTTGTCTTTGGTTTATGGCGTTGTCTGTTAAGCAGTTGTCTTTGGTGTATGGCATTGCCTGTTAAGCAGTTGTCTTTGGTGTATGGCAGTGTCTGTTAAGCAGTTGTCTTTGGTTTATGGCGTTGTCTGTTAAGCAGTTGTCTTTGGTTTATGGCATTGTCTGTTAAGCAGTTGTCTTTGGTTTATGGCATTGCCTGTTAAGCAGTTGTCTTTGTTGTATGGCATTGTCTGTTAAGCAGTTGTCTTTGGTGTATGGCAGTGTCTGTTAAGCAGTTGTCTTTAGTTTATGGCATTGCCTGTTAAGCAGTTGTCTTTGGTGAATGGCATTGTCTGTTAAGCAGTTGTCTTTGGTGTATGGCATTGTCTGTTAAGCAGTTGTCTTTGGTGTATGGCATTGTCTGTTAAGCAGTTGTCTTTGGTGTATGGCATTGCCTGTTAAGCAGTTGTCTTTGGTGTATGGCATTGTCTGCTAAGCAGTTGTCTTTAGTTTATGGCGTTGTCTGTTAAGCAGTTGTCTTTGGTTTATGGCATTGTCTGTTAAGCAGTTGTCTTTGGTTTATGGCATTGCCTGTTAAGCAGTTGTATTTGGTGTATGGCATTGTCTGCTAAGCAGTTGTCTTTAGTTTATGGCATTGCCTGTTAAGCAGTTGTCTTTGGTGTATGGCATTGTCTGTTAAGCAGTTGTCTTTGGTGTATGGCATTGTCTGTTAAGCAGTTGTCTTTGGTGTATGGCGTTGTCTGTTAAGCAGTTGTCTTTGGTTTATGGCATTGTCTGTTAAGCAGTTGTCTTTAGTTTATGGCGTTGTCTGTTAAGCAGTTGTCTTTGGTTTATGGCATTGTCTGTTAAGCAGTTGTCTTTGGTTTATGGCATTGCCTGTTAAGCAGTTGTCTTTGGTGTATGGCATTGCCTGTTAAGCAGTTGTCTTTGGTGTATGGCATTGTCTGTTAAGCAGTTGTCTTTCGTGTATTGCATTGTCTGTTAAGCAGTTGTCTTTGGTGTATGGCATTGCCTGTTAAGCAGTTGTCTTTGGTGTATGGCGTTGCCTGTTAAGCAGTTGTCTTTGGTGTATGGCATTGTCTGCTAAGCAGTTGTCTTTAGTTTATGGCATTGCCTGTTAAGCAGTTGTCTTTGGTGTGTGGCATTGTCTGTTAAGCAGTTGTCTTTGGTGTATGGCATTGCCTGTTAAGCAGTTGTCTTTGGTGCATGGCATTGTCTGCTAAGCAGTTGTCTTTAGTTTATGGCGTTGTCTGTTAAGCAGTTGTCTTTGGTTTATGGCATTGCCTGTTAAGCAGTTGTCTTTGGTGTATGGCATTGTCTGCTAAGCAGTTGTCTTTAGTTTATGGCGTTGCCTGTTAAGCAGTTGTCTTTGGTGTATGGCATTGCCTGTTAAGCAGTTGTCTTTGGTGTATGGCGTTGTCTGCTAAGCAGCTGTCTTTAGTTTATGGCGTTGTCTGTTAAGCAGTTGTCTTTGGTTTATGGCATTGCCTGTTAAGCAGTTGTCTTTGGTGGATGGCATTGTCTGTTAAGCAGTTGTCTTTGGTGTATGGCATTGCCTGTTAAGCAGTAGTCTTTGGTGTATGGCATTGTCTGTTAAGCAGTTGTCTTTAGTTTATGGCATTGTCTGCTAAGCAGTTGTCTTTGGTGTATGGCATTGCCTGTTAAGCAGTTGTCTTTGGTGTATGGCATTGCCTGTTAAGCAGTTGTCTTTGGTGTGTGGCATTGTCTGTTAAGCAGTTGTCTTTGGTGTGTGGCATTGTCTGTTAAGCAGTTGTCTTTAGTTGATGGCATTGTCTGCTAAGCAGTTGTCTTTGGTGTATGGCATTGCCTGTTAAGCAGTTGTCTTTGGTGTATGGCATTGCCTGTTAAGCAGTTGTCTTTGGTGTATGGCATTGCCTGTTAAGCAGTTGTCTTTGGTGTATGGCATTGTCTGCTAAGCAGTTGTCTTTAGTTTATGGCGTTGCCTGTTAAGCAGTTGTCTTTGGTGTATGGCATTGCCTGTTAAGCAGTTGTCTTTGGTGTATGGCATTGTCTGCTAAGCAGCTGTCTTTAGTTTATGGCGTTGTCTGTTAAGCAGTTGTCTTTGGTTTATGGCATTGCCTGTTAAGCAGTTGTCTTTGGTGGATGGCATTGTCTATTAAGCAGTTGTCTTTGGTGTATGGCATTGCCTGTTAAGCAGTTGTCTTTGGTGTATGGCATTGTCTGTTAAGCAGTTGTCTTTAGTTTATGGCATTGTCTGCTAAGCAGTTGTCTTTGGTGTATGGCATTGCCTGTTAAGCAGTTGTCTTTGGTGTATGGCATTGCCTGTTAAGCAGTTGTCTTTGGTGTATGGCATTGTCTGTTAAGCAGTTGTCTTTGGTGTATGGCATTGCCTGTTAAGCAGTTGTCTTTGGTGTATGGCAGTGTCTGATAAGCAGTTGTCTTTGGTTTATGGCATTGCCTGTTAAGCAGTTGTCTTTGGTGGATGGCGTTGTCTGTTAAGCAGTTGTCTTTGGTGTATGGCATTGCCTGTTAAGCAGTTGTCTTTGGTGGATGGCGTTGTCTGTTAAGCAGTAGTCTTTGGTGTATGGCATTGCCTGTTAAGCAGTTGTCTTTGGTGTATGGCATTGTCTGTTAAGCAGTTGTCTTTGGTGTATGGCATTGTCTGTTAAGCAGTTGTCTTTGGTGTATGGCATTGCCTGTTAAGCAGTTGTCTTTGGTGTATGGCATTGTCTGCTAAGCAGTTGTCTTTAGTTTATGGCATTGCCTGTTAAGCAGTTGTCTTTGGTGTATGGCATTGTCTGCTAAGCAGTTGTCTTTGGTGTATGGCATTGCCTGTTAAGCAGTTGTCTTTGGTTTATGGCATTGCCTGTTAAGCAGTTGTCTTTAGTGTATGGCATTGTCTGTTAAGCAGTTGTCTTTGGTGTATGGCATTGTCTGCTAAGCAGTTGTCTTTAGTTTATGGCATTGCCTGTTAAGCAGTTGTCTTTGGTGTGTGGCATTGTCTGTTAAGCAGTTGTCTTTGGTGTATGGCATTGCCTGTTAAGCAGTTGTCTTTGGTGCATGGCATTGTCTGCTAAGCAGTTGTCTTTAGTTTATGGCGTTGTCTGTTAAGCAGTTGTCTTTGGTTTATGGCATTGCCTGTTAAGCAGTTGTCTTTGGTGTATGGCATTGTCTGCTAAGCAGTTGTCTTTAGTTTATGGCGTTGCCTGTTAAGCAGTTGTCTTTGGTGTATGGTATTGCCTGTTAAGCAGTTGTCTTTGGTGTATGGCGTTGTCTGCTAAGCAGCTGTCTTTAGTTTATGGCGTTGTCTGTTAAGCAGTTGTCTTTGGTTTATGGCATTGCCTGTTAAGCAGTTGTCTTTGGTGGATGGCATTGTCTGTTAAGCAGTTGTCTTTGGTGTATGGCATTGCCTGTTAAGCAGTAGTCTTTGGTGTATGGCATTGTCTGTTAAGCAGTTGTCTTTAGTTTATGGCATTGTCTGCTAAGCAGTTGTCTTTGGTGTATGGCATTGCCTGTTAAGCAGTTGTCTTTGGTGTATGGCATTGCCTGTTAAGCAGTTGTCTTTGGTGTGTGGCATTGTCTGTTAAGCAGTTGTCTTTGGTGTGTGGCATTGTCTGTTAAGCAGTTGTCTTTAGTTGATGGCATTGTCTGCTAAGCAGTTGTCTTTGGTGTATGGCATTGCCTGTTAAGCAGTTGTCTTTGGTGTATGGCATTGCCTGTTAAGCAGTTGTCTTTGGTGTATGGCATTGCCTGTTAAGCAGTTGTCTTTGGTGTATGGCATTGTCTGCTAAGCAGTTGTCTTTAGTTTATGGCGTTGCCTGTTAAGCAGTTGTCTTTGGTGTATGGCATTGCCTGTTAAGCAGTTGTCTTTGGTGTATGGAATTGTCTGCTAAGCAGCTGTCTTTAGTTTATGGCGTTGTCTGTTAAGCAGTTGTCTTTGGTTTATGGCATTGCCTGTTAAGCAGTTGTCTTTGGTGGATGGCATTGTCTATTAAGCAGTTGTCTTTGGTGTATGGCATTGCCTGTTAAGCAGTTGTCTTTGGTGTATGGCATTGTCTGTTAAGCAGTTGTCTTTAGTTTATGGCATTGTCTGCTAAGCAGTTGTCTTTGGTGTATGGCATTGCCTGTTAAGCAGTTGTCTTTGGTGTATGGCATTGCCTGTTAAGCAGTTGTCTTTGGTGTATGGCATTGTCTGTTAAGCAGTTGTCTTTGGTGTATGGCATTGCCTGTTAAGCAGTTGTCTTTGGTGTATGGCAGTGTCTGATAAGCAGTTGTCTTTGGTTTATGGCATTGCCTGTTAAGCAGTTGTCTTTGGTGGATGGCGTTGTCTGTTAAGCAGTTGTCTTTGGTGTATGGCATTGCCTGTTAAGCAGTTGTCTTTGGTGGATGGCGTTGTCTGTTAAGCAGTAGTCTTTGGTGTATGGCATTGCCTGTTAAGCAGTTGTCTTTGGTGTATGGCATTGTCTGTTAAGCAGTTGTCTTTGGTGTATGGCATTGTCTGTTAAGCAGTTGTCTTTGGTGTATGGCATTGCCTGTTAAGCAGTTGTCTTTGGTGTATGGCATTGTCTGCTAAGCAGTTGTCTTTAGTTTATGGCATTGCCTGTTAAGCAGTTGTCTTTGGTGTATGGCATTGTCTGCTAAGCAGTTGTCTTTGGTGTATGGCATTGCCTGTTAAGCAGTTGTCTTTGGTTTATGGCATTGCCTGTTAAGCAGTTGTCTTTAGTGTATGGCATTGTCTGTTAAGCAGTTGTCTTTGGTGTATGGCATTGTCTGTTAAGCAGTTGTCTTTGGTGTATGGCATTGTCTGCTAAGCAGTTGTCTTTAGTTTATGGCATTGCCTGTTAAACAGTTGTCTTTGGTGTACGGCATTGTCTGTTAAGCAGTTGTCTTTGGTGTATGGCATTGCCTGTTAAGCAGTTGTCTTTGGTGTATGGCATTGTCTGTTAAGCAGTTGTCTGTGGTGTATAGCATTGTCTGTTAAGCAGTTGTCTTTGGTGTATGGCATTGTCTGTTAAGCAGTTGTCTTTGGTGTATGGCAGTGTCTGATAAGCAGTTGTCTTTGGTTTATGGCATTGCCTGTTAAGCAGTGTTCTTTGGTGTATGGCAGTGTCTGTTAAGCAGTTGTCTTTGGTTTATGGCGTTGTCTGTTAAGCAGTTGTCTTTGGTGTATGGCAGTGTCTGTTAAGCAGTTGTCTTTGTTGTATTGCATTGTCTGTTAAGCAGTTGTCTTTGGTTTATGGCATTGTCTGTTAAGCAGTTGTCTTTGGTTTATGGCATTGCCTGTTAAGCAGTTGTCTTTGGTGTATGGCATTGTCTGCTAAGCAGTTGTCTTTAGTTTATGGCATTGCCTGTTAAGCAGTTGTCTTTGGTGTATGGCATTGTCTGTTAAGCAGTTGTCTTTGGTGTATGGCATTGTCTGTTAAGCAGTTGTCTTTGGTGTATGGCATTGCCTGTTAAGTAGTTGTCTTTGGTGTATGGCATTGTCTGCTAAGCAGTTGTCTTTAGTTTATGGCGTTGTCTGTTAAGCAGTTGTCTTTGGCTTATGGCATTGTCTGTTAAGCAGTTGTCTTTGGTTTATGGCATTGTCTGCTAAGCAGTTGTCTTTAGTTTATGGCATTGCCTGTTAAGCAGTTGTCTTTGGTGTATGGCATTGTCTGTTAAGCAGTTGTCTTTGGTGTATGGCATTGTCTGTTAAGCAGTTGTCTTTGGTGTATGGCATTGTCTGTTAAGCAGTTGTCTTTGGTGTATGGCATTGTCTGTTAAGCAGTTGTCTTTGGTTTATGGCATTGTCTGTTAAGCAGTTGTCTTTAGTTTATGGCGTTGTCTGTTAAGCAGTTGTCTTTGGTTTATGGCATTGTCTGTTAAGCAGTTGTCTTTGGTTTATGGCATTGTCTGTTAAGCAGTTGTCTTTGGTTTATGGCATTGTCTGTTAAGCAGTTGTCTTTGGTGTATGGCATTGTCTGTTAAGCAGTTGTCTTTGGTGTATGGCATTGTCTGTTAAGTAGTTGTCTTTGGTGTATGGCATTGTCTGCTAAGCAGTTGTCTTTAGTTTATGGCGTTGTCTGTTAAGCAGTTGTCTTTGGCTTATGGCATTGTCTGTTAAGCAGTTGTCTTTGGTTTATGGCATTGCCTGTTAAGCAGTTGTCTTTGGTGTATGGCATTGTCTGCTAAGCAGTTGTCTTTAGTTTATGGCATTGCCTGTTAAGCAGTTGTCTTTGGTGTGTGGCATTGTCTGTTAAGCAGTTGTCTTTGGTGTATGGCATTGTCTGCTAAGCAGTTGTCTTTAGTTTATGGCGTTGTCTGTTAAGCAGTTGTCTTTGGTTTATGGCATTGCCTGTTAAGCAGTTGTCTTTGGTGTATGGCATTGTCTGCTAAGCAGTTGTCTTTAGTTTATGGCGTTGCCTGTTAAGCAGTTGTCTTTGGTGTATGGCATTGCCTGTTAAGCAGTTGTCTTTGGTGTATGGCATTGTCTGCTAAGCAGCTGTCTTTAGTTTATGGCGTTGTCTGTTAAGCAGTTGTCTTTGGTTTATGGCATTGCCTGTTAAGCAGTTGTCTTTGGTGGATGGCATTGTCTGTTAAGCAGTTGTCTTTGGTGTATGGCATTGCCTGTTAACCAGTTGTCTTTGGTGTATGGCATTGCATGTTAAGCAGTTGTCTTTGGTGTATGGCAGTGTCTGTTAAGCAGTTGTCTTTGGTGTATGGCATTGTCTGTTAAGCAGTTGTCTTTGGTGTATGGCATTGCCTGTTAAGCAGTTGTCTTTGGTGTATGGCATTGCCTGTTAAGCAGTTGTCTTTGGTGTATGGCAGTGTCTGTTAAGCAGTTGTCTTTGGTTTATGGCATTGTCTGTTAAGCAGTTGTCTTTGGTTTATGGCATTGTCTGTTAAGCAGTTGTCTTTGGTTTATGGCATTGCCTGTTAAGAAGTTGTCTTTGTTGTATGGCATTGTCTGTTAAGCAGTTGTCTTTGGTGTATGGCAGTGTCTGTTAAGCAGTTGTCTTTAGTTTATGGCATTGCCTGTTAAGCAGTTGTCTTTGGTGTATGGCATTGTCTGTTAAGCAGTTGTCTTTGGTGTATGGCATTGTCTGTTAAGCAGTTGTCTTTGGTGTATGGCATTGCCTGTTAAGCAGTTGTCTTTGGTGTATGGCATTGTCTGCTAAGCAGTTGTCTTTAGTTTATGGCGTTGTCTGTTAAGCAGTTGTCTTTGGTTTATGGCATTGTCTGTTAAGCAGTTGTCTTTGGTTTATGGCATTGCCTGTTAAGCAGTTGTATTTGGTGTATGGCATTGTCTGCTAAGCAGTTGTCTTTGGTTTATGGCATTGTCTGTTAAGCAGTTGTCTTTGGTTTATGGCATTGTCTGTTAAGCAGTTGTCTTTGGTGTATGGCATTGTCTGTTAAGCAGTTGTCTTTGGTGTATGGCATTGTCTGTTAAGTAGTTGTCTTTGGTGTATGGCATTGTCTGCTAAGCAGTTGTCTTTAGTTTATGGCGTTGTCTGTTAAGCAGTTGTCTTTGGTTTATGGCATTGTCTGTTAAGCAGTTGTCTTTGGTTTATGGCATTGTCTGTTAAGCAGTTGTCTTTGGTGTATGGCATTGTCTGTTAAGCAGTTGTCTTTGGTGTTTGGCATTGTCTGTTAAGTAGTTGTCTTTGGTGTATGGCATTGTCTGCTAAGCAGTTGTCTTTAGTTTATGGCGTTGTCTGTTAAGCAGTTGTCTTTGGCTTATGGCATTGTCTGTTAAGCAGTTGTCTTTGGTTTATGGCATTGCCTGTTAAGCAGTTGTCTTTGGTGTATGGCATTGTCTGCTAAGCAGTTGTCTTTAGTTTATGGCATTGCCTGTTAAGCAGTTGTCTTTGGTGTGTGGCATTGTCTGTTAAGCAGTTGTCTTTGGTGTATGGCATTGTCTGCTAAGCAGTTGTCTTTAGTTTATGGCGTTGTCTGTTAAGCAGTTGTCTTTGGTTTATGGCATTGCCTGTTAAGCAGTTGTCTTTGGTGTATGGCATTGTCTGCTAAGCAGTTGTCTTTAGTTTATGGCGTTGCCTGTTAAGCAGTTGTCTTTGGTGTATGGCATTGCCTGTTAAGCAGTTGTCTTTGGTGTATGGCATTGTCTGCTAAGCAGCTGTCTTTAGTTTATGGCGTTGTCTGTTAAGCAGTTGTCTTTGGTTTATGGCATTGCCTGTTAAGCAGTTGTCTTTGTTGTATGGCATTGTCTGTTAAGCAGTTGTCTTTGGTGTATGGCAGTGTCTGTTAAGCAGTTGTCTTTAGTTTATGGCATTGCCTGTTAAGCAGTTGTCTTTGGTGTATGGCATTGTCTGTTAAGCAGTTTTCTTTGGTGTATGGCATTGTCTGTTAAGCAGTTGTCTTTGGTGTATGGCATTGCCTGTTAAGCAGTTGTATTTGGTGTATGGCATTGTCTGCTAAGCAGTTGTCTTTGTTGTATGGCATTGTCTGTTAAGCAGTTGTCTTTGGTGTATGGCAGTGTCTGTTAAGCAGTTGTCTTTAGTTTATGGCATTGCCTGTTAAGCAGTTGTCTTTGGTGTATGGCATTGTCTGTTAAGCAGTTTTCTTTGGTGTATGGCATTGTCTGTTAAGCAGTTGTCTTTGGTGTATGGCATTGCCTGTTAAGCAGTTGTCTTTGGTGTATGGCATTGTCTGCTAAGCAGTTGTCTTTAGTTTATGGCGTTGTCTGTTAAGCAGTTGTCTTTGGTTTATGGCATTGTCTGTTAAGCAGTTGTCTTTGGTTTATGGCATTGCCTGTTAAGCAGTTGTATTTGGTGTATGGCATTGTCTGCTAAGCAGTTGTCTTTAGTTTATGGCATTGCCTGTTAAGCAGTTGTCTTTGGTGTATGGCATTGTCTGTTAAGCAGTTGTCTTTGGTGTATGGCATTGTCTGTTAAGCAGTTGTCTTTGGTGTATGGCGTTGTCTGTTAAGCAGTTGTCTTTGGTGTATGGCATTGTCTGTTAAGCAGTTGTCTTTGGTGTATGACATTGTCTGTTAAGCAGTTGTCTTTGGTTTATGGCATTGTCTGTTAAGCAGTTGTCTTTAGTTTATGGCGTTGTCTGTTAAGCAGTTGTCTTTGGTTTATGGCATTGTCTGTTAAGCAGTTGTCTTTGGTTTATGGCATTGCCTGTTAAGCAGTTGTCTTTGGTGTATGGCATTGCCTGTTAAGCAGTTGTCTTTGGTGTATGGCATTGCCTGTTAAGCAGTTGTCTTTGGTGTATGGCATTGTCTGTTAAGCAGTTGTCTTTCGTGTATTGCATTGTCTGTTAAGCAGTTGTCTTTGGTGTATGGCATTGCCTGTTAAGCAGTTGTCTTTGGTGTATGGCGTTGCCTGTTAAGCAGTTGTCTTTGGTGTATGGCATTGTCTGCTAAGCAGTTGTCTTTAGTTTATGGCATTGCCTGTTAAGCAGTTGTCTTTGGTGTGTGGCATTGTCTGTTAAGCAGTTGTCTTTGGTGTATGGCATTGCCTGTTAAGCAGTTGTCTTTGGTGTATGGCATTGTCTGCTAAGCAGTTGTCTTTAGTTTATGGCGTTGTCTGTTAAGCAGTTGTCTTTGGTTTATGGCATTGCCTGTTAAGCAGTTGTCTTTGGTGTATGGCATTGTCTGCTAAGCAGTTGTCTTTAGTTTATGGCGTTGCCTGTTAAGCAGTTGTCTTTGGTGTATGGCATTGCCTGTTAAGCAGTTGTCTTTGGTGTATGGCATTGTCTGCTAAGCAGCTGTCTTTAGTTTATGGCGTTGTCTGTTAAGCAGTTGTCTTTGGTTTATGGCATTGCCTGTTAAGCAGTTGTCTTTGGTGGATGGCATTGTCTGTTAAGCAGTTGTCTTTGGTGTATGGCATTGCCTGTTAAGCAGTTGTCTTTGGTGTATGGCATTGTCTGTTAAGCAGTTGTCTTTAGTTTATGGCATTGTCTGCTAAGCAGTTGTCTTTGGTGTATGGCATTGCCTGTTAAGCAGTTGTCTTTGGTGTATGGCATTGCCTGTTAAGCAGTTGTCTTTGGTGTATGGCATTGTCTGTTAAGCAGTTGTCTTTGGTTTGTTGCATTGTCTGTTAAGCAGTTGTCTTTAGTTGATGGCATTGTCTGCTAAGCAGTTGTCTTTGGTGTATGGCATTGCCTGTTAAGCAGTTGTCTTTGGTGTATGGCATTGCCTGTTAAGCAGTTGTCTTTGGTGTATGGCAGTGTCTGATAAGCAGTTGTCTTTGGTTTATGGCATTGCCTGTTAAGCAGTTGTCTTTGGTGGATGGCGTTGTCTGTTAAGCAGTTGTCTTTGGTGTATGGCATTGCCTGTTAAGCAGTTGTCTTTGGTGGATGGCGTTGTCTGTTAAGCAGTAGTCTTTGGTGTATGGCATTGCCTGTTAAGCAGTTGTCTTTGGTGTATGGCATTGTCTGTTAAGCAGTTGTCTTTGGTGTATGGCATTGTCTGTTAAGCAGTTGTCTTTGGTGTATGGCATTGCCTGTTAAGCAGTTGTCTTTGGTGTATGGCATTGTCTGCTAAGCAGTTGTCTTTAGTTTATGGCATTGCCTGTTAAGCAGTTGTCTTTGGTGTATGGCATTGTCTGCTAAGCAGTTGTCTTTGGTGTATGGCATTGCCTGTTAAGCAGTTGTCTTTGGTTTATGGCATTGCCTGTTAAGCAGTTGTCTTTAGTGTATGGCATTGTCTGTTAAGCAGTTGTCTTTGGTGTATGGCATTGTCTGTTAAGCAGTTGTCTTTGGTGTATGGCATTGTCTGCTAAGCAGTTGTCTTTAGTTTATGGCATTGCCTGTTAAACAGTTGTCTTTGGTGTATGGCATTGTCTGTTAAGCAGTTGTCTTTGGTGTATGGCATTGCCTGTTAAGCAGTTGTCTTTGGTGTATGGCATTGTCTGTTAAGCAGTTGTCTGTGGTGTATAGCATTGTCTGTTAAGCAGTTGTCTTTGGTGTATGGCATTGTCTGTTAAGCAGTTGTCTTTGGTGTATGGCAGTGTCTGATAAGCAGTTGTCTTTGGTTTATGGCATTGCCTGTTAAGCAGTGTTCTTTGGTGTATGGCAGTGTCTGTTAAGCAGTTGTCTTTGGTTTATGGCGTTGTCTGTTAAGCAGTTGTCTTTGGTGTATGGCAGTGTCTGTTAAGCAGTTGTCTTTGTTGTATTGCATTGTCTGTTAAGCAGTTGTCTTTGGTTTATGGCATTGTCTGTTAAGCAGTTGTCTTTGGTTTATGGCATTGCCTGTTAAGCAGTTGTCTTTGGTGTATGGCATTGTCTGCTAAGCAGTTGTCTTTAGTTTATGGCATTGCCTGTTAAGCAGTTGTCTTTGGTGTATGGCATTGTCTGTTAAGCAGTTGTCTTTGGTGTATGGCATTGTCTGTTAAGCAGTTGTCTTTGGTGTATGGCATTGCCTGTTAAGTAGTTGTCTTTGGTGTATGGCATTGTCTGCTAAGCAGTTGTCTTTAGTTTATGGCGTTGTCTGTTAAGCAGTTGTCTTTGGCTTATGGCATTGTCTGTTAAGCAGTTGTCTTTGGTTTATGGCATTGTCTGCTAAGCAGTTGTCTTTAGTTTATGGCATTGCCTGTTAAGCAGTTGTCTTTGGTGTATGGCATTGTCTGTTAAGCAGTTGTCTTTGGTGTATGGCATTGTCTGTTAAGCAGTTGTCTTTGGTGTATGGCATTGTCTGTTAAGCAGTTGTCTTTGGTGTATGGCATTGTCTGTTAAGCAGTTGTCTTTGGTTTATGGCATTGTCTGTTAAGCAGTTGTCTTTAGTTTATGGCGTTGTCTGTTAAGCAGTTGTCTTTGGTTTATGGCATTGTCTGTTAAGCAGTTGTCTTTGGTTTATGGCATTGTCTGTTAAGCAGTTGTCTTTGGTTTATGGCATTGTCTGTTAAGCAGTTGTCTTTGGTGTATGGCATTGTCTGTTAAGCAGTTGTCTTTGGTGTATGGCATTGTCTGTTAAGTAGTTGTCTTTGGTGTATGGCATTGTCTGCTAAGCAGTTGTCTTTAGTTTATGGCGTTGTCTGTTAAGCAGTTGTCTTTGGCTTATGGCATTGTCTGTTAAGCAGTTGTCTTTGGTTTATGGCATTGCCTGTTAAGCAGTTGTCTTTGGTGTATGGCATTGTCTGCTAAGCAGTTGTCTTTAGTTTATGGCATTGCCTGTTAAGCAGTTGTCTTTGGTGTGTGGCATTGTCTGTTAAGCAGTTGTCTTTGGTGTATGGCATTGTCTGCTAAGCAGTTGTCTTTAGTTTATGGCGTTGTCTGTTAAGCAGTTGTCTTTGGTTTATGGCATTGCCTGTTAAGCAGTTGTCTTTGGTGTATGGCATTGTCTGCTAAGCAGTTGTCTTTAGTTTATGGCGTTGCCTGTTAAGCAGTTGTCTTTGGTGTATGGCATTGCCTGTTAAGCAGTTGTCTTTGGTGTATGGCATTGTCTGCTAAGCAGCTGTCTTTAGTTTATGGCGTTGTCTGTTAAGCAGTTGTCTTTGGTTTATGGCATTGCCTGTTAAGCAGTTGTCTTTGGTGGATGGCATTGTCTGTTAAGCAGTTGTCTTTGGTGTATGGCATTGCCTGTTAACCAGTTGTCTTTGGTGTATGGCATTGCATGTTAAGCAGTTGTCTTTGGTGTATGGCAGTGTCTGTTAAGCAGTTGTCTTTGGTGTATGGCATTGTCTGTTAAGCAGTTGTCTTTGGTGTATGGCATTGCCTGTTAAGCAGTTGTCTTTGGTGTATGGCATTGCCTGTTAAGCAGTTGTCTTTGGTGTATGGCAGTGTCTGTTAAGCAGTTGTCTTTGGTTTATGGCATTGTCTGTTAAGCAGTTGTCTTTGGTTTATGGCATTGTCTGTTAAGCAGTTGTCTTTGGTTTATGGCATTGCCTGTTAAGAAGTTGTCTTTGTTGTATGGCATTGTCTGTTAAGCAGTTGTCTTTGGTGTATGGCAGTGTCTGTTAAGCAGTTGTCTTTAGTTTATGGCATTGCCTGTTAAGCAGTTGTCTTTGGTGTATGGCATTGTCTGTTAAGCAGTTGTCTTTGGTGTATGGCATTGTCTGTTAAGCAGTTGTCTTTGGTGTATGGCATTGCCTGTTAAGCAGTTGTCTTTGGTGTATGGCATTGTCTGCTAAGCAGTTGTCTTTAGTTTATGGCGTTGTCTGTTAAGCAGTTGTCTTTGGTTTATGGCATTGTCTGTTAAGCAGTTGTCTTTGGTTTATGGCATTGCCTGTTAAGCAGTTGTATTTGGTGTATGGCATTGTCTGCTAAGCAGTTGTCTTTGGTTTATGGCATTGTCTGTTAAGCAGTTGTCTTTGGTTTATGGCATTGTCTGTTAAGCAGTTGTCTTTGGTGTATGGCATTGTCTGTTAAGCAGTTGTCTTTGGTGTATGGCATTGTCTGTTAAGTAGTTGTCTTTGGTGTATGGCATTGTCTGCTAAGCAGTTGTCTTTAGTTTATGGCGTTGTCTGTTAAGCAGTTGTCTTTGGTTTATGGCATTGTCTGTTAAGCAGTTGTCTTTGGTTTATGGCATTGTCTGTTAAGCAGTTGTCTTTGGTGTATGGCATTGTCTGTTAAGCAGTTGTCTTTGGTGTTTGGCATTGTCTGTTAAGTAGTTGTCTTTGGTGTATGGCATTGTCTGCTAAGCAGTTGTCTTTAGTTTATGGCGTTGTCTGTTAAGCAGTTGTCTTTGGCTTATGGCATTGTCTGTTAAGCAGTTGTCTTTGGTTTATGGCATTGCCTGTTAAGCAGTTGTCTTTGGTGTATGGCATTGTCTGCTAAGCAGTTGTCTTTAGTTTATGGCATTGCCTGTTAAGCAGTTGTCTTTGGTGTGTGGCATTGTCTGTTAAGCAGTTGTCTTTGGTGTATGGCATTGTCTGCTAAGCAGTTGTCTTTAGTTTATGGCGTTGTCTGTTAAGCAGTTGTCTTTGGTTTATGGCATTGCCTGTTAAGCAGTTGTCTTTGGTGTATGGCATTGTCTGCTAAGCAGTTGTCTTTAGTTTATGGCGTTGCCTGTTAAGCAGTTGTCTTTGGTGTATGGCATTGCCTGTTAAGCAGTTGTCTTTGGTGTATGGCATTGTCTGCTAAGCAGCTGTCTTTAGTTTATGGCGTTGTCTGTTAAGCAGTTGTCTTTGGTTTATGGCATTGCCTGTTAAGCAGTTGTCTTTGTTGTATGGCATTGTCTGTTAAGCAGTTGTCTTTGGTGTATGGCAGTGTCTGTTAAGCAGTTGTCTTTAGTTTATGGCATTGCCTGTTAAGCAGTTGTCTTTGGTGTATGGCATTGTCTGTTAAGCAGTTTTCTTTGGTGTATGGCATTGTCTGTTAAGCAGTTGTCTTTGGTGTATGGCATTGCCTGTTAAGCAGTTGTATTTGGTGTATGGCATTGTCTGCTAAGCAGTTGTCTTTGTTGTATGGCATTGTCTGTTAAGCAGTTGTCTTTGGTGTATGGCAGTGTCTGTTAAGCAGTTGTCTTTAGTTTATGGCATTGCCTGTTAAGCAGTTGTCTTTGGTGTATGGCATTGTCTGTTAAGCAGTTTTCTTTGGTGTATGGCATTGTCTGTTAAGCAGTTGTCTTTGGTGTATGGCATTGCCTGTTAAGCAGTTGTCTTTGGTGTATGGCATTGTCTGCTAAGCAGTTGTCTTTAGTTTATGGCGTTGTCTGTTAAGCAGTTGTCTTTGGTTTATGGCATTGTCTGTTAAGCAGTTGTCTTTGGTTTATGGCATTGCCTGTTAAGCAGTTGTATTTGGTGTATGGCATTGTCTGCTAAGCAGTTGTCTTTAGTTTATGGCATTGCCTGTTAAGCAGTTGTCTTTGGTGTATGGCATTGTCTGTTAAGCAGTTGTCTTTGGTGTATGGCATTGTCTGTTAAGCAGTTGTCTTTGGTGTATGGCGTTGTCTGTTAAGCAGTTGTCTTTGGTGTATGGCATTGTCTGTTAAGCAGTTGTCTTTGGTGTATGACATTGTCTGTTAAGCAGTTGTCTTTGGTTTATGGCATTGTCTGTTAAGCAGTTGTCTTTAGTTTATGGCGTTGTCTGTTAAGCAGTTGTCTTTGGTTTATGGCATTGTCTGTTAAGCAGTTGTCTTTGGTTTATGGCATTGCCTGTTAAGCAGTTGTCTTTGGTGTATGGCATTGCCTGTTAAGCAGTTGTCTTTGGTGTATGGCATTGCCTGTTAAGCAGTTGTCTTTGGTGTATGGCATTGTCTGTTAAGCAGTTGTCTTTCGTGTATTGCATTGTCTGTTAAGCAGTTGTCTTTGGTGTATGGCATTGCCTGTTAAGCAGTTGTCTTTGGTGTATGGCGTTGCCTGTTAAGCAGTTGTCTTTGGTGTATGGCATTGTCTGCTAAGCAGTTGTCTTTAGTTTATGGCATTGCCTGTTAAGCAGTTGTCTTTGGTGTGTGGCATTGTCTGTTAAGCAGTTGTCTTTGGTGTATGGCATTGCCTGTTAAGCAGTTGTCTTTGGTGTATGGCATTGTCTGCTAAGCAGTTGTCTTTAGTTTATGGCGTTGTCTGTTAAGCAGTTGTCTTTGGTTTATGGCATTGCCTGTTAAGCAGTTGTCTTTGGTGTATGGCATTGTCTGCTAAGCAGTTGTCTTTAGTTTATGGCGTTGCCTGTTAAGCAGTTGTCTTTGGTGTATGGCATTGCCTGTTAAGCAGTTGTCTTTGGTGTATGGCATTGTCTGCTAAGCAGCTGTCTTTAGTTTATGGCGTTGTCTGTTAAGCAGTTGTCTTTGGTTTATGGCATTGCCTGTTAAGCAGTTGTCTTTGGTGGATGGCATTGTCTGTTAAGCAGTTGTCTTTGGTGTATGGCATTGCCTGTTAAGCAGTTGTCTTTGGTGTATGGCATTGTCTGTTAAGCAGTTGTCTTTAGTTTATGGCATTGTCTGCTAAGCAGTTGTCTTTGGTGTATGGCATTGCCTGTTAAGCAGTTGTCTTTGGTGTATGGCATTGCCTGTTAAGCAGTTGTCTTTGGTGTATGGCATTGTCTGTTAAGCAGTTGTCTTTGGTTTGTTGCATTGTCTGTTAAGCAGTTGTCTTTAGTTGATGGCATTGTCTGCTAAGCAGTTGTCTTTGGTGTATGGCATTGCCTGTTAAGCAGTTGTCTTTGGTGTATGGCATTGCCTGTTAAGCAGTTGTCTTTGGTGTATGGCATTGCCTGTTAAGCAGTTGTCTTTGGTGTATGGCATTGTCTGCTAAGCAGTTGTCTTTAGTTTATGGCGTTGCCTGTTAAGCAGTTGTCTTTGGTGTATGGCATTGCCTGTTAAGCAGTTGTCTTTGGTGTATGGCATTGTCTGCTAAGCAGCTGTCTTTAGTTTATGGCGTTGTCTGTTAAGCAGTTGTCTTTAGTTTATGGCGTTGTCTGTTAAGCAGTTGTCTTTGGTTTATGGCATTGCCTGTTAAGCAGTTGTCTTTGGTGGATGGCATTGTCTGTTAAGCAGTTGTCTTTGGTGTATGGCATTGTCTGTTAAGCAGTTGTCTTTAGTTTATGGCATTGTCTGCTAAGCAGTTGTCTTTGGTGTATGGCATTGCCTGTTAAGCAGTTGTCTTTGGTGTATGGCATTGCCTGTTAAGCAGTTGTCTTTGGTGTATGGCATTGTCTGTTAAGCAGTTGTCTTTGGTGTATGGCATTGCCTGTTAAGCAGTTGTCTTTGGTGAATGGCAGTGTCTGATAAGCAGTTGTCTTTGGTTTATGGCATTGCCTGTTAAGCAGTTGTCTTTGGTGGATGGCGTTGTCTGTTAAGCAGTTGTCTTTGGTGGATGGCGTTGTCTGTTAAGCAGTTGTCTTTGGTGTATGGCATTGCCTGTTAAGCAGTTGTCTTTGTTGGATGGCGTTGTCTGTTAAGCAGTAGTCTTTGGTGTATGGCATTGCCTGTTAAGCAGTTGTCTTTGGTGTATGGCATTGTCTGTTAAGCAGTTGTCTTTGGTGTATGGCATTACCTGTTAAGCAGTTTTCTTTGGTGTATGGCAGTGTCTGATAAGCAGTTGTCTTTGGTTTATGGCATTGCCTGTTAAGCAGTTGTCTTTGGTGGATGGCATTGTCTGTTAAGCAGTTGTCTTTGGTGTATGGCATTGCCTGTTAAGCAGTTGTCTTTGGTGTATGGCATTGTCTGTTAAGTAGTTGTCTTTGGTGTATGGCAGTGTCTGTTATGCAGTTGTCTTTGGTGTATGGCATTGTCTGTTAAGCAGTTGTCTTTGGTGTATGGCAGTGTCTGTTAAGCAGTTGTCTTTGGTGTATGGCATTGCCAGTTAAGCAGTTGTCTTTGGTGTATGGCATTGCCTGTTAAGCAGTTGTCTTTGGTGTATGGCATTGTCTGTTAAGCAGTTGTCTTTGGTGTATGGCATTGCCTGTTAAGCAGTTGTCTTTGGTGTATGGCATTGTGAGTTAAGCAGTTGTCTTTGATGTATGGCATTGCCTGTTAAGCAGTTGTCTTTGGTGTATGGCATTGCCTGTTAAACAGTTGTCTTTGGTGTATTGCATTGTCTGTTAACCAGTTGTCTTTGGTGTATGGCATTGCCTGTTAAGCAGTTGTCTTTGTTGTATGGCAGTGTCTGTTAAGCAGTTGTCTTTGGTGTATGGCATTACCTGTTAAGCAGTTGTCTTTGGTGTATGGCATTGTCTGCTAAGCAGTTGTCTTTAGTGTATGGCATTGCCTGTTAAGCAGTTGTCTTTGGTGTATGGCGTTGTCTGCTAAGCAGTTGTCTTTAGTTTATAGCGTTGTCTGTTAAGCAGTTGTCTTTGGTGTATGGCATTGCCTGTTAAGCAGTTGTCTTTGGTGTATGGCATTGTCTGTTAAGCAGTTGTCTTTGGTGTATGGCATTGTCTGTTAAGCAGTTGTCTTTGGTGTATGGCATTGTCTGCTAAGCAGTTGTCTTTAGTTTATGGCATTGCCTGTTAAGCAGTTGTCTTTGGTGTATGGCATTGTCTGTTAAGCAGTTGTCTTTGGTGTATGGCATTGCCTGTTAAGCAGTTGTCTTTGGTGTATGGCATTGTCTGCTAAGCAGTAGTCTTTAGTTTATGGCATTGCCTGTTAAGCAGTTGTCTTTGGTGTATGGCATTATCTGTTAAGCAGTTGTCTTTGGTGTATGGCATTGCCTGTTAAGCAGTTGTCTTTGGTGTATGGCATTGTCTGTTAAGCAGTTGTCTTTGGTGTATGGAATTGTCTGCTAAGCAGTTGTCTTTAGTTTATGGCATTGCCTGTTAAGCAGTTGTCTTTGGTGTATGGCATTGTCTGTTAAGCAGTTGTCTTTGGTGTATGGCATTGTCTGTTAAGCAGTTGTCTTTGGTGTATGGCATTGCCTGTTAAGCAGTTGTCTTTGGTGTATGGCAGTGTCTGTTAAGCAGTTGTCTTTGGTGTATGGCATTGTCTGTTAAGCAGTTGTCTTTGGTGTATGGCATTGTCTGCTAAGCAGTTGTCTTTAGTTTATGGCATTGTCTGTTAAGCAGTTGTCCTTGGTGTATGGCATTGTCTGTTAAGCAGTTGTCTTTGGTGTATGGCAGTGTCTGTTAAGCAGTTGTCTTTGGTATATGGCATTGCCAGTTAAGCAGTTGTCTTTGGTGTATGGCATTGCCTGTTAAGCAGTTGTCTTTGGTGTATGGCATTGTCTGTTAAGCAGTTGTCTTTGGTGTATGGCAGGGTCTGTTAAGTAGTTGTCTTTGGTATATGGCATTGTCTGTTAAGCAGTTGTCTTTGGTGTATGGCATTGTCTGTTAAGCAGTTGTCTTTGGTGTATGGCAGTGTCTGTTAAGCAGTTGTCTTTGGTTTATGGCATTGCCTGTTAAGCAGTTGTCTTTGGTGTATGGCATTGTCCGTTCAGCAGTTGTCTTTGGTGTATGACATTGCCTGTTAAGCAGTTGTCTTTGGTGTATGGCATTGTCCGTTCAGCAGTTGTCTTTGGTGTATGGCATTGCCTGTTAAGCAGTTGTCTTTGGTGTATGGCATTGTCTGTTAAGCAGTTGTCTTTGGTGTATGGCAGTGTCTGTTAAGCAGTTGTCTTTGGTGTATGGCATTGTCTGTTAAGCAGTTGTCTTTGGTGTATGGCATTGTCTGTTAAGCAGTTGTCTTTGGTGTATTTCATTGTCTGTTAAGCAGTTGTCTTTGGTGTATGGCATTGTCTGTTAAGCAGTTGTCTTTGGTGTATGGCATTGTCTGCTAAGCAGTTGTCTTTAGTTTATGGCATTGTCTGTTAAGCAGTTGTCTTTGGTGTATGGCAGTGTCTGTTAAGCAGTTGTCTTTGGTGTATGGCATTGCCTGTTAAGCAGTTGTCTTTGGTGTGTGGCATTGTCTGTTAAGCAGTTGTCTTTGGTTTACGGCATTACCTGTTAAACAGTTGTCTTTGGTGTATGGCATTGTCTGTTAAGCAGTTGTCTTTGGTGTGTGGCATTGTCTGTTAAGCAGTTGTCTTTGGTTTATGGCATTGCCTGTTAAGCGGTTGTCTTTGGTGTATGGCATTGTCTGTTAAGCAGTTGTCTTTGGTGTATGGCATTGCCTGTTAAGCAGTTGTCTTTGGTGTATGGCATTGTCTGCTGAGCAGCTGTCTTTAGTTTATGGCGTTGTCTGTTAAGCAGTTGTCTTTGGTTTATGGCATTGCCTGTTAAGCAGTTGTCTTTGGTGTATGGCATTGTCTGTTAAGCAGTTGTCTTTGGTGTATGGCCTTGCCTGTTAAGCAGTAATCTTTGGTGTATGGCAGTGTCTGTTAAGCAGTTGTATTTGGTGCATGGCATTGTCTGTTAAGCAGTTGTCTTTTGTGTATGGCATTGCCTGTTAAGCAGTTGTCTATAGTGTATGGCATTGCCTGTTAAGCAGTTGTCTTTGGTGTATGGCATTGCCTGTTAAGCAGTTGTCTTTGGTGTATGACAGTGTCTGTTAAGCAGTTGTCTTTAGTGTATGGCAGTGTCTGTTAAGCAGTTGTCTATAGTGTATGCCATTGCCTGTTAAGCAGTTGTCTTTGGTGTATGGCATTGCCTGTTAAGCAGTTGTCTTTGGTGTATGACAGTGTCTGTTAAGCAGTTGTCTTTAGTGTATGGCAGTGTCTGTTAAGCAGTTGTCTTTGGTGTATGGCATTGTCTGTTAAGCAGTTGTCTTTGGTGTATTGCATTGTCTGTTAAGCAGTTGTCTTTGGTGTATGGCATTGTCTGTTAAGCAGTTGTCTTTGGTGTATGGCAGTTTCTGTTAAGCAGTTGTCTTTGGTGTATGGCATTGTCTGTTAAGCAGTTGTCTTTGGTGTATGTCAGGGTCTGTTAAGCAGTTGTCTTTGGTGTATGGCAGGGTCTGTTAAGGAGTTGTCTTTGGTGTATGGCATTGTCTGTTAAGCAGTTGTCTTTGGTGTATGGCATTGTCTGTTAAGCAGTTGTCTTTGGTATATGGCATTGTCTGTTAAGCAGTTGTCTATCGTGTATGGCATTGCCTGTTAAGCAGTTGTCTTTGGTGTATGGCAGTGTCTGTTAAGCAGTTGTCTTTAGTGTATGGCAGTGTCTGTTAAGCAGTTGTCTTTGGTGTATGGCAGTGTCTGTTAAGCAGTTGTCTTTGGTGTATGGCAGTGTCTGTTAAGCAGTTGTCTTTAGTGTATGGCAGTGTCTGTTAAGCAGTTGTCTTTAGTGTATGGCAGTGTCTGTTAAGCAGTTGTCTTTGGTGTATGGAATTGCCTGTTAAGCAGTAATCTTTGGTGTATGGCAGTGTCTGTTAAGCAGTTGTATTTGGTGCATGGCATTGTCTGTTAAGCAGTTGTCTTTTGTGTATGGCATTGCCTGTTAAGCAGTAATCTTTGGTGTATGGCAGTGTCTGTTAAGCAGTTGTCTTTGGTGTATGGCAGTGTCTGTTAAGCAGTTGTCTTTGGTGTATGGCAGTGTCTGTTAAGCAGTTGTCTTTGGTGTATGGCATTGTCTGTTAAACATTTGTCTTTGGTGTATGGCAGGGTCTGTTAAGCAGTTGTCTTTGGTGTATGGCAGGGTCTGTTAAGCAGTTGTCTTTGGTGTATGGTATTGTCTGTTAAGCAATTGTCTTTGGTGTATGGCAGGGTCTGTTAAGCAGTTGTCTTTGGTGTATGGCATTGCCTATTAAGCAGTTGTCTTTGGTGTATGGCATTGTCTGTTAAGCAATTGTCTTTGGTGTATGGCATTGCCTGTTAAGCAGTTGTCTTTGGTGTATGGCATTGTCTGCTAAGCAGTTCTCTTTAGTTTATGGCGTTGTCTGTTAAGCAGTTGTCTTTAGTTTATGGCGTTGTCTGTTTAGCAGTTGTCTTTGGTGTATGGCATTGTCTGTTAAGCAGTTGTCTTTGGTGTATGGCATTGCCTGTTAAGAAGTTGTCTTTGGTGTATGGCGTTGTCTGCTAAGCAGTTGTCTTTGGTGTATGGCGTTGCCTGTTAAGCAGTTGTCTTTAGTTTTTGGCATTGCCTGTTAAGCAGTTGTCTTTGGGGTATGGCATTGCCTGTTAAGCAGTTGTCTTTGGTGTATGGCGTTGTCTGCTAAGCAGTTGTCTTTGGTGTATGGCATTGTCTGTTAAGCAGTTGTCTTTGGTGTATGGCATTATCTGTTAAGCAGTTGTCTTTGGTGTATGGCATTGTCTGTTAAGCAGTTGTCTTTGGTGTATGGCATTGCCTGTTAAGAAGTTGTCTTTGGTGTATGGCGTTGTCTGCTAAGCAGTTGTCTTTGGTGTATGGCGTTGCCTGTTAAGCAGTTGTCTTTAGTTTTTGGCATTGCCTGTTAAGCAGTTGTCTTTGGGGTATGGCATTGCCTGTTAAGCAGTTGTCTTTGGTGTATGGCGTTGTCTGCTAAGCAGTTGTCTTTAGTTTTTTGGCGTTGTCTGCTAAGCAGTTGTCTTTGGTGTATGGCGTTGTCTGCTAAGCAGTTGTCTTTGGTGTATGGCATTGCCTGTTAAGCAGTTGCCTTTGGTGTATGGCAGTGCCTGTTAAGCAGTTGTCTTTGGTGTATGGCATTGCCTGTTAAGCAGTTGTCTTTGGTGTATGGCATTGTCTGTTAAGCAGTTGTCTTTGGTGTATGGCATTGTCTGTTAAGCAGTTGCCTTTGGCTTATGACATTGTCTGTTAAGCAGTTGTCTTTGGCGTATGGCAGTGTCTGTTAAGCAGTTGTCTTTGGTGTATGGCATTGTCTGTTAAGCAGTTGCCTTTGGTGTATGGCAGTGCCTGTTAAGCAGTTGTCTTTGGCTTATGGCATTGTCTGTTAAGCAGTTGTCTTTGGTGTATGGCATTGCCTGTTAAGCAGTTGTCTTTGGTGTATGGCATTGTCTGTTAAGCAGTTGTCTTCGGTGTATGGCATTGTCTGTTAAGCAGTTGTCTGTGGTGAATGGCATTGTCTGTTAAGCAGTTGTCTTTGGTGTATGGCATTGTCTGTTAAGCAGTTGTCTTTGGTGTATGGCTTTGCCTGTTAAGCAGTTGTCTTTGGTGTATGGCATTGTCTGTTAAGCAGTTGTCTTTAGTTTATGGCGTTGTCTGTTAAGCAGTTGTCTTTGGTGTATGGCATTGCCTGTTAAGCAGTTGTCTTTGGTGTATGGCATTGTCTGCTAAGCAGTTGTCTTTAGTTTATGGCGTTGTCTGTTAAGCAGTTGTCTTTGGTGTAT
Source organism: Phyllobates terribilis (assembly GCF_046119375.1). NCBI lineage: Eukaryota > Metazoa > Chordata > Amphibia > Anura > Dendrobatidae > Phyllobates > Phyllobates terribilis. Next base: position 288,403 of record NW_027363528.1, on the reverse strand, counting down.
GGCATTGTCTGTTAAGCAGTTGTCTTTGGTGTATGGCATTGTCTGTTAAGCAGTTGTCTTTGGTATATGGCATTGTCTGTTAAGCAGTTGTCTTTGGTGTATGGCAGTGTCTGTTAAGCAGTTGTCTTTGGTGTATGGCATTGCCTGTTAAGCAGTTGTCTTTGGTGTATGGCATTGCCTGCTAAGCAGTTGTCTTTGGTGTATGGTATTGTCTGTTAAGCAGTTGTCTTTGGTGTATGGCATTGCCTGTTAAGCAGTTGTCTTTGGTGTATGGCATTGTCTGTTAAGCAGTTGTCTTTATTGTATGGCATTGTCTGTTAAGCAGTTGTCTTTGGTGTATGGCATTGCCTGTTAAGCAGTTGTCTTTGGTGTATGGAATTGTCTGCTAAGCAGTTGTCTTTAGTTCATGGCGTTGTCTGTTAAGCAGTTGTCTTTGGTGTATGGCAGTGTCTGTTAAGCAGTTGTCTTTGGTGTATGGCATTGTCTGTTAAGCAGTTGTCTTTGGTGTATGGCATTGTCTGTTAAGCAGTTGTCTTTAGTTTATGGCGTTGTCTGTTAAGCAGTTGTCTTTGGTGTATGGCATTGTCTGTTAAGCAGTTGTCTTTGGTTTATGGCAGTGTCTGTTAAGCAGTTGCCTTTGGTGTATGGCATTGCCGGTTAAGCAGTTGTCTTTGGTGTATGGCATTGTCTGTTAAGCAGTTGTCTTTTGTGTATGGCATTGCCTGTTAAGCAGTTGTATTTAGTGTATGGCATTGCCTGTTAAGCAGTTGTCTTTGGTGTATGGCATTGTCTGTTCAGCAGTTGTCTTTGGTGTATGGCATTGTCTGTTAAGCAGTTGTCTTTAGTGTATGGCATTGCCTGTTAAGCAGTTGTCTTTGGTGTATGGCAGTGTCTGTTAAGCAGTTGTCTTTTGTGTATGGCCTTGCCTGTTAAGCAGTTGTCTTTGGTGTATGGCATTGTCTGTTAAGCAGTTGTATTTGGTGCATGGCATTGTCTGTTAAGCAGTTGTCTATAGTGTATGGCATTGCCTGTTAAGCAGTTGTCTTTGGTGTTTGCCATTGCCTGTTAAGCAGTTGTCTTTGGTGTATTGCATTGTCTGCTAAGCAGTTGTCTTTGGTGTATGGCATTGCCTGTTAAGCAGTTGTCTTTGGTGTATGACAGTGTCTGTTAAGCAGTTGTCTTTTGTGTATGGCATTGCCTGTTAAGCAGTTGTCTATAGTGTATGCCATTGCCTGTTAAGCAGTTGTCTTTGGTGTATGGCATTGCCTGTTAAGCAGTTGTCTTTGGTGTATGACAGTGTCTGTTAAGCAGTTGTCTTTAGTGTATGGCAGTGTCTGTTAAGCAGTTGTCTTTGGTGTATGGCATTGTCTGTTAAGCAGTTGTCTTTGGTGTATTGCATTGTCTGTTAAGCAGTTGTCTTTGGTGTATGGCAGTGTCTGTTAAGCAGTTGTCTTTGGTGTATGGCATTGTCTGTTAAGCAGTTGTCTTTGGTGTATGTCAGGGTCTGTTAAGCAGTTGTCTTTGGTGTATGGCAGGGTCTGTTAAGCAGTTGTCTTTGGTGTATGGCATTGTCTGTTAAGCAGTTGTCTTTGGTGTATGGCATTGTCTGTTAAGCAGTTGTCTTTCGTGTATGGCATTGCCTGTTAAGCAGTTGTCATTGGTGTATGGCATTGTCTGTTAAGCAGTTGTCTTTTGTGTATGGCCTTGCCTGTTAAGCAGTAATCTTTGGTGTATGGCAGTGTCTGTTAAGCAGTTGTCTTTGGTGTATGGCATTGTCTGTTAAGCAGTTGTCTTTTGTGTATGGCATTGCCTGTTAAGCAGTTGTCTATAGTGTATGGCATTGCCTGTTAAGCAGTTGTCTTTGGTGTATGACAGTGTCTGTTAAGCAGTTGTCTTTGGTGTATGGCATTGTCTGTTAAGCAGTTGTCTTTGGTGTATGGCATTGTCTGTTAAGCAGTTGTCTTTGGTGTATGGCATTGTCTGTTAAGCAGTTGTCTTTGGTGTATGGCAGTGTCTGTTAAGCAGTTGTCTTTGGTGTATGGCATTGTCTGTTAAGCAGTTGTCTTTGGTGTATGTCAGGGTCTGTTAAGCAGTTGTCTTTGGTGTATGGCAGGGTCTGTTAAGCAGTTGTCTTTGGTGTATGGCATTGTCTGTTAAGCAGTTGTCTTTGGTGTATGGCATTGTCTGTTAAGCAGTTGTCTTTGGTGTATGGCATTGCCTGTTAAGCAGTTGTCTTTGGTGTATGGCATTGTCTGTTAAGCAGTTGTCTTTTGTGTATGGCCTTGCCTGTTAAGCAGTAATCTTTGGTGTATGGCAGTGTCTGTTAAGCAGTTGTCTTTGGTGTATGGCATTGTCTGTTAAGCAGTTGTCTTTTGTGTATGGCATTGCCTGTTAAGCAGTTGTCTATAGTGTATGGCATTGCCTGTTAAGCAGTTGTCTTTGGTGTATGGCATTGTCTGTTAAGCAGTTGTCTTTGGTGTATGGCATTGTCTGTTAAGCAGTTGTCTTTGGTGTATGGCATTGTCTGTTAAGCAGTTGTCTTTGGTGTATGGCATTGTCTGTTAAGCAGTTGTCTTTGGTGTATGGCATTGTCTGTTAAGCAGTTGTCTTTGGTGTATGGCATTGCCTATTAAGCAGTTGTCTTTGGTGTATGGCAGTGTCTGTTAAGCAGTTGTCTTTGGTGTATGGCAGTGTCTGTTAAGCAGTTGTCTTTGGTGTATGGCAGTGTCTGTTAAGCAGTTGTCTTTGGTGTATGGCATTGTCTGTTAAACATTTGTCTTTGGTGTATGGCAGGGTCTGTTAAGCAGTTGTCTTTGGTGTATGGCAGTGTCTGTTAAGCAGTTGTCTTTGGTGTATGGTATTGTCTGTTAAGCAATTGTCTTTGGTGTATGGCAGGGTCTGTTAAGCAGTTGTCTTTGGTGTATGGCATTGCCTATTAAGCAGTTGTCTTTGGTGTATGGCATTGTCTGTTAAGCAATTGTCTTTGGTGTATGGCATTGCCTGTTAAGCAGTTGTCTTTGGTGTATGGCATTGTCTGCTAAGCAGTTCTCTTTAGTTTATGGCGTTGTCTGTTAAGCAGTTGTCTTTAGTTTATGGCGTTGTCTGTTTAGCAGTTGTCTTTGGTGTATGGCATTGTCTGTTAAGCAGTTGTCTTTGGTGTATGGCATTGCCTGTTAAGCAGTTGTCTTTGGTGTATGGCATTGTCTGTTAAGCAGTTGTCTTTGGTGTATGGCATTGTCTGTTAAGCAGTTGCCTTTGGCTTATGACATTGTCTGTTAAGCAGTTGTCTTTGGCGTATGGCAGTGTCTGTTAAGCAGTTGTCTTTGGTGTATGGCATTGTCTGTTAAGCAGTTGCCTTTGGTGTATGGCAGTGCCTGTTAAGCAGTTGTCTTTGGCTTATGGCATTGTCTGTTAAGCAGTTGTCTTTGGTGTATGGCATTGCCTGTTAAGCAGTTGTCTTTGGTGTATGGCATTGTCTGTTAAGCAGTTGTCTTCGGTGTATGGCATTGTCTGTTAAGCAGTTGTCTGTGGTGAATGGCATTGTCTGTTAAGCAGTTGTCTTTGGTGTATGGCATTGTCTGTTAAGCAGTTGTCTTTGGTGTATGGCATTGCCTGTTAAGCAGTTGTCTTTGGTGTATGGCATTGTCTGTTAAGCAGTTGTCTGTGGTGAATGGCATTGTCTGTTAAGCAGTTGTCTTTGGTGTATGGCATTGTCTGTTAAGCAGTTGTCTTTGGTGGATGGCATTGCCTGTTAAGCAGTTGTCTTTGGTGTATGGCATTGTCTGTTAAGCAGTTGTCTTTGGTGTATGGCATTGCCTATTAAGCAGTTGTCTTTGGTGTATGGCTTTGTCTGCTAAGCAGTTGTCTTTAGTTTATGGCATTGCCTGTTAAGCAGTTGTCTTTGGTGTATGGCAGTGTCTGTTAAGCAGTTGTCTTTGGTGTATGGCATTGCCTGTTAAGCAGTTGTCTTTGGTGTATGGCATTGTCTGTTAAGCAGTTGTCTTTGGTGTATGGCATTGCCTGTTAAGCAGTTGTCTTTGGTGTATGGCATTGTCTGCTAAGCAGTTGTCTTTAGTTTATGGCGTTGTCTGTTAAGCAGTTGTCTTTGGTGTATGGCATTGTCTGTTAAGCAGTTGTCTTTAGTTTATGGTGTTGTCTGTTAAGCAGTTGTCTTTGGTGTATGGCATTGTCTGTTAAGCAGTTGTCTTTGGTGTATGGCATTGCCTGTTAAGCAGTTGTCTTTGGTGTATGGCATTGTCTGCTAAGCAGTTGTCTTTAGTTTATGGCGTTGTCTGTTAAGCAGTTGTCTTTGGTGTATGGCATTGTCTGTTAAGCAGTTGTCTTTGGTGTATGGCATTGTCTGTTAAGCAGTTGTCTTTGGTATATGGCATTGTCTGTTAAGCAGTTGTCTTTGGTGTATGGCAGTGTCTGTTAAGCAGTTGTCTTTGGTGTATGGCATTGCCTGTTAAGCAGTTGTCTTTGGTGTATGGCATTGCCTGTTAAGCAGTTGTCTTTGGTGTATGGTATTGTCTGTTAAGCAGTTGTCTTTGGTGTATGGCATTGCCTGTTAAGCAGTTGTCTTTGGTGTATGGCATTGTCTGTTAAGCAGTTGTCTTTGGTGTATGGCATTGTCTGTTAAGCAGTTGTCTTTGGTGTATGGCATTGCCTGTTAAGCAGTTGTCTTTGGTGTATGGCATTGTCTGCTAAGCAGTTGTCTTTAGTTTATGGCGTTGTCTGTTAAGCAGTTGTCTTTGGTGTATGGCAGTGTCTGTTAAGCAGTTGTCTTTGGTGTATGGCATTGTCTGTTAAGCAGTTGTCTTTGGTGTATGGCATTGTCTGTTAAGCAGTTGTCTTTAGTTTATGGCGTTGTCTGTTAAGCAGTTGTCTTTGGTGTATGGCGTTGTCTGTTAAGCAGTTGTCTTTGGTTTATGGCAGTGTCTGTTAAGCAGTTGCCTTTGGTGTATGGCATTGCCGGTTAAGCAGTTGTCTTTGGTGTATGGCATTGTCTGTTAAGCAGTTGTCTTTTGTGTATGGCATTGCCTGTTAAGCAGTTGTATTTAGTGTATGGCATTGCCTGTTAAGCAGTTGTCTTTGGTGTATGGCATTGTCTGTTCAGCAGTTGTCTTTGGTGTATGGCATTGTCTGTTAAGCAGTTGTCTTTAGTGTATGGCATTGCCTGTTAAGCAGTTGTCTTTGGTGTATGGCAGTGTCTGTTAAGCAGTTGTCTTTTGTGTATGGCCTTGCCTGTTAAGCAGTTGTCTTTGGTGTATGGCATTGTCTGTTAAGCAGTTGTATTTGGTGCATGGCATTGTCTGTTAAGCAGTTGTCTTTTGTGTATGGCATTGCCTGTTAAGCAGTTGTCTATAGTGTATGGCATTGCCTGTTAAGCAGTTGTCTTTGGTGTATGCCATTGCCTGTTAAGCAGTTGTCTTTGGTGTATTGCATTGTCTGCTAAGCAGTTGTCTTTGGTGTATGGCATTGCCTGTTAAGCAGTTGTCTTTGGTGTATGACAGTGTCTGTTAAGCAGTTGTCTTTTGTGTATGGCATTGCCTGTTAAGCAGTTGTCTATAGTGTATGCCATTGCCTGTTAAGCGGTTGTCTTTGGTGTATGGCATTGCCTGTTAAGCAGTTGTCTTTGGTGTATGACAGTGTCTGTTAAGCAGTTGTCTTTAGTGTATGGCAGTGTCTGTTAAGCAGTTGTCTTTGGTGTATGGCATTGTCTGTTAAGCAGTTGTCTTTGGTGTATTGCATTGTCTGTTAAGCAGTTGTCTTTGGTGTATGGCATTGTCTGTTAAGCAGTTGTCTTTGGTGTATGGCATTGTCTGTTAAGCAGTTGCCTTTGGCTTATGACATTGTCTGTTAAGCAGTTGTCTTTGGCGTATGGCAGTGTCTGTTAAGCAGTTGTCTTTGGTGTATGGCATTGTCTGTTAAGCAGTTGCCTTTGGTGTATGGCAGTGCCTGTTAAGCAGTTGTCTTTGGCTTATGGCATTGTCTGTTAAGCAGTTGTCTTTGGTGTATGGCATTGCCTGTTAAGCAGTTGTCTTTGGTGTATGGCATTGTCTGTTAAGCAGTTGTCTTCGGTGTATGGCATTGTCTGTTAAGCAGTTGTCTGTGGTGAATGGCATTGTCTGTTAAGCAGTTGTCTTTGGTGTATGGCATTGTCTGTTAAGCAGTTGTCTTTGGTGTATGGCATTGCCTGTTAAGCAGTTGTCTTTGGTGTATGGCATTGTCTGTTAAGCAGTTGTCTGTGGTGAATGGCATTGTCTGTTAAGCAGTTGTCTTTGGTGTATGGCATTGTCTGTTAAGCAGTTGTCTTTGGTGGATGGCATTGCCTGTTAAGCAGTTGTCTTTGGTGTATGGCATTGTCTGTTAAGCAGTTGTCTTTGGTGTATGGCATTGCCTATTAAGCAGTTGTCTTTGGTGTATGGCTTTGTCTGCTAAGCAGTTGTCTTTAGTTTATGGCATTGCCTGTTAAGCAGTTGTCTTTGGTGTATGGCAGTGTCTGTTAAGCAGTTGTCTTTGGTGTATGGCATTGCCTGTTAAGCAGTTGTCTTTGGTGTATGGCATTGTCTGTTAAGCAGTTGTCTTTGGTGTATGGCATTGCCTGTTAAGCAGTTGTCTTTGGTGTATGGCATTGTCTGCTAAGCAGTTGTCTTTAGTTTATGGCGTTGTCTGTTAAGCAGTTGTCTTTGGTGTATGGCATTGTCTGTTAAGCAGTTGTCTTTAGTTTATGGTGTTGTCTGTTAAGCAGTTGTCTTTGGTGTATGGCATTGTCTGTTAAGCAGTTGTCTTTGGTGTATGGCATTGCCTGTTAAGCAGTTGTCTTTGGTGTATGGCATTGTCTGCTAAGCAGTTGTCTTTAGTTTATGGCGTTGTCTGTTAAGCAGTTGTCTTTGGTGTATGGCATTGTCTGTTAAGCAGTTGTCTTTGGTGTATGGCATTGTCTGTTAAGCAGTTGTCTTTGGTATATGGCATTGTCTGTTAAGCAGTTGTCTTTGGTGTATGGCAGTGTCTGTTAAGCAGTTGTCTTTGGTGTATGGCATTGCCTGTTAAGCAGTTGTCTTTGGTGTATGGCATTGCCTGTTAAGCAGTTGTCTTTGGTGTATGGTATTGTCTGTTAAGCAGTTGTCTTTGGTGTATGGCATTGCCTGTTAAGCAGTTGTCTTTGGTGTATGGCATTGTCTGTTAAGCAGTTGTCTTTGGTGTATGGCATTGTCTGTTAAGCAGTTGTCTTTGGTGTATGGCATTGCCTGTTAAGCAGTTGTCTTTGGTGTATGGCATTGTCTGCTAAGCAGTTGTCTTTAGTTTATGGCGTTGTCTGTTAAGCAGTTGTCTTTGGTGTATGGCAGTGTCTGTTAAGCAGTTGTCTTTGGTGTATGGCATTGTCTGTTAAGCAGTTGTCTTTGGTGTATGGCATTGTCTGTTAAGCAGTTGTCTTTAGTTTATGGCGTTGTCTGTTAAGCAGTTGTCTTTGGTGTATGGCGTTGTCTGTTAAGCAGTTGTCTTTGGTTTATGGCAGTGTCTGTTAAGCAGTTGCCTTTGGTGTATGGCATTGCCGGTTAAGCAGTTGTCTTTGGTGTATGGCATTGTCTGTTAAGCAGTTGTCTTTTGTGTATGGCATTGCCTGTTAAGCAGTTGTATTTAGTGTATGGCATTGCCTGTTAAGCAGTTGTCTTTGGTGTATGGCATTGTCTGTTCAGCAGTTGTCTTTGGTGTATGGCATTGTCTGTTAAGCAGTTGTCTTTAGTGTATGGCATTGCCTGTTAAGCAGTTGTCTTTGGTGTATGGCAGTGTCTGTTAAGCAGTTGTCTTTTGTGTATGGCCTTGCCTGTTAAGCAGTTGTCTTTGGTGTATGGCATTGTCTGTTAAGCAGTTGTATTTGGTGCATGGCATTGTCTGTTAAGCAGTTGTCTTTTGTGTATGGCATTGCCTGTTAAGCAGTTGTCTATAGTGTATGGCATTGCCTGTTAAGCAGTTGTCTTTGGTGTATGCCATTGCCTGTTAAGCAGTTGTCTTTGGTGTATTGCATTGTCTGCTAAGCAGTTGTCTTTGGTGTATGGCATTGCCTGTTAAGCAGTTGTCTTTGGTGTATGACAGTGTCTGTTAAGCAGTTGTCTTTTGTGTATGGCATTGCCTGTTAAGCAGTTGTCTATAGTGTATGCCATTGCCTGTTAAGCGGTTGTCTTTGGTGTATGGCATTGCCTGTTAAGCAGTTGTCTTTGGTGTATGACAGTGTCTGTTAAGCAGTTGTCTTTAGTGTATGGCAGTGTCTGTTAAGCAGTTGTCTTTGGTGTATGGCATTGTCTGTTAAGCAGTTGTCTTTGGTGTATTGCATTGTCTGTTAAGCAGTTGTCTTTGGTGTATGGCAGTGTCTGTTAAGCAGTTGTCTTTGGTGTATGGCATTGTCTGTTAAGCAGTTGTCTTTGGTGTATGTCAGGGTCTGTTAAGCAGTTGTCTTTGGTGTATGGCAGGGTCTGTTAAGCAGTTGTCTTTGGTGTATGGCATTGTCTGTTAAGCAGTTGTCTTTGGTGTATGGCATTCTCTGTTAAGCAGTTGTCTTTCGTGTATGACATTGCCTGTTAAGCAGTTGTCTTTGGTGTATGGCATTGCCTGTTAAGCAGTTGTCTTTGGTGTATGGCATTGTCTGTTAAGCAGTTGTCTTTCGTGTATGGCATTGCCTGTTAAGCAGTTGTCTTTGGTGTATGGCAGTGTCTGTTAAGCAGTTGTCTTTTGTGTATGGCCTTGCCTGTTAAGCAGTAATCTTTGGTGTATGGCAGTGTCTGTTAAGCAGTTGTCTTTGGTGTATGGCATTGTCTGTTAAGCAGTTGTCTTTTGTGTATGGCATTGCCTGTTAAGCAGTTGTCTATAGTGTCTGGCATTGCCTGTTAAGCAGTTGTCTTTGGTGTATGACAGTGTCTGTTAAGCAGTTGTCTTTGGTGTATGGCATTGTCTGTTAAGCAGTTGTCTTTGGTGTATGGCATTGTCTGTTAAGCAGTTGTCTTTGGTGTATGGCATTGTCTGTTAAGCAGTTGTCTTTGGTGTATGGCAGTGTCTGTTAAGCAGTTGTCTTTGGTGTATGGCATTGTCTGTTAAGCAGTTGTCTTTGGTGTATGTCAGGGTCTGTTAAGCAGTTGTCTTTGGTGTATGGCAGGGTCTGTTAAGCAGTTGTCTTTGGTGTATGGCATTGTCTGTTAAGCAGTTGTCTTTGGTGTATGGCATTGTCTGTTAAGCAGTTGTCTTTGGTGTATGGCAGTGTCTGTTAAGCAGTTGTCTTTGGTGTATGGCATTGTCTGTTAAGCAGTTGTCTTTGGTGTATGGCATTGTCTGTTAAGCAGTTGTCTTTGGTGTATGGCAGTGTCTGTTAAGCAGTTGTCTTTGGTGTATGGCATTGTCTGTTAAGCAGTTGTCTTTGGTGTATGGCAGTGTCTGTTAAGCAGTTGTCTTTGGTTTATGGCATTGCCTGTTAAGCAGTTGTCTTTGGTGTATGGCATTGTCTGTTCAGCAGTTGTCTTTGGTGTATGGCATTGTCTGTTAAGCAGTTGTCTTTGGTGTATGGCAGTGTCTGTTAAGCAGTTGTCTTTGGTGTATGGCATTGTCTGTTAAGCAGTTGTCTTTGGTGTATGGCATTGTCTGTTAAGCAGTTGTCTTTGGTGTATGGCATTGTCTGTTAAGCAGTTGTCTTTGGTGTATGGCATTGTTTGTTAAGCAGTTGTCTTTGGTGTATGGCATTGCCTATTAAGCAGTTGTCTTTGGTGTATGGCAGTGTCTGTTAAGCAGTTGTCTTTGGTGTATGGCAGTGTCTGTTAAGCAGTTGTCTTTGGTGTATGGCAGTGTCTGTTAAGCAGTTGTCTTTGGTGTATGGCAGTGTCTGTTAAGCAGTTGTCTTTGGTGTATGGCAGTGTCTGTTAAGCAGTTGTCTTTGGTGTATGGCATTGTCTGTTAAACATTTGTCTTTGGTGTATGGCATTGTCTGTTAAGCAGTTGTCTTTGGTGTATGGCATTGTCTGTTAAGCAGATGTCTTTGGTGTATGGCAGTGTCTGTTAAGCAGTTGTCTTTGGTGTATGGCAGTGTCTGTTAAGCAGTTGTCTTTGGTGTATGGCATTGCCTGTTAAGCAGTTGTCTTTGGTGTATGGCAGTGTCTGATAAGCAGTTGTCTTTGGTGTATGGCATTGTCTGTTAAGCAGTTGTCTTTGGTGTATGGCATTGTCTGCTAAGCAGTTGTCTTTAGTTTATGGCATTGCCTGTTAAGCAGTTGTCTTTGGTGTGTGGCATTGCCTGTTAAGCAGTTGTCTTTGGTGTATGGCATTGTCTGTTAAGCAGTTGTCTTTGGTTTATGGCATTGCCTGTTAAGCAGTTGTCTTTGGTTTATGGCATTGCCTGTTAAACGGTTGTCTTTGGTGTATGGCATTGTCTGTTAAGCGGTTGTCTTTGGTGTGTGGCATTGCCTGTTAAGCAGTTGTCTTTGGTGTATGGCATTGTCTGTTAAGCAGTTGTCTTTGGTTTATGGCGTTGCCTGTTAAGCGGTTGTCTTTGGTGTATGGCATTGTCTGTTAAGCGGTTGTCTTTGGTGTATGGCATTGTCTGTTAAGCAGTTGTCTTTAGTGTATGCCATTGCCTGTTAAGCAGTTGTCTTTGGTGTATGGCATTGTCTGTTAAGCAGTTGTCTTTGGTTTATGGCATTGCCTGTTAAGCGGTTGTCTTTGGTGTATGGCATTGTCTGTTAAGCAGTTGTCTTTGGTGTATGGCATTGCCTGTTAAGCAGTTGTCTTTGGTGTATGGCATTGCCTGTTAAGCAGTTGTCTTTGGTGTATGGCATTGTCTGCTGAGCAGCTGTCTTTAGTTTATGGCGTTGTCTGTTAAGCAGTTGTCTTTGGTTTATGGCATTGCCTGTTAAGCAGTTGTCTTTGGTGTATGGCATTGTCTGCTAAGCAGTTGTCTTTAGTGTATGGCATTGCCTGTTAAGCAGTTGTCTTTGGTTTATGGCATTGCCTGTTAAGCGGTTGTCTTTGGTGTATGGCATTGCCTGTTAAGCGGTTGTCTTTGGTGTATGGCGTTGTCTGTTAAGCAGTTGTCTTTGGTTTATGGCATTGCCTGTTAAGCAGTTGTCTTTGGTGTATGGCATTGTCTGCTAAGCAGTTGTCTTTAGTGTATGGCATTGCCTGTTAAGCAGTTGTCTTTGGTTTATGGCATTGCCTGTTAAGCGGTTGTCTTTGGTGTATGGCATTGCCTGTTAAGCAGTTGTCTTTGGTGTATGGCATTGTCTGCTAAGCAGCTGTCTTTAGTTTATGGCGTTGTCTGTTAAGCAGTTGTCTTTGGTTTATGGCATTGCCTGTTAAGCGGTTGTCTTTGGTGTATGGCATTGTCTGTTAAGCAGTTGTCTTTGGTGTATGGCATTGTCTGTTAAGCAGTTGTCTTTGGTGTATGGCATTGCCTGTTAAGCAGTTGTCTTTGGTGTATGGCATTGTCTGCTAATCAGCTGTCTTTAGTTTATGGCGTTGTCTGTTAAGCAGTTGTCTTTGGTGTATGGCATTGCCTGTTAAGCAGTTGTCTTTGGTGTATGGCATTGTCGGTTAAGCAGTTGTCTTTGGTGTATGGCATTGTCTGTTAAGCAGTTGTCTTTGGTGTATGGCATTGCCTGTTAAGCAGTTGTCTTTGGTGTATGGCATTGTCTGCTAAGCAGTTGTCTTTAGTTTATGGCATTGCCTGTTAAGCAGTTGTCTTTGGTGTATGGCATTGTCTGTTAAGCAGTTGTCTTTGGTGTATGGCATTGCCTGTTAAACAGTTGTCTTTGGTGTATGGCAGTGTCTGTTAAGCAGTTGTCTTTGGTTTATGGCATTGCCTGTTAAGCAGTTGTCTTTAGTGTATGGCATTGTCTGTTAAGCAGTTGTCTTTGGTGTATGGCATTGTCTGCTAAGCAGTTGTCTTTAGTTTATGGCATTGCCTGTTAAGCAGTTGTCTTTGGTGTATGGCATTGTCTGTTAAGCAGTTGTCTTTGGTGTATGGCATTGCCTGTTAAGCAGTTGTCTTTGGTGTATGGCATTGTCTGCTAAGCAGTTGTCTTTAGTTTATGGCATTGCCTGTTAAGCAGTTGTCTTTGGTGTATGGCATTGTCTGTTAAGCAGTTGTCTTTGGTGTATGGCATTGCCTGTTAAACAGTTGTCTTTGGTGTATGGCAGTGTCTGTTAAGCAGTTGTCTTTGGTTTATGGCATTGCCTGTTAAGCAGTTGTCTTTAGTGTATGGCATTGTCTGTTAAGCAGTTGTCTTTGGTGTATGGCATTGTCTGCTAAGCAGTTGTCTTTAGTTTATGGCATTGCCTGTTAAGCAGTTGTCTTTGGTGTATGGCATTGTCTGTTAAGCAGTTGTCTTTGGTGTATGGCATTGCCTGTTAAGCAGTTGTCTTTGGTGTATGGCATTGTCTGTTAAGCAGTTGTCTTTGGTGTATGGCATTGCCTGTTAAGCAGTTGTCTTTGGTGTATGGCATTGTCTGTTAAGCAGTTGTCTTTGGTGTATGGCATTGCCTGTTAAGCAGTTGTCTTTGGTGTATGGCATTGCCTGTTAAGCAGTTGTCTTTGGTGTATGGCAGTGTCTGTTAAGCAGTTGTCTTTGGTTTATGGCGTTGTCTGTTAAGCAGTTGTCTTTGGTTTATGGCATTGTCTGTTAAGCAGTTGTCTTTGGTTTATGGCATTGCCTGTTAAGCAGTTGTCTTTGGTGTATGGCATTGTCTGCTAAGCAGTTGTCTTTTGTTTATGGCATTGCCTGTTAAGCAGTTGTCTTTGGTGTATGGCATTGTCTGTTAAGCAGTTGTCTTTGGTGTATGGCATTGTCTGTTAAGCAGTTGTCTTTGGTGTATGGCATTGCCTGTTAAGCAGTTGTCTTTGGTGTATGGCATTGTCTGCTAAGCAGTTGTCTTTAGTTTATGACGTTGTCTGTTAAGCAGTTGTCTTTGGTTTATGGCATTGTCTGTTAAGCAGTTGTCTTTGGTTTATGGCATTGCCTGTTAAGCAGTTGTCTTTGGTGTATGGCATTGTCTGTTAAGCAGTTGTCTTTGGTGTATGGCATTGTCTGTTAAGCAGTTGTCTTTGGTTTATGGCATTGTCTGTTAAGCAGTTGTCTTTAGTTGATGGCGTTGTCTGTTAAGCAGTTGTCTTTGGTTTATGGCATTGTCTGTTAAGCAGTTGTCTTTGGTTTATGGCATTGCCTGTTAAGCAGTTGTCTTTGGTGTATGGCATTGCCTGTTAAGCAGTTGTCTTTGGTGCATGGCATTGCCTGTTAAGCAGTTGTCTTTGGTGTATGGCATTGTCTGTTAAGCAGTTGTCTTTGGTGTATGGCATTGTCTGTTAAGCAGTTGTCTTTGGTGTATGGCATTGCCTGTTAAGCAGTTGTCTTTGGTGTATGGCGTTGCCTGTTAAGCAGTTGTCTTTGGTGTATGGCATTGTCTGCTAAGCAGTTGTCTTTAGTTTATGGCATTGCCTGTTAAGCAGTTGTCTTTGGTGTGTGGCATTGTCTGTTAAGCAGTTGTCTTTGGTGTATGGCATTGCCTGTTAAGCAGTTGTCTTTGGTGTATGGCATTGTCTGCTAAGCAGTTGTCTTTAGTTTATGGCGTTGTCTGTTAAGCAGTTGTCTTTGGTTTATGGCATTGCCTGTTAAGCAGTTGTCTTTGGTGTATGGCATTGTCTGCTAAGCAGTTGTCTTTAGTTTATGGCGTTGCCTGTTAAGCAGTTGTCTTTGGTGTATGGCATTGCCTGTTAAGCAGTTGTCTTTGGTGTATGGCATTGTCTGCTAAGCAGCTGTCTTTAGTTTATGGCGTTGTCTGTTAAGCAGTTGTCTTTGGTTTATGGCATTGCCTGTTAAGCAGTTGTCTTTGGTGGATGGCATTGTCTGTTAAGCAGTTGTCTTTGGTGTATGGCATTGCCTGTTAAGCAGTTGTCTTTGGTGTATGGCATTGTCTGTTAAGCAGTTGTCTTTAGTTTATGGCATTGTCTGCTAAGCAGTTGTCTTTGGTGTATGGCATTGCCTGTTAAGCAGTTGTCTTTGGTGTATGGCATTGCCTGTTAAGCAGTTGTCTTTGGTGTATGGCATTGTCTGTTAAGCAGTTGTCTTTGGTGTGTGGCATTGTCTGTTAAGCAGTTGTCTTTAGTTTATGGCATTGTCTGCTAAGCAGTTGTCTTTGGTGTATGGCATTGCCTGTTAAGCAGTTGTCTTTGGTGTATGGCATTGACTGTTAAGCAGTTGTCTTTGGTGTATGGCATTGCCTGTTAAGCAGTTGTCTTTGGTGTATGGCAATGTCTGCTAAGCAGTTGTCTTTAGTTTATGGCGCTGCCTGTTAAGCAGTTGTCTTTGGTGTATGGCATTGCCTGTTAAGCAGTTGTCTTTGGTGTATGGCATTGTCTGCTAAGCAGCTGTCTTTAGTTTATGGCGTTGTCTGTTAAGCAGTTGTCTTTGGTTTATGGCATTGCCTGTTAAGCAGTTGTCTTTGGTGGATGGCATTGTCTGTTAAGCAGTTGTCTTTGGTGTATGGCATTGCCTGTTAAGCAGTTGTCTTTGGTGTATGGCATTGTCTGTTAAGCATTTGTCTTTAGTTTATGGCATTGTCTGCTAAGCAGTTGTCTTTGGTGTATGGCATTGCCTGTTAAGCAGTTGTCTTTGGTGTATGGCATTGCCTGTTAAGCAGTTGTCTTTGGTTTATGGCATTGCCTGTTAAGCAGTTGTCTTTGGTGGATGGCATTGTCTGTTAAGCAGTTGTCTTTGGTGTATGGCATTGCCTGTTAAGCAGTTGTCTTTGGTGTATGGCAGTGTCTGATAAGCAGTTGTCTTTGGTGTATGGCATTGCCTGTTAAGCAGTTGTCTTTGGTGTATGGCATTGTCTGTTAAGCAGTTGTCTTTGGTGTATGGCATTGCCTGTTAAGCAGTTGTCTTTGGTGTATGGCAGTGTCTGATAAGCAGTTGTCTTTGGTTTATGGCATTGCCTGTTAAGCAGTTGTCTTTGGTGGCTGGCATTGTCTGTTAAGCAGTTGTCTTTGGTGTATGACATTGCCTGTTAAGCAGTTGTCTTTGGTGTATGGCATTGTCTGTTAAGTAGTTGTCTTTGGTGTATGGCAGTGTCTGTTATGCAGTTGTCTTTGGTGTATGGCATTGTCTGTTAAGCAGTTGTCTTTGGTGTATGGCAGTGTCTGTTAAGCAGTTGTCTTTGGTTTATGGCATTGCCTGTTAAGCAGTTGTCTTTGGTGTATGGCATTGCCTGTTAAGCAGTTGTCTTTGGTGTATGGCATTGCCTGTTAAGCAGTTGTCTTTGGTGTATGGCATTGCCTGTTAAGCAGTTGTCTTTGGTGTATTGCATTGTCTGTTAAGCAGTTGTCTTTGGTGTATGGCATTGCCTGTTAAGCAGTTGTCTTTGGTGTATTGCATTGTCTGTTAAGCAGTTGTCTTTAGTGTATGGCATTGCCTGTTAAGCAGTTGTCTTTGTTGTATGGCATTGTCTGTTAAGCAGTTGTCTTTGGTGTATGGCAGTGTCTGTTAAGCAGTTGTCTTTGGTGTATGGCGTTGCCTGTTAAGCAGTTGTCTTTGGTGTATGGCATTGTCTGCTAAGCAGTTGTCTTTAGTTTATTGCATTGCCTGTTAAGCAGTTGTCTTTGGTGTGTGGCATTGTCTGTTAAGCAGTTGTCTTTGGTGTATGGTATTGCCTGTTAAGCAGTTGTCTTTGGTGTATGGCATTGTCTGCTAAGCAGTTGTCTTTAGTTTATGGCGTTGTCTGTTAAGCAGTTGTCTTTGGTTTATGGCATTGCCTGTTAAGCAGTTGTCTTTGGTGTATGGCATTGTCTGCTAAGCAGTTGTCTTTAGTTTATGGCGTTGCCTGTTAAGCAGTTGTCTTTGGTGTATGGCATTGCCTGTTAAGCAGTTGTCTTTGGTGTATGGCATTGTCTGCTAAGCAGCTGTCTTTAGTTTATGGCGTTGTCTGTTAAGCAGTTGTCTTTGGTTTATGGCATTGCCTGTTAAGCAGTTGTCTTTGGTGGATGGCATTGTCTGTTAAGCAGTTGTCTTTGGTGTATGGCATTGCCTGTTAAGCAGTTGTCTTTGGTGTATGGCATTGTCTGTTAAGCAGTTGTCTTTAGTTTATGGCATTGTCTGCTAAGCAGTTGTCTTTGGTGTATGGCATTGCCTGTTAAGCAGTTGTCTTTGGTGTATGGCATTGCCTGTTAAGCAGTTGTCTTTGGTGTATGGCATTGTCTGTTAAGCAGTTGTCTTTGGTGTGTGGCATTGTCTGTTAAGCAGTTGTCTTTAGTTTATGGCATTGTCTGCTAAGCAGTTGTCTTTGGTGTATGGCATTGCCTGTTAAGCAGTTGTCTTTGGTGTATGGCATTGCCTGTTAAGCAGTTGTCTTTGGTGTATGGCATTGCCTGTTGAGCAGTTGTCTTTGGTGTATGGCATTGTCTGCTAAGCAGTTGTCTTTAGTTTATGGCGCTGCCTGTTAAGCAGTTGTCTTTGGTGTATGGCATTGCCTGTTAAGCAGTTGTCTTTGGTGTATGGCATTGTCTGCTAAGCAGCTGTCTTTAGTTTATGGCGTTGTCTGTTAAGCAGTTGTCTTTGGTGGATGGCATTGTCTGTTAAGCAGTTGTCTTTGGCGTATGGCATTGCCTGTTAAGCAGTTGTCTTTGGTGTATGGCATTGCCTGTTAAGCAGTTGTCTTTGGTGTATGGCATTGTCTGTTAAGCAGTTGTCTTTAGTTTATGGCATTGTCTGCTAAGCAGTTGTCTTTGGTGTATGGCATTGCCTGTTAAGCAGTTGTCTTTGGTGTATGGCATTGTCTGTTAAGCAGTTGTCTTTGGTGTATGGCATTGCCTGTTAAGCATTTGTCTTTGGTGTATGGCAGTGTCTGATAAGCAGTTGTCTTTGGTTTATGGCATTGCCTGTTAAGCAGTTGTCTTTGGTGGATGGCATTGTCTGTTAAGCAGTTGTCTTTGGTGTATGGCATTGCCTGTTAAGCAGTTGTCTTTGGTGTATGTCATTGTCTGTTAAGAAGTTGTCTTTGGTGTATGGCATTGCCTGTTAAGCAGTTGTCTTTGGTGTATGGCAGTGTCTGATAAGCAGTTGTCTTTGGTTTATGGCATTGCCTGTTAAGCAGTTGTCTTTGGTGGATGGCATTGTCTGTTAAGCAGTTGTCTTTGGTGTATGGCATTGCCTGTTAAGCAGTTGTCTTTGGTGTATGGCAGTGTCTGTTAAGCAGTTGTCTTTGGTGTATGGCATTGCCTGTTAAGCAGTTGTCTTTGGTGTATGGCATTGTCTGTTAAGCAGTTGTCTTTGGTGTATGGCATTGTCTGTTAAGCAGTTGTCTTTGGTGTATGGCATTGCCTGTTAAGCAGTTGTCTTTGGTGTATGGCAGTGTCTGATAAGCAGTTGTCTTTGGTTTATGGCATTGCCTGTTAAGCAGTTGTCTTTGGTGGATGGCATTGTCTGTTAAGCAGTTGTCTTTGGTGTATGGCATTGCCTGTTAAGCAGTTGTCTTTGGTGTATGGCAGTGTCTGTTAAGCAGTTGTCTTTGGTGTATGGCATTGCCTGTTAAGCAGTTGTCTTTGGTGTATGGCAGTGTCTGATAAGCAGTTGTCTTTGGTTTATGGCATTGCCTGTTAAGCAGTTGTCTTTGGTGGATGGCATTGTCTGTTAAGCAGTTGTCTTTGGTGTATGGCATTGCCTGTTAAGCAGTTGTCTTTGGTGTATGGCATTGTCTGTTAAGTAGTTGTCTTTGGTGTATGGCAGTGTCTGTTAAGTAGTTGTCTTTGGTGTATGGCATTGCCTGTTAAGCAGTTGTCTTTGTTGTATGGCAGTGTCTGTTAAGCAGTTGTCTTTGGTGTATGGCATTGCCTGTTAAGCAGTTGTCTTTGGTGTATGGCATTGTCTGTTAAACAGTTGTCTTTGGTGAATGGCATTGTCTGTTAAGCAGTTGTCTTTAGTGTATGGCATTGTCTGTTAAGCAGTTGTCTTTGGTGTATGGCATTGTCGGTTAAGCAGTTGTCTTTGGTGTATGGCATTGCCTGTTAAGCAGTTGTCTTTGGTGTATGGCATTGCCTGTTAAGCAGTTGTCTTTGGTGTATGGCATTGTCTGTTAAGCAGTTGTCTTTGGTTTATGGCATTGTCTGTTAAGCAGTTGTCTTTGGTGTATGGCAGTGTCTGTTAAGCAGTTGTCTTTGGTGTATGGCATTGTCTGTTAAGCAGTTGTCTTTGGTGTATGGCAGTGTCTGTTAAGCAGTTGTCTTTGGTGTATGGTGTTGCCTGTTAAGCAGTTGTCTTTGGTGTATGGTGTTGCCTGTTAAGCAGTTGTCTTTGGTGTATGGCATTGTCTGTTAAGCAGTTGTCTTTAGTGTATGGCATTGTCTGTTAAGCAGTTGTCTTTGGTGTATGGCATTGCCTGTTAAGCAGTTGTCTTTGGTGTATCGTATTGTCTGCTAAGCAGTTGTCTTTAGTTTATAGCATTGCCTGTTAAGCAGTTGTCTTTGGTGTATGGCATTGCCTGTTAAGCAGTTGTCTTTGGTGTATGGCATTGTCTGCTGAGCAGCTGTCTTTAGTTTATGGCGTTGTCTGTTAAGCAGTTGTCTTTGGTTTATGGCATTACCTGTTAAGCAGTTGTCTTTGGTGTATGGCATTGTCTGCTAAGCAGTTGTCTTTAGTGTATGGCATTGCCTGTTAAGCAGTTGTCTTTGGTGTATGGCGTTGTCTGCTAAGCAGTTGTCTTTAGTTTATGGCGTTGTCTGTTAAGCAGTTGTCTTTGGTTTATGGCATTGCCTGTTAAGCGGTTGTCTTTGGTGTATGGCATTGCCTGTTAAGCAGTTGTCTTTGGTGTATCGCATTGTCTGTTAAGCAGTTGTCTTTGGTGTATGGCATTGCCTGTTAAGCAGTTGTCTTTGGTGTATGGCATTGTCTGCTAATCAGCTGTCTTTAGTTTATGGCGTTGTCTGTTAAGCAGTTGTCTTTGGTGTATGGCATTGCCTGTTAAGCAGTTGTCTTTGGTGTATGGCATTGTCTGTTAAGCAGTTGTCTTTGGTGTATGGCATTGTCTGTTAAGCAGTTGTCTTTGGTGTATGGCATTGTCTGCTAAGCAGTAGTCTTTAGTTTATGGCATTGCCTGTTAAGCAGTTGTCTTTGGTGTATGGCATTGTCTGTTAAGCAGTTGTCTTTGGTGTATGGCATTGCCTGTTAAGCAGTTGTCTTTTGTGTATGGCAGTGTCTGTTAAGCAGTTGTCTTTGGTTTATGGCATTGCCTGTTAAGCAGTTGTCTTTAGTGTATGGCATTGTCTGTTAAGCAGTTGTCTTTGGTGTATGGCATTGTCTGCTAAGCAGTTGTCTTTAGTTTATGGCATTGCCTGTTAAGCAGTTGTCTTTGGTGTATGGCATTGTCTGTTAAGCAGTTGTCTTTTGTGTATGGCATTGCCTGTTAAGCAGTTGTCTTTGGTGTATGGCATTGTCTGTTAAGCAGTTGTCTTTGGTGTATGGCATTGCCTGTTAAGCAGTTGTCTTTGGTGTATGGCATTGTCTGTTAAGGAGTTGTCTTTGGTGTATGGCAGTGTCTGTTATGCAGTTGTCTTTGGTGTATGGCATTGTCTGTTAAGCAGTTGTCTTTGGTGTATGGCAGTGTCTGTTAAGCAGTTGTCTTTGGTTTATGGCATTGCCTGTTAAGCAGTTGTCTTTGGTGTATGGCATTGCCTGTTAAGCAGTTGTCTTTGGTGTATGGCATTGCCTGTTAAGCAGTTGTCTTTGGTGTATGGCATTGCCTGTTAAGCAGTTGTCTTTGGTGTATTGCATTGTCTGTTAAGCAGTTGTCTTTGGTGTATGGCATTGCCTGTTAAGCAGTTGTCTTTGGTGTATTGCATTGTCTGTTAAGCAGTTGTCTTTAGTGTATGGCATTGCCTGTTAAGCAGTTGTCTTTGTTGTATGGCATTGTCTGTTAAGCAGTTGTCTTTGGTGTATGGCAGTGTCTGTTAAGCAGTTGTCTTTGGTGTATGGCGTTGCCTGTTAAGCAGTTGTCTTTGGTGTATGGCATTGTCTGCTAAGCAGTTGTCTTTAGTTTATTGCATTGCCTGTTAAGCAGTTGTCTTTGGTGTGTGGCATTGTCTGTTAAGCAGTTGTCTTTGGTGTATGGTATTGCCTGTTAAGCAGTTGTCTTTGGTGTATGGCATTGTCTGCTAAGCAGTTGTCTTTAGTTTATGGCGTTGTCTGTTAAGCAGTTGTCTTTGGTTTATGGCATTGCCTGTTAAGCAGTTGTCTTTGGTGTATGGCATTGTCTGCTAAGCAGTTGTCTTTAGTTTATGGCGTTGCCTGTTAAGCAGTTGTCTTTGGTGTATGGCATTGCCTGTTAAGCAGTTGTCTTTGGTGTATGGCATTGTCTGCTAAGCAGCTGTCTTTAGTTTATGGCGTTGTCTGTTAAGCAGTTGTCTTTGGTTTATGGCATTGCCTGTTAAGCAGTTGTCTTTGGTGGATGGCATTGTCTGTTAAGCAGTTGTCTTTGGTGTATGGCATTGCCTGTTAAGCAGTTGTCTTTGGTGTATGGCATTGTCTGTTAAGCAGTTGTCTTTAGTTTATGGCATTGTCTGCTAAGCAGTTGTCTTTGGTGTATGGCATTGCCTGTTAAGCAGTTGTCTTTGGTGTATGGCATTGCCTGTTAAGCAGTTGTCTTTGGTGTATGGCATTGTCTGTTAAGCAGTTGTCTTTGGTGTGTGGCATTGTCTGTTAAGCAGTTGTCTTTAGTTTATGGCATTGTCTGCTAAGCAGTTGTCTTTGGTGTATGGCATTGCCTGTTAAGCAGTTGTCTTTGGTGTATGGCATTGCCTGTTAAGCAGTTGTCTTTGGTGTATGGCATTGCCTGTTGAGCAGTTGTCTTTGGTGTATGGCATTGTCTGCTAAGCAGTTGTCTTTAGTTTATGGCGCTGCCTGTTAAGCAGTTGTCTTTGGTGTATGGCATTGCCTGTTAAGCAGTTGTCTTTGGTGTATGGCATTGTCTGCTAAGCAGCTGTCTTTAGTTTATGGCGTTGTCTGTTAAGCAGTTGTCTTTGGTGGATGGCATTGTCTGTTAAGCAGTTGTCTTTGGTGTATGGCATTGCCTGTTAAGCAGTTGTCTTTGGTGTATGGCATTGCCTGTTAAGCAGTTGTCTTTGGTGTATGGCATTGTCTGTTAAGCAGTTGTCTTTAGTTTATGGCATTGTCTGCTAAGCAGTTGTCTTTGGTGTATGGCATTGCCTGTTAAGCAGTTGTCTTTGGTGTATGGCATTGTCTGTTAAGCAGTTGTCTTTGGTGTATGGCATTGCCTGTTAAGCAGTTGTCTTTGGTGTATGGCAGTGTCTGATAAGCAGTTGTCTTTGGTTTATGGCATTGCCTGTTAAGCAGTTGTCTTTGGTGGATGGCATTGTCTGTTAAGCAGTTGTCTTTGGTGTATGGCATTGCCTGTTAAGCAGTTGTCTTTGGTGTATGGCAGTGTCTGATAAGCAGTTGTCTTTGGTGTATGGCATTGCCTGTTAAGCAGTTGTCTTTGGTGTATGTCATTGTCTGTTAAGAAGTTGTCTTTGGTGTATGGCATTGCCTGTTAAGCAGTTGTCTTTGGTGTATGGCAGTGTCTGATAAGCAGTTGTCTTTGGTTTATGGCATTGCCTGTTAAGCAGTTGTCTTTGGTGGATGGCATTGTCTGTTAAGCAGTTGTCTTTGGTGTATGGCATTGCCTGTTAAGCAGTTGTCTTTGGTGTATGGCAGTGTCTGTTAAGCAGTTGTCTTTGGTGTATGGCATTGCCTGTTAAGCAGTTGTCTTTGGTGTATCGTATTGTCTGCTAAGCAGTTGTCTTTAGTTTATAGCATTGCCTGTTAAGCAGTTGTCTTTGGTGTATGGCATTGCCTGTTAAGCAGTTGTCTTTGGTGTATGGCATTGTCTGCTGAGCAGCTGTCTTTAGTTTATGGCGTTGTCTGTTAAGCAGTTGTCTTTGGTTTATGGCATTACCTGTTAAGCAGTTGTCTTTGGTGTATGGCATTGTCTGCTAAGCAGTTGTCTTTAGTGTATGGCATTGCCTGTTAAGCAGTTGTCTTTGGTGTATGGCGTTGTCTGCTAAGCAGTTGTCTTTAGTTTATGGCGTTGTCTGTTAAGCAGTTGTCTTTGGTTTATGGCATTGCCTGTTAAGCGGTTGTCTTTGGTGTATGGCATTGCCTGTTAAGCAGTTGTCTTTGGTGTATCGCATTGTCTGTTAAGCAGTTGTCTTTGGTGTATGGCATTGCCTGTTAAGCAGTTGTCTTTGGTGTATGGCATTGTCTGCTAATCAGCTGTCTTTAGTTTATGGCGTTGTCTGTTAAGCAGTTGTCTTTGGTGTATGGCATTGCCTGTTAAGCAGTTGTCTTTGGTGTATGGCATTGTCTGTTAAGCAGTTGTCTTTGGTGTATGGCATTGTCTGTTAAGCAGTTGTCTTTGGTGTATGGCATTGTCTGCTAAGCAGTAGTCTTTAGTTTATGGCATTGCCTGTTAAGCAGTTGTCTTTGGTGTATGGCATTGTCTGTTAAGCAGTTGTCTTTGGTGTATGGCATTGCCTGTTAAGCAGTTGTCTTTTGTGTATGGCAGTGTCTGTTAAGCAGTTGTCTTTGGTTTATGGCATTGCCTGTTAAGCAGTTGTCTTTAGTGTATGGCATTGTCTGTTAAGCAGTTGTCTTTGGTGTATGGCATTGTCTGCTAAGCAGTTGTCTTTAGTTTATGGCATTGCCTGTTAAGCAGTTGTCTTTGGTGTATGGCATTGTCTGTTAAGCAGTTGTCTTTTGTGTATGGCATTGCCTGTTAAGCAGTTGTCTTTGGTGTATGGCATTGTCTGTTAAGCAGTTGTCTTTGGTGTATGGCATTGCCTGTTAAGCAGTTGTCTTTGGTGTATGGCATTGTCTGTTAAGTAGTTGTCTTTGGTGTATGGCAGTGTCTGTTATGCAGTTGTCTTTGGTGTATGGCATTGTCTGTTAAGCAGTTGTCTTTGGTGTATGGCAGTGTCTGTTAAGCAGTTGTCTTTGGTTTATGGCATTGCCTGTTAAGCAGTTGTCTTTGGTGTATGGCATTGCCTGTTAAGCAGTTGTCTTTGGTGTATGGCATTGCCTGTTAAGCAGTTGTCTTTGGTGTATGGCATTGCCTGTTAAGCAGTTGTCTTTGGTGTATTGCATTGTCTGTTAAGCAGTTGTCTTTGGTGTATGGCATTGCCTGTTAAGCAGTTGTCTTTGGTGTATTGCATTGTCTGTTAAGCAGTTGTCTTTAGTGTATGGCATTGCCTGTTAAGCAGTTGTCTTTGTTGTATGGCATTGTCTGTTAAGCAGTTGTCTTTGGTGTATGGCAGTGTCTGTTAAGCAGTTGTCTTTGGTGTATGGCGTTGCCTGTTAAGCAGTTGTCTTTGGTGTATGGCATTGTCTGCTAAGCAGTTGTCTTTAGTTTATTGCATTGCCTGTTAAGCAGTTGTCTTTGGTGTGTGGCATTGTCTGTTAAGCAGTTGTCTTTGGTGTATGGTATTGCCTGTTAAGCAGTTGTCTTTGGTGTATGGCATTGTCTGCTAAGCAGTTGTCTTTAGTTTATGGCGTTGTCTGTTAAGCAGTTGTCTTTGGTTTATGGCATTGCCTGTTAAGCAGTTGTCTTTGGTGTATGGCATTGTCTGCTAAGCAGTTGTCTTTAGTTTATGGCGTTGCCTGTTAAGCAGTTGTCTTTGGTGTATGGCATTGCCTGTTAAGCAGTTGTCTTTGGTGTATGGCATTGTCTGCTAAGCAGCTGTCTTTAGTTTATGGCGTTGTCTGTTAAGCAGTTGTCTTTGGTTTATGGCATTGCCTGTTAAGCAGTTGTCTTTGGTGGATGGCATTGTCTGTTAAGCAGTTGTCTTTGGTGTATGGCATTGCCTGTTAAGCAGTTGTCTTTGGTGTATGGCATTGTCTGTTAAGCAGTTGTCTTTAGTTTATGGCATTGTCTGCTAAGCAGTTGTCTTTGGTGTATGGCATTGCCTGTTAAGCAGTTGTCTTTGGTGTATGGCATTGCCTGTTAAGCAGTTGTCTTTGGTGTATGGCATTGTCTGTTAAGCAGTTGTCTTTGGTGTGTGGCATTGTCTGTTAAGCAGTTGTCTTTAGTTTATGGCATTGTCTGCTAAGCAGTTGTCTTTGGTGTATGGCATTGCCTGTTAAGCAGTTGTCTTTGGTGTATGGCATTGCCTGTTAAGCAGTTGTCTTTGGTGTATGGCATTGCCTGTTGAGCAGTTGTCTTTGGTGTATGGCATTGTCTGCTAAGCAGTTGTCTTTAGTTTATGGCGCTGCCTGTTAAGCAGTTGTCTTTGGTGTATGGCATTGCCTGTTAAGCAGTTGTCTTTGGTGTATGGCATTGTCTGCTAAGCAGCTGTCTTTAGTTTATGGCGTTGTCTGTTAAGCAGTTGTCTTTGGTGGATGGCATTGTCTGTTAAGCAGTTGTCTTTGGTGTATGGCATTGCCTGTTAAGCAGTTGTCTTTGGTGTATGGCATTGCCTGTTAAGCAGTTGTCTTTGGTGTATGGCATTGTCTGTTAAGCAGTTGTCTTTAGTTTATGGCATTGTCTGCTAAGCAGTTGTCTTTGGTGTATGGCATTGCCTGTTAAGCAGTTGTCTTTGGTGTATGGCATTGTCTGTTAAGCAGTTGTCTTTGGTGTATGGCATTGCCTGTTAAGCAGTTGTCTTTGGTGTATGGCAGTGTCTGATAAGCAGTTGTCTTTGGTTTATGGCATTGCCTGTTAAGCAGTTGTCTTTGGTGGATGGCATTGTCTGTTAAGCAGTTGTCTTTGGTGTATGGCATTGCCTGTTAAGCAGTTGTCTTTGGTGTATGGCAGTGTCTGATAAGCAGTTGTCTTTGGTGTATGGCATTGCCTGTTAAGCAGTTGTCTTTGGTGTATGTCATTGTCTGTTAAGAAGTTGTCTTTGGTGTATGGCATTGCCTGTTAAGCAGTTGTCTTTGGTGTATGGCAGTGTCTGATAAGCAGTTGTCTTTGGTTTATGGCATTGCCTGTTAAGCAGTTGTCTTTGGTGGATGGCATTGTCTGTTAAGCAGTTGTCTTTGGTGTATGGCATTGCCTGTTAAGCAGTTGTCTTTGGTGTATGGCAGTGTCTGTTAAGCAGTTGTCTTTGGTGTATGGCATTGCCTGTTAAGCAGTTGTCTTTGGTGTATGGCATTGTCTGTTAAGCAGTTGTCTTTGGTGTATGGCATTGTCTGTTAAGCAGTTGTCTTTGGTGTATGGCATTGCCTGTTAAGCAGTTGTCTTTGGTGTATGGCAGTGTCTGATAAGCAGTTGTCTTTGGTTTATGGCATTGCCTGTTAAGCAGTTGTCTTTGGTGGATGGCATTGTCTGTTAAGCAGTTGTCTTTGGTGTATGGCATTGCCTGTTAAGCAGTTGTCTTTGGTGTATGGCAGTGTCTGTTAAGCAGTTGTCTTTGGTGTATGGCATTGCCTGTTAAGCAGTTGTCTTTGGTGTATGGCAGTGTCTGATAAGCAGTTGTCTTTGGTTTATGGCATTGCCTGTTAAGCAGTTGTCTTTGGTGGATGGCATTGTCTGTTAAGCAGTTGTCTTTGGTGTATGGCATTGCCTGTTAAGCAGTTGTCTTTGGTGTATGGCATTGTCTGTTAAGTAGTTGTCTTTGGTGTATGGCAGTGTCTGTTATGCAGTTGTCTTTGGTGTATGGCATTGTCTGTTAAGCAGTTGTCTTTGGTGTATGGCAGTGTCTGTTAAGCAGTTGTCTTTGGTGTATGGCATTGCCAGTTAAGCAGTTGTCTTTGGTGTATGGCATTGCCTGTTAAGCAGTTGTCTTTGGTGTATGGCATTGTCTGTTAAGCAGTTGTCTTTGGTGTATGGCATTGCCTGTTAAGCAGTTGTCTTTGGTGTATGGCATTGTGAGTTAAGCAGTTGTCTTTGATGTATGGCATTGCCTGTTAAGCAGTTGTCTTTGGTGTATGGCATTGCCTGTTAAGCAGTTGTCTTTGGTGTATTGCATTGTCTGTTAAGAAGTTGTCTTTGGTGTATGGCATTGCCTGTTAAGCAGTTGTCTTTGTTGTATGGCAGTGTCTGTTAAGCAGTTGTCTTTGGTGTATGGCATTGCCTGTTAAGCAGTTGTCTTTGGTGTATGGCATTGTCTGTTAAACAGTTGTCTTTGGTGAATGGCATTGTCTGTTAAGCAGTTGTCTTTAGTGTATGGCATTGTCTGTTAAGCAGTTGTCTTTGGTGTATGGCATTGTCGGTTAAGCAGTTGTCTTTGGTGTATGGCATTGCCTGTTAAGCAGTTGTCTTTGGTGTATGGCATTGCCTGTTAAGCAGTTGTCTTTGGTGTATGGCATTGTCTGTTAAGCAGTTGTCTTTGGTTTATGGCATTGTCTGTTAAGCAGTTGTCTTTGGTGTATGGCAGTGTCTGTTAAGCAGTTGTCTTTGGTGTATGGCATTGTCTGTTAAGCAGTTGTCTTTGGTGTATGGCAGTGTCTGTTAAGCAGTTGTCTTTGGTGTATGGTGTTGCCTGTTAAGCAGTTGTCTTTGGTGTATGGCATTGTCTGTTAAGCAGTTGTCTTTGGTGTATGGCATTGCCTGTTAAGCAGTTGTCTTTAGTGTATGGCATTGTCTGTTAAGCAGTTGTCTTTGGTGTATGGCATTGCCTGTTAAGCAGTTGTCTTTGGTGTATCGTATTGTCTGCTAAGCAGTTGTCTTTAGTTTATAGCATTGCCTGTTAAGCAGTTGTCTTTGGTGTATGGCATTGCCTGTTAAGCAGTTGTCTTTGGTGTATGGCATTGTCTGCTGAGCAGCTGTCTTTAGTTTATGGCGTTGTCTGTTAAGCAGTTGTCTTTGGTTTATGGCATTACCTGTTAAGCAGTTGTCTTTGGTGTATGGCAGTGTCTGATAAGCAGTTGTCTTTGGTTTATGGCATTGCCTGTTAAGCAGTTGTCTTTGGTGGATGGCATTGTCTGTTAAGCAGTTGTCTTTGGTGTATGGCATTGCCTGTTAAGCAGTTGTCTTTGGTGTATGGCATTGTCTGTTAAGTAGTTGTCTTTGGTGTATGGCAGTGTCTGTTATGCAGTTGTCTTTGGTGTATGGCATTGTCTGTTAAGCAGTTGTCTTTGGTGTATGGCAGTGTCTGTTAAGCAGTTGTCTTTGGTGTATGGCATTGCCAGTTAAGCAGTTGTCTTTGGTGTATGGCATTGCCTGTTAAGCAGTTGTCTTTGGTGTATGGCATTGTCTGTTAAGCAGTTGTCTTTGGTGTATGGCATTGCCTGTTAAGCAGTTGTCTTTGGTGTATGGCATTGTGAGTTAAGCAGTTGTCTTTGATGTATGGCATTGCCTGTTAAGCAGTTGTCTTTGGTGTATGGCATTGCCTGTTAAGCAGTTGTCTTTGGTGTATTGCATTGTCTGTTAAGAAGTTGTCTTTGGTGTATGGCATTGCCTGTTAAGCAGTTGTCTTTGTTGTATGGCAGTGTCTGTTAAGCAGTTGTCTTTGGTGTATGGCATTGCCTGTTAAACAGTTGTCTTTGGTGAATGGCATTGTCTGTTAAGCAGTTGTCTTTGGTGTATGGCATTGTCTGTTAAACAGTTGTCTTTGGTGAATGGCATTGTCTGTTAAGCAGTTGTCTTTAGTGTATGGCATTGTCTGTTAAGCAGTTGTCTTTGGTGTATGGCATTGTCGGTTAAGCAGTTGTCTTTGGTGTATGGCATTGCCTGTTAAGCAGTTGTCTTTGGTGTATGGCATTGCCTGTTAAGCAGTTGTCTTTGGTGTATGGCATTGTCTGTTAAGCAGTTGTCTTTGGTTTATGGCATTGTCTGTTAAGCAGTTGTCTTTGGTGTATGGCAGTGTCTGTTAAGCAGTTGTCTTTGGTGTATGGCATTGTCTGTTAAGCAGTTGTCTTTGGTGTATGGCAGTGTCTGTTAAGCAGTTGTCTTTGGTGTATGGTGTTGCCTGTTAAGCAGTTGTCTTTGGTGTATGGCATTGTCTGTTAAGCAGTTGTCTTTGGTGTATGGCATTGCCTGTTAAGCAGTTGTCTTTAGTGTATGGCATTGTCTGTTAAGCAGTTGTCTTTGGTGTATGGCATTGCCTGTTAAGCAGTTGTCTTTGGTGTATCGTATTGTCTGCTAAGCAGTTGTCTTTAGTTTATAGCATTGCCTGTTAAGCAGTTGTCTTTGGTGTATGGCATTGCCTGTTAAGCAGTTGTCTTTGGTGTATGGCATTGTCTGCTGAGCAGCTGTCTTTAGTTTATGGCGTTGTCTGTTAAGCAGTTGTCTTTGGTTTATGGCATTACCTGTTAAGCAGTTGTCTTTGGTGTATGGCATTGTCTGCTAAGCAGTTGTCTTTAGTGTATGGCATTGCCTGTTAAGCAGTTGTCTTTGGTGTATGGCGTTGTCTGCTAAGCAGTTGTCTTTAGTTTATGGCGTTGTCTGTTAAGCAGTTGTCTTTGGTTTATGGCATTGCCTGTTAAGCGGTTGTCTTTGGTGTATGGCATTGCCTGTTAAGCAGTTGTCTTTGGTGTATCGCATTGTCTGTTAAGCAGTTGTCTTTGGTGTATGGCATTGCCTGTTAAGCAGTTGTCTTTGGTGTATGGCATTGTCTGCTAATCAGCTGTCTTTAGTTTATGGCGTTGTCTGTTAAGCAGTTGTCTTTGGTGTATGGCATTGCCTGTTAAGCAGTTGTCTTTGGTGTATGGCATTGTCTGTTAAGCAGTTGTCTTTGGTGTATGGCATTGTCTGTTAAGCAGTTGTCTTTGGTGTATGGCATTGTCTGCTAAGCAGTAGTCTTTAGTTTATGGCATTGCCTGTTAAGCAGTTGTCTTTGGTGTATGGCATTGTCTGTTAAGCAGTTGTCTTTGGTGTATGGCATTGCCTGTTAAGCAGTTGTCTTTTGTGTATGGCAGTGTCTGTTAAGCAGTTGTCTTTGGTTTATGGCATTGCCTGTTAAGCAGTTGTCTTTAGTGTATGGCATTGTCTGTTAAGCAGTTGTCTTTGGTGTATGGCATTGTCTGCTAAGCAGTTGTCTTTAGTTTATGGCATTGCCTGTTAAGCAGTTGTCTTTGGTGTATGGCATTGTCTGTTAAGCAGTTGTCTTTTGTGTATGGCATTGCCTGTTAAGCAGTTGTCTTTGGTGTATGGCATTGTCTGTTAAGCAGTTGTCTTTGGTGTATGGCATTGCCTGTTAAGCAGTTGTCTTTGGTGTATGGCAGTGTCTGATAAGCAGTTGTCTTTGGTGTATGGCATTGTCTGTTAAGCAGTTGTCTTTGGTGTATGGCATTGTCTGTTAAGCAGTTGTCTTTGGTGTATGGCATTGTCTGCTAAGCAGTTGTCTTTAGTTGATGGCATTGTCTGTTAAGCAGTTGTCTTTGGTGTATGGCAGTGTCTGTTAAGCAGTTGTCTTTGGTGTATGGCATTGCCTGTTAAGCAGTTGTCTTTGGTGTGTGGCATTGCCTGTTAAGCAGTTGTCTTTGGTGTATGGCATTGTCTGTTAAGCAGTTGTCTTTGGTTTACGGCATTACCTGTTAAACAGTTGTCTTTGGTGCATGGCATTGTCTGTTAAGCAGTTGTCTTTGGTGTGTGGCATTGCCTGTTAAGCAGTTGTCTTTGGTGTATGGCATTGTCTGTTAAGCAGTTGTCTTTGGTTTATGGCATTGCCTGTTAAGCGGTTGTCTTTGGTGTATGGCATTGTCTGTTAAGCAGTTGTCTTTGGTGTATGGCATTGCCTGTTAAGCAGTTGTCTTTGGTGTATGGCATTGTCTGCTAAGCAGTTGTCTTTAATGTATGGCATTGCCTGTTAAGCAGTTGTCTTTGGTGTATGGCATTGTCTGTTAAGCAGTTGTCTTTAGTTTATGGCGTTGTCTGTTAAGCAGTTGTCTTTGGTGTATGGCATTGTCTGTTAAGCAGTTGTCTTTAGTTTATGGCGTTGTCTGTTAAGCAGTTGTCTTTGGTTTATGGCATTGTCTGTTAAGCAGTTGTCTTTGGTTTATGGCATTGCCTGTTAAGCAGTTGTCTTTGGTGTATGGCATTGTCTGCTAAGCAGTTGTCTTTAGTTTATGGCATTGCCTGTTAAGCAGTTGTCTTTGGTGTATGGCATTGTCTGTTAAGCAGTTGTCTTTGGTGTATGGCATTGTCTGTTAAGCAGTTGTCTTTGGTGTATGGCATTGCCTGTTAAGCAGTTGTCTTTGGTGTATGGCATTGTCTGTTAAGCAGTTGTCTTTGGTTTATGGCATTGTCTGTTAAGCAGTTGTCTTTGGTTTATGGCATTGTCTGTTAAGCAGTTGTCTTTAGTTTATGGCGTTGTCTGTTAAGCAGTTGTCTTTGGTTTATGGCTTTGCCTGTTAAGCAGTTGTCTTTGGTTTATGGCATTGTCTGTTAAGCAGTTGTCTTTGGTTTATGGCATTGTCTGTTAAGCAGTTGTCTTTGGTTTATGGCATTGTCTGTTAAGCAGTTGTCTTTAGTTTATGGCGTTGTCTGCTAAGCAGTTGTCTTTAGTTTATGGCGTTGTCTGTTAAGCAGTTGTCTTTGGTTTATGGCGTTGTCTGTTAAGCAGTTGTCTTTGGTTTATGGCATTGTCTGTTAAGCAGTTGTCTTTGGTTTATGGCATTGCCTGTTAAGCAGTTGTCTTTGGTGTATGGCATTGTCTGCTAAGCAGTTGTCTTTAGTTTATGCCATTGCCTGTTAAGCAGTTGTCTTTGGTGTGTGGCATTGTCTGTTAAGCAGTTGTCTTTGGTGTATGGCATTGTCTGTTAAGCAGTTGTCTTTGGTGTATGGCATTGCCTGTTAAGCAGTTGTCTTTGGTGTATGGCATTGCCTGTTAAGCAGTTGTCTTTGGTGTATGGCATTGTCTGCTAAGCAGTTGTCTTTAGTTTATGGCGTTGTCTGTTAAGCAGTTGTCTTTGGTTTATGGCATTGCCTGTTAAGCAGTTGTCTTTGGTGTATGGCATTGTCTGCTAAGCAGTTGTCTATAGTTTATGGCGTTGCCTGTTAAGCAGTTGTCTTTGGTTTATGGCATTGCCTGTTAAGCAGTTGTCTTTGGTGGATGGCATTGTCTGTTAAGCAGTTGTCTTTGGTGGATGGCATTGTCTGTTAAGCAGTTGTCTTTGGTTTATGGCATTGCCTGTTAAGCAGTTGTCTTTGGTGGATGGCATTGCCTGTTAAGCAGTTGTCTTTGGTGTATGGCATTGTCTGTTAAGCAGTTGTCTTTAGTTTATGGCATTGCCTGTTAAGCAGTTGTCTTTGGTGTATGGCAGTGTCTGTTAAGCAGTTGTCTTTGGTTTATGGCGTTGTCTGTTAAGCAGTTGTCTTTGGTTTATGGCATTGTCTGTTAAGCAGTTGTCTTTGGTTTATGGCATTGCCTGTTAAGCAGTTGTCTTTGGTGTATGGCATTGTCTGCTAAGCAGTTGTCTTTAGTTTATGGCATTGCCTGTTAAGCAGTTGTCTTTGGTGTATGGCATTGTCTGTTAAGCAGTTGTCTTTGGTGTATGGCATTGTCTGTTAAGCAGTTGTCTTTGGTGTATGGCATTGTCTGCTAAGCAGTTGTCTTTAGTTTATGGCGTTGTCTGTTAAGCAGTTGTCTTTGGTTTATGGCATTGTCTGTTAAGCAGTTGTCTTTGGTTTATGGCATTGCCTGTTAAGCAGTTGTCTTTGGTGTATGGCATTGTCTGCTAAGCAGTTGTCTTTAGTTTATGGCATTGCCTGTTAAGCAGTTGTCTTTGGTGTATGGCATTGTCTGTTAAGCAGTTGTCTTTGGTGTATGGCATTGTCTGTTAAGCAGTTGTCTTTGGTGTATGGCATTGTCTGTTAAGCAGTTGTCTTTGGTGTATGGCATTGTCTGCTAAGCAGTTGTCTTTAGTTTATGGCATTGCCTGTTAAGCAGTTGTCTTTGGTGTATGGCATTGTCTGGTAAGCAGTTGTCTTTGGTGTATGGCATTGCCTGTTAAGCAGTTGTCTTTGGTGTATGGCATTGTTTGTTAAGCAGTTGTCTTTGGTGTATGGCATTGTCTGTTAAGCAGTTGTCTTTGGTGTATGGCGTTGTCTGTTAAGCAGTTGTCTTTGGTGTATGGCATTGTCTGTTAAGCAGTTGTCTTTAGTGTATGGCATTGTCTGTTAAGCAGTTGTCTTTGGTGTATGGCATTGTCGGTTAAGCAGTTGTCTTTGGTGTATGGCATTGCCTGTTAAGCAGTTGTCTTTGGTGTATGGCATTGCCTGTTAAGCAGTTGTCTTTGGTGTATGGCATTGTCTGTTAAGCAGTTGTCTTTGGTGTATGGCATTGTCTGTTAAGCAGTTGTCTTTGGTGTATGGCATTGCCTGTTAAGCAGTTGTCTTTGGTGTATG
This sequence comes from Phyllobates terribilis, assembly GCF_046119375.1. Classification (NCBI taxonomy): domain Eukaryota; kingdom Metazoa; phylum Chordata; class Amphibia; order Anura; family Dendrobatidae; genus Phyllobates; species Phyllobates terribilis. The sequence goes on along the minus strand of NW_027363528.1, from coordinate 256,102 downwards.
GCATTGTCTGTTAAGCAGTTGTCTTTGGTTTATGGCATTGTCTGTTAAGCAGTTGTCTTTGGTGTATGGCAGTGTCTGTTAAGCAGTTGTCTTTGGTGTATGGCATTGCCTGTTAAGCAGTTGTCTTTAGTGTATGGCATTGTCTGTTAAGCAGTTGTCTTTGGTGTATGGCATTGCCTGTTAAGCAGTTGTCTTTGGTGTATCGTATTGTCTGCTAAGCAGTTGTCCTTAGTTTATAGCATTGCCTGTTAAGCAGTTGTCTTTGGTGTATGGCATTGCCTGTTAAGCAGTTGTCTTTGGTGTATGGCATTGTCTGCTGAGCAGCTGTCTTTAGTTTATGGCGTTGTCTGTTAAGCAGTTGTCTTTGGTTTATGGCATTACCTGTTAAGCAGTTGTCTTTGGTGTATGGCATTGTCTGCTAAGCAGTTGTCTTTAGTGTATGGCATTGCCTGTTAAGCAGTTGTCTTTGGTGTATGGCGTTGTCTGCTAAGCAGTTGTCTTTAGTTTATGGCGTTGTCTGTTAAGCAGTTGTCTTTGGTTTATGGCATTGCCTGTTAAGCGGTTGTCTTTGGTGTATGGCATTGCCTGTTAAGCAGTTGTCTTTGGTGTATGGCATTGTCTGTTAAGCAGTTGTCTTTGGTGTATGGCATTGTCTGTTAAGCAGTTGTCTTTGGTGTATGGCATTGTCTGCTAAGCAGTTGTCTTTAGTTTATGGCATTGCCTGTTAAGCAGTTGTCTTTGGTGTATGGCATTGTCTGTTAAGCAGTTGTCTTTGGTGTATGGCATTGCCTGTTAAGCAGTTGTCTTTGGTGTATGGCATTGTCTGCTAAGCAGTAGTCTTTAGTTTATGGCATTGCCTGTTAAGCAGTTGTGTTTGGTGTATGGCATTGTCTGTTAAGCAGTTGTCTTTGGTGTATGGCATTGCCTGTTAAGCAGTTGTCTTTGGTGTATGGCAGTGTCTGTTAAGCAGTTGTCTTTGGTTTATGGCATTGCCTGTTAAGCAGTTATCTTTAGTGTATGGCATTGTCTGTTAAGCAGTTGTCTTTGGTGTATGGCATTGTCTGCTAAGCAGTTGTCTTTAGTTTATGGCATTGCCTGTTAAGCAGTTGTCTTTGGTGTATGGCATTGCCTGTTAAGCAGTTGTCTTTAGTTTATGGCATTGTCTGTTAAGCAGTTGTCTTTGGTGTATGGCATTGCCTGTTAAGCAGTTGTCTTTGGTGTATGGCATTGTCTGTTAAGCAGTTGTCTTTAGTTTATGGCATTGTCTGTTAAGCAGTTGTCTTTGGTGTATGGCATTGCCTGTTAAGCAGTTGTCTTTGGTGTATGGCATTGTCTGTTAAGCAGTTGTCTTTGGTGTATGGTATTGCCTGTTAAGCAGTTGTCTTTGGTGTATGGCAGTGTCTGATAAGCAGTTGTCTTTGGTGTATGGCATTGTCTGTTAAGCAGTTGTCTTTGGTGTATGGCATTGTCTGCTAAGCAGTTGTCTTTAGTTGATGGCATTGTCTGTTAAGCAGTTGTCTTTGGTGTATGGCATTGCCTGTTAAGCAGTTGTCTTTGGTGTATGGCATTGCCTGTTAAGCAGTTGTCTTTGGTGTGTGGCATTGCCTGTTAAGCAGTTGTCTTTGGTGTATGGCATTGTCTGTTAAGCAGTTGTCTTTGGTTTACGTCATTACCTGTTAAACAGTTGTCTTTGGTGTATGGCATTGTCTGTTAAGCAGTTGTCTTTGGTGTGTGGCATTGCCTGTTAAGCAGTTGTCTTTGGTGTATGGCATTGTCTGTTAAGCAGTTGTCTTTGGTTTATGGCATTGCCTGTTAAGCGGTTGTCTTTAGTGTATGGCATTGCCTGTTAAGCGGTTGTCTTTGGTGTATGGCATTGCCTGTTAAGCAGTTGTCTTTGGTCTATGGCATTGTCTGCTAAGCAGCTGTCTTTAGTTTATGGCGTTGTCTGTTAAGCAGTTGTCTTTGGTTTATGGCATTGCCTGTTAAGCGGTTGTCTTTGGTGTATGGCATTGTCTGTTAAGCAGTTGTCTTTGGTGTATGGCATTGTCTGTTAAGCAGTTGTCTTTGGTTTATGGCATTGCCTGTTAAGCAGTTGTCTTTGGTGTATGGCATTGTCTGCTAAGCAGTTGTCTTTAGTTTATGGCGTTGCCTGTTAAGCAGTTGTCTTTGGTGTATGGCATTGCCTGTTAAGCAGTTGTCTTTGGTGTATGGCATTGTCTGCTAAGCAGCTGTCTTTAGTTTATGGCGTTGTCTGTTAAGCAGTTGTCTTTGGTTTATGGCATTGCCTGTTAAGCAGTTGTCTTTGGTGGATGGCATTGTCTGTTAAGCAGTTGTCTTTGGTGTATGGCATTGCCTGTTAACCAGTTGTCTTTGGTGTATGGCATTGTCTGTTAAGCAGTTGTCTTTGGTTTATGGCGTTGTCTGTTAAGCAGTTGTCTTTGGTGTATGGCATTGCATGTTAAGCAGTTGTCTTTGGTGTATGGCAGTGTCTGTTAAGCAGTTGTCTTTGGTGTATGGCATTGTCTGTTAAGCAGTTGTCTTTGGTGTATGGCATTGCCTGTTAAGCAGTTGTCTTTGGTGTATGGCATTGTCTGTTAAGCAGTTGTCTTTGGTTTATGGCGTTGTCTGTTAAGCAGTTGTCTTTGGTGTATGGCATTGCCTGTTAAGCAGTTGTCTTTGGTGTATGGCAGTGTCTGTTAAGCAGTTGTCTTTGGTTTATGGCGTTGTCTGTTAAGCAGTTGTCTTTGGTTTATGGCATTGTCTGTTAAGCAGTTGTCTTTGGTTTATGGCATTGCCTGTTAAGCAGTTGTCTTTGTTGTATGGCATTGTCTGTTAAGCAGTTGTCTTTGGTGTATGGCAGTGTCTGTTAAGCAGTTGTCTTTAGTTTATGGCATTGCCTGTTAAGCAGTTGTCTTTGGTGTATGGCATTGTCTGTTAAGCAGTTGTCTTTGGTGTATGGCATTGTCTGTTAAGCAGTTGTCTTTGGTGTATGGCATTGCCTGTTAAGCAGTTGTCTTTGGTGTATGGCATTGTCTGCTAAGCAGTTGTCTTTAGTTTATGGCGTTGTCTGTTAAGCAGTTGTCTTTGGTTTATGGCATTGTCTGTTAAGCAGTTGTCTTTGGTTTATGGCATTGCCTGTTAAGCAGTTGTATTTGGTGTATTGCATTGTCTGCTAAGCAGTTGTCTTTAGTTTATGGCATTGCCTGTTAAGCAGTTGTCTTTGGTGTATGGCATTGTCTGTTAAGCAGTTGTCTTTGGTGTATGGCATTGTCTGTTAAGCAGTTGTCTTTGGTGTATGGCGTTGTCTGTTAAGCAGTTGTCTTTGGTGTATGGCATTGTCTGTTAAGCAGTTGTCTTTGGTGTATGGCATTGTCTGTTAAGCAGTTGTCTTTGGTTTATGGCATTGTCTGTTAAGCAGTTGTCTTTAGTTTATGGCGTTGTCTGTTAAGCAGTTGTCTTTGGTTTATGGCATTGTCTGTTAAGCAGTTGTCTTTGGTTTATGGCATTGCCTGTTAAGCAGTTGTCTTTGGTGTATGGCATTGCCTGTTAAGCAGTTGTCTTTGGTGTATGGCATTGCCTGTTAAGCAGTTGTCTTTGGTGTATGGCATTGTCTGTTAAGCAGTTGTCTTTCGTGTATTGCATTGTCTGTTAAGCAGTTGTCTTTGGTGTATGGCATTGCCTGTTAAGCAGTTGTCTTTGGTGTATGGCATTGTCTGCTAAGCAGTTGTCTTTAGTTTATGGCATTGCCTGTTAAGCAGTTGTCTTTGGTGTATGGCATTGCCTGTTAAGCAGTTGTCTTTGGTGTATGGCATTGTCTGCTAAGCAGTTGTCTTTAGTTTATGGCGTTGTCTGTTAAGCAGTTGTCTTTGGTTTATGGCATTGCCTGTTAAGCAGTTGTCTTTGGTGTATGGCATTGTCTGCTAAGCAGTTGTCTTTAGTTTATGGCGTTGCCTGTTAAGCAGTTGTCTTTGGTGTATGGCATTGCCTGTTAAGCAGTTGTCTTTGGTGTATGGCATTGTCTGCTAAGCAGCTGTCTTTAGTTTATGGCGTTGTCTGTTAAGCAGTTGTCTTTGGTTTATGGCATTGCCTGTTAAGCAGTTGTCTTTGGTGGATGGCATTGTCTGTTAAGCAGTTGTCTTTGGTGTATGGCATTGCCTGTTAAGCAGTTGTCTTTGGTGTATGGCATTGTCTGTTAAGCAGTTGTCTTTAGTTTATGGCATTGTCTGCTAAGCAGTTGTCTTTGGTGTATGGCATTGCCTGTTAAGCAGTTGTCTTTGGTGTATGGCATTGCCTGTTAAGCAGTTGTCTTTGGTGTATGGCATTGTCTGTTAAGCAGTTGTCTTTGGTGTGTGGCATTGTCTGTTAAGCAGTTGTCTTTAGTTGATGGCATTGTCTGCTAAGCAGTTGTCTTTGGTGTATGGCATTGCCTGTTAAGCAGTTGTCTTTGGTGTATGGCATTGCCTGTTAAGCAGTTGTCTTTGGTGTATGGCATTGCCTGTTAAGCAGTTGTCTTTGGTGTATGGCATTGTCTGCTAAGCAGTTGTCTTTAGTTTATGGCGTTGCCTGTTAAGCAGTTGTCTTTGGTGTATGGCATTGCCTGTTAAGCAGTTGTCTTTGGTGTATGGCATTGTCTGCTAAGCAGCTGTCTTTAGTTTATGGCGTTGTCTGTTAAGCAGTTGTCTTTGGTTTATGGCATTGCCTGTTAAGCAGTTGTCTTTGATGGATGGCATTGTCTGTTAAGCAGTTGTCTTTGGTGTATGGCATTGCCTGTTAAGCAGTTGTCTTTGGTGTATGGCATTGTCTGTTAAGCAGTTGTCTTTAGTTTATGGCATTGTCTGCTAAGCAGTTGTCTTTGGTGTATGGCATTGCCTGTTAAGCACTTGTCTTTGGTGTATGGCATTGCCTGTTAAGCAGTTGTCTTTGGTGTATGGCATTGTCTGTTAAGCAGTTGTCTTTGGTGTATGGCATTGCCTGTTAAGCAGTTGTCTTTGGTGTATGGCAGTGTCTGATAAGCAGTTGTCTTTGGTTTATGGCATTGCCTGTTAAGCAGTTGTCTTTGGTGGATGGCGTTGTCTGTTAAGCAGTTGTCTTTGGTGTATGGCATTGCCTGTTAAGCAGTTGTCTTTGGTGGATGGCGTTGTCTGTTAAGCAGTAGTCTTTGGTGTATGGCATTGCCTGTTAAGCAGTTGTCTTTGGTGTGTGGCATTGCCTGTTAAGCAGTTGTCTTTGGTGTATGGCATTGTCTGTTAAGAAGTTGTCTTTGGTTTACGTCATTACCTGTTAAACAGTTGTCTTTGGTGTATGGCATTGTCTGTTAAGCAGTTGTCTTTGGTGTGTGGCATTGCCTGTTAAGCAGTTGTCTTTGGTGTATGGCATTGTCTGTTAAGCAGTTGTCTTTGGTTTATGGCATTGCCTGTTAAGCGGTTGTCTTTAGTGTATGGCATTGCCTGTTAAGCGGTTGTCTTTGGTGTATGGCATTGCCTGTTAAGCAGTTGTCTTTGGTCTATGGCATTGTCTGCTAAGCAGCTGTCTTTAGTTTATGGCGTTGTCTGTTAAGCAGTTGTCTTTGGTTTATGGCATTGCCTGTTAAGCGGTTGTCTTTGGTGTATGGCATTGTCTGTTAAGCAGTTGTCTTTGGTGTATGGCATTGTCTGTTAAGCAGTTGTCTTTGGTTTATGGCATTGCCTGTTAAGCAGTTGTCTTTGGTGTATGGCATTGTCTGCTAAGCAGTTGTCTTTAGTTTATGGCGTTGCCTGTTAAGCAGTTGTCTTTGGTGTATGGCATTGCCTGTTAAGCAGTTGTCTTTGGTGTATGGCATTGTCTGCTAAGCAGCTGTCTTTAGTTTATGGCGTTGTCTGTTAAGCAGTTGTCTTTGGTTTATGGCATTGCCTGTTAAGCAGTTGTCTTTGGTGGATGGCATTGTCTGTTAAGCAGTTGTCTTTGGTGTATGGCATTGCCTGTTAACCAGTTGTCTTTGGTGTATGGCATTGTCTGTTAAGCAGTTGTCTTTGGTTTATGGCGTTGTCTGTTAAGCAGTTGTCTTTGGTGTATGGCATTGCATGTTAAGCAGTTGTCTTTGGTGTATGGCAGTGTCTGTTAAGCAGTTGTCTTTGGTGTATGGCATTGTCTGTTAAGCAGTTGTCTTTGGTGTATGGCATTGCCTGTTAAGCAGTTGTCTTTGGTGTATGGCATTGTCTGTTAAGCAGTTGTCTTTGGTTTATGGCGTTGTCTGTTAAGCAGTTGTCTTTGGTGTATGGCATTGCCTGTTAAGCAGTTGTCTTTGGTGTATGGCAGTGTCTGTTAAGCAGTTGTCTTTGGTTTATGGCGTTGTCTGTTAAGCAGTTGTCTTTGGTTTATGGCATTGTCTGTTAAGCAGTTGTCTTTGGTTTATGGCATTGCCTGTTAAGCAGTTGTCTTTGTTGTATGGCATTGTCTGTTAAGCAGTTGTCTTTGGTGTATGGCAGTGTCTGTTAAGCAGTTGTCTTTAGTTTATGGCATTGCCTGTTAAGCAGTTGTCTTTGGTGTATGGCATTGTCTGTTAAGCAGTTGTCTTTGGTGTATGGCATTGTCTGTTAAGCAGTTGTCTTTGGTGTATGGCATTGCCTGTTAAGCAGTTGTCTTTGGTGTATGGCATTGTCTGCTAAGCAGTTGTCTTTAGTTTATGGCGTTGTCTGTTAAGCAGTTGTCTTTGGTTTATGGCATTGTCTGTTAAGCAGTTGTCTTTGGTTTATGGCATTGCCTGTTAAGCAGTTGTATTTGGTGTATTGCATTGTCTGCTAAGCAGTTGTCTTTAGTTTATGGCATTGCCTGTTAAGCAGTTGTCTTTGGTGTATGGCATTGTCTGTTAAGCAGTTGTCTTTGGTGTATGGCATTGTCTGTTAAGCAGTTGTCTTTGGTGTATGGCGTTGTCTGTTAAGCAGTTGTCTTTGGTGTATGGCATTGTCTGTTAAGCAGTTGTCTTTGGTGTATGGCATTGTCTGTTAAGCAGTTGTCTTTGGTTTATGGCATTGTCTGTTAAGCAGTTGTCTTTAGTTTATGGCGTTGTCTGTTAAGCAGTTGTCTTTGGTTTATGGCATTGTCTGTTAAGCAGTTGTCTTTGGTTTATGGCATTGCCTGTTAAGCAGTTGTCTTTGGTGTATGGCATTGCCTGTTAAGCAGTTGTCTTTGGTGTATGGCATTGCCTGTTAAGCAGTTGTCTTTGGTGTATGGCATTGTCTGTTAAGCAGTTGTCTTTCGTGTATTGCATTGTCTGTTAAGCAGTTGTCTTTGGTGTATGGCATTGCCTGTTAAGCAGTTGTCTTTGGTGTATGGCATTGTCTGCTAAGCAGTTGTCTTTAGTTTATGGCATTGCCTGTTAAGCAGTTGTCTTTGGTGTGTGGCATTGTCTGTTAAGCAGTTGTCTTTGGTGTATGGCATTGCCTGTTAAGCAGTTGTCTTTGGTGTATGGCATTGTCTGCTAAGCAGTTGTCTTTAGTTTATGGCGTTGTCTGTTAAGCAGTTGTCTTTGGTTTATGGCATTGCCTGTTAAGCAGTTGTCTTTGGTGTATGGCATTGTCTGCTAAGCAGTTGTCTTTAGTTTATGGCGTTGCCTGTTAAGCAGTTGTCTTTGGTGTATGGCATTGTCTGTTAAGCAGTTGTCTTTGGTTTATGGCATTGTCTGTTAAGCAGTTGTCTTTGGTGTATGGCAGTGTCTGTTAAGCAGTTGTCTTTGGTGTATGGCATTGCCTGTTAAGCAGTTGTCTTTAGTGTATGGCATTGTCTGTTAAGCAGTTGTCTTTGGTGTATGGCATTGCCTGTTAAGCAGTTGTCTTTGGTGTATCGTATTGTCTGCTAAGCAGTTGTCCTTAGTTTATAGCATTGCCTGTTAAGCAGTTGTCTTTGGTGTATGGCATTGCCTGTTAAGCAGTTGTCTTTGGTGTATGGCATTGTCTGCTGAGCAGCTGTCTTTAGTTTATGGCGTTGTCTGTTAAGCAGTTGTCTTTGGTTTATGGCATTACCTGTTAAGCAGTTGTCTTTGGTGTATGGCATTGTCTGCTAAGCAGTTGTCTTTAGTGTATGGCATTGCCTGTTAAGCAGTTGTCTTTGGTGTATGGCGTTGTCTGCTAAGCAGTTGTCTTTAGTTTATGGCGTTGTCTGTTAAGCAGTTGTCTTTGGTTTATGGCATTGCCTGTTAAGCGGTTGTCTTTGGTGTATGGCATTGCCTGTTAAGCAGTTGTCTTTGGTGTATGGCATTGTCTGTTAAGCAGTTGTCTTTGGTGTATGGCATTGTCTGTTAAGCAGTTGTCTTTGGTGTATGGCATTGTCTGCTAAGCAGTTGTCTTTAGTTTATGGCATTGCCTGTTAAGCAGTTGTCTTTGGTGTATGGCATTGTCTGTTAAGCAGTTGTCTTTGGTGTATGGCATTGCCTGTTAAGCAGTTGTCTTTGGTGTATGGCATTGTCTGCTAAGCAGTAGTCTTTAGTTTATGGCATTGCCTGTTAAGCAGTTGTGTTTGGTGTATGGCATTGTCTGTTAAGCAGTTGTCTTTGGTGTATGGCATTGCCTGTTAAGCAGTTGTCTTTGGTGTATGGCAGTGTCTGTTAAGCAGTTGTCTTTGGTTTATGGCATTGCCTGTTAAGCAGTTATCTTTAGTGTATGGCATTGTCTGTTAAGCAGTTGTCTTTGGTGTATGGCATTGTCTGCTAAGCAGTTGTCTTTAGTTTATGGCATTGCCTGTTAAGCAGTTGTCTTTGGTGTATGGCATTGCCTGTTAAGCAGTTGTCTTTAGTTTATGGCATTGTCTGTTAAGCAGTTGTCTTTGGTGTATGGCATTGCCTGTTAAGCAGTTGTCTTTGGTGTATGGCATTGTCTGTTAAGCAGTTGTCTTTAGTTTATGGCATTGTCTGTTAAGCAGTTGTCTTTGGTGTATGGCATTGCCTGTTAAGCAGTTGTCTTTGGTGTATGGCATTGTCTGTTAAGCAGTTGTCTTTGGTGTATGGTATTGCCTGTTAAGCAGTTGTCTTTGGTGTATGGCAGTGTCTGATAAGCAGTTGTCTTTGGTGTATGGCATTGTCTGTTAAGCAGTTGTCTTTGGTGTATGGCATTGTCTGCTAAGCAGTTGTCTTTAGTTGATGGCATTGTCTGTTAAGCAGTTGTCTTTGGTGTATGGCAGTGTCTGTTAAGCAGTTGTCTTTGGTGTATGGCATTGCCTGTTAAGCAGTTGTCTTTGGTGTATGGCATTGCCTGTTAAGCAGTTGTCTTTGGTGTGTGGCATTGCCTGTTAAGCAGTTGTCTTTGGTGTATGGCATTGTCTGTTAAGCAGTTGTCTTTGGTTTACGTCATTACCTGTTAAACAGTTGTCTTTGGTGTATGGCATTGTCTGTTAAGCAGTTGTCTTTGGTGTGTGGCATTGCCTGTTAAGCAGTTGTCTTTGGTGTATGGCATTGTCTGTTAAGCAGTTGTCTTTGGTTTATGGCATTGCCTGTTAAGCGGTTGTCTTTAGTGTATGGCATTGCCTGTTAAGCGGTTGTCTTTGGTGTATGGCATTGCCTGTTAAGCAGTTGTCTTTGGTCTATGGCATTGTCTGCTAAGCAGCTGTCTTTAGTTTATGGCGTTGTCTGTTAAGCAGTTGTCTTTGGTTTATGGCATTGCCTGTTAAGCGGTTGTCTTTGGTGTATGGCATTGTCTGTTAAGCAGTTGTCTTTGGTGTATGGCATTGTCTGTTAAGCAGTTGTCTTTGGTTTATGGCATTGCCTGTTAAGCAGTTGTCTTTGGTGTATGGCATTGTCTGCTAAGCAGTTGTCTTTAGTTTATGGCGTTGCCTGTTAAGCAGTTGTCTTTGGTGTATGGCATTGCCTGTTAAGCAGTTGTCTTTGGTGTATGGCATTGTCTGCTAAGCAGCTGTCTTTAGTTTATGGCGTTGTCTGTTAAGCAGTTGTCTTTGGTTTATGGCATTGCCTGTTAAGCAGTTGTCTTTGGTGGATGGCATTGTCTGTTAAGCAGTTGTCTTTGGTGTATGGCATTGCCTGTTAACCAGTTGTCTTTGGTGTATGGCATTGTCTGTTAAGCAGTTGTCTTTGGTTTATGGCGTTGTCTGTTAAGCAGTTGTCTTTGGTGTATGGCATTGCATGTTAAGCAGTTGTCTTTGGTGTATGGCAGTGTCTGTTAAGCAGTTGTCTTTGGTGTATGGCATTGTCTGTTAAGCAGTTGTCTTTGGTGTATGGCATTGCCTGTTAAGCAGTTGTCTTTGGTGTATGGCATTGTCTGTTAAGCAGTTGTCTTTGGTTTATGGCGTTGTCTGTTAAGCAGTTGTCTTTGGTGTATGGCATTGCCTGTTAAGCAGTTGTCTTTGGTGTATGGCAGTGTCTGTTAAGCAGTTGTCTTTGGTTTATGGCGTTGTCTGTTAAGCAGTTGTCTTTGGTTTATGGCATTGTCTGTTAAGCAGTTGTCTTTGGTTTATGGCATTGCCTGTTAAGCAGTTGTCTTTGTTGTATGGCATTGTCTGTTAAGCAGTTGTCTTTGGTGTATGGCAGTGTCTGTTAAGCAGTTGTCTTTAGTTTATGGCATTGCCTGTTAAGCAGTTGTCTTTGGTGTATGGCATTGTCTGTTAAGCAGTTGTCTTTGGTGTATGGCATTGTCTGTTAAGCAGTTGTCTTTGGTGTATGGCATTGCCTGTTAAGCAGTTGTCTTTGGTGTATGGCATTGTCTGCTAAGCAGTTGTCTTTAGTTTATGGCGTTGTCTGTTAAGCAGTTGTCTTTGGTTTATGGCATTGTCTGTTAAGCAGTTGTCTTTGGTTTATGGCATTGCCTGTTAAGCAGTTGTATTTGGTGTATTGCATTGTCTGCTAAGCAGTTGTCTTTAGTTTATGGCATTGCCTGTTAAGCAGTTGTCTTTGGTGTATGGCATTGTCTGTTAAGCAGTTGTCTTTGGTGTATGGCATTGTCTGTTAAGCAGTTGTCTTTGGTGTATGGCGTTGTCTGTTAAGCAGTTGTCTTTGGTGTATGGCATTGTCTGTTAAGCAGTTGTCTTTGGTGTATGGCATTGTCTGTTAAGCAGTTGTCTTTGGTTTATGGCATTGTCTGTTAAGCAGTTGTCTTTAGTTTATGGCGTTGTCTGTTAAGCAGTTGTCTTTGGTTTATGGCATTGTCTGTTAAGCAGTTGTCTTTGGTTTATGGCATTGCCTGTTAAGCAGTTGTCTTTGGTGTATGGCATTGCCTGTTAAGCAGTTGTCTTTGGTGTATGGCATTGCCTGTTAAGCAGTTGTCTTTGGTGTATGGCATTGTCTGTTAAGCAGTTGTCTTTCGTGTATTGCATTGTCTGTTAAGCAGTTGTCTTTGGTGTATGGCATTGCCTGTTAAGCAGTTGTCTTTGGTGTATGGCATTGTCTGCTAAGCAGTTGTCTTTAGTTTATGGCATTGCCTGTTAAGCAGTTGTCTTTGGTGTATGGCATTGCCTGTTAAGCAGTTGTCTTTGGTGTATGGCATTGTCTGCTAAGCAGTTGTCTTTAGTTTATGGCGTTGTCTGTTAAGCAGTTGTCTTTGGTTTATGGCATTGCCTGTTAAGCAGTTGTCTTTGGTGTATGGCATTGTCTGCTAAGCAGTTGTCTTTAGTTTATGGCGTTGCCTGTTAAGCAGTTGTCTTTGGTGTATGGCATTGCCTGTTAAGCAGTTGTCTTTGGTGTATGGCATTGTCTGCTAAGCAGCTGTCTTTAGTTTATGGCGTTGTCTGTTAAGCAGTTGTCTTTGGTTTATGGCATTGCCTGTTAAGCAGTTGTCTTTGGTGGATGGCATTGTCTGTTAAGCAGTTGTCTTTGGTGTATGGCATTGCCTGTTAAGCAGTTGTCTTTGGTGTATGGCATTGTCTGTTAAGCAGTTGTCTTTAGTTTATGGCATTGTCTGCTAAGCAGTTGTCTTTGGTGTATGGCATTGCCTGTTAAGCAGTTGTCTTTGGTGTATGGCATTGCTTGTTAAGCAGTTGTCTTTGGTGTATGGCATTGTCTGTTAAGCAGTTGTCTTTGGTGTGTGGCATTGTCTGTTAAGCAGTTGTCTTTAGTTGATGGCATTGTCTGCTAAGCAGTTGTCTTTGGTGTATGGCATTGCCTGTTAAGCAGTTGTCTTTGGTGTATGGCATTGCCTGTTAAGCAGTTGTCTTTGGTGTATGGCATTGCCTGTTAAGCAGTTGTCTTTGGTGTATGGCATTGTCTGCTAAGCAGTTGTCTTTAGTTTATGGCGTTGCCTGTTAAGCAGTTGTCTTTGGTGTATGGCATTGCCTGTTAAGCAGTTGTCTTTGGTGTATGGCATTGTCTGCTAAGCAGCTGTCTTTAGTTTATGGCGTTGTCTGTTAAGCAGTTGTCTTTGGTTTATGGCATTGCCTGTTAAGCAGTTGTCTTTGATGGATGGCATTGTCTGTTAAGCAGTTGTCTTTGGTGTATGGCATTGCCTGTTAAGCAGTTGTCTTTGGTGTATGGCATTGACTGTTAAGCAGTTGTCTTTAGTTTATGGCATTGTCTGCTAAGCAGTTGTCTTTGGTGTATGGCATTGCCTGTTAAGCACTTGTCTTTGGTGTATGGCATTGCCTGTTAAGCAGTTGTCTTTGGTGTATGGCATTGTCTGTTAAGCAGTTGTCTTTGGTGTATGGCATTGCCTGTTAAGCAGTTGTCTTTGGTGTATGGCAGTGTCTGATAAGCAGTTGTCTTTGGTTTATGGCATTGCCTGTTAAGCAGTTGTCTTTGGTGGATGGCGTTGTCTGTTAAGCAGTTGTCTTTGGTGTATGGCATTGCCTGTTAAGCAGTTGTCTTTGGTGGATGGCGTTGTCTGTTAAGCAGTAGTCTTTGGTGTATGGCATTGCCTGTTAAGCAGTTGTCTTTGGTGTGTGGCATTGCCTGTTAAGCAGTTGTCTTTGGTGTATGGCATTGTCTGTTAAGAAGTTGTCTTTGGTTTACGTCATTACCTGTTAAACAGTTGTCTTTGGTGTATGGCATTGTCTGTTAAGCAGTTGTCTTTGGTGTGTGGCATTGCCTGTTAAGCAGTTGTCTTTGGTGTATGGCATTGTCTGTTAAGCAGTTGTCTTTGGTTTATGGCATTGCCTGTTAAGCGGTTGTCTTTAGTGTATGGCATTGCCTGTTAAGCGGTTGTCTTTGGTGTATGGCATTGCCTGTTAAGCAGTTGTCTTTGGTCTATGGCATTGTCTGCTAAGCAGCTGTCTTTAGTTTATGGCGTTGTCTGTTAAGCAGTTGTCTTTGGTTTATGGCATTGCCTGTTAAGCGGTTGTCTTTGGTGTATGGCATTGTCTGTTAAGCAGTTGTCTTTGGTGTATGGCATTGTCTGTTAAGCAGTTGTCTTTGGTTTATGGCATTGCCTGTTAAGCAGTTGTCTTTGGTGTATGGCATTGTCTGCTAAGCAGTTGTCTTTAGTTTATGGCGTTGCCTGTTAAGCAGTTGTCTTTGGTGTATGGCATTGCCTGTTAAGCAGTTGTCTTTGGTGTATGGCATTGTCTGCTAAGCAGCTGTCTTTAGTTTATGGCGTTGTCTGTTAAGCAGTTGTCTTTGGTTTATGGCATTGCCTGTTAAGCAGTTGTCTTTGGTGGATGGCATTGTCTGTTAAGCAGTTGTCTTTGGTGTATGGCATTGCCTGTTAACCAGTTGTCTTTGGTGTATGGCATTGTCTGTTAAGCAGTTGTCTTTGGTTTATGGCGTTGTCTGTTAAGCAGTTGTCTTTGGTGTATGGCATTGCATGTTAAGCAGTTGTCTTTGGTGTATGGCAGTGTCTGTTAAGCAGTTGTCTTTGGTGTATGGCATTGTCTGTTAAGCAGTTGTCTTTGGTGTATGGCATTGCCTGTTAAGCAGTTGTCTTTGGTGTATGGCATTGTCTGTTAAGCAGTTGTCTTTGGTTTATGGCGTTGTCTGTTAAGCAGTTGTCTTTGGTGTATGGCATTGCCTGTTAAGCAGTTGTCTTTGGTGTATGGCAGTGTCTGTTAAGCAGTTGTCTTTGGTTTATGGCGTTGTCTGTTAAGCAGTTGTCTTTGGTTTATGGCATTGTCTGTTAAGCAGTTGTCTTTGGTTTATGGCATTGCCTGTTAAGCAGTTGTCTTTGTTGTATGGCATTGTCTGTTAAGCAGTTGTCTTTGGTGTATGGCAGTGTCTGTTAAGCAGTTGTCTTTAGTTTATGGCATTGCCTGTTAAGCAGTTGTCTTTGGTGTATGGCATTGTCTGTTAAGCAGTTGTCTTTGGTGTATGGCATTGTCTGTTAAGCAGTTGTCTTTGGTGTATGGCATTGCCTGTTAAGCAGTTGTCTTTGGTGTATGGCATTGTCTGCTAAGCAGTTGTCTTTAGTTTATGGCGTTGTCTGTTAAGCAGTTGTCTTTGGTTTATGGCATTGTCTGTTAAGCAGTTGTCTTTGGTTTATGGCATTGCCTGTTAAGCAGTTGTATTTGGTGTATTGCATTGTCTGCTAAGCAGTTGTCTTTAGTTTATGGCATTGCCTGTTAAGCAGTTGTCTTTGGTGTATGGCATTGTCTGTTAAGCAGTTGTCTTTGGTGTATGGCATTGTCTGTTAAGCAGTTGTCTTTGGTGTATGGCGTTGTCTGTTAAGCAGTTGTCTTTGGTGTATGGCATTGTCTGTTAAGCAGTTGTCTTTGGTGTATGGCATTGTCTGTTAAGCAGTTGTCTTTGGTTTATGGCATTGTCTGTTAAGCAGTTGTCTTTAGTTTATGGCGTTGTCTGTTAAGCAGTTGTCTTTGGTTTATGGCATTGTCTGTTAAGCAGTTGTCTTTGGTTTATGGCATTGCCTGTTAAGCAGTTGTCTTTGGTGTATGGCATTGCCTGTTAAGCAGTTGTCTTTGGTGTATGGCATTGCCTGTTAAGCAGTTGTCTTTGGTGTATGGCATTGTCTGTTAAGCAGTTGTCTTTCGTGTATTGCATTGTCTGTTAAGCAGTTGTCTTTGGTGTATGGCATTGCCTGTTAAGCAGTTGTCTTTGGTGTATGGCATTGTCTGCTAAGCAGTTGTCTTTAGTTTATGGCATTGCCTGTTAAGCAGTTGTCTTTGGTGTGTGGCATTGTCTGTTAAGCAGTTGTCTTTGGTGTATGGCATTGCCTGTTAAGCAGTTGTCTTTGGTGTATGGCATTGTCTGCTAAGCAGTTGTCTTTAGTTTATGGCGTTGTCTGTTAAGCAGTTGTCTTTGGTTTATGGCATTGCCTGTTAAGCAGTTGTCTTTGGTGTATGGCATTGTCTGCTAAGCAGTTGTCTTTAGTTTATGGCGTTGCCTGTTAAGCAGTTGTCTTTGGTGTATGGCATTGCCTGTTAAGCAGTTGTCTTTGGTGTATGGCATTGTCTGCTAAGCAGCTGTCTTTAGTTTATGGCGTTGTCTGTTAAGCAGTTGTCTTTGGTTTATGGCATTGCCTGTTAAGCAGTTGTCTTTGGTGGATGGCATTGTCTGTTAAGCAGTTGTCTTTGGTGTATGGCATTGCCTGTTAAGCAGTTGTCTTTGGTGTATGGCATTGTCTGTTAAGCAGTTGTCTTTAGTTTATGGCATTGTCTGCTAAGCAGTTGTCTTTGGTGTATGGCATTGCCTGTTAAGCAGTTGTCTTTGGTGTATGGCATTGCCTGTTAAGCAGTTGTCTTTGGTGTATGGCATTGTCTGTTAAGCAGTTGTCTTTGGTGTGTGGCATTGTCTGTTAAGCAGTTGTCTTTAGTTGATGGCATTGTCTGCTAAGCAGTTGTCTTTGGTGTATGGCATTGCCTGTTAAGCAGTTGTCTTTGGTGTATGGCATTGCCTGTTAAGCAGTTGTCTTTGGTGTATGGCATTGCCTGTTAAGCAGTTGTCTTTGGTGTATGGCATTGTCTGCTAAGCAGTTGTCTTTAGTTTATGGCGTTGCCTGTTAAGCAGTTGTCTTTGGTGTATGGCATTGCCTGTTAAGCAGTTGTCTTTGGTGTATGGCATTGTCTGCTAAGCAGCTGTCTTTAGTTTATGGCGTTGTCTGTTAAGCAGTTGTCTTTGGTTTATGGCATTGCCTGTTAAGCAGTTGTCTTTGATGGATGGCATTGTCTGTTAAGCAGTTGTCTTTGGTGTATGGCATTGCCTGTTAAGCAGTTGTCTTTGGTGTATGGCATTGTCTGTTAAGCAGTTGTCTTTAGTTTATGGCATTGTCTGCTAAGCAGTTGTCTTTGGTGTATGGCATTGCCTGTTAAGCACTTGTCTTTGGTGTATGGCATTGCCTGTTAAGCAGTTGTCTTTGGTGTATGGCATTGTCTGTTAAGCAGTTGTCTTTGGTGTATGGCATTGCCTGTTAAGCAGTTGTCTTTGGTGTATGGCAGTGTCTGATAAGCAGTTGTCTTTGGTTTATGGCATTGCCTGTTAAGCAGTTGTCTTTGGTGGATGGCGTTGTCTGTTAAGCAGTTGTCTTTGGTGTATGGCATTGCCTGTTAAGCAGTTGTCTTTGGTGGATGGCGTTGTCTGTTAAGCAGTAGTCTTTGGTGTATGGCATTGCCTGTTAAGCAGTTGTCTTTGGTGTATGGCATTGTCTGTTAAGCAGTTGTCTTTGGTGTATGGCATTACCTGTTAAGCAGTTTTCTTTGGTGTATGGCAGTGTCTGATAAGCAGTTGTCTTTGGTTTATGGCATTGCCTGTTAAGCAGTTGTCTTTGGTGGATGTCATTGTCTGTTAAGCAGTTGTCTTTGGTGTATGGCATTGCCTGTTAAGCAGTTGTCTTTGGTGTATGGCATTGTCTGTTAAGTAGTTGTCTTTGGTGTATGGCAGTGTCTGTTATGCAGTTGTCTTTGGTGTATGGCATTGTCTGTTAAGCAGTTGTCTTTGGTGTATGGCAGTGTCTGTTAAGCAGTTGTCTTTGGTGTATGGCATTGCCAGTTAAGCAGTTGTCTTTGGTGTATGGCATTGCCTGTTAAGCAGTTGTCTTTGGTGTATGGCATTGTCTGTTAAGCAGTTGTCTTTGGTGCATGGCATTGCCTGTTAAGCAGTTGTCTTTGGTGTATGGCATTGTGAGTTAAGCAGTTGCCTTTGATGTATGGCATTGCCTGTTAAGCAGTTGTCTTTGGTGTATGGCATTGCCTGTTAAGCAGTTGTCTTTGGTGTATTGCATTGTCTGTTAAGCAGTTGTCTTTGGTGTATGGCATTGCCTGTTAAGCAGTTGTCTTTGTTGTATGGCAGTGTCTGTTAAGCAGTTGTCTTTGGTGTATGGCATTGCCTGTTAAGCAGTTGTCTTTGGTGTATGGCATTGTCTGTTAAGCAGTTGTCTTTGGTGAATGGCATTGTCTGTTAAGCAGTTGTCTTTGGTGAATGGCATTGTCTGTTAAGCAGTTGTCTTTGGTGTATGGCATTGTCGGTTAAGCAGTTGTCTTTTGTGTATGGCATTGCCTGTTAAGCAGTTGTCTTTGGTGTATGGCATTGTCTGTTAAGCAGTTGTCTTTGGTGTATGGCATTGCCTGTTAAGCAGTTGTCTTTGGTGTATGGCATTGCCTGTTAAGCAGTTGTCTTTGGTGTATGGCATTGCCTGTTAAGCAGTTGTCTTTGGTGTATGGCATTGTCTGTTAAGCAGTTGTCTTTGGTTTATGGCATTGTCTGTTAAGCAGTTGTCTTTGGTGTATGGCAGTGTCTGTTAAGCAGTTGTCTTTGGTGTATGGCATTGCCTGTTAAGCAGTTGTCTTTAGTGTATGGCATTGTCTGCTAAGCAGTTGTCTTTAGTTTATAGCATTACCTGTTAAGCAGTTGTCTTTGGTGTATGGCATTGCCTGTTAAGCAGTTGTCTTTGGTGTATGGCATTGTCTGTTAAGCAGTTGTCTTTAGTTTATGGCGTTGTCTGTTAAGCAGTTGTCTTTGGTTTATGGCATTACCTGTTAAGCAGTTGTCTTTGGTGTATGGCATTGTCTGCTAAGCAGTTGTCTTTAGTGTATGGCATTGCCTGTTAAGCAGTTGTCTTTGGTGTATGGCGTTGTCTGCTAAGCAGTTGTCTTTAGTTTATGGCGTTGTCTGTTAAGCAGTTGTCTTTGGTTTATGGCATTGCATGTTAAGCGGTTGTCTTTGGTGTATGGCATTGCCTGTTAAGCAGTTGTCTTTGGTGTATGGCATTGTCTGTTAAGCAGTTGTCTTTGGTGTATGGCATTGTCTGCTAATCAGCTGTCTTTAGTTTATGGCATTGTCTGTTAAGCAGTTGTCTTTGGTGTATGGCATTGCCTGTTAAGCAGTTGTCTTTGGTGTATGGCATTGTCTGTTAAGCAGTTGTCTTTGGTGTATGGCATTGTCTGTTAAGCAGTTGTCTTTGGTGTATGGCATTGTCTGCTAAGCAGTTGTCTTTAGTTTATGGCATTGCCTGTTAAGCAGTTGTCTTTGGTGTATGGCATTGTCTGTTAAGCAGTTGTCTTTGGTGTATGGCATTGCCTGTTAAGCAGTTGTCTTTGGTGTATGGCATTGTCTGTTAAGCAGTTGTCTTTGGTGTATGGCATTGCCTGTTAAGCAGTTGTCTTTGGTGTATGGCAGTGTCTGTTAAGCAGTTGTCTTTGGTTTATGGCATTGCCTGTTAAGCAGTTGTCTTTAGTGTATGGCATTGTCTGTTAAGCAGTTGTCTTTGGTGTATGGCATTGTCTGCTAAGCAGTTGTCTTTAGTTTATGGCATTGCCTGTTAAGCAGTTGTCTTTGGTGTATGGCATTGTCTGTTAAGCAGTTGTCTTTGGTGTATGGCATTGCCTGTTAAGCAGTTGTCTTTGGTGTATGGCATTGTCTGTTAAGCAGTTGTCTTTGGTGTATGGCATTGTCTGTTAAGCAGTTGTCTTTGGTGTATGGCATTGCCTGTTAAGCAGTTGTCTTTGGTGTATGGCATTGTCTGCTAAGCAGTTGTCTTTAGTTTATGGCATTGCCTGTTAAGCAGTTGTCTTTGGTGTATGGCATTGCCTGTTAAGCAGTTGTCTTTGGTGTATGGCATTGTCTGTTAAGCAGTTGTCTTTGGTGTATGGCATTGTCTGTTAAGCAGTTGTCTTTGGTGTATGGCATTGTCTGTTAAGCAGTTGTCTTTGGTGTATGGCATTGTCTGTTAAGCAGTTGTCTTTAGTTTATGGCATTGTCTGTTAAGCAGTTGTCTTTGGTGTATGGCAGTGTCTGTTAAGCAGTTGTCTTTGGTGTATGGCATTGCCTGTTAAACATTTGTCTTTGGTGTGTGGCATTGCCTGTTAAGCAGTTGTCTTTGGTGTATGGCATTGTCTGTTAAGCAGTTGTCTTTGGTTTACGGCATTACCTGTTAAACAGTTGTCTTTGGTGTATGGCATTGTCTGTTAAGCAGTTGTCTTTGGTGTGTGGCATTGCCTGTTAAGCAGTTGTCTTTGGTGTATGGCATTGTCTGTTAAGCAGTTGTCTTTGGTTTATGGCATTGCCTGTTAAGCGGTTGTCTTTGGTGTATGGCATTGTCTGTTAAGCAGTTGTCTTTGGTGTATGGCATTGCCTGTTAAGCAGTTGTCTTTGGTGTATGGCATTGTCTGCTGAGCAGCTGTCTTTAGTTTATGGCGTTGTCTGTTAAGCAGTTGTCTTTGGTTTATGGCATTGCCTGTTAAGCAGTTGTCTTTGGTGTATGGCATTGTCTGTTAAGCAGTTGTCTTTAGTGTATGGCATTTCCTGTTAAGCAGTTGTCTTTGGTGTATGGCGTTGTCTGCTAAGCAGTTGTCTTTAGTTTATGGCGTTGTCTGTTAAGCAGCTGTCTTTGGTTTATGGCATTGCCTGTTAAGCGGTTGTCTTTGGTGTATGGTATTGCCTGTTAAGCAGTTGTCTTTGGTGTATTGCATTGCCTGTTAAGCAGTTGTCTTTGGTGTATGGCATTGTCTGCTAAGCAGCTGTCTTTAGTTTATGGCGTTGTCTGTTAAGCAGTTGTCTTTGGTTTATGGCATTGCCTGTTAAGCGGTTGTCTTTGGTGTATGGCATTGTCTGTTAAGCAGTTGTCTTTGGTGTATGGCATTGTCTGTTAAGCAGTTGTCTTTGGTGTATGGCATTGCCTGTTAAGCAGTTGTCTTTGGTGTATGGCATTGTCTGCTAAGCAGTTGTCTTTAGTTTATGGCATTGCCTGTTAAGCAGTTGTCTTTGGTGTATGGCATTGTCTGTTAAGCAGTTGTCTTTGGTGTATGGCATTGCCTGTTAAGCAGTTGTCTTTGGTTTATGGCATTGCCTGTTAAGCAGTTGTCTTTAGTGTATGGCATTGTCTGTTAAGCAGTTGTCTTTGGTGTATGGCATTGTCTGCTAAGCAGTTGTCTTTAGTTTATGGCATTGCCTGTTAAGCAGTTGTCTTTGGTGTATGGCATTGTCTGTTAAGCAGTTGTCTTTGGTGTATGGCATTGCCTGTTAAGCAGTTGTCTTTGGTGTATGGCATTGTCTGTTAAGCAGTTGTCTTTGGTGTATGGCATTGTCTGTTAAGCAGTTGTCTTTGGTGTATGGCATTGTCTGTTAAGCAGTTGTCTTTGGTGTATGGCAGTGTCTGTTAAGCAGTTGTCTTTGGTTTATGGCATTGCCTGTTAAGCAGTGTTCTTTGGTGTATGGCATTGTCTGTTAAGCAGTTGTCTTTGGTTTATGGCGTTGTCTGTTAAGCAGTTGTCTTTGGTGTATGGCATTGTCTGTTAAGCAATTGTCTTTGGTGTATGGCATTGTCTGTTAAGCAGTTGTCTTTGTTGTATGGCATTGTCTGTTAAGCAGTTGTCTTTGGTTTATGGCATTGTCTGTTAAGCAGTTGTCTTTGGTTTATGGCATTGCCTGTTAAGCAGTTGTATTTGGTGTATGGCATTGTCTGCTAAGCAGTTGTCTTTAGTTTATGGCGTTGTCTGTTAAGCAGTTGTCTTTGGTTTATGGCATTGTCTGTTAAGCAGTTGTCTTTGGTTTATGGCATTGCCTGTTAAGCAGTTGTCTTTGGTGTATGGCATTGTCTGCTAAGCAGTTGTCTTTAGTTTATGGCATTGCCTGTTAAGCAGTTGTCTTTGGTGTATGGCATTGTCTGTTAAGCAGTTGTCTTTGGTGTATGGCATTGTCTGTTAAGCAGTTGTCTTTGGTTTATGGCATTGTCTGTTAAGCAGTTGTCTTTAGTTTATGGCATTGTCTGCTAAGCAGTTGTCTTTGGTGTATGGCATTGCCTGTTAAGCAGTTGTCTTTGGTGTATGGCATTGCCTGTTAAGCAGTTGTCTTTGGTGTATGGCATTGTCTGTTAAGCAGTTGTCTTTGGTGTGTGGCATTGTCTGTTAAGCAGTTGTCTTTAGTTGATAGCATTGTCTGCTAAGCAGTTGTCTTTGGTGTATGGCATTGCCTGTTAACCAGTTGTCTTTGGTGTATGGCATTGCCTGTTAAGCAGTTGTCTTTGGTGTATGGCATTGCCTGTTAACCAGTTGTCTTTGGTGTATGGCATTGTCTGCTAAGCAGTTGTCTTTAGTTTATGGCGTTGCCTGTTAAGCAGTTGTCTTTGTTGTATGGCATTGCCTGTTAAGCAGTTGTCTTTGGTGTATGGCATTGTCTGCTAAGCAGCTGTCTTTAGTTTATGGCGTTGTCTGTTAAGCAGTTGTCTTTGGTTTATGGCATTGCCTGTTAAGCAGTTGTCTTTGGTGGATGGCATTGTCTGTTAAGCAGTTGTCTTTGGTTTATGGCATTGCCTGTTAAGCAGTTGTCTTTGGTGGATGGCATTGTCTGTTAAGCAGTTGTCTTTGGTGTATGGCATTGCCTGTTAAGCAGTTGTCTTTGGTGTATGGCATTGTCTGTTAAGCAGTTGTCTTTAGTTTATGGCATTGTCTGCTAAGCAGTTGTCTTTGGTGTATGGCATTGCCTGTTAAGCAGTTGTCTTTGGTGTATGGCATTGCCTGTTAAGCAGTTGTCTTTGGTGTATGGCATTGTCTGTTAAGCAGTTGTCTTTGGTGTATGGCATTGCCTGTTAAGCAGTTGTCTTTGGTGTATGGCAGTGTCTGATAAGCAGTTGTCTTTGGTTTATGGCATTGCCTGTTAAGCAGTTGTCTTTGGTGGATGGCATTGTCTGTTAAGCAGTTGTCTTTGGTGTATGGCATTGCCTGTTAAGCAGTTGTCTTTGGTGTATGGCAGTGTCTGATAAGCAGTTGTCTTTGGTGTATGGCATTGCCTGTTAAGCAGTTGTCTTTGGTGTATGGCATTGTCTGTTAAGCAGTTGTCTTTGGTGTATGGCATTGCCTGTTAAGCAGTTGTCTTTGGTGTATGGCAGTGTCTGATAAGCAGTTGTCTTTGGTTTATGGCATTCCCTGTTAAGCAGTTGTCTTTGGTGGATGGCATTGTCTGTTAAGCAGTTGTCTTTGGTGTATGGCATTGAGTGTTAAGCAGTTGTCTTTGGTGTATGGCATTGTCTGTTAAGTAGTTGTCTTTGGTGTATGGCAGTGTCTGTTATGCAGTTGTCTTTGGTGTATGGCATTGTCTGTTAAGCAGTTGTCTTTGGTGTATGGCAGTGTCTGTTAAGCAGTTGTCTTTGGTGTATGGCATTGCCAGTTAAGCAGTTGTCTTTGGTGTATGGCATTGCCTGTTAAGCAGTTGTCTTTGGTGTATGGCATTGTCTGTTAAGCAGTTGTCTTTGGTGTATGGCAGTGTCTGATAAGCAGTTGTCTTTGGTGTATGGCATTGCCTGTTAAGCAGTTGTCTTTGGTGTATGGCATTGTCTGTTAAGCAGTTGTCTTTGGCGTATGGCATTGCCTGTTAAGCAGTTGTCTTTGGTGTATGGCATTGTGAGTTAAGCAGTTGTCTTTGATGTATGGCATTGCCTGTTAAGCAGTTGTCTTTGGTGTATGGCATTGCCTGTTAAGCAGTTGTCTTTGGTGTATGGCATTGTCTGTTAAGCAGTTGTCTTTGGTGTATGGCATTGCCTGTTAAGCAGTTGTCTTTGTTGTATGGCATTGACTGTTAAGCAGTTGTCTTTGGTGTATGGCATTGCCTGTTAAGCAGTTGTCTTTGGTGTATTGCATTGTCTGTTAAGCAGTTGTCTTTGGTGTATGGCATTGCCTGTTAAGCAGTTGTCTTTGGTGTATGGCATTGTCTGTTAAGCAGTTGTCTTTGGTGTATGGCATTGTCTGCTAAGCAGTAGTCTTTAGTTTATGGCATTGCCTGTTAAGCAGTTGTCTTTGGTGTATGGCATTGTCTGTTAAGCAGTTGTCTTTGGTGTATGGCATTGCCTGTTAAGCAGTTGTCTTTGGTGTATGGCAGTGTCTGTTAAGCAGTTGTCTTTGGTTTATGGCATTGCCTGTTAAGCAGTTGTCTTTAGTGTATGGCATTGTCTGTTAAGCAGTTGTCTTTGGTGTATGGCATTGTCTGCTAAGCAGTTGTCTTTAGTTTATGGCATTGCCTGTTAAGCAGTTGTCTTTGGTGTATGGCATTGCCTGTTAAGCAGTTGTCTTTGGTGTATGGCATTGCCTGTTAAGCAGTTGTCTTTGGTGTATGGCATTGTCTGTTAAGCAGTTGTCTTTGGTGTATGGCATTGCCTGTTAAGCAGTTGTCTTTGGTGTATGGCAGTGTCTGATAAGCAGTTGTCTTTGGTGTATGGCATTGTCTGTTAAGCAGTTGTCTTTGGTGTATGGCATTGTCTGTTAAGCAGTTGTCTTTGGTGTATGGCATTGTCTGCTAAGCAGTTGTCTTTAGTTGATGGCATTGTCTGTTAAGCAGTTGTCTTTGGTGTATGGCAGTGTCTGTTAAGCAGTTGTCTTTGGTGTATGGCATTGCCTGTTAAGCAGTTGTCTTTGGTGTGTGGCATTGCCTGTTAAGCAGTTGTCTTTGGTGTATGGCATTGTCTGTTAAGCAGTTGTCTTTGGTTTACGGCATTACCTGTTAAACAGTTGTCTTTGGTGTATGGCATTGTCTGTTAAGCAGTTGTCTTTGGTGTATGGCATTGCCTGTTAAGCAGTTGTCTTTGGTGTATGGCATTGTCTGCTAAGCAGTTGTCTTTAGTTTATGGCATTGCCTGTTAAGCAGTTGTCTTTGGTGTATGGCATTGTCTGTTAAGCAGTTGTCTTTGGTGTATGGCATTGCCTGTTAAGCAGTTGTCTTTGGTTTATGGCATTGCCTGTTAAGCAGTTGTCTTTAGTGTATGGCATTGTCTGTTAAGCAGTTGTCTTTGGTGTATGGCATTGTCTGCTAAGCAGTTGTCTTTAGTTTATGGCATTGCCTGTTAAGCAGTTGTCTTTGGTGTATGGCATTGTCTGTTAAGCAGTTGTCTTTGGTGTATGGCATTGCCTGTTAAGAAGTTGTCTTTGGTGTATGGCATTGTCTGTTAAGCAGTTGTCTTTGGTGTATGGCATTGTCTGTTAAGCAGTTGTCTTTGGTGTATGGCATTGTCTGTTAAGCAGTTGTCTTTGGTGTATGGCAGTGTCTGTTAAGCAGTTGTCTTTGGTTTATGGCATTGCCTGTTAAGCAGTGTTCTTTGGTGTATGGCATTGTCTGTTAAGCAGTTGTCTTTGGTTTATGGCGTTGTCTGTTAAGCAGTTGTCTTTGGTGTATGGCATTGTCTGTTAAGCAGTTGTCTTTGGTGTATGGCATTGTCTGTTAAGCAGTTGTCTTTGTTGTATGGCATTGTCTGTTAAGCAGTTGTCTTTGGTTTATGGCATTGTCTGTTAAGCAGTTGTCTTTGGTTTATGGCATTGCCTGTTAAGCAGTTGTCTTTGGTGTATGGCATTGTCTGCTAAGCAGTTGTCTTTAGTTTATGGCGTTGTCTGTTAAGCAGTTGTCTTTGGTGTATGGCATTGTCTGTTAAGCAGTTGTCTTTGGTGTATGGCATTGTCTGTTAAGCAGTGTTCTTTGGTGTATGGCATTGTCTGTTAAGCAGTTGTCTTTGGTTTATGGCGTTGTCTGTTAAGCAGTTGTCTTTGGTGTATGGCATTGTCTGTTAAGCAGTTGTCTTTGGTGTATGGCATTGTCTGTTAAGCAGTTGTCTTTGTTGTATGGCATTGTCTGTTAAGCAGTTGTCTTTGGTTTATGGCATTGTCTGTTAAGCAGTTGTCTTTGGTTTATGGCATTGCCTGTTAAGCAGTTGTCTTTGGTGTATGGCATTGTCTGCTAAGCAGTTGTCTTTAGTTTATGGCATTGCCTGTTAAGCAGTTGTCTTTGGTGTATGGCATTGTCTGTTAAGCAGTTGTCTTTGGTGTATGGCATTGTCTGTTAAGCAGTTGTCTTTGGTTTATGGCATTGTCTGTTAAGCAGTTGTCTTTAGTTTATGGAATTGTCTGCTAAGCAGTTGTCTTTGGTGTATGGCATTGCCTGTTAAGCAGTTGTCTTTGGTGTATGGCATTGCCTGTTAAGCAGTTGTCTTTGGTGTATGGCATTGTCTGTTAAGCAGTTGTCTTTGGTGTGTGGCATTGTCTGTTAAGCAGTTGTCTTTAGTTGATAGCATTGTCTGCTAAGCAGTTGTCTTTGGTGTATGGCATTGCCTGTTAACCAGTTGTCTTTGGTGTATGGCATTGCCTGTTAAGCAGTTGTCTTTGGTGTATGGCATTGCCTGTTAACCAGTTGTCTTTGGTGTATGGCATTGTCTGCTAAGCAGTTGTCTTTAGTTTATGGCGTTGCCTGTTAAGCAGTTGTCTTTGTTGTATGGCATTGCCTGTTAAGCAGTTGTCTTTGGTGTATGGCATTGTCTGCTAAGCAGCTGTCTTTAGTTTATGGCGTTGTCTGTTAAGCAGTTGTCTTTGGTTTATGGCATTGCCTGTTAAGCAGTTGTCTTTGGTGGATGGCATTGTCTGTTAAGCAGTTGTCTTTGGTTTATGGCATTGCCTGTTAAGCAGTTGTCTTTGGTGGATGGCATTGTCTGTTAAGCAGTTGTCTTTGGTGTATGGCATTGCCTGTTAAGCAGTTGTCTTTGGTGTATGGCATTGTCTGTTAAGCAGTTGTCTTTAGTTTATGGCATTGTCTGCTAAGCAGTTGTCTTTGGTGTATGGCATTGCCTGTTAAGCAGTTGTCTTTGGTGTATGGCATTGCCTGTTAAGCAGTTGTCTTTGGTGTATGGCATTGTCTGTTAAGCAGTTGTCTTTGGTGTATGGCATTGCCTGTTAAGCAGTTGTCTTTGGTGTATGGCAGTGTCTGATAAGCAGTTGTCTTTGGTTTATGGCATTGCCTGTTAAGCAGTTGTCTTTGGTGGATGGCATTGTCTGTTAAGCAGTTGTCTTTGATGTATGGCATTGCCTGTTAAGCAGTTGTCTTTGGTGTATGGCAGTGTCTGATAAGCAGTTGTCTTTGGTGTATGGCATTGCCTGTTAAGCAGTTGTCTTTGGTGTATGGCATTGTCTGTTAAGCAGTTGTCTTTGGTGTATGGCATTGCCTGTTAAGCAGTTGTCTTTGGTGTATGGCAGTGTCTGATAAGCAGTTGTCTTTGGTTTATGGCATTCCCTGTTAAGCAGTTGTCTTTGGTGGATGGCATTGTCTGTTAAGCAGTTGTCTTTGGTGTATGGCATTGAGTGTTAAGCAGTTGTCTTTGGTGTATGGCATTGTCTGTTAAGTAGTTGTCTTTGGTGAATGGCAGTGTCTGTTATGCAGTTGTCTTTGGTGTATGGCATTGTCTGTTAAGCAGTTGTCTTTGGTGTATGGCAGTGTCTGTTAAGCAGTTGTCTTTGGTGTATGGCATTGCCTGTTAAGCAGTTGTCTTTGGTGTATGGCATTGTCTGTTAAGCAGTTGTCTTTGGTGTATGGCATTGTCTGTTAAGCAGTTGTCTTTGGTGTATGGCATTGCCTGTTAAGCAGTTGTCTTTGGTGTATGGCATTGTGAGTTAAGCAGTTGTCTTTGATGTATGGCATTGCCTGTTAAGCAGTTGTCTTTGGTGTATGGCATTGCCTGTTAAGCAGTTGTCTTTGGTGTATTGCATTGTCTGTTAAGCAGTTGTCTTTGGTGTATGGCATTGCCTGTTAAGCAGTTGTCTTTGTTGTATGGCATTGACTGTTAAGCAGTTGTCTTTGGTGTATGGCATTGCCTGTTAAGCAGTTGTCTTTGGTGTATTGCATTGCCTGTTAAGCAGTTGTCTTTGGTGTATGGCATTGTCTGCTAAGCAGCTGTCTTTAGTTTATGGCGTTGTCTGTTAAGCAGTTGTCTTTGGTGTATGGCATTGCCTGTTAAGCAGTTGTCTTTGGTGTATGGCAGTGTCTGTTAAGCAGTTGTCTTTGGTTTATGGCATTGCCTGTTAAGCAGTTATCTTTAGTGTATGGCATTGTCTGTTAAGCAGTTGTCTTTGGTGTATGGCATTGTCTGCTAAGCAGTTGTCTTTAGTTTATGGCATTGCCTGTTAAGCAGTTGTCTTTGGTGTATGGCATTGCCTGTTAAGCAGTTGTCTTTAGTTTATGGCATTGTCTGTTAAGCAGTTGTCTTTGGTGTATGGCATTGCCTGTTAAGCAGTTGTCTTTGGTGTATGGCATTGTCTGTTAAGCAGTTGTCTTTAGTTTATGGCATTGTCTGTTAAGCAGTTGTCTTTGGTGTATGGCATTGCCTGTTAAGCAGTTGTCTTTGGTGTATGGCATTGTCTGTTAAGCAGTTGTCTTTGGTGTATGGCATTGCCTGTTAAGCAGTTGTCTTTGGTGTATGGCAGTGTCTGATAAGCAGTTGTCTTTGGTGTATGGCATTGTCTGTTAAGCAGTTGTCTTTGGTGTATGGCATTGTCTGCTAAGCAGTTGTCTTTAGTTGATGGCATTGTCTGTTAAGCAGTTGTCTTTGGTGTATGGCAGTGTCTGTTAAGCAGTTGTCTTTGGTGTATGGCATTGCCTGTTAAGCAGTTGTCTTTGGTGTATGGCATTGCCTGTTAAGCAGTTGTCTTTGGTGTGTGGCATTGCCTGTTAAGCAGTTGTCTTTGGTGTATGGCATTGTCTGTTAAGCAGTTGTCTTTGGTTTACGTCATTACCTGTTAAACAGTTGTCTTTGGTGTATGGCATTGTCTGTTAAGCAGTTGTCTTTGGTGTGTGGCATTGCCTGTTAAGCAGTTGTCTTTGGTGTATGGCATTGTCTGTTAAGCAGTTGTCTTTGGTTTATGGCATTGCCTGTTAAGCGGTTGTCTTTAGTGTATGGCATTGTCTGTTAAGCAGTTGTCTTTGGTGTATGGCATTGCCTGTTAAGCAGTTGTCTTTGGTGTATGGCATTGTCTGCTAAGCAGCTGTCTTTAGTTTATGGCGTTGTCTGTTAAGCAGTTGTCTTTGGTTTATGGCATTGCCTGTTAAGCGGTTGTCTTTGGTGTATGGCATTGCCTGTTAAGCAGTTGTCTTTGGTCTATGGCATTGTCTGCTAAGCAGCTGTCTTTAGTTTATGGCGTTGTCTGTTAAGCAGTTGTCTTTGGTTTATGGCATTGCCTGTTAAGCGGTTGTCTTTGGTGTATGGCATTGTCTGTTAAGCAGTTGTCTTTGGTGTATGGCATTGTCTGTTAAGCAGTTGTATTTGGTTTATGGCATTGCCTGTTAAGCAGTTGTCTTTGGTGTATGGCATTGTCTGCTAAGCAGTTGTCTTTAGTTTATGGCGTTGCCTGTTAAGCAGTTGTCTTTGGTGTATGGCATTGCCTGTTAAGCAGTTGTCTTTGGTGTATGGCATTGTCTGCTAAGCAGCTGTCTTTAGTTTATGGCGTTGTCTGTTAAGCAGTTGTCTTTGGTTTATGGCATTGCCTGTTAAGCAGTTGTCTTTGGTGGATGGCATTGTCTGTTAAGCAGTTGTCTTTGGTGTATGGCATTGCCTGTTAACCAGTTGTCTTTGGTGTATGGCATTGTCTGTTAAGCAGTTGTCTTTGGTTTATGGCGTTGTCTGTTAAGCAGTTGTCTTTGGTGTATGGCATTGCATGTTAAGCAGTTGTCTTTGGTGTATGGCAGTGTCTGTTAAGCAGTTGTCTTTGGTGTATGGCATTGTCTGTTAAGCAGTTGTCTTTGGTGTATGGCATTGCCTGTTAAGCAGTTGTCTTTGGTGTATGGCATTGTCTGTTAAGCAGTTGTCTTTGGTTTATGGCGTTGTCTGTTAAGCAGTTGTCTTTGGTGTATGGCATTGCCTGTTAAGCAGTTGTCTTTGGTGTATGGCAGTGTCTGTTAAGCAGTTGTCTTTGGTTTATGGCGTTGTCTGTTAAGCAGTTGTCTTTGGTTTATGGCATTGTCTGTTAAGCAGTTGTCTTTGGTTTATGGCATTGCCTGTTAAGCAGTTGTCTTTGTTGTATGGCATTGTCTGTTAAGCAGTTGTCTTTGGTGTATGGCAGTGTCTGTTAAGCAGTTGTCTTTAGTTTATGGCATTGCCTGTTAAGCAGTTGTCTTTGGTGTATGGCATTGTCTGTTAAGCAGTTGTCTTTGGTGTATGGCATTGTCTGTTAAGCAGTTGTCTTTGGTGTATGGCATTGCCTGTTAAGCAGTTGTCTTTGGTGTATGGCATTGTCTGCTAAGCAGTTGTCTTTAGTTTATGGCGTTGTCTGTTAAGCAGTTGTCTTTGGTTTATGGCATTGTCTGTTAAGCAGTTGTCTTTGGTTTATGGCATTGCCTGTTAAGCAGTTGTATTTGGTGTATTGCATTGTCTGCTAAGCAGTTGTCTTTAGTTTATGGCATTGCCTGTTAAGCAGTTGTCTTTGGTGTATGGCATTGTCTGTTAAGCAGTTGTCTTTGGTGTATGGCATTGTCTGTTAAGCAGTTGTCTTTGGTGTATGGCGTTGTCTGTTAAGCAGTTGTCTTTGGTGTATGGCGTTGTCTGTTAAGCAGTTGTCTTTGGTGTATGGCATTGTCTGTTAAGCAGTTGTCTTTGGTTTATGGCATTGTCTGTTAAGCAGTTGTCTTTAGTTTATGGCGTTGTCTGTTAAGCAGTTGTCTTTGGTTTATGGCATTGTCTGTTAAGCAGTTGTCTTTGGTTTATGGCATTGCCTGTTAAGCAGTTGTCTTTGGTGTATGGCATTGCCTGTTAAGCAGTTGTCTTTGGTGTATGGCATTGCCTGTTAAGCAGTTGTCTTTGGTGTATGGCATTGTCTGTTAAGCAGTTGTCTTTCGTGTATTGCATTGTCTGTTAAGCAGTTGTCTTTGGTGTATGGCATTGCCTGTTAAGCAGTTGTCTTTGGTGTATGGCATTGTCTGCTAAGCAGTTGTCTTTAGTTTATGGCATTGCCTGTTAAGCAGTTGTCTTTGGTGTGTGGCATTGTCTGTTAAGCAGTTGTCTTTGGTGTATGGCATTGCCTGTTAAGCAGTTGTCTTTGGTGTATGGCATTGTCTGCTAAGCAGTTGTCTTTAGTTTATGGCGTTGTCTGTTAAGCAGTTGTCTTTGGTTTATGGCATTGCCTGTTAAGCAGTTGTCTTTGGTGTATGGCATTGTCTGCTAAGCAGTTGTCTTTAGTTTATGGCGTTGCCTGTTAAGCAGTTGTCTTTGGTGTATGGCATTGCCTGTTAAGCAGTTGTCTTTGGTGTATGGCATTGTCTGCTAAGCAGCTGTCTTTAGTTTATGGCGTTGTCTGTTAAGCAGTTGTCTTTGGTTTATGGCATTGCCTGTTAAGCAGTTGTCTTTGGTGGATGGCATTGTCTGTTAAGCAGTTGTCTTTGGTGTATGGCATTGTCTGTTAAGCAGTTGTCTTTAGTTTATGGCATTGTCTGCTAAGCAGTTGTCTTTGGTGTATGGCATTGCCTGTTAAGCAGTTGTCTTTGGTGTATGGCATTGCCTGTTAAGCAGTTGTCTTTGGTGTATGGCATTGTCTGTTAAGCAGTTGTCTTTGGTGTGTGGCATTGTCTGTTAAGCAGTTGTCTTTAGTTGATGGCATTGTCTGCTAAGCAGTTGTCTTTGGTGTATGGCATTGCCTGTTAAGCAGTTGTCTTTGGTGTATGGCATTGCCTGTTAAGCAGTTGTCTTTGGTGTATGGCATTGCCTGTTAAGCAGTTGTCTTTGGTGTATGGCATTGTCTGCTAAGCAGTTGTCTTTAGTTTATGGCGTTGCCTGTTAAGCAGTTGTCTTTGGTGTATGGCATTGCCTGTTAAGCAGTTGTCTTTGGTGTATGGCATTGTCTGCTAAGCAGCTGTCTTTAGTTTATGGCGTTGTCTGTTAAGCAGTTGTCTTTGGTTTATGGCATTGCCTGTTAAGCAGTTGTCTTTGGTGGATGGCATTGTCTGTTAAGCAGTTGTCTTTGGTGTATGGCATTGCCTGTTAAGCAGTTGTCTTTGGTGTATGGCATTGTCTGTTAAGCAGTTGTCTTTAGTTTATGGCATTGTCTGCTAAGCAGTTGTCTTTGGTGTATGGCATTGCCTGTTAAGCACTTGTCTTTGGTGTATGGCATTGCCTGTTAAGCAGTTGTCTTTGGTGTATGGCATTGTCTGTTAAGCAGTTGTCTTTGGTGTATGGCATTGCCTGTTAAGCAGTTGTCTTTGGTGTATGGCAGTGTCTGATAAGCAGTTGTCTTTGGTTTATGGCATTGCCTGTTAAGCAGTTGTCTTTGGTGGATGGCGTTGTCTGTTAAGCAGTTGTCTTTGGTGTATGGCATTGCCTGTTAAGCAGTTGTCTTTGGTGGATGGCGTTGTCTGTTAAGCAGTAGTCTTTGGTGTATGGCATTGCCTGTTAAGCAGTTGTCTTTGGTGTATGGCATTGTCTGTTAAGCAGTTGTCTTTGGTGTATGGCATTACCTGTTAAGCAGTTTTCTTTGGTGTATGGCAGTGTCTGATAAGCAGTTGTCTTTGGTTTATGGCATTGCCTGTTAAGCAGTTGTCTTTGGTGGATGGCATTGTCTGTTAAGCAGTTGTCTTTGGTGTATGGCATTGCCTGTTAAGCAGTTGTCTTTGGTGTATGGCATTGTCTGTTAAGTAGTTGTCTTTGGTGTATGGCAGTGTCTGTTATGCAGTTGTCTTTGGTGTATGGCATTGTCTGTTAAGCAGTTGTCTTTGGTGTATGGCAGTGTCTGTTAAGCAGTTGTCTTTGGTGTATGGCATTGCCAGTTAAGCAGTTGTCTTTGGTGTATGGCATTGCCTGTTAAGCAGTTGTCTTTGGTGTATGGCATTGTCTGCTGAGCAGCTGTCTTTAGTTTATGGCGTTGTCTGTTAAGCAGTTGTCTTTGGTTTATGGCATTGCCTGTTAAGCAGTTGTCTTTGGTGTATGGCATTGCCTGTTAAGCAGTTGTCTTTAGTGTATGGCATTTCCTGTTAAGCAGTTGTCTTTGGTGTATGGCGTTGTCTGCTAAGCAGTTGTCTTTAGTTTATGGCGTTGTCTGTTAAGCAGCTGTCTTTGGTTTATGGCATTGCCTGTTAAGCGGTTGTCTTTGGTGTATGGTATTGCCTGTTAAGCAGTTGTCTTTGGTGTATTGCATTGCCTGTTAAGCAGTTGTCTTTGGTGTATGGCATTGTCTGCTAAGCAGCTGTCTTTAGTTTATGGCGTTGTCTGTTAAGCAGTTGTCTTTGGTTTATGGCATTGTCTGTTAAGCGGTTGTCTTTGGTGTATGGCATTGTCTGTTAAGCAGTTGTCTTTGGTGTATGGCATTGTCTGTTAAGCAGTTGTCTTTGGTGTATGGCATTGCCTGTTAAGCAGTTGTCTTTGGTGTATGGCATTGTCTGCTAAGCAGTTGTCTTTAGTTTATGGCATTGCCTGTTAAGCAGTTGTCTTTGGTGTATGGCATTGTCTGTTAAGCAGTTGTCTTTGGTGTATGGCATTGCCTGTTAAGCAGTTGTCTTTGGTTTATGGCATTGCCTGTTAAGCAGTTGTCTTTAGTGTATGGCATTGTCTGTTAAGCAGTTGTCTTTGGTGTATGGCATTGTCTGCTAAGCAGTTGTCTTTAGTTTATGGCATTGCCTGTTAAGCAGTTGTCTTTGGTGTATGGCATTGTCTGTTAAGCAGTTGTCTTTGGTGTATGGCATTGCCTGTTAAGCAGTTGTCTTTGGTGTATGGCATTGTCTGTTAAGCAGTTGTCTTTGGTGTATGGCATTGTCTGTTAAGCAGTTGTCTTTGGTGTATGGCATTGTCTGTTAAGCAGTTGTCTTTGGTGTATGGCAGTGTCTGTTAAGCAGTTGTCTTTGGTTTATGGCATTGCCTGTTAAGCAGTGTTCTTTGGTGTATGGCATTGTCTGTTAAGCAGTTGTCTTTGGTTTATGGCGTTGTCTGTTAAGCAGTTGTCTTTGGTGTATGGCATTGTCTGTTAAGCAGTTGTCTTTGGTGTATGGCATTGTCTGTTAAGCAGTTGTCTTTGTTGTATGGCATTGTCTGTTAAGCAGTTGTCTTTGGTTTATGGCATTGTCTGTTAAGCAGTTGTCTTTGGTTTATGGCATTGCCTGTTAAGCAGTTGTATTTGGTGTATGGCATTGTCTGCTAAGCAGTTGTCTTTAGTTTATGGCGTTGTCTGTTAAGCAGTTGTCTTTGGTTTATGGCATTGTCTGTTAAGCAGTTGTCTTTGGTTTATGGCATTGCCTGTTAAGCAGTTGTCTTTGGTGTATGGCATTGTCTGCTAAGCAGTTGTCTTTAGTTTATGGCATTGCCTGTTAAGCAGTTGTCTTTTGTGTATGGCATTGTCTGTTAAGCAGTTGTCTTTGGTGTATGGCATTGTCTGTTAAGCAGTTGTCTTTGGTTTATGGCATTGTCTGTTAAGCAGTTGTCTTTAGTTTATGGCATTGTCTGCTAAGCAGTTGTCTTTGGTGTATGGCATTGCCTGTTAAGCAGTTGTCTTTGGTGTATGGCATTGCCTGTTAAGCAGTTGTCTTTGGTGTATGGCATTGTCTGTTAAGCAGTTGTCTTTGGTGTGTGGCATTGTCTGTTAAGCAGTTGTCTTTAGTTGATAGCATTGTCTGCTAAGCAGTTGTCTTTGGTGTATGGCATTGCCTGTTAACCAGTTGTCTTTGGTGTATGGCATTGCCTGTTAAGCAGTTGTCTTTGGTGTATGGCATTGCCTGTTAACCAGTTGTCTTTGGTGTATGGCATTGTCTGCTAAGCAGTTGTCTTTAGTTTATGGCGTTGCCTGTTAAGCAGTTGTCTTTGTTGTATGGCATTGCCTGTTAAGCAGTTGTCTTTGGTGTATGGCATTGTCTGCTAAGCAGCTGTCTTTAGTTTATGGCGTTGTCTGTTAAGCAGTTGTCTTTGGTTTATGGCATTGCCTGTTAAGCAGTTGTCTTTGGTGGATGGCATTGTCTGTTAAGCAGTTGTCTTTGGTTTATGGCATTGCCTGTTAAGCAGTTGTCTTTGGTGGATGGCATTGTCTGTTAAGCAGTTGTCTTTGGTGTATGGCATTGCCTGTTAAGCAGTTGTCTTTGGTGTATGGCATTGTCTGTTAAGCAGTTGTCTTTAGTTTATGGCATTGTCTGCTAAGCAGTTGTCTTTGGTGTATGGCATTGCCTGTTAAGCAGTTGTCTTTGGTGTATGGCATTGCCTGTTAAGCAGTTGTCTTTGGTGTATGGCATTGTCTGTTAAGCAGTTGTCTTTGGTGTATGGCATTGCCTGTTAAGCAGTTGTCTTTGGTGTATGGCAGTGTCTGATAAGCAGTTGTCTTTGGTTTATGGCATTGCCGGTTAAGCAGTTGTCTTTGGTGGATGGCATTGTCTGTTAAGCAGTTGTCTTTGGTGTATGGCATTGCCTGTTAAGCAGTTGTCTTTGGTGTATGGCAGTGTCTGATAAGCAGTTGTCTTTGGTGTATGGCATTGCCTGTTAAGCAGTTGTCTTTGGTGTATGGCATTGTCTGTTAAGCAGTTGTCTTTGGTGTATGGCATTGCCTGTTAAGCAGTTGTCTTTGGTGTATGGCAGTGTCTGATAAGCAGTTGTCTTTGGTTTATGGCATTCCCTGTTAAGCAGTTGTCTTTGGTGGATGGCATTGTCTGTTAAGCAGTTGTCTTTGGTGTATGGCAGTGTCTGTTATGCAGTTGTCTTTGGTGTATGGCATTGTCTGTTAAGCAGTTGTCTTTGGTGTATGGCAGTGTCTGTTAAGCAGTTGTCTTTGGTGTATGGCATTGCCAGTTAAGCAGTTGTCTTTGGTGTATGGCATTGCCTGTTAAGCAGTTGTCTTTGGTGTATGGCATTGTCTGTTAAGCAGTTGTCTTTGGTGTATGGCATTGCCTGTTAAGCAGTTGTCTTTGGTGTATGGCATTGTGAGTTAAGCAGTTGTCTTTGATGTATGGCATTGCCTGTTAAGCAGTTGTCTTTGGTGTATGGCATTGCCTGTTAAGCAGTTGTCTTTGGTGTATGGCATTGTCTGTTAAGCAGTTGTCTTTGGTGTATGGCATTGCCTGTTAAGCAGTTGTCTTTGTTGTATGGCATTGACTGTTAAGCAGTTGTCTTTGGTGTATGGCATTGCCTGTTAAGCAGTTGTCTTTGGTGTATTGCATTGTCTGTTAAGCAGTTGTCTTTGGTGTATGGCATTGCCTG
This sequence comes from Phyllobates terribilis, assembly GCF_046119375.1. Taxonomy (NCBI): domain Eukaryota; kingdom Metazoa; phylum Chordata; class Amphibia; order Anura; family Dendrobatidae; genus Phyllobates; species Phyllobates terribilis. Next base: position 220,868 of record NW_027363528.1, on the reverse strand, counting down.
TTAAGCAGTTGTCTTTGGTGTATGGCATTGTCTGTTAAGCAGTTGTCTTTGGTGTATGGCATTGTCTGCTAAGCAGTAGTCTTTAGTTTATGGCATTGCCTGTTAAGCAGTTGTCTTTGGTGTATGGCATTGTCTGTTAAGCAGTTGTCTTTGGTGTATGGCATTGCCTGTTAAGCAGTTGTCTTTGGTGTATGGCAGTGTCTGTTAAGCAGTTGTCTTTGGTTTATGGCATTGCCTGTTAAGCAGTTGTCTTTAGTGTATGGCATTGTCTGTTAAGCAGTTGTCTTTGGTGTATGGCATTGTCTGCTAAGCAGTTGTCTTTAGTTTATGGCATTGCCTGTTAAGCAGTTGTCTTTGGTGTATGGCATTGCCTGTTAAGCAGTTGTCTTTGGTGTATGGCATTGCCTGTTAAGCAGTTGTCTTTGGTGTATGGCATTGTCTGTTAAGCAGTTGTCTTTGGTGTATGGCATTGCCTGTTAAGCAGTTGTCTTTGGTGTATGGCAGTGTCTGATAAGCAGTTGTCTTTGGTGTATGGCATTGTCTGTTAAGCAGTTGTCTTTGGTGTATGGCATTGTCTGTTAAGCAGTTGTCTTTGGTGTATGGCATTGTCTGCTAAGCAGTTGTCTTTAGTTGATGGCATTGTCTGTTAAGCAGTTGTCTTTGGTGTATGGCAGTGTCTGTTAAGCAGTTGTCTTTGGTGTATGGCATTGCCTGTTAAGCAGTTGTCTTTGGTGTGTGGCATTGCCTGTTAAGCAGTTGTCTTTGGTGTATGGCATTGTCTGTTAAGCAGTTGTCTTTGGTTTACGGCATTACCTGTTAAACAGTTGTCTTTGGTGTATGGCATTGTCTGTTAAGCAGTTGTCTTTGGTGTATGGCATTGTCTGCTAAGCAGTTGTCTTTAGTTTATGGCATTGCCTGTTAAGCAGTTGTCTTTGGTTTATGGCATTGCCTGTTAAGCAGTTGTCTTTAGTGTATGGCATTGTCTGTTAAGCAGTTGTCTTTGGTGTATGGCATTGTCTGTTAAGCAGTTGTCTTTAGTGTATGGCATTGCCTGTTAAGCAGTTGTCTTTGGTTTATGGCATTGCCTGTTAAGCAGTTGTCTTTAGTGTATGGCATTGTCTGTTAAGCAGTTGTCTTTGGTGTATGGCATTGTCTGCTAAGCAGTTGTCTTTAGTTTATGGCATTGCCTGTTAAGCAGTTGTCTTTGGTGTATGGCATTGTCTGTTAAGCAGTTGTCTTTGGTGTATGGCATTGCCTGTTAAGCAGTTGTCTTTGGTGTATGGCATTGTCTGTTAAGCAGTTGTCTTTGGTGTATGGCATTGTCTGTTAAGCAGTTGTCTTTGGTGTATGGCATTGTCTGTTAAGCAGTTGTCTTTGGTGTATGGCAGTGTCTGTTAAGCAGTTGTCTTTGGTTTATGGCATTGCCTGTTAAGCAGTGTTCTTTGGTGTATGGCATTGTCTGTTAAGCAGTTGTCTTTGGTTTATGGCGTTGTCTGTTAAGCAGTTGTCTTTGGTGTATGGCATTGTCTGTTAAGCAGTTGTCTTTGGTGTATGGCATTGTCTGTTAAGCAGTTGTCTTTGTTGTATGGCATTGTCTGTTAAGCAGTTGTCTTTGGTTTATGGCATTGTCTGTTAAGCAGTTGTCTTTGGTTTATGGCATTGCCTGTTAAGCAGTTGTATTTGGTGTATGGCATTGTCTGCTAAGCAGTTGTCTTTAGTTTATGGCGTTGTCTGTTAAGCAGTTGTCTTTGGTTTATGGCATTGTCTGTTAAGCAGTTGTCTTTGGTTTATGGCATTGCCTGTTAAGCAGTTGTCTTTGGTGTATGGCATTGTCTGCTAAGCAGTTGTCTTTAGTTTATGGCATTGCCTGTTAAGCAGTTGTCTTTGGTGTATGGCATTGTCTGTTAAGCAGTTGTCTTTGGTGTATGGCATTGTCTGTTAAGCAGTTGTCTTTGGTTTATGGCATTGTCTGTTAAGCAGTTGTCTTTAGTTTATGGCATTGTCTGCTAAGCAGTTGTCTTTGGTGTATGGCATTGCCTGTTAAGCAGTTGTCTTTGGTGTATGGCATTGCCTGTTAAGCAGTTGTCTTTGGTGTATGGCATTGTCTGTTAAGCAGTTGTCTTTGGTGTGTGGCATTGTCTGTTAAGCAGTTGTCTTTAGTTGATAGCATTGTCTGCTAAGCAGTTGTCTTTGGTGTATGGCATTGCCTGTTAACCAGTTGTCTTTGGTGTATGGCATTGCCTGTTAAGCAGTTGTCTTTGGTGTATGGCATTGCCTGTTAACCAGTTGTCTTTGGTGTATGGCATTGTCTGCTAAGCAGTTGTCTTTAGTTTATGGCGTTGCCTGTTAAGCAGTTGTCTTTGTTGTATGGCATTGCCTGTTAAGCAGTTGTCTTTGGTGTATGGCATTGTCTGCTAAGCAGCTGTCTTTAGTTTATGGCGTTGTCTGTTAAGCAGTTGTCTTTGGTTTATGGCATTGCCTGTTAAGCAGTTGTCTTTGGTGGATGGCATTGTCTGTTAAGCAGTTGTCTTTGGTTTATGGCATTGCCTGTTAAGCAGTTGTCTTTGGTGGATGGCATTGTCTGTTAAGCAGTTGTCTTTGGTGTATGGCATTGCCTGTTAAGCAGTTGTCTTTGGTGTATGGCATTGTCTGTTAAGCAGTTGTCTTTAGTTTATGGCATTGTCTGCTAAGCAGTTGTCTTTGGTGTATGGCATTGCCTGTTAAGCAGTTGTCTTTGGTGTATGGCATTGCCTGTTAAGCAGTTGTCTTTGGTGTATGGCATTGTCTGTTAAGCAGTTGTCTTTGGTGTATGGCATTGCCTGTTAAGCAGTTGTCTTTGGTGTATGGCAGTGTCTGATAAGCAGTTGTCTTTGGTTTATGGCATTGCCTGTTAAGCAGTTGTCTTTGGTGGATGGCATTGTCTGTTAAGCAGTTGTCTTTGGTGTATGGCATTGCCTGTTAAGCAGTTGTCTTTGGTGTATGGCAGTGTCTGATAAGCAGTTGTCTTTGGTGTATGGCATTGCCTGTTAAGCAGTTGTCTTTGGTGTATGGCATTGTCTGTTAAGCAGTTGTCTTTGGTGTATGGCATTGCCTGTATAGCAGTTGTCTTTGGTGTATGGCAGTGTCTGATAAGCAGTTGTCTTTGGTTTATGGCATTCCCTGTTAAGCAGTTGTCTTTGGTGGATGGCATTGTCTGTTAAGCAGTTGTCTTTGGTGTATGGCATTGAGTGTTAAGCAGTTGTCTTTGGTGTATGGCATTGTCTGTTAAGTAGTTGTCTTTGGTGTATGGCAGTGTCTGTTATGCAGTTGTCTTTGGTGTATGGCATTGTCTGTTAAGCAGTTGTCTTTGGTGTATGGCAGTGTCTGTTAAGCAGTTGTCTTTGGTGTATGGCATTGCCAGTTAAGCAGTTGTCTTTGGTGTATGGCATTGCCTGTTAAGCAGTTGTCTTTGGTGTATGGCATTGTCTGTTAAGCAGTTGTCTTTGGTGTATGGCAGTGTCTGATAAGCAGTTGTCTTTGGTGTATGGCATTGCCTGTTAAGCAGTTGTCTTTGGTGTATGGCATTGTCTGTTAAGCAGTTGTCTTTGGTGTATGGCATTGCCTGTTAAGCAGTTGTCTTTGGTGTATGGCATTGTGAGTTAAGCAGTTGTCTTTGATGTATGGCATTGCCTGTTAAGCAGTTGTCTTTGGTGTATGGCATTGCCTGTTAAGCAGTTGTCTTTGGTGTATTGCATTGTCTGTTAAGCAGTTGTCTTTGGTGTATGGCATTGCCTGTTAAGCAGTTGTCTTTGTTGTATGGCATTGACTGTTAAGCAGTTGTCTTTGGTGTATGGCATTGCCTGTTAAGCAGTTGTCTTTGGTGTATTGCATTGTCTGTTAAGCAGTTGTCTTTGGTGTATGGCATTGCCTGTTAAGCAGTTGTCTTTGGTGTATGGCATTGTCTGTTAAGCAGTTGTCTTTGGTGTATGGCATTGTCTGCTAAGCAGTAGTCTTTAGTTTATGGCATTGCCTGTTAAGCAGTTGTCTTTGGTGTATGGCATTGTCTGTTAAGCAGTTGTCTTTGGTGTATGGCATTGCCTGTTAAGCAGTTGTCTTTGGTGTATGGCAGTGTCTGTTAAGCAGTTGTCTTTGGTTTATGGCATTGCCTGTTAAGCAGTTGTCTTTAGTGTATGGCATTGTCTGTTAAGCAGTTGTCTTTGGTGTATGGCATTGTCTGCTAAGCAGTTGTCTTTAGTTTATGGCATTGCCTGTTAAGCAGTTGTCTTTGGTGTATGGCATTGCCTGTTAAGCAGTTGTCTTTGGTGTATGGCATTGCCTGTTAAGCAGTTGTCTTTGGTGTATGGCATTGTCTGTTAAGCAGTTGTCTTTGGTGTATGGCATTGCCTGTTAAGCAGTTGTCTTTGGTGTATGGCAGTGTCTGATAAGCAGTTGTCTTTGGTGTATGGCATTGTCTGTTAAGCAGTTGTCTTTGGTGTATGGCATTGTCTGTTAAGCAGTTGTCTTTGGTGTATGGCATTGTCTGCTAAGCAGTTGTCTTTAGTTGATGGCATTGTCTGTTAAGCAGTTGTCTTTGGTGTATGGCAGTGTCTGTTAAGCAGTTGTCTTTGGTGTATGGCATTGCCTGTTAAGCAGTTGTCTTTGGTGTGTGGCATTGCCTGTTAAGCAGTTGTCTTTGGTGTATGGCATTGTCTGTTAAGCAGTTGTCTTTGGTTTACGGCATTACCTGTTAAACAGTTGTCTTTGGTGTATGGCATTGTCTGTTAAGCAGTTGTCTTTGGTGTGTGGCATTGCCTGTTAAGCAGTTGTCTTTGGTGTATGGCATTGTCTGTTAAGCAGTTGTCTTTGGTTTATGGCATTGCCTGTTAAGCGGTTGTCTTTGGTGTATGGCATTGTCTGTTAAGCAGTTGTCTTTGGTGTATGGCATTGCCTGTTAAGCAGTTGTCTTTGGTGTATGGCATTGTCTGCTAAGCAGTTGTCTTTAGTGTATGGCATTGCCTGTTAAGCAGTTGTCTTTTGTGTATGGCGTTGTCTGCTAAGCAGTTGTCTTTAGTTTATGGCGTTGTCTGTTAAGCAGCTGTCTTTGGTTTATGGCATTGCCTGTTAAGCGGTTGTCTTTGGTGTATGGCATTGTCTGCTAAGCAGTTGTCTTTAGTTTATGGCATTGCCTGTTAAGCAGTTGTCTTTGGTGTATGGCATTGTCTGTTAAGCAGTTGTCTTTGGTGTATGGCATTGCCTGTTAAGCAGTTGTCTTTGGTGTATGGCATTGTCTGTTAAGCAGTTGTCTGTGGTGTATAGCATTGTCTGTTAAGCAGTTGTCTTTGGTGTATGGCATTGTCTGTTAAGCAGTTGTCTTTGGTGTATGGCATTGTCTGTTAAGCAGTTGTCTTTGGTGTATGGCATTGTCTGCTAAGCAGTTGTCTTTAGTTTATGGCATTGCCTGTTAAGCAGTTGTCTTTGGTGTATGGCATTGTCTGGTAAGCAGTTGTCTTTGGTGTATGGCATTGCCTGTTAAGCAGTTGTCTTTGGTGTATGGCATTGTTTGTTAAGCAGTTGTCTTTGGTGTATGGCATTGTCTGTTAAGCAGTTGTCTTTGGTGTATGGCGTTGTCTGTTAAGCAGTTGTCTTTGGTGTATGGCATTGTCTGTTAAGCAGTTGTCTTTAGTGTATGGCATTGTCTGTTAAGCAGTTGTCTTTGGTGTATGGCATTGCCTGTTAAGCAGTTGTCTTTGGTGTATGGCATTGTCTGCTAAGCAGTTGTCTTTGGTGTATGGCATTGTCTGTTAAGCAGTTGTCTTTAGTTTATGGCATTGCCTGTTAAGCAGTTGTCTTTGGTGTATGGCATTGCCTGTTAAGCAGTTGTCTTTGGTGTATGGCATTGTCTGTTAAGCAGTTGTCTTTGGTGTATGGCATTTTCTGTTAAGCAGTTGTCTTTGGTGTATGGCATTGTCTGTTAAGCAGTTGTCTTTGGTGTATGGCATTGTCTGTTAAGCAGTTGTCTTTAGTTTATGGCATTGTCTGTTAAGCAGTTGTCTTTGGTGTATGGCAGTGTCTGTTAAGCAGTTGTCTTTGGTGTATGGCATTGCCTGTTAAACAGTTGTCTTTGGTGTGTGGCATTGCCTGTTAAGCAGTTGTCTTTGGTGTATGGCATTGTCTGTTAAGCAGTTGTCTTTGGTTTACGGCATTACCTGTTAAACAGTTGTCTTTGGTGTATGGCATTGTCTGTTAAGCAGTTGTCTTTGGTGTGTGGCATTGCCTGTTAAGCAGTTGTTTTTGGTGTATGGCATTGTCTGTTAAGCAGTTGTCTTTGGTTTATGGCATTGCCTGTTAAGCGGTTGTCTTTGGTGTATGGCATTGTCTGTTAAGCAGTTGTCTTTGGTGTATGGCATTGTCTGCTGAGCAGCTGTCTTTAGTTTATGGCGTTGTCTGTTAAGCAGTTGTCTTTGGTTTATGGCATTGCCTGTTAAGCAGTTGTCTTTGGTGTATGGCATTGTCTGTTAAGCAGTTGTCTTTAGTGTATGGCATTTCCTGTTAAGCAGTTGTCTTTGGTGTATGGCGTTGTCTGCTAAGCAGTTGTCTTTAGTTTATGGCGTTGTCTGTTAAGCAGCTGTCTTTGGTTTATGGCATTGCCTGTTAAGCGGTTGTCTTTGGTGTATGGTATTGCCTGTTAAGCAGTTGTCTTTGGTGTATTGCATTGCCTGTTAAGCAGTTGTCTTTGGTGTTTGGCATTGTCTGCTAAGCAGCTGTCTTTAGTTTATGGCGTTGTCTGTTAAGCAGTTGTCTTTGGTTTATGGCATTGCCTGTTAAGCGATTGTCTTTGGTGTATGGCATTGTCTGTTAAGCAGTTGTCTTTGGTGTATGGCATTGTCTGTTAAGCAGTTGTCTTTGGTGTATGGCATTGCCTGTTAAGCAGTTGTCTTTGGTGTATGGCATTGTCTGCTAAGCAGTTGTCTTTAGTTTATGGCATTGCCTGTTAAGCAGTTGTCTTTGGTGTATGGCATTGTCTGTTAAGCAGTTGTCTTTGGTGTATGGCATTGCCTGTTAAGCAGTTGTCTTTGGTTTATGGCATTGCCTGTTAAGCAGTTGTCTTTAGTGTATGGCATTGTCTGTTAAGCAGTTGTCTTTGGTGTATGGCATTGTCTGCTAAGCAGTTGTCTTTAGTTTATGGCATTGCCTGTTAAGCAGTTGTCTTTGGTGTATGGCATTGTCTGTTAAGCAGTTGTCTTTGGTGTATGGCATTGCCTGTTAAGCAGTTGTCTTTGGTGTATGGCATTGTCTGTTAAGCAGTTGTCTTTGGTGTATGGCATTGTCTGTTAAGCAGTTGTCTTTGGTGTATGGCAGTGTCTGTTAAGCAGTTGTCTTTGGTTTATGGCATTGCCTGTTAAGCAGTGTTCTTTGGTGTATGGCATTGTCTGTTAAGCAGTTGTCTTTGGTTTATGGCGTTGTCTGTTAAGCAGTTGTCTTTGGTGTATGGCATTGTCTGTTAAGCAGTTGTCTTTGGTGTATGGCATTGTCTGTTAAGCAGTTGTCTTTGTTGTATGGCATTGTCTGTTAAGCAGTTGTCTTTGGTTTATGGCATTGTCTGTTAAGCAGTTGTCTTTGGTTTATGGCATTGCCTGTTAAGCAGTTGTCTTTGGTGTATGGCATTGTCTGCTAAGCAGTTGTCTTTAGTTAATGACGTTGTCTGTTAAGCAGTTGTCTTTGGTTTATGGCATTGTCTGTTAAGCAGTTGTCTTTGGTTTATGGCATTGCCTGTTAAGCAGTTGTCTTTGGTGTATGGCATTGTCTGCTAAGCAGTTGTCTTTAGTTTATGGCATTGCCTGTTAAGCAGTTGTCTTTGGTGTATGGCATTGTCTGTTAAGCAGTTGTCTTTGGTGTATGGCATTGTCTGTTAAGCAGTTGTCTTTGGTTTATGGCATTGTCTGTTAAGCAGTTGTCTTTAGTTTATGGCATTGTCTGCTAAGCAGTTGTCTTTGGTGTATGGCATTGCCTGTTAAGCAGTTGTCTTTGGTGTATGGCATTGCCTGTTAAGCAGTTGTCTTTGGTGTATGGCATTGTCTGTTAAGCAGTTGTCTTTGGTGTGTGGCATTGTCTGTTAAGCAGTTGTCTTTAGTTGATAGCATTGTCTGCTAAGCAGTTGTCTTTGGTGTATGGCATTGCCTGTTAACCAGTTGTCTTTGGTGTATGGCATTGCCTGTTAAGCAGTTGTCTTTGGTGTATGGCATTGCCTGTTAACCAGTTGTCTTTGGTGTATGGCATTGTCTGCTAAGCAGTTGTCTTTAGTTTATGGCGTTGCCTGTTAAGCAGTTGTCTTTGTTGTATGGCATTGCCTGTTAAGCAGTTGTCTTTGGTGTATGGCATTGTCTGCTAAGCAGCTGTCTTTAGTTTATGGCGTTGTCTGTTAAGCAGTTGTCTTTGGTTTATGGCATTGCCTGTTAAGCAGTTGTCTTTGGTGGATGGCATTGTCTGTTAAGCAGTTGTCTTTGGTTTATGGCATTGCCTGTTAAGCAGTTGTCTTTGGTGGATGGCATTGTCTGCTAAGCAGTTGTCTTTAGTTGATGGCATTGTCTGTTAAGCAGTTGTCTTTGGTGTATGGCAGTGTCTGATAAGCAGTTGTCTTTGGTGTATGGCATTGTCTGTTAAGCAGTTGTCTTTGGTGTATGGCATTGTCTGTTAAGCAGTTGTCTTTGGTGTATGGCATTGTCTGCTAAGCAGTTGTCTTTAGTTGATGGCATTGTCTGTTAAGCAGTTGTCTTTGGTGTATGGCAGTGTCTGTTAAGCAGTTGTCTTTGGTGTATGGCATTGCCTGTTAAGCAGTTGTCTTTGGTGTGTGGCATTGCCTGTTAAGCAGTTGTCTTTGGTGTATGGCATTGTCTGTTAAGCAGTTGTCTTTGGTTTACGGCATTACCTGTTAAACAGTTGTCTTTGGTGTATGGCATTGTCTGTTAAGCAGTTGTCTTTGGTGTGTGGCATTGCCTGTTAAGCAGTTGTCTTTGGTGTATGGCATTGTCTGTTAAGCAGTTGTCTTTGGTTTATGGCATTGCCTGTTAAGCGGTTGTCTTTGGTGTATGGCATTGTCTGTTAAGCAGTTGTCTTTGGTGTATGGCATTGTCTGTTAAGCAGTTGTCTTTGGTTTATGGCATTGCCTGTTAAGCGGTTGTCTTTGGTGTATGGCATTGTCTGCTAAGCAGCTGTCTTTAGTTTATGGTGTTGTCTGTTAAGCAGTTGTCTTTGGTTTATGGCATTGCCTGTTAAGCGGTTGTCTTTGGTGTATGGCATTGTCTGTTAAGCAGTTGTCTTTGGTGTATGGCATTGTCTGTTAAGCAGTTGTCTTTGGTGTATGGCATTGCCTGTTAAGCAGTTGTCTTTTGTGTATGGCGTTGTCTGCTAAGCAGTTGTCTTTAGTTTATGGCGTTGTCTGTTAAGCAGCTGTCTTTGGTTTATGGCATTGCCTGTTAAGCGGTTGTCTTTGGTGTATGGCATTGTCTGCTAAGCAGCTGTCTTTAGTTTATGGCGTTGTCTGTTAAGCAGTTGTCTTTGGTTTATGGCATTGCCTGTTAAGCGGTTGTGTTTGGTGTATGGCATTGTCTGTTAAGCAGTTGTCTTTGGTGTATGGCATTGTCTGTTAAGCAGTTGTCTTTGGTGTATGGCATTGCCTGTTAAGCAGTTGTCTTTGGTGTATGGCATTGTCTGCTAAGCAGTTGTCTTTAGTTTATGGCATTGCCTGTTAAGCAGTTGTCTTTGGTGTATGGCATTGTCTGTTAAGCAGTTGTCTTTGGTGTATGGCATTGCCTGTTAAGCAGTTGTCTTTGGTTTTTGGCATTGCCTGTTAAGCAGTTGTCTTTAGTGTATGATATTGTCTGTTAAGCAGTTGTCTTTGGTGTATGGCATTGTCTGCTAAGCAGTTGTCTTTAGTTTATGGCATTGCCTGTTAAGCAGTTGTCTTTGGTGTATGGCATTGTCTGTTAAGCAGTTGTCTTTGGTGTATGGCATTGCCTGTTAAGCAGTTGTCTTTGGTGTATGGCATTGTCTGTTAAGCAGTTGTCTGTGGTGTATAGCATTGTCTGTTAAGCAGTTGTCTTTGGTGTATGGCATTGTCTGTTAAGCAGTTGTCTTTGGTGTATGGCAGTGTCTGTTAAGCAGTTGTCTTTGGTTTATGGCATTGCCTGTTAAGCAGAGTTCTTTGGTGTATGGCAGTGTCTGTTAAGCAGTTGTCTTTGGTTTATGGCGTTGTCTGTTAAGCAGTTGTCTTTGTTGTATGGCATTGTCTGTTAAGCAGTTGTCTTTGGTTTATGGCATTGTCTGTTAAGCAGTTGTCTTTGGTTTATGGCATTGCCTGTTAAGCAGTTGTCTTTGGTGTATGGCATTGTCTGTTAAGCAGTTGTCTTTGGTGTATGGCATTGTCTGTTAAGCAGTTGTCTTTAGTTTATGGCATTGCCTGTTAAGCAGTTGTCTTTGGTGTATGGCATTGTCTGTTAAGCAGTTGTCTTTGGTGTATGGCATTGTCTGTTAAGCAGTTGTCTTTGGTGTATGGCATTGCCTGTTAAGCAGTTGTCTTTGGTGTATGGCATTGTCTGCTAAGCAGTTGTCTTTAGTTTATGGCGTTGTCTGTTAAGCAGTTGTCTTTGGTTTATGGCATTGTCTGTTAAGCAGTTGTCTTTGGTTTATGGCATTGCCTGTTAAGCGGTTGTCTTTGGTGTATGGCATTGTCTGCTAAGCAGTTGTCTTTAGTTTATGGCATTGCCTGTTAAGCAGTTGTCTTTGGTGTATGGCATTGTCTGTTAAGCAGTTGTCTTTGGTTTATGGCATTGTCTGTTAAGCAGTTGTCTTTAGTTTATGGCGTTGTCTGTTAAGCAGTTGTCTTTGGTTTATGGCATTGCCTGTTAAGCAGTTGTCTTTGGTTTATGGCATTGTCTGTTAAGCAGTTGTCTTTGGTTTATGGCATTGCCTGTTAAGCAGTTGTCTTTGGTTTATGGCATTGTCTGTTAAGCAGTTGTCTTTAGTTTATGGCGTTGTCTGCTAAGCAGTTGTCTTTAGTTTATGGCGTTGTCTGTTAAGCAGTTGTCTTTGGTTTATGGCGTTGTCTGTTAAGCAGTTGTCTTTGGTTTATGGCATTGTCTGTTAAGCAGTTGTCTTTGGTTTATGGCATTGCCTGTTAAGCAGTTGTCTTTGGTGTATGGCATTGTCTGCTAAGCAGTTGTCTTTAGTTTATGCCATTGCCTGTTAAGCAGTTGTCTTTGGTGTGTGGCATTGTCTGTTAAGCAGTTGTCTTTGGTGTATGGCATTGTCTGCTAAGCAGTTGTCTTTAGTTTATGGCGTTGTCTGTTAAGCAGTTGTCTTTGGTTTATGGCATTGCCTGTTAAGCAGTTGTCTTTGGTGTATGGCATTATCTGCTAAGCAGTTGTCTATAGTTTATGGCGTTGCCTGTTAAGCAGTTGTCTTTGGTGTATGGCATTGCCTGTTAAGCAGTTGTCTTTGGTGTATGGCATTGTCTGCTAAGCAGCTGTCTTTAGTTTATGGCGTTGTCTGTTAAGCAGTTGTCTTTGGTTTATGGCATTGCCTGTTAAGCAGTTGTCTTTGGTGGATGGCATTGTCTGTTAAGCAGTTGTCTTTGGTGGATGGCATTGTCTGTTAAGCAGTTGTCTTTGGTTTATGGCATTGCCTGTTAAGCAGTTGTCTTTGGTGGATGGCATTGCCTGTTAAGCAGTTGTCTTTGGTGTATGGCATTGTTTGTTAAGCAGTTGTCTTTAGTTTATGGCATTGCCTGTTAAGCAGTTGTCTTTGGTGTATGGCAGTGTCTGTTAAGCAGTTGTCTTTGGTTTATGGCGTTGTCTGTTAAGCATTTGTCTTTGGTTTATGGCATTGTCTGTTAAGCAGTTGTCTTTGGTTTATGGCATTGCCTGTTAAGCAGTTGTCTTTGGTGTATGGCATTGTCTGCTAAGCAGTTGTCTTTAGTTTATGGCATTGCCTGTTAAGCAGTTGTCTTTGGTGTATGGCATTGTCTGTTAAGCAGTTGTCTTTGGTGTATGGCATTGTCTGTTAAGCAGTTGTCTTTGGTGTATGGCATTGTCTGCTAAGCAGTTGTCTTTACTTTATGGCGTTGTCTGTTAAGCAGTTGTCTTTGGTTTATGGCATTGTCTGTTAAGCAGTTGTCTTTGGTTTATGGCATTGCCTGTTAAGCAGTTGTCTTTGGTGTATGGCATTGTCTGCTAAGCAGTTGTCTTTAGTTTATGGCATTGCCTGTTAAGCAGTTGTCTTTGGTGTATGGCATTGTCTGTTAAGCAGTTGTCTTTGGTGTATGGCATTGTCTGTTAAGCAGTTGTCTTTGGTGTATGGCATTGTCTGTTAAGCAGTTGTCTTTGGTGTATGGCATTGTCTGCTAAGCAGTTGTCTTTAGTTTATGGCATTGCCTGTTAAGCAGTTGTCTTTGGTGTATGGCATTGTCTGATAAGCAGTTGTCTTTGGTGTATGGCATTGCCTGTTAAGCAGTTGTCTTTGGTGTATGGCATTGTTTGTTAAGCAGTTGTCTTTGGTGTATGGCATTGTCTGTTAAGCAGTTTTCTTTGGTGTATGGCGTTGTCTGTTAAGCAGTTGTCTTTGGTGTATGGCATTGTCTGTTAAGCAGTTGTCTTTAGTGTATGGCATTGTCTGTTAAGCAGTTGTCTTTGGTGTATGGCATTGTCGGTTAAGCAGTTGTCTTTGGTGTATGGCATTGCCTGTTAAGCAGTTGTCTTTGGTGTATGGCATTGCCTGTTAAGCAGTTGTCTTTGGTGTATGGCATTGTCTGTTAAGCAGTTGTCTTTGGTGTATGGCATTGCCTGTTAAGCAGTTGTCTTTGGTGTATGGCATTGCCTGTTAAGCAGTTGTCTTTGGTTTATGGCATTGTCTGTTAAGCAGTTGTCTTTGGTGTATGGCAGTGTCTGTTAAGCAGTTGTCTTTGGTGTATGGCATTGCCTGTTAAGCAGTTGTCTTTAGTGTATGGCATTGTCTGTTAAGCAGTTGTCTTTGGTGTATGGCATTGCCTGTTAAGCAGTTGTCTTTGGTGTATCGTATTGTCTGCTAAGCAGTTGTCTTTAGTTTATAGCATTGCCTGTTAAGCAGTTGTCTTTGGTTTATGGCATTACCTGTTAAGCAGTTGTCTTTGGTGTATGGCATTGTCTGCTAAGCAGTTGTCTTTAGTGTATGGCATTGCCTGTTAAGCAGTTGTCTTTGGTGTATGGCGTTGTCTGCTAAGCAGTTGTCTTTAGTTTATGGCGTTGTGTGTTAAGCAGTTATCTTTGGTTTATGGCATTGCCTGTTAAGCGGTTGTCTTTGGTGTATGGCATTGCCTGTTAAGCGGTTGTCTTTGGTGTATGGCATTGTCTGTTAAGCAGTTGTCTTTGGTGTATGGCATTGTCTGTTAAGCAGTTGTCTTTGGTGTATGGCATTGTCTGCTAAGCAGTTGTCTTTAGTTTATGGCATTGCCTGTTAAGCAGTTGTCTTTGGTGTATGGCATTGTCTGTTAAGCAGTTGTCTTTGGTTTACGTCATTACCTGTTAAACAGTTGTCTTTGGTGTATGGCATTGTCTGTTAAGCAGTTGTCTTTGGTGTGTGGCATTGCCTGTTAAGCAGTTGTCTTTGGTGTATGGCATTGTCTGTTAAGCAGTTGTCTTTGGTTTATGGCATTGCCTGTTAAGCGGTTGTCTTTAGTGTATGGCTTGTCTGTTAAGCAGTTGTCTTTGGTGTATGGCATTGCCTGTTAAGCAGTTGTCTTTGGTGTATGGCATTGTCTGCTAAGCAGCTGTCTTTAGTTTATGGCGTTGTCTGTTAAGCAGTTGTCTTTGGTTTATGGCATTGCCTGTTAAACGGTTGTCTTTGGTGTATGGCATTGCCTGTTAAGCAGTTGTCTTTGGTCTATGGCATTGTCTGCTAAGCAGCTGTCTTTAGTTTATGGCGTTGTCTGTTAAGCAGTTGTCTTTGGTTTATGGCATTGCCTGTTAAGCGGTTGTCTTTGGTGTATGGCATTGTCTGTTAAGCAGTTGTCTTTGGTGTATGGCATTGTCTGTTAAGCAGTTGTCTTTGGTGTATGGCATTGCCTGTTAAGCAGTTGTCTTTGGTGTATGGCATTGTCTGCTAAGCAGTTGTCTTTAGTTTATGGCATTGCCTGTTAAGCAGTTGTCTTTGGTGTATGGCATTGTCTGCTAAGCAGTTGTCTTTGGTGTATGGCATTGCCTGTTAAGCAGTTGTCTTTGGTTTATGGCATTGCCTGTTAAGCAGTTGTCTTTAGTGTATGGCATTGTCTGTTAAGCAGTTGTCTTTGGTGTATGGCATTGTCTGTTAAGCAGTTGTCTTTGGTGTATGGCATTGTCTGCTAAGCAGTTGTCTTTAGTTTATGGCATTGCCTGTTAAGCAGTTGTCTTTGGTGTATGGCATTGTCTGTTAAGCAGTTGTCTTTGGTGTATGGCATTGCCTGTTAAGCAGTTGTCTTTGGTGTATGGCATTGTCTGTTAAGCAGTTGTCTGTGGTGTATAGCATTGTCTGTTAAGCAGTTGTCTTTGGTGTATGGCATTGTCTGTTAAGCAGTTGTCTTTGGTGTATGGCAGTGTCTGATAAGCAGTTGTCTTTGGTTTATGGCATTGCCTGTTAAGCAGTGTTCTTTGGTGTATGGCAGTGTCTGTTAAGCAGTTGTCTTTGGTTTATGGCATTGTCTGTTAAGCAGTTGTCTTTGGTGTATGGCAGTGTCTGTTAAGCAGTTGTCTTTGTTGTATGGCATTGTCTGTTAAGCAGTTGTCTTTGGTTTATGGCATTGTCTGTTAAGCAGTTGTCTTTGGTTTATGGCATTGCCTGTTAAGCAGTTGTCTTTGGTGTATGGCATTGTCTGCTAAGCAGTTGTCTTTAGTTTATGGCATTGCCTGTTAAGCAGTTGTCTTTGGTGTATGGCATTGTCTGTTAAGCAGTTGTCTTTGGTGTATGGCATTGTCTGTTAAGCAGTTGTCTTTGGTGTATGGCATTGCCTGTTAAGTAGTTGTCTTTGGTGTATGGCATTGTCTGCTAAGCATTTGTCTTTAGTTTATGGCGTTGTCTGTTAAGCAGTTGTCTTTGGCTTATGGCATTGTCTGTTAAGCAGTTGTCTTTGGTTTATGGCATTGCCTGTTAAGCAGTTGTCTTTGGTGTATGGCATTGTCTGCTAAGCAGTTGTCTTTAGTTTATGGCATTGCCTGTTAAGCAGTTGTCTTTGGTGTATGGCATTGTCTGTTAAGCAGTTGTCTTTGGTGTATGGCATTGTCTGTTAAGCAGTTGTCTTTGGTGTATGGCATTGTCTGTTAAGCAGTTGTCTTTGGTGTATGGCATTGTCTGTTAAGCAGTTGTCTTTGGTTTATGGCATTGTCTGTTAAGCAGTTGTCTTTAGTTTATGGCGTTGTCTGTTAAGCAGTTGTCTTTGGTTTATGGCGTTGTCTGTTAAGCAGTTGTCTTTGGTTTATGGCATTGCCTGTTAAGCAGTTGTCTTTGGTGTATGGCATTGTCTGCTAAGCAGTTGTCTTTAGTTTATGGCATTGCCTGTTAAGCAGTTGTCTTTGGTGTGTGGCATTGTCTGTTAAGCAGTTGTCTTTGGTGTATGGCATTGTCTGCTAAGCAGTTGTCTTTAGTTTATGGCGTTGTCTGTTAAGCAGTTGTCTTTGGTTTATGGCATTGCCTGTTAAGCAGTTGTCTTTGTTGTATGGCATTGTCTGTTAAGCAGTTGTCTTTGGTGTATGGCAGTGTCTGTTAAGCAGTTGTCTTTAGTTTATGGCATTGCCTGTTAAGCAGTTGTCTTTGGTGTATGGCATTGCCTGTTAAGCAGTTGTCTTTGGTGTATGGCATTGCCTGTTAAGCAGTTGTCTTTGGTGTATGGCATTGTCTGTTAAGCAGTTGTCTTTCGTGTATTGCATTGTCTGTTAAGCAGTTGTCTTTGGTGTATGGCATTGCCTGTTAAGCAGTTGTCTTTGGTGTATGGCGTTGCCTGTTAAGCAGTTGTCTTTGGTGTATGGCATTGTCTGCTAAGCAGTTGTCTTTAGTTTATGGCATTGCCTGTTAAGCAGTTGTCTTTGGTGTGTGGCATTGTCTGTTAAGCAGTTGTCTTTGGTGTATGGCATTGCCTGTTAAGCAGTTGTCTTTGGTGTATGGCATTGTCTGCTAAGCAGTTGTCTTTAGTTTATGGCGTTGTCTGTTAAGCAGTTGTCTTTGGTTTATGGCATTGCCTGTTAAGCAGTTGTCTTTGGTGTATGGCATTGTCTGCTAAGCAGTTGTCTTTAGTTTATGGCGTTGCCTGTTAAGCAGTTGTCTTTGGTGTATGGCATTGCCTGTTAAGCAGTTGTCTTTGGTGTATGGCATTGTCTGCTAAGCAGTTGTCTTTAGTTTATGGCGTTGCCTGTTAAGCAGTTGTCTTTGGTTTATGGCATTGCCTGTTAAGCAGTTGTCTTTGGTGGATGGCATTGTCTGTTAAGCAGTTGTCTTTGGTGTATGGCATTGCCTGTTAAGCAGTTGTCTTTGGTGTATGGCATTGTCTGTTAAGCAGTTGTCTTTAGTTTATGGCATTGTCTGCTAAGCAGTTGTCTTTGGTGTATGGCATTGCCTGTTAAGCAGTTGTCTTTGGTGTATGGCATTGCCTGTTAAGCAGTTGTCTTTGGTGTATGGCATTGTCTGTTAAGCAGTTGTCTTTGGTGTGTGGCATTGTCTGTTAAGCAGTTGTCTTTAGTTGATGGCATTGTCTGCTAAGCAGTTGTCTTTGGTGTATGGCATTGCCTGTTAAGCAGTTGTCTTTGGTGTATGGCATTGCCTGTTAAGCAGTTGTCTTTGGTGTATGGCATTGCCTGTTAAGCAGTTGTCTTTGGTGTATGGCATTGTCTGCTAAGCAGTTGTCTTTAGTTTATGGCGTTGCCTGTTAAGCAGTTGTCTTTGGTGTATGGCATTGCCTGTTAAGCAGTTGTCTTTGGTGTATGGCATTGTCTGCTAAGCAGCTGTCTTTAGTTTATGGCGTTGTCTGTTAAGCAGTTGTCTTTGGTTTATGGCATTGCCTGTTAAGCAGTTGTCTTTGGTGGATGGCATTGTCTGTTAAGCAGTTGTCTTTGGTGTATGGCATTGCCTGTTAAGCAGTTGTCTTTGGTGTATGGCATTGTCTGTTAAGCAGTTGTCTTTAGTTTATGGCATTGTCTGCTAAGCAGTTGTCTTTGGTGTATGGCATTGCCTGTTAAGCAGTTGTCTTTGGTGTATGGCATTGCCTGTTAAGCAGTTGTCTTTGGTGTATGGCATTGTCTGTTAAGCAGTTGTCTTTGGTGTATGGCATTGCCTGTTAAGCAGTTGTCTTTGGTGTATGGCAGTGTCTGATAAGCAGTTGTCTTTGGTTTATGGCATTGCCTGTTAAGCAGTTGTCTTTGGTGGATGGCGTTGTCTGTTAAGCAGTAGTCTTTGGTGTATGGCATTGCCTGTTAAGCAGTTGTCTTTGGTGTATGGCATTGTCTGTTAAGTAGTTGTCTTTGGTGTATGGCAGTGTCTGTTATGCAGTTGTCTTTGGTGTATGGCATTGTCTGTTAAGCAGTTGTCTTTGGTGTATGGCAGTGTCTGTTAAGCAGTTGTCTTTGGTGTATGGCATTGCCAGTTAAGCAGTTGTCTTTGGTGTATGGCATTGCCTGTTAAGCAGTTGTCTTTGGTGTATGGCATTGTCTGTTAAGCAGTTGTCTTTGGTGTATGGCATTGCCTGTTAAGCAGTTGTCTTTGGTGTATGGCATTGTGAGTTAAGCAGTTGCCTTTGATGTATGGCATTGCCTGTTAAGCAGTTGTCTTTGGTGTATGGCATTGCCTGTTAAGCAGTTGTCTTTGGTGTATTGCATTGTCTGTTAAGCAGTTGTCTTTGGTGTATGGCATTGCCTGTTAAGCAGTTGTCTTTGGTGTATGGCATTGTCTGTTAAGCAGTTGTCTTTGGTGTATGGCATTGTCTGTTAAGCAGTTGTCTTTGGTGTATGGCGTTGTCTGTTAAGCAGTTGTCTTTGGTGTATGGCATTGTCTGTTAAGCAGTTGTCTTTGGTGTATGGCATTGTCTGTTAAGCAGTTGTCTTTGGTTTATGGCATTGTCTGTTAAGCAGTTGTCTTTAGTTTATGGCGTTGTCTGTTAAGCAGTTGTCTTTGGTTTATGGCATTGTCTGTTAAGCAGTTGTCTTTGGTTTATGGCATTGCCTGTTAAGCAGTTGTCTTTGGTGTATGGCATTTCCTGTTAAGCAGTTGTCTTTGGTGTATGGCATTGCCTGTTAAGCAGTTGTCTTTGGTGTATGGCATTGTCTGCTAAGCAGTTGTCTTTAGTTTATGGCATTGCCTGTTAAGCAGTTGTCTTTGGTGTATGGCATTGTCTGTTAAGCAGTTTTCTTTGGTGTATGGCATTGCCTGTTAAGCAGTTGTCTTTGGTTTATGGCATTGCCTGTTAAGCAGTTGTCTTTAGTGTATGGCATTGTCTGTTAAGCAGTTGTCTTTGGTGTATGGCATTGTCTGCTAAGCAGTTGTCTTTAGTTTATGGCATTGTCTGTTAAGCAGTTGTCTTTGGTGTATGGCATTGTCTGTTAAGCAGTTGTCTTTGGTGTATGGCATTGCCTGTTAAGCAGTTGTCTTTGGTGTATGGCATTGTCTGCTAAGCAGTTGTCTTTAGTTTATGGCGTTGCCTGTTAAGCAGTTGTCTTTGGTGTATGGCATTGCCTGTTAAGCAGTTGTCTTTGGTGAATGGCATTGTCTGCTAAGCAGCTGTCTTTAGTTTATGGCGTTGTCTGTTAAGCAGTTGTCTTTGGTTTATGGCATTGCCTGTTAAGCAGTTGTCTTTGGTGGATGGCATTGTCTGTTAAGCAGTTGTCTTTGGTGTATGGCATTGCCTGTTAAGCAGTTGTCTTTGGTGTATGGCATTGTCTGTTAAGCAGTTGTCTTTAGTTTATGGCATTGTCTGCTAAGCAGTTGTCTTTGGTGTATGGCATTGCCTGTTAAGCAGTTGTCTTTGGTGTATGGCATTGCCTGTTAAGCAGTTGTCTTTGGTGTATGGCATTGTCTGTTAAGCAGTTGTCTTTGGTGTGTGGCATTGTCTGTTAAGCAGTTGTCTTTAGTTGATGGCATTGTCTGCTAAGCAGTTGTCTTTGGTGTATGGCATTGCCTGTTAAGCAGTTGTCTTTGGTGTATGGCATTGCCTGTTAAGCAGTTGTCTTTGGTGTATGGCATTGCCTGTTAAGCAGTTGTCTTTGGTGTATGGCATTGTCTGCTAAGCAGTTGTCTTTAGTTTATGGCGTTGCCTGTTAAGCAGTTGTCTTTGGTGTATGGCATTGCCTGCTAAGCAGTTGTCTTTGGTGTATGGCATTGTCTGCTAAGCAGCTGTCTTTAGTTTATGGCGTTGTCTGTTAAGCAGTTGTCTTTGGTTTATGGCATTGCCTGTTAAGCAGTTGTCTTTGGTGGATGGCATTGTCTGTTAAGCAGTTGTCTTTGGTGTATGGCATTGCCTGTTAAGCAGTTGTCTTTGGTGTATGGCATTGTCTGTTAAGCAGTTGTCTTTAGTTTATGGCATTGTCTGCTAAGCAGTTGTCTTTGGTGTATGGCATTGCCTGTTAAGCAGTTGTCTTTGGTGTATGGCATTGCCTGTTAAGCAGTTGTCTTTGGTGTATGGCATTGTCTGTTAAGCAGTTGTCTTTGGTGTATGGCATTGCCTGTTAAGCAGTTGTCTTTGGTTTATGGCATTGCCTGTTAAGCAGTTGTCTTTGGTGGATGGCGTTGTCTGTTAAGCAGTTGTCTTTGGTGTATGGCATTGCCTGTTAAGCAGTTGTCTTTGGTGGATGGCGTTGTCTGTTAAGCAGTAGTCTTTGGTGTATGGCATTGCCTGTTAAGCAGTTGTCTTTGGTGTATGGCATTGTCTGTTAAGCAGTTGTCTTTGGTGTATGGCATTACCTGTTAAGCAGTTTTCTTTGGTGTATGGCAGTGTCTGATAAGCAGTTGTCTTTGGTTTATGGCATTGCCTGTTAAGCAGTTGTCTTTGGTGGATGGCATTGTCTGTTAAGCAGTTGTCTTTGGTGTATGGCATTGCCTGTTAAGCAGTTGTCTTTGGTGTATGGCATTGTCTGTTAAGCAGTTGTCTTTGGTGTATGGCAGTGTCTGTTATGCAGTTGTCTTTGGTGTATGGCATTGTCTGTTAAGCAGTTGTCTTTGGTGTATGGCAGTGTCTGTTAAGCAGTTGTCTTTGGTGTATGGCATTGCCAGTTAAGCAGTTGTCTTTGGTGTATGGCATTGCCTGTTAAGCAGTTGTCTTTGGTGTATGGCATTGCCTGTTAAGCAGTTGTCTTTGGTGTATGGCATTGCCTGTTAAGCAGTTGTCTTTGGTGTATGGCATTGTGAGTTAAGCAGTTGCCTTTGATGTATGGCATTGCCTGTTAAGCAGTTGTCTTTGGTGTATGGCATTGCCTGTTAAGCAGTTGTCTTTGGTGTATTGCATTGTCTGTTAAGCAGTTGTCTTTGGTGTATGGCATTGCCTGTTAAGCAGTTGTCTTTGTTGTATGGCAGTGTCTGTTAAGCAGTTGTCTTTGGTGTATGGCATTGCCTGTTAAGCAGTTGTCTTTGGTGTATGGCATTGTCTGTTAAGCAGTTGTCTTTGGTGAATGGCATTGTCTGTTAAGCAGTTGTCTTTAGTGTATGGCATTGTCTGTTAAGCAGTTGTCTTTGGTGCATGGCATTGTCGGTTAAGCAGTTGTCTTTTGTGTATGGCATTGCCTGTTAAGCAGTTGTCTTTGGTGTATGGCATTGTCTGTTAAGCAGTTGTCTTTGGTGTATGGCATTGCCTGTTAAGCAGTTGTCTTTGGTGTATGGCATTGCCTGTTAAGCAGTTGTCTTTGGTGTATGGCATTGCCTGTTAAGCAGTTGTCTTTGGTGTATGGCATTGTCTGTTAAGCAGTTGTCTTTGGTTTATGGCATTGTCTGTTAAGCAGTTGTCTTTGGTGTATGGCAGTGTCTGTTAAGCAGTTGTCTTTGGTGTATGGCATTGCCTGTTAAGCAGTTGTCTTTGGTGTATGGCATTGCCTGTTAAGCAGTTGTCTTTAGTGTATGGCATTGTCTGCTAAGCAGTTGTCTTTAGTTTATAGCATTACCTGTTAAGCAGTTGTCTTTGGTGTATGGCATTGCCTGTTAAGCAGTTGTCTTTGGTGTATGGCATTGTCTGTTAAGCAGTTGTCTTTAGTTTATGGCGTTGTCTGTTAAGCAGTTGTCTTTGGTTTATGGCATTACCTGTTAAGCAGTTGTCTTTGGTGTATGGCATTGTCTGCTAAGCAGTTGTCTTTAGTGTATGGCATTGCCTGTTAAGCAGTTGTCTTTGGTGTATGGCGTTGTCTGCTAAGCAGTTGTCTTTAGTTTATGGCGTTGTCTGTTAAGCAGTTGTCTTTGGTTTATGGCATTGCATGTTAAGCGGTTGTCTTTGGTGTATGGCATTGCCTGTTAAGCAGTTGTCTTTGGTGTATGGCATTGTCTGTTAAGCAGTTGTCTTTGGTGTATGGCATTGTCTGCTAATCAGCTGTCTTTAGTTTATGGCATTGTCTGTTAAGCAGTTGTCTTTGGTGTGTGGCATTGCCTGTTAAGCAGTTGTCTTTGGTGTATGGCATTGTCTGTTAAGCAGTTGTCTTTGGTGTATGGCATTGTCTGTTAAGCAGTTGTCTTTGGTGTATGGCATTGTCTGCTAAGCAGTTGTCTTTAGTTTATGGCATTGCCTGTTAAGCAGTTGTCTTTGGTGTATGGCATTGTCTGTTAAGCAGTTGTCTTTGGTGTATGGCATTGCCTGTTAAGCAGTTGTCTTTGGTGTATGGCATTGTCTGTTAAGCAGTTGTCTTTGGTGTATGGCATTGCCTGTTAAGCAGTTGTCTTTGGTGTATGGCAGTGTCTGTTAAGCAGTTGTCTTTGGTTTATGGCATTGCCTGTTAAGCAGTTGTCTTTAGTGTATGGCATTGTCTGTTAAGCAGTTGTCTTTGGTGTATGGCATTGTCTGCTAAGCAGTTGTCTTTAGTTTATGGCATTGCCTGTTAAGCAGTTGTCTTTGGTGTATGGCATTGTCTGTTAAGCAGTTGTCTTTGGTGTATGGCATTGCCTGTTAAGCAGTTGTCTTTGGTGTATGGCATTGTCTGTTAAGCAGTTGTCTTTGGTGTATGGCATTGTCTGTTAAGCAGTTGTCTTTGGTGTATGGCATTGCCTGTTAAGCAGTTGTCTTTGGTGTATGGCATTGTCTGCTAAGCAGTTGTCTTTAGTTTATGGCATTGCCTGTTAAGCAGTTGTCTTTGGTGTATGGCATTGCCTGTTAAGCAGTTGTCTTTGGTGTATGGCATTGTCTGTTAAGCAGTTGTCTTTGGTGTATGGCATTGTCTGTTAAGCAGTTGTCTTTGGTGTATGGCATTGTCTGTTAAGCAGTTGTCTTTGGTGTATGGCATTGTCTGTTAAGCAGTTGTCTTTAGTTTATGGCATTGTCTGTTAAGCAGTTGTCTTTGGTGTATGGCAGTGTCTGTTAAGCAGTTGTCTTTGGTGTATGGCATTGCCTGTTAAACAGTTGTCTTTGGTGTGTGGCATTGCCTGTTAAGCAGTTGTCTTTGGTGTATGGCATTGTCTGTTAAGCAGTTGTCTTTGGTTTACGGCATTACCTGTTAAACAGTTGTCTTTGGTGTATGGCATTGTCTGTTAAGCAGTTGTCTTTGGTGTGTGGCATTGCCTGTTAAGCAGTTGTCTTTGGTGTATGGCATTGTCTGTTAAGCAGTTGTCTTTGGTTTATGGCATTGCCTGTTAAGCGGTTGTCTTTGGTGTATGGCATTGTCTGTTAAGCAGTTGTCTTTGGTGTATGGCATTGCCTGTTAAGCAGTTGTCTTTGGTGTATGGCATTGTCTGTTAAGCAGTTGTCTTTAGTGTATGGCATTTCCTGTTAAGCAGTTGTCTTTGGTGTATGGCGTTGTCTGCTAAGCAGTTGTCTTTAGTTTATGGCGTTGTCTGTTAAGCAGCTGTCTTTGGTTTATGGCATTGCCTGTTAAGCGGTTGTCTTTGGTGTATGGTATTGCCTGTTAAGCAGTTGTCTTTGGTGTATTGCATTGCCTGTTAAGCAGTTGTCTTTGGTGTATGGCATTGTCTGCTAAGCAGCTGTCTTTAGTTTATGGCGTTGTCTGTTAAGCAGTTGTCTTTGGTTTATGGCATTGCCTGTTAAGCGGTTGTCTTTGGTGTATGGCATTGTCTGTTAAGCAGTTGTCTTTGGTGTATGGCATTGTCTGTTAAGCAGTTGTCTTTGGTGTATGGCATTGCCTGTTAAGCAGTTGTCTTTGGTGTATGGCATTGTCTGCTAAGCAGTTGTCTTTAGTTTATGGCATTGCCTGTTAAGCAGTTGTCTTTGGTGTATGGCATTGTCTGTTAAGCAGTTTTCTTTGGTGTATGGCATTGCCTGTTAAGCAGTTGTCTTTGGTTTATGGCATTGCCTGTTAAGCAGTTGTCTTTAGTGTATGGCATTGTCTGTTAAGCAGTTGTCTTTGGTGTATGGCATTGTCTGCTAAGCAGTTGTCTTTCGTTTATGGCATTGTCTGTTAAGCAGTTGTCTTTGGTGTATGGCATTGTCTGTTAAGCAGTTGTCTTTGGTGTATGGCATTGCCTGTTAAGCAGTTGTCTTTGGTGTATGGCATTGTCTGTTAAGCAGTTGTCTTTGGTGTATGGCAGTGTCTGTTAAGCAGTTGTCTTTGGTTTATGGCATTGCCTGTTAAGCAGTGTTCTTTGGTGTATGGCATTGTCTGTTAAGCAGTTGTCTTTGGTTTATGGCGTTGTCTGTTAAGCAGTTGTCTTTGGTGTATGGCATTGTCTGTTAAGCAGTTGTCTTTGGTGTATGGCATTGTCTGTTAAGCAGTTGTCTTTGTTGTATGGCATTGTCTGTTAAGCAGTTGTCTTTGGTTTATGGCATTGTCTGTTAAGCAGTTGTCTTTGGTTTATGGCATTGCCTGTTAAGCAGTTGTCTTTGGTGTATGGCATTGTCTGCTAAGCAGTTGTCTTTAGTTTATGGCATTGCCTGTTAAGCAGTTGTCTTTGGTGTATGGCATTGTCTGTTAAGCAGTTGTCTTTGGTGTATGGCATTGTCTGTTAAGCAGTTGTCTTTGGTGTATGGCATTGCCTGTTAAGCAGTTGTCTTTGGTGTATGGCATTGTCTGCTAAGCAGTTGTCTTTAGTTTATGGCGTTGTCTGTTAAGCAGTTGTCTTTGGTTTATGGCATTGTCTGTTAAGCAGTTGTCTTTGGTTTATGGCATTGCCTGTTAAGCAGTTGTCTTTGGTGTATGGCATTGTCTGCTAAGCAGTTGTCTTTAGTTTATGGCATTGCCTGTTAAGCAGTTGTCTTTTGTGTATGGCATTGTCTGTTAAGCAGTTGTCTTTGGTGTATGGCATTGTCTGTTAAGCAGTTGTCTTTGGTTTATGGCATTGTCTGTTAAGCAGTTGTCTTTAGTTTATGGCATTGTCTGCTAAGCAGTTGTCTTTGGTGTATGGCATTGCCTGTTAAGCAGTTGTCTTTGGTGTATGGCATTGCCTGTTAAGCAGTTGTCTTTGGTGTATGGCATTGTCTGTTAAGCAGTTGTCTTTGGTGTGTGGCATTGTCTGTTAAGCAGTTGTCTTTAGTTGATAGCATTGTCTGCTAAGCAGTTGTCTTTGGTGTATGGCATTGCCTGTTAAGCAGTTGTCTTTGGTGTATGGCATTGTCTGTTAACCAGTTGTCTTTGGTGTATGGCATTGTCTGCTAAGCAGTTGTCTTTAGTTTATGGCGTTGCCTGTTAAGCAGTTGTCTTTGTTGTATGGCATTGCCTGTTAAGCAGTTGTCTTTGGTGTATGGCATTGTCTGCTAAGCAGCTGTCTTTAGCTTATGGCGTTGTCTGTTAAGCAGTTGTCTTTGGTGTATGGCATTGTCTGTTAAGCAGTTGTCTTTGGTGTATGGCATTGCCTGTTAAGCAGTTGTCTTTGGTGTATGGCATTGCCTGTTAAGCAGTTGTCTTTGGTGTATGGCATTGCCTGTTAAGCAGTTGTCTTTGGTGTATGGCATTGTCTGTTAAGCAGTTGTCTTTGGTTTATGGCATTGTCTGTTAAGCAGTTGTCTTTGGTGTATGGCAGTGTCTGTTAAGCAGTTGTCTTTGGTGTATGGCATTGCCTGTTAAGCAGTTGTCTTTAGTGTATGGCATTGTCTGCTAAGCAGTTGTCTTTAGTTTATAGCATTACCTGTTAAGCAGTTGTCTTTGGTGTATGGCATTGCCTGTTAAGCAGTTGTCTTTGGTGTATGGCATTGTCTGTTAAGCAGTTGTCTTTAGTTTATGGCGTTGTCTGTTAAGCAGTTGTCTTTGGTTTATGGCATTACCTGTTAAGCAGTTGTCTTTGGTGTATGGCATTGTCTGCTAAGCAGTTGTCTTTAGTGTATGGCATTGCCTGTTAAGCAGTTGTCTTTGGTGTATGGCATTGTCTGCTAAGCAGTTGTCTTTAGTTTATGGCGTTGTCTGTTAAGCAGTTGTCTTTGGTTTATGGCATTGCATGTTAAGCGGTTGTCTTTGGTGTATGGCATTGCCTGTTAAGCAGTTGTCTTTGGTGTATGGCATTGTCTGTTAAGCAGTTGTCTTTGGTGTATGGCATTGTCTGCTAATCAGCTGTCTTTAGTTTATGGCATTGTCTGTTAAGCAGTTGTCTTTGGTGTATGGCATTGCCTGTTAAGCAGTTGTCTTTGGTGTATGGCATTGTCTGTTAAGCAGTTGTCTTTGGTGTATGGCATTGTCTGTTAAGCAGTTGTCTTTGGTGTATGGCATTGTCTGCTAAGCAGTTGTCTTTAGTTTATGGCATTGCCTGTTAAGCAGTTGTCTTTGGTGTATGGCATTGTCTGTTAAGCAGTTGTCTTTGGTGTATGGCATTGCCTGTTAAGCAGTTGTCTTTGGTGTATGGCATTGTCTGTTAAGCAGTTGTCTTTGGTGTATGGCATTGCCTGTTAAGCAGTTGTCTTTGGTGTATGGCAGTGTCTGTTAAGCAGTTGTCTTTGGTTTATGGCATTGCCTGTTAAGCAGTTGTCTTTAGTGTATGGCATTGTCTGTTAAGCAGTTGTCTTTGGTGTATGGCATTGTCTGCTAAGCAGTTGTCTTTAGTTTATGGCATTGCCTGTTAAGCAGTTGTCTTTGGTGTATGGCATTGTCTGTTAAGCAGTTGTCTTTGGTGTATGGCATTGCCTGTTAAGCAGTTGTCTTTGGTGTATGGCATTGTCTGTTAAGCAGTTGTCTTTGGTGTATGGCATTGTCTGTTAAGCAGTTGTCTTTGGTGTATGGCATTGCCTGTTAAGCAGTTGTCTTTGGTGTATGGCATTGTCTGCTAAGCAGTTGTCTTTAGTTTATGGCATTGCCTGTTAAGCAGTTGTCTTTGGTGTATGGCATTGCCTGTTAAGCAGTTGTCTTTGGTGTATGGCATTGTCTGTTAAGCAGTTGTCTTTGGTGTATGGCATTGTCTGTTAAGCAGTTGTCTTTGGTGTATGGCATTGTCTGTTAAGCAGTTGTCTTTGGTGTATGGCATTGTCTGTTAAGCAGTTGTCTTTAGTTTATGGCATTGTCTGTTAAGCAGTTGTCTTTGGTGTATGGCAGTGTCTGTTAAGCAGTTGTCTTTGGTGTGTGGCATTGCCTGTTAAGCAGTTGTCTTTGGTGTATGGCATTGTCTGTTAAGCAGTTGTCTTTGGTTTACGGCATTACCTGTTAAACAGTTGTCTTTGGTGTATGGCATTGTCTGTTAAGCAGTTGTCTTTGGTGTGTGGCATTGCCTGTTAAGCAGTTGTCTTTGGTGTATGGCATTGTCTGTTAAGCAGTTGTCTTTGGTTTATGGCATTGCCTGTTAAGCGGTTGTCTTTGGTGTATGGCATTGTCTGTTAAGCAGTTGTCTTTGGTGTATGGCATTGCCTGTTAAGCAGTTGTCTTTGGTGTATGGCATTGTCTGTTAAGCAGTTGTCTTTAGTGTATGGCATTTCCTGTTAAACAGTTGTCTTTGGTGTATGGCGTTGTCTGCTAAGCAGTTGTCTTTAGTTTATGGCGTTGTCTGTTAAGCAGCTGTCTTTGGTTTATGGCATTGCCTGTTAAGCGGTTGTCTTTGGTGTATGGTATTGCCTGTTAAGCAGTTGTCTTTGGTGTATTGCATTGCCTGTTAAGCAGTTGTCTTTGGTGTATGGCATTGTCTGCTAAGCAGCTGTCTTTAGTTTATGGCGTTGTCTGTTAAGCAGTTGTCTTTGGTTTATGGCATTGCCTGTTAAGCGGTTGTCTTTGGTGTATGGCATTGTCTGTTAAGCAGTTGTCTTTGGTGTATGGCATTGTCTGTTAAGCAGTTGTCTTTGGTGTATGGCATTGCCTGTTAAGCAGTTGTCTTTGGTGTATGGCATTGTCTGCTAAGCAGTTGTCTTTAGTTTATGGCATTGCCTGTTAAGCAGTTGTCTTTGGTGTATGGCATTGTCTGTTAAGCAGTTTTCTTTGGTGTATGGCATTGCCTGTTAAGCAGTTGTCTTTGGTTTATGGCATTGCCTGTTAAGCAGTTGTCTTTAGTGTATGGCATTGTCTGTTAAGCAGTTGTCTTTGGTGTATGGCATTGTCTGCTAAGCAGTTGTCTTTAGTTTATGGCATTGCCTGTTAAGCAGTTGTCTTTGGTGTATGGCATTGTCTGTTAAGCAGTTGTCTTTGGTGTATGGCATTGCCTGTTAAGCAGTTGTCTTTGGTGTATGGCATTGTCTGTTAAGCAGTTGTCTTTGGTGTATGGCAGTGTCTGTTAAGCAGTTGTCTTTGGTTTATGGCATTGCCTGTTAAGCAGTGTTCTTTGGTGTATGGCATTGTCTGTTAAGCAGTTGTCTTTGGTTTATGGCGTTGTCTGTTAAGCAGTTGTCTTTGGTGTATGGCATTGTCTGTTAAGCAGTTGTCTTTGGTGTATGGCATTGTCTGTTAAGCAGTTGTCTTTGTTGTATGGCATTGTCTGTTAAGCAGTTGTCTTTGGTTTATGGCATTGTCTGTTAAGCAGTTGTCTTTGGTTTATGGCATTGCCTGTTAAGCAGTTGTCTTTGGTGTATGGCATTGTCTGCTAAGCAGTTGTCTTTAGTTTATGGCATTGCCTGTTAAGCAGTTGTCTTTGGTGTATGGCATTGTCTGTTAAGCAGTTGTCTTTGGTGTATGGCATTGCCTGTTAAGCAGTTGTCTTTGGTGTATGGCATTGTCTGCTAAGCAGTTGTCTTTAGTTTATGGCGTTGTCTGTTAAGCAGTTGTCTTTGGTTTATGGCATTGTCTGTTAAGCAGTTGTCTTTGGTTTATGGCATTGCCTGTTAAGCAGTTGTCTTTGGTGTATGGCATTGTCTGCTAAGCAGTTGTCTTTAGTTTATGGCATTGCCTGTTAAGCAGTTGTCTTTTGTGTATGGCATTGTCTGTTAAGCAGTTGTCTTTGGTGTATGGCATTGTCTGTTAAGCAGTTGTCTTTGGTGTATGGCATTGTCTGTTAAGCAGTTGTCTTTAGTTTATGGCATTGTCTGCTAAGCAGTTGTCTTTGGTGTATGGCATTGCCTGTTAAGCAGTTGTCTTTGGTGTATGGCATTGCCTGTTAAGCAGTTGTCTTTGGTGTATGGCATTGTCTGTTAAGCAGTTATCTTTGGTGTGTGGCATTGTCTGTTAAGCAGTTGTCTTTAGTTGATAGCATTGTCTGCTAAGCAGTTGTCTTTGGTGTATGGCATTGCCTGTTAACCAGTTGTCTTTGGTGTATGGCATTGCCTGTTAAGCAGTTGTCTTTGGTGTATGGCATTGTCTGTTAACCAGTTGTCTTTGGTGTATGGCATTGTCTGCTAAGCAGTTGTCTTTAGTTTATGGCGTTGCCTGTTAAGCAGTTGTCTTTGTTGTATGGCATTGCCTGTTAAGCAGTTGTCTTTGGTGTATGGCATTGTCTGCTAAGCAGCTGTCTTTAGTTTATGGCATTGTCTGTTAAGCAGTTGTCTTTGGTTTATGGCATTGCCTGTTAAGCAGTTGTCTTTGGTGGATGGCATTGTCTGTTAAGCAGTTGTCTTTGGTTTATGGCATTGCCTGTTAAGCAGTTGTCTTTGGTGGATGGCATTGTCTGTTAAGCAGTTGTCTTTGGTGTATGGCATTGCCTGTTAAGCAGTTGTCTTTGGTGTATGGCATTGTCTGTTAAGCAGTTGTCTTTAGTTTATGGCATTGTCTGCTAAGCAGTTGTCTTTGGTGTATGGCATTGCCTGTTAAGCAGTTGTCTTTGGTGTATGGCATTGCCTGTTAAGCAGTTGTCTTTGGTGTATGGCATTGTCTGTTAAGCAGTTGTCTTTGGTGTATGGCATTGCCTGTTAAGCAGTTGTCTTTGGTGTATGGCAGTGTCTGATAAGCAGTTGTCTTTGGTTTATGGCATTGCCTGTTAAGCAGTTGTCTTTGGTGGATGGCATTGTCTGTTAAGCAGTTGTCTTTGGTGTATGGCATTGCCTGTTAAGCAGTTGTCTTTGGTGTATGGCAGTGTCTGATAAGCAGTTGTCTTTGGTGTATGGCATTGCCTGTTAAGCAGTTGTCTTTGGTGTATGGCAGTGTCTGATAAGCAGTTGTCTTTGGTTTATGGCATTCCCTGTTAAGCAGTTGTCTTTGGTGGATGGCATTGTCTGTTAAGCAGTTGTCTTTGGTGTATGGCATTGAGTGTTAAGCAGTTGTCTTTGGTGTATGGCATTGTCTGTTAAGTAGTTGTCTTTGGTGTATGGCAGTGTCTGTTATGCAGTTGTCTTTGGTGTATGGCATTGTCTGTTAAGCAGTTGTCTTTGGTGTATGGCAGTGTCTGTTAAGCAGTTGTCTTTGGTGTATGGCATTGCCAGTTAAGCAGTTGTCTTTGGTGTATGGCATTGCCTGTTAAGCAGTTGTCTTTGGTGTATGGCATTGTCTGTTAAGCAGTTGTCTTTGGTGTATGGCAGTGTCTGATAAGCAGTTGTCTTTGGTGTATGGCATTGCCTGTTAAGCAGTTGTCTTTGGTGTATGGCATTGTCTGTTAAGCAGTTGTCTTTGGTGTATGGCATTGCCTGTTAAGCAGTTGTCTTTGGTGTATGGCATTGTGAGTTAAGCAGTTGTCTTTGATGTATGGCATTGCCTGTTAAGCAGTTGTCTTTGGTGTATTGCATTGTCTGTTAAGCAGTTGTCTTTGGTGTATGGCATTGCCTGTTAAGCAGTTGTCTTTGTTGTATGGCATTGACTGTTAAGCAGTTGTCTTTGGTGTATGGCATTGCCTGTTAAGCAGTTGTCTTTGGTGTATTGCATTGTCTGTTAAGCAGTTGTCTTTGGTGTATGGCATTGCCTGTTAAGCAGTTGTCTTTGGTGTATGGCATTGTCTGTTAAGCAGTTGTCTTTGGTTTATGGCATTGTCTGTTAAGCAGTTGTCTTTGGTGTGTGGCATTGCCTGTTAAGCAGTTGTCTTTGGTGTATGGCATTGTCTGTTAAGCAGTTGACTTTGGTGAATGGCATTGTCTGTTAAGCAGTTGTCTTTAGTGTATGGCATTGTCTGTTAAGCAGTTGTCTTTGGTGTATGGCATTGTCGGTTAAGCAGTTGTCTTTTTTGTATGGCATTGCCTGTTAAGCAGTTGTCTTTGGTGTATGGCATTGTCTGTTAAGCAGTTGTCTTTGGTGTATGGCATTGCCTGTTAAGCAGTTGTCTTTGGTGTATGGCATTGCCTGTTAAGCAGTTGTCTTTGGTGTATGGCATTGCCTGTTAAGCAGTTGTCTTTGGTGTATGGCATTGTCTGTTAAGCAGTTGTCTTTGGTTTATGGCATTGTCTGTTAAGCAGTTGTCTTTGGTGTATGGCAGTGTCTGTTAAGCAGTTGTCTTTGGTGTATGGCATTGCCTGTTAAGCAGTTGTCTTTAGTGTATGGCATTGTCTGTTAAGCAGTTGTCTTTGGTGTATGGCATTGCCTGTTAAGCAGTTGTCTTTGGTGTATCGTATTGTCTGCTAAGCAGTTGTCTTTAGTTTATAGCATTGCCTGTTAAGCAGTTGTCTTTGGTGTATGGCATTGCCTGTTAAGCAGTTGTCTTTGGTGTATGGCATTGTCTGCTGAGCAGCTGTCTTTAGTTTATGGCGTTGTCTGTTAAGCAGTTGTCTTTGGTTTATGGCATTACCTGTTAAGCAGTTGTCTTTGGTGTATGGCATTGTCTGCTAAGCAGTTGTCTTTAGTGTATGGCATTGCCTGTTAAGCAGTTGTCTTTAGTTTATGGCGTTGTCTGTTAAGCAGTTGTCTTTGGTGTATGGCATTGCCTGTTAAGCAGTTGTCTTTGGTGTATGGCATTGTCTGTTAAGCAGTTGTCTTTGGTGTATGGCATTGTCTGTTAAGCAGTTGTCTTTGGTGTATGGCATTGTCTGCTAAGCAGTTGTCTTTAGTTTATGGCATTGCCTGTTAAGCAGTTGTCTTTGGTGTATGGCATTGTCTGTTAAGCAGTTGTCTTTGGTGTATGGCATTGCCTGTTAAGCAGTTGTCTTTGGTGTATGGTATTGTCTGTTAAGCAGTTGTCTTTGGTGTATGGCATTGTCTGCTAAGCAGTAGTCTTTAGTTTATGGCATTGCCTGTTAAGCAGTTGTCTTTGGTGTATGGCATTATCTGTTAAGCAGTTGTCTTTGGTGTATAGCATTGCCTGTTAAGCAGTTGTCTTTGGTGTATGGCAGTGTCTGTTAAACAGTTGTCTTTGGTTTATGGCATTGCCTGTTAAGCAGTTGTCTTTAGTGTATGGCATTGTCTGCTAAGCAGTAGTCTTTAGTTTATGGCATTGCCTGTTAAGCAGTTGTCTTTGGTGTATGGCATTGTCTGTTAAGCAGTTGTCTTTGGTGTATGGCATTGCCTGTTAAGCAGTTGTCTTTGGTGTATGGCAGTGTCTGTTAAGCAGTTGTCTTTGGTGTATGGCATTGTCTGTTAAGCAGTTGTCTTTGGTGTATGGCATTGTCTGCTAAGCAGTTGTCTTTAGTTTATGGCATTGCCTGTTAAGCAGTTGTCTTTGGTGTATGGCATTGTCTGTTAAGCAGTTGTCTTTGGTGTATGGCATTGCCTGTTAAGCAGTTGTCTTTGGTGTATGGCATTGTCTGTTAAGCAGTTGTCTTTGGTGTATGGCATTGCCTGTTAAGCAGTTTTCTTTGGTGTATGGCATTGTCTGTTAAGCAGTTGTCTTTGGTGTATGGCAGTGTCTGTTAAGCAGTTGTCTTTGGTGTATGGCATTGCCTGTTAAGCAGTTGTCTTTGGTGTATGGCATTGTCTGTTAAGCAGTTGTCTTTGGTGTATGGCAGTGTCTGTTAAGCAGTTGTCTTTGGTTTATGGCATTGCCTGTTAAGCAGTGTTCTTTGGTGTATGGCATTGTCTGTTAAGCAGTTGTCTTTGGTTTATGGCGTTGTCTGTTAAGCAGTTGTCTTTGGTGTATGGCATTGTCTGTTAAGCAGTTGTCTTTGGTGTATGGCATTGTCTGTTAAGCAGTTGTCTTTGTTGTATGGCATTGTCTGTTAAGCAGTTGTCTTTGGTTTATGGCATTGTCTGTTAAGCAGTTGTCTTTGGTTTATGGCATTGCCTGTTAAGCAGTTGTCTTTGGTGTATGGCATTGTCTGCTAAGCAGTTGTCTTTAGTTTATGGCATTGCCTGTTAAGCAGTTGTCTTTGGTGTATGGCATTGTCTGTTAAGCAGTTGTCTTTGGTGTATGGCATTGCCTGTTAAGCAGTTGTCTTTGGTGTATGGCATTGTCTGCTAAGCAGTTGTCTTTAGTTTATGGCGTTGTCTGTTAAGCAGTTGTCTTTGGTTTATGGCATTGTCTGTTAAGCAGTTGTCTTTGGTTTATGGCATTGCCTGTTAAGCAGTTGTCTTTGGTGTATGGCATTGTCTGCTAAGCAGTTGTCTTTGGTGTATGGCATTGTCTGTTAAGCAGTTGTCTTTGGTGTATGGCATTGTCTGTTAAGCAGTTGTCTTTAGTTTATGGCATTGTCTGCTAAGCAGTTGTCTTTGGTGTATGGCATTGCCTGTTAAGCAGTTGTCTTTGGTGTATGGCATTGCCTGTTAAGCAGTTGTCTTTGGTGTATGGCATTGTCTGTTAAGCAGTTGTCTTTGGTGTGTGGCATTGTCTGTTAAGCAGTTGTCTTTAGTTGATAGCATTGTCTGCTAAGCAGTTGTCTTTGGTGTATGGCATTGCCTGTTAACCAGTTGTCTTTGGTGTATGGCATTGCCTGTTAAGCAGTTGTCTTTGGTGTATGGCATTGTCTGTTAACCAGTTGTCTTTGGTGTATGGCATTGTCTGCTAAGCAGTTGTCTTTAGTTTATGGCGTTGCCTGTTAAGCAGTTGTCTTTGTTGTATGGCATTGCCTGTTAAGCAGTTGTCTTTGGTGTATGGCATTGTCTGCTAAGCAGCTGTCTTTAGTTTATGGCGTTGTCTGTTAAGCAGTTGTCTTTGGTTTATGGCATTGCCTGTTAAGCAGTTGTCTTTGGTGGATGGCATTGTCTGTTAAGCAGTTGTCTTTGGTTTATGGCATTGCCTGTTAAGCAGTTGTCTTTGGTGGATGGCATTGTCTGTTAAGCAGTTGTCTTTGGTGTATGGCATTGCCTGTTAAGCAGTTGTCTTTGGTGTATGGCATTGTCTGTTAAGCAGTTGTCTTTAGTTTATGGCATTGTCTGCTAAGCAGTTGTCTTTGGTGTATGGCATTGCCTGTTAAGCAGTTGTCTTTGGTGTATGGCATTGCCTGTTAAGCAGTTGTCTTTGGTGTATGGCATTGTCTGTTAAGCAGTTGTCTTTGGTGTATGGCATTGCCTGTTAAGCAGTTGTCTTTGGTGTATGGCAGTGTCTGATAAGCAGTTGTCTTTGGTTTATGGCATTGCCTGTTAAGCAGTTGTCTTTGGTGGATGGCATTGTCTGTTAAGCAGTTGTCTTTGGTGTATGGCATTGCCTGTTAAGCAGTTGTCTTTGGTGTATGGCAGTGTCTGATAAGCAGTTGTCTTTGGTGTATGGCATTGCCTGTTAAGCAGTTGTCTTTGGTGTATGGCAGTGTCTGATAAGCAGTTGTCTTTGGTTTATGGCATTCCCTGTTAAGCAGTTGTCTTTGGTGGATGGCATTGTCTGTTAAGCAGTTGTCTTTGGTGTATGGCATTGAGTGTTAAGCAGTTGTCTTTGGTGTATGGCATTGTCTGTTAAGTAGTTGTCTTTGGTGTATGGCAGTGTCTGTTATGCAGTTGTCTTTGGTGTATGGCATTGTCTGTTAAGCAGTTGTCTTTGGTGTATGGCAGTGTCTGTTAAGCAGTTGTCTTTGGTGTATGGCATTGCCAGTTAAGCAGTTGTCTTTGGTGTATGGCATTGCCTGTTAAGCAGTTGTCTTTGGTGTATGGCATTGTCTGTTAAGCAGTTGTCTTTGGTGCATGGCAGTGTCTGATAAGGAGTTGTCTTTGGTGTATGGCATTGCCTGTTAAGCAGTTGTCTTTGGTGTATGGCATTGTCTGTTAAGCAGTTGTCTTTGGTGTATGGCATTGCCTGTTAAGCAGTTGTCTTTGGTGTATGGCATTGTGAGTTAAGCAGTTGTCTTTGATGTATGGCATTGCCTGTTAAGCAGTTGTCTTTGGTGTATGGCATTGCCTGTTAAGCAGTTGTCTTTGGTGTATTGCATTGTCTGTTAAGCAGTTGTCTTTGGTGTATGGCATTGCCTGTTAAGCAGTTGTCTTTGTTGTATGGCATTGACTGTTAAGCAGTTGTCTTTGGTGTATTGCATTGCCTGTTAAGCAGTTGTCTTTGGTGTATGGCATTGCCTGTTAAGCAGTTGTCTTTGGTGTATTGCATTGTCTGTTAAGCAGTTGTCTTTGGTGTATGGCATTGCCTGTTAAGCAGTTGTCTTTGGTGTATGGCATTGTCTGTTAAGCAGTTGTCTTTGGTTTATGGCATTGTCTGTTAAGCAGTTGTCTTTGGTGTATGGCATTGCCTGTTAAGCAGTTGTCTTTGGTGTATGGCATTGTCTGTTAAGCAGTTGACTTTGGTGAATGGCATTGTCTGTTAAGCAGTTGTCTTTAGTGTATGGCATTGTCTGTTAAGCAGTTGTCTTTGGTGTATGGCATTGTCGGTTAAGCAGTTGTCTTTTTTGTATGGCATTGCCTGTTAAGCAGTTGTCTTTGGTGTATGGCATTGTCTGTTAAGCAGTTGTCTTTGGTGTATGGCATTGCCTGTTAAGCAGTTGTCTTTGGTGTATGGCATTGCCTGTTAAGCAGTTGTCTTTGGTGTATGGCATTGCCTGTTAAGCAGTTGTCTTTGGTGTATGGCATTGTCTGTTAAGCAGTTGTCTTTGGTTTATGGCATTGTCTGTTAAGCAGTTGTCTTTGGTGTATGGCAGTGTCTGTTAAGCAGTTGTCTTTGGTGTATGGCATTGCCTGTTAAGCAGTTGTCTTTAGTGTATGGCATTGTCTGTTAAGCAGTTGTCTTTGGTGTATGGCATTGCCTGTTAAGCAGTTGTCTTTGGTGTATCGTATTGTCTGCTAAGCAGTTGTCTTTAGTTTATAGCATTGCCTGTTAAGCAGTTGTCTTTGGTGTATGGCATTGCCTGTTAAGCAGTTGTCTTTGGTGTATGGCATTGTCTGCTGAGCAGCTGTCTTTAGTTTATGGCGTTGTCTGTTAAGCAGTTGTCTTTGGTTTATGGCATTACCTGTTAAGCAGTTGTCTTTGGTGTATGGCATTGTCTGCTAAGCAGTTGTCTTTAGTGTATGGCGTTGTCTGTTAAGCAGTTGTCTTTGGTGTATGGCATTGCCTGTTAAGCAGTTGTCTTTGGTGTATGGCATTGTCTGTTAAGCAGTTGTCTTTGGTGTATGGCATTGTCTGTTAAGCAGTTGTCTTTGGTGTATGGCATTGTCTGCTAAGCAGTTGTCTTTAGTTTATGGCATTGCCTGTTAAGCAGTTGTCTTTGGTGTATGGCATTGTCTGTTAAGCAGTTGTCTTTGGTGTATGGCATTGCCTGTTAAGCAGTTGTCTTTGGTGTATGGTATTGTCTGTTAAGCAGTTGTCTTTGGTGTATGGCATTGTCTGCTAAGCAGTAGTCTTTAGTTTATGGCATTGCCTGTTAAGCAGTTGTCTTTGGTGTATGGCATTATCTGTTAAGCAGTTGTCTTTGGTGTATGGCATTGCCTGTTAAGCAGTTGTCTTTGGTGTATGGCAGTGTCTGTTAAGCAGTTGTCTTTGGTTTATGGCATTGCCTGTTAAGCAGTTGTCTTTAGTGTATGGCATTGTCTGCTAAGCAGTAGTCTTTAGTTTATGGCATTGCCTGTTAAGCAGTTGTCTTTGGTGTATGGCATTGTCTGTTAAGCAGTTGTCTTTGGTGTATGGCATTGCCTGTTAAGCAGTTGTCTTTGGTGTATGGCAGTGTCTGTTAAGCAGTTGTCTTTGGTGTATGGCATTGTCTGTTAAGCAGTTGTCTTTGGTGTATGGCATTGTCTGCTAAGCAGTTGTCTTTAGTTTATGGCATTGTCTGTTAAGCAGTTGTCTTTGGTGTATGGCATTGTCTGTTAAGCAGTTGTCTTTGGTGTATGGCATTGCCTGTTAAGCAGTTGTCTTTGGTGTATGGCATTGTCTGTTAAGCAGTTGTCTTTGGTGTATGGCATTGCCTGTTAAGCAGTTGTCTTTGGTGTATGGCAGTGTCTGTTAAGCAGTTGTCTTTGGTGTATGGCATTGTCTGTTAAGCAGTTGTCTTTGGTGTATGGCATTGCCTGTTAAGCAGTTGTCTTTGGTGTATGGCAGTGTCTGTTAAGCAGTTGTCTTTGGTGTATGGCATTGTCTGTTAAGCAGTTGTCTTTGGTGTATGGCATTGTCTGCTAAGCAGTTGTCTTTAGTTTATGGCGTTGCCTGTTAAGCAGTTGTCTTTGTTGTATGGCATTGCCTGTTAAGCAGTTGTCTTTGGTGTATGGCATTGTCTGCTAAGCAGCTGTCTTTAGTTTATGGCGTTGTCTGTTAAGCAGTTGTCTTTGGTTTATGGCATTGCCTGTTAAGCAGTTGTCTTTGGTGGATGGCATTGTCTGTTTAGCAGTTGTCTTTGGTTTATGGCATTGCCTGTTAAGCAGTTGTCTTTGGTGGATGGCATTGTCTGTTAAGCAGTTGTCTTTGGTGTATGGAATTGCCTGTTAAGCAGTTGTCTTTGGTGTATGGCATTGTCTGTTAAGCAGTTGTCTTTAGTTTATGGCATTGTCTGCTAAGCAGTTGTCTTTGGTGTATGGCATTGCCTGTTAAGCAGTTGTCTTTGGTGTATGGCATTGCCTGTTAAGCAGTTGTCTTTGGTGTATGGCATTGTCTGTTAAGCAGTTGTCTTTGGTGTATGGCATTGCCTGTTAAGCAGTTGTCTTTGGTGTATGGCAGTGTCTGATAAGCAGTTGTCTTTGGTTTATGGCATTGCCTGTTAAGCAGTTGTCTTTGGTGGATGGCATTGTCTGTTAAGCAGTTGTCTTTGGTGTATGGCATTGCCTGTTAAGCAGTTGTCTTTGGTGTATGGCAGTGTCTGATAAGCAGTTGTCTTTGGTGTATGGCATTGCCTGTTAAGCAGTTGTCTTTGGTGTATGGCATTGTCTGTTAAGCAGTTGTCTTTGGTGTATGGCATTGCCTGTTAAGCAGTTGTCTTTGGTGTATGGCAGTGTCTGATAAGCAGTTGTCTTTGGTTTATGGCATTCCCTGTTAAGCAGTTGTCTTTGGTGGATGGCATTGTCTGTTAAGCAGTTGTCTTTGGTGTATGGCATTGAGTGTTAAGCAGTTGTCTTTGGTGTATGGCAGTGTCTGATAAGCAGTTGTCTTTGGTTTATGGCATTGCCTGTTAAGCA
Source organism: Phyllobates terribilis (assembly GCF_046119375.1). Lineage (NCBI taxonomy): Eukaryota > Metazoa > Chordata > Amphibia > Anura > Dendrobatidae > Phyllobates > Phyllobates terribilis. The sequence continues at coordinate 183,054 of NW_027363528.1, read as the reverse complement.
GTTGTCTTTGGTGGATGGCATTGTCTGTTAAGCAGTTGTCTTTGGTGTATGGCATTGCCTGTTAAGCAGTTGTCTTTGGTGTATGGCAGTGTCTGATAAGCAGTTGTCTTTGGTGTATGGCATTGCCTGTTAAGCAGTTGTCTTTGGTGTATGGCATTGTCTGTTAAGCAGTTGTCTTTGGTGTATGGCATTGTCTGTTAAGCAGTTGTCTTTGGTGTATGGCAGTGTCTGATAAGCAGTTGTCTTTGGTTTATGGCATTCCCTGTTAAGCAGTTGTCTTTGGTGGATGGCATTGTCTGTTAAGCAGTTGTCTTTGGTGTATGGCATTGAGTGTTAAGCAGTTGTCTTTGGTGTATGGCATTGTCTGTTAAGTAGTTGTCTTTGGTGTATGGCAGTGTCTGTTATGCAGTTGTCTTTGGTGTATGGCATTGTCTGTTAAGCAGTTGTCTTTGGTGTATGGCAGTGTCTGTTAAGCAGTTGTCTTTGGTGTATGGCATTGCCAGTTAAGCAGTTGTCTTTGGTGTATGGCATTACCTGTTAAGCAGTTGTCTTTGGTGTATGGCATTGTCTGTTAAGCAGTTGTCTTTGGTGTATGGCAGTGTCTGATAAGCAGTTGTCTTTGGTGTATGGCATTGCCTGTTAAGCAGTTGTCTTTGATGTATGGCATTGTCTGTTAAGCAGTTGTCTTTGGTGTATGGCATTGCCTGTTAAGCAGTTGTCTTTGGTGTATGGCATTGTGAGTTAAGCAGTTGTCTTTGATGTATGGCATTGCCTGTTAAGCAGTTGTCTTTGGTGTATGGCATTGCCTGTTAAGCAGTTGTCTTTGGTGTATTGCATTGTCTGTTAAGCAGTTGTCTTTGGTGTATGGCATTGCCTGTTAAGCAGTTGTCTTTGTTGTATGGCATTGACTGTTAAGCAGTTGTCTTTGGTGTATGGCATTGCCTGTTAAGCAGTTGTCTTTGGTGTATTGCATTGTCTGTTAAGCAGTTGTCTTTGGTGTATGGCATTGCCTGTTAAGCAGTTGTCTTTGGTGTATGGCATTGTCTGTTAAGCAGTTGTCTTTGGTTTATGGCATTGTCTGTTAAGCAGTTGTCTTTGGTGTATGGCATTGCCTGTTAAGCAGTTGTCTTTGGTGTATGGCATTGTCTGTTAAGCAGTTGACTTTGGTGAATGGCATTGTCTGTTAAGCAGTTGTCTTTAGTGTATGGCATTGTCTGTTAAGCATTTGTCTTTGGTGTATGGCATCGTCGATTAAGCAGTTGTCTTTTTTGTATGGCATTGCCTGTTAAGCAGTTGTCTTTGGTGTATGGCATTGTCTGTTAAGCAGTTGTCTTTGGTGTATGGCATTGCCTGTTAAGCAGTTGTCTTTGGTGTATGGCATTGCCTGTTAAGCAGTTGTCTTTGGTGTATGGCATTGTCTGTTAAGCAGTTGTCTTTGGTTTATGGCATTGTCTGTTAAGCAGTTGTCTTTGGTGTATGGCATTGTCTGTTAAGCAGTTGTCTTTGGTTTATGGCATTGTCTGTTAAGCAGTTGTCTTTGGTGTATGGCAGTGTCTGTTAAGCAGTTGTCTTTGGTGTATGGCATTGCCTGTTAAGCAGTTGTCTTTAGTGTATGGCATTGTCTGTTAAGCAGTTGTCTTTGGTGTATGGCATTGCCTGTTAAGCAGTTGTCTTTGGTGTATCGTATTGTCTGCTAAGCAGTTGTCTTTAGTTTATAGCATTGCCTGTTAAGCAGTTGTCTTTGGTGTATGGCATTGCCTGTTAAGCAGTTGTCTTTGGTGTATGGCATTGTCTGCTGAGCAGCTGTCTTTAGTTTATGGCGTTGTCTGTTAAGCAGTTGTCTTTGGTTTATGGCATTACCTGTTAAGCAGTTGTCTTTGGTGTATGGCATTGTCTGCTAAGCAGTTGTCTTTAGTGTATGGCATTGCCTGTTAAGCAGTTGTCTTTGGTGTATGGCGTTGTCTGCTAAGCAGTTGTCTTTAGTTTATGGCGTTGTCTGTTAAGCAGTTGTCTTTGGTTTATGGCGTTGTCTGTTAAGCAGTTGTCTTTGGTTTATGGCGTTGTCTGTTAAGCAGTTGTCTTTGGTGTATGGCATTGTCTGTTAAGCAGTTGTCTTTGGTGTATGGAATTGTCTGTTAAGCAGTTGTCTTTGTTGTATGGCATTGTCTGTTAAGCAGTTGTCTTTGGTTTATGGCATTGTCTGTTAAGCAGTTGTCTTTGGTTTATGGCATTGCCTGTTAAGCAGTTGTCTTTGGTGTATGGCATTGTCTGCTAAGCAGTTGTCTTTAGTTTATGGCATTGCCTGTTAAGCAGTTGTCTTTGGTGTATGGCATTGTCTGTTAAGCAGTTGTCTTTGGTGTATGGCATTGTCTGTTAAGCAGTTGTCTTTGGTGTATGGCATTGCCTGTTAAGCAGTTGTCTTTGGTGTATGGCATTGTCTGCTAAGCAGTTGTCTTTAGTTTATGGCGTTGTCTGTTAAGCAGTTGTCTTTGGTTTATGGCATTGTCTGTTAAGCAGTTGTCTTTGGTTTATGGCATTGCCTGTTAAGCAGTTGTCTTTGGTGTATGGCATTGTCTGCTAAGCAGTTGTCTTTAGTTTATGGCATTGCCTGTTAAGCAGTTGTCTTTGGTGTATGGCATTGTCTGTTAAGCAGTTGTCTTTGGTGTATGGCATTGTCTGTTAAGCAGTTGTCTTTGGTTTATGGCATTGTCTGTTAAGCAGTTGTCTTTAGTTTATGGCATTGTCTGCTAAGCAGTTGTCTTTGGTGTATGGCATTGCCTGTTAAGCAGTTGTCTTTGGTGTATGGCATTGCCTGTTAAGCAGTTGTCTTTGGTGTATGGCATTGTCTGTTAAGCAGTTGTCTTTGGTGTGTGGCATTGTCTGTTAAGCAGTTGTCTTTAGTTGATAGCATTGTCTGCTAAGCAGTTGTCTTTGGTGTATGGCATTGCCTGTTAACCAGTTGTCTTTGGTGTATGTCATTGCCTGTTAAGCAGTTGTCTTTGGTGTATGGCATTGCCTGTTAACCAGTTGTCTTTGGTGTATGGCATTGTCTGCTAAGCAGTTGTCTTTAGTTTATGGCGTTGCCTGTTAAGCAGTTGTCTTTGTTGTATGGCATTGCCTGTTAAGCAGTTGTCTTTGGTGTATGGCATTGTCTGCTAAGCAGCTGTCTTTAGTTTATGGCGTTGTCTGTTAAGCAGTTGTCTTTGGTTTATGGCATTGTCTGTTAAGCAGTTGTCTTTGGTGTATGGCATTGTCTGTTAAGCAGTTGTCTTTGGTGTATGGCATTGTCTGCTAAGCAGTTGTCTTTAGTTTATGGCATTGCCTGTTAAGCAGTTGTCTTTGGTGTATGGCATTGTCTGTTAAGCAGTTGTCTTTGGTGTATGGCATTGCCTGTTAAGCAGTTGTCTTTGGTGTATGGCATTGTCTGCTAAGCAGTAGTCTTTAGTTTATGGCATTGCCTGTTAAGCAGTTGTCTTTGGTGTATGGCATTATCTGTTAAGCAGTTGTCTTTGGTGTATGGCATTGCCTGTTAAGCAGTTGTCTTTGGTGTATGGCAGTGTCTGTTAAGCAGTTGTCTTTGGTTTATGGCATTGCCTGTTAAGCAGTTGTCTTTAGTGTATGGCATTGTCTGCTAAGCAGTAGTCTTTAGTTTATGGCATTGCCTGTTAAGCAGTTGTCTTTGGTGTATGGCATTGTCTGTTAAGCAGTTGTCTTTGGTGTATGGCATTGCCTGTTAAGCAGTTGTCTTTGGTGTATGGCAGTGTCTGTTAAGCAGTTGTCTTTGGTGTATGGCATTGTCTGTTAAGCAGTTGTCTTTGGTGTATGGCATTGTCTGCTAAGCAGTTGTCTTTAGTTTATGGCATTGCCTGTTAAGCAGTTGTCTTTGGTGTATGGCATTGTCTGTTAAGCATTTGTCTTTGGTGTATGGCATTGCCTGTTAAGCAGTTGTCTTTGGTGTATGGCATTGTCTGTTAAGCAGTTGTCTTTGGTGTATGGCATTGCCTGTTAAGCAGTTGTCTTTGGTGTATGGCAGTGTCTGTTAAGCAGTTGTCTTTGGTGTATGGCATTGTCTGTTAAGCAGTTGTCTTTGGTGTATGGCATTGCCTGTTAAGCAGTTGTCTTTGGTGTATGGCAGTGTCTGTTAAGCAGTTGTCTTTGGTGTATGGCATTGTCTGTTAAGCAGTTGTCTTTGGTGTATGGCATTGTCTGCTAAGCAGTTGTCTTTAGTTTATGGCGTTGCCTGTTAAGCAGTTGTCTTTGTTGTATGGCATTGCCTGTTAAGCAGTTGTCTTTGGTGTATGGCATTGTCTGCTAAGCAGCTGTCTTAAGTTTATGGCGTTGTCTGTTAAGCAGTTGTCTTTGGTTTATGGCATTGCCTGTTAAGCAGTTGTCTTTGGTGGATGGCATTGTCTGTTAAGCAGTTGTCTTTGGTTTATGGCATTGCCTGTTAAGCAGTTGTCTTTGGTGGATGGCATTGTCTGTTAAGCAGTTGTCTTTGGTGGATGGCATTGCCTGTTAAGCAGTTGTCTTTGGTGTATGGCATTGTCTGTTAAGCAGTTGTCTTTAGTTTATGGCATTGTCTGCTAAGCAGTTGTCTTTGGTGTATGGCATTGCCTGTTAAGCAGTTGTCTTTGGTGTATGGCATTGCCTGTTAAGCAGTTGTCTTTGGTGTATGGCATTGTCTGTTAAGCAGTTGTCTTTGGTGTATGGCATTGCCTGTTAAGCAGTTGTCTTTGGTGTATGGCAGTGTCTGATAAGCAGTTGTCTTTGGTTTATGGCATTGCCTGTTAAGCAGTTGTCTTTGGTGGATGGCATTGTCTGTTAAGCAGTTGTCTTTGGTGTATGGCATTGTCTGTTAAGCAGTTGTCTTTGGTGTATGGCAGTGTCTGATAAGCAGTTGTCTTTGGTGTATGGCATTGCCTGTTAAGCAGTTGTCTTTGGTGTATGGCATTGTCTGTTAAGCAGTTGTCTTTGGTGTATGGCATTGCCTGTTAAGCAGTTGTCTTTGGTGTATGGCAGTGTCTGATAAGCAGTTGTCTTTGGTTTATGGCATTGTCTGTTAAGCAGTTGTCTTTGGTGGATGGCATTGTCTGTTAAGCAGTTGTCTTTGGTGTATGGCATTGAGTGTTAAGCAGTTGTCTTTGGTGTATGGCATTGTCTGTTAAGTAGTTGTCTTTGGTGTATGGCAGTGTCTGTTATGCAGTTGTCTTTGGTGTATGGCATTGTCTGTTAAGCAGTTGTCTTTGGTGTATGGCAGTGTCTGTTAAGCAGTTGTCTTTGGTGTATGGCATTGCCAGTTAAGCAGTTGTCTTTGGTGTATGGCATTGCCTGTTAAGCAGTTGTCTTTGGTGTATGGCATTGTCTGTTAAGCAGTTGTCTTTGGTGTATGGCAGTGTCTGATAAGCAGTTGTCTTTGGTGTATGGCATTGCCTGTTAAGCAGTTGTCTTTGGTGTATGGCATTGTCTGTTAAGCAGTTGTCTTTGGTGTATGGCATTGCCTGTTAAGCAGTTGTCTTTGGTGTATGGCATTGTGAGTTAAGCAGTTGTCTTTGATGTATGGCATTGCCTGTTAAGCAGTTGTCTTTGGTGTATGGCATTGCCTGTTAAGCAGTTGTCTTTGGTGTATTGCATTGTCTGTTAAGCAGTTGTCTTTGGTGTATGGCATTGCCTGTTAAGCAGTTGTCTTTGTTGTATGGCATTGACTGTTAAGCAGTTGTCTTTGGTGTATGGCATTGCCTGTTAAGCAGTTGTCTTTGGTGTATTGCATTGTCTGTTAAGCAGTTGTCTTTGGTGTATGGCATTGCCTGTTAAGCAGTTGTCTTTGGTGTATGGCATTGTCTGTTAAGCAGTTGTCTTTGGTTTATGGCATTGTCTGTTAAGCAGTTGTCTTTGGTGTATGGCATTGCCTGTTAAGCAGTTGTCTTTGGTGTATGGCATTGTCTGTTAAGCAGTTGACTTTGGTGAATGGCATTGTCTGTTAAGCAGTTGTCTTTAGTGTATGGCATTGTCTGTTAAGCAGTTGTCTTTGGTGTATGGCATTGTCGGTTAAGCAGTTGTCTTTTTTGTATGGCATTGCCTGTTAAGCAGTTGTCTTTGGTGTATGGCATTGTCTGTTAAGCAGTTGTCTTTGGTGTATGGCATTGCCTGTTAAGCAGTTGTCTTTGGTGTATGGCATTGCCTGTTAAGCAGTTGTCTTTGGTGTATGGCATTGCCTGTTAAGCAGTTGTCTTTGGTCTATGGCATTGTCTGTTAAGCAGTTGTCTTTGGTTTATGGCATTGTCTGTTAAGCAGTTGTCTTTGGTGTATGGCAGTGTCTGTTAAGCAGTTGTCTTTGGTGTATGGCATTGCCTGTTAAGCAGTTGTCTTTAGTGTATGGCATTGTCTGTTAAGCAGTTGTCTTTGGTGTATGGCATTGCCTGTTAAGCAGTTGTCTTTGGTGTATCGTATTGTCTGCTAAGCAGTTGTCTTTAGTTTATAGCATTGCCTGTTAAGCAGTTGTCTTTGGTGTATGGCATTGCCTGTTAAGCAGTTGTCTTTGGTGTATGGCATTGTCTGCTGAGCAGCTGTCTTTAGTTTATGGCGTTGTCTGTTAAGCAGTTGTCTTTGGTTTATGGCATTACCTGTTAAGCAGTTGTCTTTGGTGTATGGCATTGTCTGCTAAGCAGTTGTCTTTAGTGTATGGCATTGCCTGTTAAGCAGTTGTCTTTGGTGTATGGCGTTGTCTGCTAAGCAGTTGTCTTTAGTTTATGGCGTTGTCTGTTAAGCAGTTGTCTTTGGTGTATGGCATTGCCTGTTAAGCAGTTGTCTTTGGTGTATGGCATTGTCTGTTAAGCAGTTGTCTTTGGTGTATGGCATTGTCTGTTAAGCAGTTGTCTTTGGTGTATGGCATTGTCTGCTAAGCAGTTGTCTTTAGTTTATGGCATTGCCTGTTAAGCAGTTGTCTTTGGTGTATGGCATTGTCTGTTAAGCAGTTGTCTTTGGTGTATGGCATTGCCTGTTAAGCAGTTGTCTTTGGTGTATGGCATTGTCTGCTAAGCAGTAGTCTTTAGTTTATGGCATTGCCTGTTAAGCAGTTGTCTTTGGTGTATGGCATTATCTGTTAAGCAGTTGTCTTTGGTGTATGGCATTGCCTGTTAAGCAGTTGTCTTTGGTGTATGGCAGTGTCTGTTAAGCAGTTGTCTTTGGTTTATGGCATTGCCTGTTAAGCAGTTGTCTTTAGTGTATGGCATTGTCTGCTAAGCAGTAGTCTTTAGTTTATGGCATTGCCTGTTAAGCAGTTGTCTTTGGTGTATGGCATTGCCTGTTAAGCAGTTGTCTTTGGTGTATGGCATTGTCTGTTAAGCAGTTGTCTTTGGTGTATGGCATTGCCTGTTAAGCAGTTGTCTTTGGTGTATGGCAGTGTCTGTTAAGCAGTTGTCTTTGGTGTATGGCATTGTCTGTTAAGCAGTTGTCTTTGGTGTATGGCATTGTCTGCTAAGCAGTTGTCTTTAGTTTATGGCATTGCCTGTTAAGCAGTTGTCTTTGGTGTATGGCATTGTCTGTTAAGCAGTTGTCTTTGGTGTATGGCATTGCCTGTTAAGCAGTTGTCTTTGGTGTATGGCATTGTCTGTTAAGCAGTTGTCTTTGGTGTATGGCATTGCCTGTTAAGCAGTTGTCTTTGGTGTATGGCAGTGTCTGTTAAGCAGTTGTCTTTGGTGTATGGCATTGTCTGTTAAGCAGTTGTCTTTGGTGTATGGCATTGCCTGTTAAGCAGTTGTCTTTGGTGTATGGAATTGTCTGTTAAGCAGTTGTCTTTGTTGTATGGCATTGTCTGTTAAGCAGTTGTCTTTGGTTTATGGCATTGTCTGTTAAGCAGTTGTCTTTGGTTTATGGCATTGCCTGTTAAGCAGTTGTCTTTGGTGTATGGCATTGTCTGCTAAGCAGTTGTCTTTAGTTTATGGCATTGCCTGTTAAGCAGTTGTCTTTGGTGTATGGCATTGTCTGTTAAGCAGTTGTCTTTGGTGTATGGCATTGTCTGTTAAGCAGTTGTCTTTGGTGTATGGCATTGCCTGTTAAGCAGTTGTCTTTGGTGTATGGCATTGTCTGCTAAGCAGTTGTCTTTAGTTTATGGCGTTGTCTGTTAAGCAGTTGTCTTTGGTTTATGGCATTGTCTGTTAAGCAGTTGTCTTTGGTTTATGGCATTGCCTGTTAAGCAGTTGTCTTTGGTGTATGGCATTGTCTGCTAAGCAGTTGTCTTTAGTTTATGGCATTGCCTGTTAAGCAGTTGTCTTTGGTGTATGGCATTGTCTGTTAAGCAGTTGTCTTTGGTGTATGGCATTGTCTGTTAAGCAGTTGTCTTTGGTTTATGGCATTGTCTGTTAAGCAGTTGTCTTTAGTTTATGGCATTGTCTGCTAAGCAGTTGTCTTTGGTGTATGGCATTGCCTGTTAAGCAGTTGTCTTTGGTGTATGGCATTGCCTGTTAAGCAGTTGTCTTTGGTGTATGGCATTGTCTGTTAAGCAGTTGTCTTTGGTGTGTGGCATTGTCTGTTAAGCAGTTGTCTTTAGTTGATAGCATTGTCTGCTAAGCAGTTGTCTTTGGTGTATGGCATTGCCTGTTAACCAGTTGTCTTTGGTGTATGTCATTGCCTGTTAAGCAGTTGTCTTTGGTGTATGGCATTGCCTGTTAACCAGTTGTCTTTGGTGTATGGCATTGTCTGCTAAGCAGTTGTCTTTAGTTTATGGCGTTGCCTGTTAAGCAGTTGTCTTTGTTGTATGGCATTGCCTGTTAAGCAGTTGTCTTTGGTGTATGGCATTGTCTGCTAAGCAGCTGTCTTTAGTTTATGGCGTTGTCTGTTAAGCAGTTGTCTTTGGTTTATGGCATTGTCTGTTAAGCAGTTGTCTTTGGTGTATGGCATTGTCTGTTAAGCAGTTGTCTTTGGTGTATGGCATTGTCTGCTAAGCAGTTGTCTTTAGTTTATGGCATTGCCTGTTAAGCAGTTGTCTTTGGTGTATGGCATTGTCTGTTAAGCAGTTGTCTTTGGTGTATGGCATTGCCTGTTAAGCAGTTGTCTTTGGTGTATGGCATTGTCTGCTAAGCAGTAGTCTTTAGTTTATGGCATTGCCTGTTAAGCAGTTGTCTTTGGTGTATGGCATTATCTGTTAAGCAGTTGTCTTTGGTGTATGGCATTGCCTGTTAAGCAGTTGTCTTTGGTGTATGGCAGTGTCTGTTAAGCAGTTGTCTTTGGTTTATGGCATTGCCTGTTAAGCAGTTGTCTTTAGTGTATGGCATTGTCTGCTAAGCAGTAGTCTTTAGTTTATGGCATTGCCTGTTAAGCAGTTGTCTTTGGTGTATGGCATTGTCTGTTAAGCAGTTGTCTTTGGTGTATGGCATTGCCTGTTAAGCAGTTGTCTTTGGTGTATGGCAGTGTCTGTTAAGCAGTTGTCTTTGGTGTATGGCATTGTCTGTTAAGCAGTTGTCTTTGGTGTATGGCATTGTCTGCTAAGCAGTTGTCTTTAGTTTATGGCATTGCCTGTTAAGCAGTTGTCTTTGGTGTATGGCATTGTCTGTTAAGCATTTGTCTTTGGTGTATGGCATTGCCTGTTAAGCAGTTGTCTTTGGTGTATGGCATTGTCTGTTAAGCAGTTGTCTTTGGTGTATGGCATTGCCTGTTAAGCAGTTGTCTTTGGTGTATGGCAGTGTCTGTTAAGCAGTTGTCTTTGGTGTATGGCATTGTCTGTTAAGCAGTTGTCTTTGGTGTATGGCATTGCCTGTTAAGCAGTTGTCTTTGGTGTATGGCAGTGTCTGTTAAGCAGTTGTCTTTGGTGTATGGCATTGTCTGTTAAGCAGTTGTCTTTGGTGTATGGCATTGTCTGCTAAGCAGTTGTCTTTAGTTTATGGCGTTGCCTGTTAAGCAGTTGTCTTTGTTGTATGGCATTGCCTGTTAAGCAGTTGTCTTTGGTGTATGGCATTGTCTGCTAAGCAGCTGTCTTAAGTTTATGGCGTTGTCTGTTAAGCAGTTGTCTTTGGTTTATGGCATTGCCTGTTAAGCAGTTGTCTTTGGTGGATGGCATTGTCTGTTAAGCAGTTGTCTTTGGTTTATGGCATTGCCTGTTAAGCAGTTGTCTTTGGTGGATGGCATTGTCTGTTAAGCAGTTGTCTTTGGTGGATGGCATTGCCTGTTAAGCAGTTGTCTTTGGTGTATGGCATTGTCTGTTAAGCAGTTGTCTTTAGTTTATGGCATTGTCTGCTAAGCAGTTGTCTTTGGTGTATGGCATTGCCTGTTAAGCAGTTGTCTTTGGTGTATGGCATTGCCTGTTAAGCAGTTGTCTTTGGTGTATGGCATTGTCTGTTAAGCAGTTGTCTTTGGTGTATGGCATTGCCTGTTAAGCAGTTGTCTTTGGTGTATGGCAGTGTCTGATAAGCAGTTGTCTTTGGTTTATGGCATTGTCTGCTAAGCAGTTGTCTTTGGTGTATGGCATTGCCTGTTAAGCAGTTGTCTTTGGTGGATGGCATTGTCTGTTAAGCAGTTGTCTTTGGTGTATGGCATTGTCTGTTAAGCAGTTGTCTTTGGTGTATGGCAGTGTCTGATAAGCAGTTGTCTTTGGTGTATGGCATTGCCTGTTAAGCAGTTGTCTTTGGTGTATGGCATTGTCTGTTAAGCAGTTGTCTTTGGTGTATGGCATTGCCTGTTAAGCAGTTGTCTTTGGTGTATGGCAGTGTCTGATAAGCAGTTGTCTTTGGTTTATGGCATTGTCTGTTAAGCAGTTGTCTTTGGTGGATGGCATTGTCTGTTAAGCAGTTGTCTTTGGTGTATGGCATTGAGTGTTAAGCAGTTGTCTTTGGTGTATGGCATTGTCTGTTAAGTAGTTGTCTTTGGTGTATGGCAGTGTCTGTTATGCAGTTGTCTTTGGTGTATGGCATTGTCTGTTAAGCAGTTGTCTTTGGTGTATGGCAGTGTCTGTTAAGCAGTTGTCTTTGGTGTATGGCATTGCCAGTTAAGCAGTTGTCTTTGGTGTATGGCATTGCCTGTTAAGCAGTTGTCTTTGGTGTATGGCATTGTCTGTTAAGCAGTTGTCTTTGGTGTATGGCAGTGTCTGATAAGCAGTTGTCTTTGGTGTATGGCATTGCCTGTTAAGCAGTTGTCTTTGGTGTATGGCATTGTCTGTTAAGCAGTTGTCTTTGGTGTATGGCATTGCCTGTTAAGCAGTTGTCTTTGGTGTATGGCATTGTGAGTTAAGCAGTTGTCTTTGATGTATGGCATTGCCTGTTAAGCAGTTGTCTTTGGTGTATGGCATTGCCTGTTAAGCAGTTGTCTTTGGTGTATTGCATTGTCTGTTAAGCAGTTGTCTTTGGTGTATGGCATTGCCTGTTAAGCAGTTGTCTTTGTTGTATGGCATTGACTGTTAAGCAGTTGTCTTTGGTGTATGGCATTGCCTGTTAAGCAGTTGTCTTTGGTGTATTGCATTGTCTGTTAAGCAGTTGTCTTTGGTGTATGGCATTGCCTGTTAAGCAGTTGTCTTTGGTGTATGGCATTGTCTGTTAAGCAGTTGTCTTTGGTTTATGGCATTGTCTGTTAAGCAGTTGTCTTTGGTGTATGGCATTGCCTGTTAAGCAGTTGTCTTTGGTGTATGGCATTGTCTGTTAAGCAGTTGACTTTGGTGAATGGCATTGTCTGTTAAGCAGTTGTCTTTAGTGTATGGCATTGTCTGTTAAGCAGTTGTCTTTGGTGTATGGCATTGTCGGTTAAGCAGTTGTCTTTTTTGTATGGCATTGCCTGTTAAGCAGTTGTCTTTGGTGTATGGCATTGTCTGTTAAGCAGTTGTCTTTGGTGTATGGCATTGCCTGTTAAGCAGTTGTCTTTGGTGTATGGCATTGCCTGTTAAGCAGTTGTCTTTGGTGTATGGCATTGCCTGTTAAGCAGTTGTCTTTGGTCTATGGCATTGTCTGTTAAGCAGTTGTCTTTGGTTTATGGCATTGTCTGTTAAGCAGTTGTCTTTGGTGTATGGCAGTGTCTGTTAAGCAGTTGTCTTTGGTGTATGGCATTGCCTGTTAAGCAGTTGTCTTTAGTGTATGGCATTGTCTGTTAAGCAGTTGTCTTTGGTGTATGGCATTGCCTGTTAAGCAGTTGTCTTTGGTGTATCGTATTGTCTGCTAAGCAGTTGTCTTTAGTTTATAGCATTGCCTGTTAAGCAGTTGTCTTTGGTGTATGGCATTGCCTGTTAAGCAGTTGTCTTTGGTGTATGGCATTGTCTGCTGAGCAGCTGTCTTTAGTTTATGGCGTTGTCTGTTAAGCAGTTGTCTTTGGTTTATGGCATTACCTGTTAAGCAGTTGTCTTTGGTGTATGGCATTGTCTGCTAAGCAGTTGTCTTTAGTGTATGGCATTGCCTGTTAAGCAGTTGTCTTTGGTGTATGGCGTTGTCTGCTAAGCAGTTGTCTTTAGTTTATGGCGTTGTCTGTTAAGCAGTTGTCTTTGGTGTATGGCATTGCCTGTTAAGCAGTTGTCTTTGGTGTATGGCATTGTCTGTTAAGCAGTTGTCTTTGGTGTATGGCATTGTCTGTTAAGCAGTTGTCTTTGGTGTATGGCATTGTCTGCTAAGCAGTTGTCTTTAGTTTATGGCATTGCCTGTTAAGCAGTTGTCTTTGGTGTATGGCATTGTCTGTTAAGCAGTTGTCTTTGGTGTATGGCATTGCCTGTTAAGCAGTTGTCTTTGGTGTATGGCATTGTCTGCTAAGCAGTAGTCTTTAGTTTATGGCATTGCCTGTTAAGCAGTTGTCTTTGGTGTATGGCATTATCTGTTAAGCAGTTGTCTTTGGTGTATGGCATTGCCTGTTAAGCAGTTGTCTTTGGTGTATGGCAGTGTCTGTTAAGCAGTTGTCTTTGGTTTATGGCATTGCCTGTTAAGCAGTTGTCTTTAGTGTATGGCATTGTCTGCTAAGCAGTAGTCTTTAGTTTATGGCATTGCCTGTTAAGCAGTTGTCTTTGGTGTATGGCATTGCCTGTTAAGCAGTTGTCTTTGGTGTATGGCATTGTCTGTTAAGCAGTTGTCTTTGGTGTATGGCATTGCCTGTTAAGCAGTTGTCTTTGGTGTATGGCAGTGTCTGTTAAGCAGTTGTCTTTGGTGTATGGCATTGTCTGTTAAGCAGTTGTCTTTGGTGTATGGCATTGTCTGCTAAGCAGTTGTCTTTAGTTTATGGCATTGCCTGTTAAGCAGTTGTCTTTGGTGTATGGCATTGTCTGTTAAGCAGTTGTCTTTGGTGTATGGCATTGCCTGTTAAGCAGTTGTCTTTGGTGTATGGCATTGTCTGTTAAGCAGTTGTCTTTGGTGTATGGCATTGCCTGTTAAGCAGTTGTCTTTGGTGTATGGCAGTGTCTGTTAAGCAGTTGTCTTTGGTGTATGGCATTGTCTGTTAAGCAGTTGTCTTTGGTGTATGGCATTGCCTGTTAAGCAGTTGTCTTTGGTGTATGGCAGTGTCTGTTAAGCAGTTGTCTTTGGTGTATGGCATTGTCTGTTAAGCAGTTGTCTTTGGTGTATGGCATTGTCTGCTAAGCAGTTGTCTTTAGTTTATGGCATTGTCTGTTAAGCAGTTGTCTTTGGTGTATGGCATTGTCTGTTAAGCAGTTGTCTTTGGTGTATGGCAGTGTCTGTTAAGCAGTTGTCTTTGGTATATGGCATTGCCAGTTAAGCAGTTGTCTTTGGTGTATGGCATTGCCTGTTAAGCAGTTGTCTTTGGTGTATGGCATTGTCTGTTAAGCAGTTGTCTTTGGTGTATGGCAGGGTCTGTTAAGTAGTTGTCTTTGGTATATGGCATTGTCTGTTAAGCAGTTGTCTTTGGTGTATGGCATTGTCTGTTAAGCAGTTGTCTTTGGTGTATGGCAGTGTCTGTTAAGCAGTTGTCTTTGGTTTATGGCATTGCCTGTTAAGCAGTTGTCTTTGGTGTATGGCATTGTCCGTTCAGCAGTTGTCTTTGGTGTATGACATTGCCTGTTAAGCAGTTGTCTTTGGTGTATGGCATTGTCCGTTCAGCAGTTGTCTTTGGTGTATGGCATTGCCTGTTAAGCAGTTGTCTTTGGTGTATGGCATTGTCTGTTAAGCAGTTGTCTTTGGTGTATGGCAGTGTCTGTTAAGCAGTTGTCTTTGGTGTATGGCATTGTCTGTTAAGCAGTTGTCTTTGGTGTATGGCATTGTCTGTTAAGCAGTTGTCTTTGGTGTATGGCATTGTCTGTTAAGCAGTTGTCTTTGGTGTATGGCATTGTCTGCTAAGCAGTTGTCTTTAGTTTATGGCATTGTCTGTTAAGCAGTTGTCTTTGGTGTATGGCAGTGTCTGTTAAGCAGTTGTCTTTGGTGTATGGCATTGCCTGTTAAGCAGTTGTCTTTGGTGTGTGGCATTGCCTGTTAAGCAGTTGTCTTTGGTTTACGGCATTACCTGTTAAACAGTTGTCTTTGGTGTATGGCAGTGTCTGTTAAGCAGTTGTCTTTGGTGTGTGGCATTGTCTGTTAAGCAGTTGTCTTTGGTTTATGGCATTGCCTGTTAAGCGGTTGTCTTTGGTGTATGGCATTGTCTGTTAAGCAGTTGTCTTTGGTGTATGGCATTGCCTGTTAAGCAGTTGTCTTTGGTGTATGGCATTGTCTGCTGAGCAGCTGTCTTTAGTTTATGGCGTTGTCTGTTAAGCAGTTGTCTTTGGTTTATGGCATTGCCTGTTAAGCAGTTGTCTTTGGTGTATGGCATTGTCTGCTAAGCAGTTGTCTTTAGTGTATGGCATTGCCTGTTAAGCAGTTGTCTTTGGTGTATGGCGTTGTCTGCTAAGCAGTTGTCTTTAGTTTATGGCGTTGTCTGTTAAGCAGCTGTCTTTGGTTTATGGCATTGCCTGTTAAGCGGTTGTCTTTGGTGTATGGCATTGCCTGTTAAGCAGTTGTCTTTGGTGTATGGCATTGTCTGCTAAGCAGCTGTCTTTAGTTTATGGCGTTGTCTGTTAAGCAGTTGTCTTTGGTTTATGGCATTGCCTGTTAAGCGGTTGTCTTTGGTGTATGGCATTGTCTGTTAAGCAGTTGTCTTTGGTGTATGGCATTGTCTGTTAAGCAGTTGTCTTTGGTGTATGGCATTGCCTGTTAAGCAGTTGTCTTTGCTGTATGGCAATGTCTGCTAAGCAGTTGTCTTTAGTTTATGGCATTGCCTGTTAAGCAGTTGTCTTTGGTGTATGGCATTGTCTGTTAAGCAGTTGTCTTTGGTGTATGGCATTGCCTGTTAAGCAGTTGTCTTTGGTTTATGGCATTGCCTGTTAAGCAGTTGTCTTTAGTGTATGGCATTGTCTGTTAAGCAGTTGTCTTTGGTGTATGGCATTGTCTGCTAAGCAGTTGTCTTTAGTTTATGGCATTGCCTGTTAAGCAGTTGTCTTTGGTGTATGGCATTGTCTGTTAAGCAGTTGTCTTTGGTGTATGGCATTGCCTGTTAAGCAGTTGTCTTTGGTGTATGGCATTGTCTGTTAAGCAGTTGTCTTTGGTGTATGGCATTGTCTGTTAAGCAGTTGTCTTTGGTGTATGGCAGTGTCTGTTAAGCAGTTGTCTTTGGTTTATGGCATTGCCTGTTAAGCAGTGTTCTTTGGTGTATGGCAGTGTCTGTTAAGCAGTTGTCTTTGGTTTATGGCGTTGTCTGTTAAGCAGTTGTCTTTGGTGTATGGCAGTGTCTGTTAAGCAGTTGTCTTTGTTGTATGGCATTGTCTGTTAAGCAGTTGTCTTTGGTTTATGGCATTGTCTGTTAAGCAGTTGTCTTTGGTTTATGGCATTGCCTGTTAAGCAGTTGTCTTTGGTTTATGGCATTGTCTGCTAAGCAGTTGTCTTTAGTTTATGGCATTGCCTGTTAAGCAGTTGTCTTTGGTGTATGGCATTGTCTGTTAAGCAGTTGTCTTTGGTGTATGGCATTGTCTGTTAAGCAGTTGTCTTTGGTGTATGGCATTGCCTGTTAAGCAGTTGTCTTTGGTGTATGGCATTGTCTGCTAAGCAGTTGTCTTTAGTTTATGGCATTGACTGTTAAGCAGTTGTCTTTGTTGTATGGCATTGTCTGTTAAGCAGTTGTCTTTGGTTTATGGCATTGTCTGTTAAGCAGTTGTCTTTGGTTTATGGCATTGCCTGTTAAGCAGTTGTCTTTGGTGTATGGCATTGTCTGCTAAGCAGTTGTCTTTAGTTTATGGCATTGCCTGTTAAGCAGTTGTCTTTGGTGTATGGCATTGTCTGTTAAGCAGTTGTCTTTGGTGTATGGCATTGTCTGTTAAGCAGTTGTCTTTGGTGTATGGCTTTGTCTGTTAAGCAGTTGTCTTTGGTGTATGGCATTGTCTGTTAAGCAGTTGTCTTTGGTTTATGGCATTGTCTGTTAAGCAGTTGTCTTTAGTTTATGGCGTTGTCTGTTAAGCAGTTGTCTTTGGTTTATGGCATTGTCTGTTAAGCAGTTGTCTTTGGTTTATGGCATTGCCTGTTAAGCAGTTGTCTTTGGTGTATGGCATTGTCTGCTAAGCAGTTGTCTTTAGTTTATGGCATTGCCTGTTAAGCAGTTGTCTTTGGTGTGTGGCATTGTCTGTTAAGCAGTTGTCTTTGGTGTATGGCATTGCCTGTTAAGCAGTTGTCTTTGGTGTATGGCATTGTCTGCTAAGCAGTTGTCTTTAGTTTATGGCGTTGTCTGTTAAGCAGTTGTCTTTGGTTTATGGCATTGCCTGTTAAGCAGTTGTCTTTGGTGTATGGCATTGTCTGCTAAGCAGTTGTCTTTAGTTTATGGCGTTGCCTGTTAAGCAGTTGTCTTTGGTGTATGGCATTGCCTGTTAAGCAGTTGTCTTTGGTGTATGGCATTGTCTGCTAAGCAGCTGTCTTTAGTGTATGGCGTTGTCTGTTAAGCAGTTGTCTTTGGTTTATGGCATTGCCTGTTAAGCAGTTGTCTTTGGTGGATGGCATTGTCTGTTAAGCAGTTGTCTTTGGTGTATGGCATTGTCTGTTAAGCAGTTGTCTTTGGTGTATGGCATTGCCTGTTAAGCAGTTGTCTTTGGTGTATGGCATTGTCTGTTAAGCAGTTGTCTTTAATTTATGGCATTGTCTGTTAAGCAGTTGTCTTTGGTGTATGGCATTGCCTGTTAAGCAGTTGTCTTTGGTGTATGGCATTGTCTGTTAAGTAGTTGTCTTTGGTGTATGGCAGTGTCTGTTATGCAGTTGTCTTTGGTGTATGGCATTGTCTGTTAAGCAGTTGTCTTTGGTGTATGGCAGTGTCTGTTAAGCAGTTGTCTTTGGTGTATGGCATTGCCAGTTAAGCAGTTGTCTTTGGTGTATGGCATTGCCTGTTAAGCAGTTGTCTTTGGTGTATGGCATTGTCTGTTAAGCAGTTGTCTTTGGTGTATGGCAGGGTCTGTTAAGTAGTTGTCTTTGGTATATGGCATTGTCTGTTAAGCAGTTGTCTTTGGTGTATGGCATTGTCTGTTAAGCAGTTGTCTTTGGTGTATGGCAGTGTCTGTTAAGCAGTTGTCTTTGGTTTATGGCATTGCCTGTTAAGCAGTTGTCTTTGGTGTATGGCATTGTCCGTTCAGCAGTTGTCTTTGGTGTATGGCATTGTCTGTTAAGCAGTTGTCTTTGGTGTATGGCAGTGTCTGTTAAGCAGTTGTCTTTGGTGTATGGCATTGTCTGTTAAGCAGTTGTCTTTGGTGTATGGCATTGTCTGTTAAGCAGTTGTCTTTGGTGTATGGCATTGCCTATTAAGCAGTTGTCTTTGGTGTATGGCAGTGTCTGTTAAGCAGTTGTCTTTGGTGTATGGCAGTGTCTGTTAAGCAGTTGTCTTTGGTGTATGGCAGTGTCTGTTAAGCAGTTGTCTTTGGTGTATGGCAGTGTCTGTTAAGCAGTTGTCTTTGGTGTATGGCATTGTCTGTTAAGCAGTTGTCTTTGGTGTATGGCAGTGTCTGTTAAACATTTGTCTTTGGTGTATGGCAGGGTCTGTTAAGCAGATGTCTTTGGTGTATGGCATTGTCTGTTAAGCAGTTGTCTTTGGTGTATGGCAGTGTCTGATAAGCAGTTGTCTTTGGTGTATGGCATTGTCTGTTAAACATGTTGTCTTTGGTGTATGGCAGTGTCTGTTAAGCAGTTGTCTTTGGTGTATGGCATTGCCTGTTAAGCAGTTGTCTTTGGTGTATGGCAGGGTCTGTTAAACATTTGTCTTTGGTGTATGGCAGGGTCTGTTAAGCAGATGTCTTTGGTGTATGGCATTGTCTGTTAAGCAGTTGTCTTTGGTGTATGGCAGTGTCTGATAAGCAGTTGTCTTTGGTGTATGGCATTGTCTGTTAAGCAGTTGTCTTTGGTGTATGGCAGTGTCTGTTAAGCAGTTGTCTTTGGTGTATGGCATTGCCTGTTAAGCAGTTGTCTTTGGTGTATGGCAGTGTCTGATAAGCAGTTGTATTTGGTGTATGGCATTGTCTGTTAAGCAGTTGTCTTTGGTGTATGGCATTGTCTGCTAAGCAGTTGTCTTTAGTTTATGGCATTGCCTGTTAAGCAGTTGTCTTTGGTGTGTGGCATTGCCTGTTAAGCAGTTGTCTTTGGTGTATGGCATTGTCTGTTCAGCAGTTGTCTTTGGTTTACGGCATTGCCTGTTAAACGGTTGTCTTTGGTGTATGGCATTGCCTGTTAAGCAGTTGTCTTTGGTGTATGGCATTTTCTGTTAAGCAGTTGTCTTTGGTTTATGGCATTGCCTGTTAAGCAGTTGTCTTTGGTGTATGGCATTGTCTGTTAAGCAGTTGTCTTTGGTTTATGGCATTGCCTGTTAAGCGGTTGTCTTTGGTGTATGGCATTGTCTGTTAAGCAGTTGTCTTTGGTGTATGGCATTGCCTGTTAAGCAGTTGTCTTTGGTGTATGGCATTGTCTGTTAAGCAGTTGTCTTTGGTGTATGGCATTGCCTGTTAAGCAGTTGTCTTTGGTGTATGACATTGTCTGTTAAGCAGTTGTCTTTGGTGTATGGCATTGTCTGTTAAGTAGTTGTCTTTGGTGTATGGCAGTGTCTGTTATGCAGTTGTCTTTGGTTTATGGCATTGCCTGTTAAGCAGTTGTCTTTGGTGTATGGCATTGCCTGTTAAGCAGTTGTTTTTGGTGTATGGCATTGTCTGTTAAGCAGTTGTCTTTGGTTTATGGCATTGCCTGTTAAGCGGTTGTCTTTGGTGTATGGCATTGTCTGTTAAGCAGTTGTCTTTGGTGTATGGCATTGTCTGCTGAGCAGCTATCTTTAGTTTATGGCGTTGTCTGTTAAGCAGTTGTCTTTGGTTTATGGCATTGCCTGTTAAGCAGTTGTCTTTGGTGTATGGCATTGTCTGCTAAGCAGTTGTCTTTAGTGTATGGCATTGCCTGTTAAGCAGTTGTCTTTGGTGTATGGCGTTGTCTGCTAAGCAGTTGTCTTTAGTTTATGGCGTTGTCTGTTAAGCAGTTGTCTTTGGTTTATGGCATTGCCTGTTAAGCGGTTGTCTTTGGTGTATGGCATTGCCTGTTAAGCAGTTGTCTTTGGTGTATGGCATTGTCTGCTAAGCAGCTGTCTTTAGTTTATGGCGTTGTCTGTTAAGCAGTTGTCTTTGGTTTATGGCATTGCCTGTTAAGCGGTTGTCTTTGGTGTATGGCATTGTCTGTTAAGCAGTTGTCTTTGGTGTATGGCATTGTCTGTTAAGCAGTTGTCTTTGGTGTATGGCATTGCCTGTTAAGCAGTTGTCTTTGGTGTATGGCATTGCCTGTTAAGCAGTTGTCTTTGGTGTATGGCATTGTCTGCTAATCAGCTGTCTTTAGTTTATGGCGTTGTCTGTTAAGCAGTTGTCTTTGGTGTATGGCATTGCCTGTTAAGCAGTTGTCTTTGGTGTATGGCATTGTCTGTTAAGCAGTTGTCTTTGGTGTATGGCATTGTCTGTTAAGCAGTTGTATTTAGTTTATGCATTGCCTGTTAAGCAGTTGTCTTTGGTGTATGGCATTGTCTGTTAAGCAGTTGTTTTTGGTGTATGGCATTGCCTGTTAAGCAGTTGTCTTTGGTGTATGGCATTGTATGCTAAGCAGTTGTCTTTAGTTTATGGCATTGCCTGTTAAGCAGTTGTCTTTGGTGTATGGCATTGTCTGTTAAGCAGTTGTCTTTGGTGTATGGCATTGCCTGTTAAGCAGTTGTCTTTGGTGTATGGCAGTGTCTGTTAAGCAGTTGTCTTTGGTTTATGGCATTGCCTGTTAAGCAGTTGTCTTTAGTGTATGGCATTGTCTGTTAAGCAGTTGTCTTTGGTGTATGGCATTGTCTGCTAAGCAGTTGTCTTTAGTTTATGGCATTGCCTGTTAAGCAGTTGTCTTTGGTGTATGGCATTGTCTGTTAAGCAGTTGTCTTTGGTGTATGGCATTGCCTGTTAAGCAGTTGTCTTTGGTGTATGGCATTGTCTGTTAAGCAGTTGTCTTTGTTGTATGGCAGTGTCTGTTAAGCAGTTGTCTTTGGTTTATGGCGTTGTCTGTTAAGCAGTTGTTTTTGGTTTATGGCATTGTCTGTTAAGCAGTTGTCTTTGGTTTATGGCATTGCCTGTTAAGCAGTTGTCTTTGGTGTATGGCATTGTCTGCTAAGCAGTTGTCTTTAGTTTATGGCATTGCCTGTTAAGCAGTTGTCTTTGGTGTATGGCATTGTCTGTTAAGCAGTTGTCTTTGGTGTATGGCATTGTCTGTTAAGCAGTTGTCTTTGGTGTATGGCGTTGTCTGTTAAGCAGTTGTCTTTGGTGTATGGCATTGTCTGTTAAGCAGTTGTCTTTGGTGTATGGCATTGTCTGTTAAGCAGTTGTCTTTGGTTTATGGCATTGTCTGTTAAGCAGTTGTCTTTAGTTTATGGCGTTGTCTGTTAAGCAGTTGTCTTTGGTTTATGGCATTGTCTGTTAAGCAGTTGTCTTTAGTTTATGGCGTTGTCTGTTAAGCAGTTGTTTTTGGTTTATGGCATTGTCTGTTAAGCAGTTGTCTTTGGTGTATGGCATTGCCTGTTAAGCAGTTGTCTTTGGTGTATGGCATTGTCTGCTAAGCAGTTGTCTTTAGTTTATGGCGTTGTCTGTTAAGCAGTTGTCTTTGGTTTATGGCATTGTCTGTTAAGCAGTTGTCTTTGGTTTATGGCATTGCCTGTTAAGCAGTTGTCTTTGGTGTATGGCATTGTCTGCTAAGCAGTTGTCTTTAGTTTATGTCATTGCCTGTTAAGCAGTTGTCTTTGGTGTATGGCATTGTCTGTTAAGCAGTTGTCTTTGGTGTATGGCATTGTCTGTTAAGCAGTTGTCTTTGGTGTATGGCGTTGTCTGTTAAGCAGTTGTCTTTGGTGTATGGCATTGTCTGTTAAGCAGTTGTCTTTGGTGTATGGCATTGTCTGTTAAGCAGTTGTCTTTGGTTTATGGCATTGTCTGTTAAGCAGTTGTCTTTAGTTTATGGCGTTGTCTGTTAAGCAGTTGTCTTTGGTTTATGGCATTGTCTGTTAAGCAGTTGTCTTTGGTTTATGGCATTGCCTGTTAAGCAGTTGTCTTTGGTGTATGGCATTGCCTGTTAAGCAGTTGTCTTTGGTGTATGGCATTGCCTGTTAAGCAGTTGTCTTTGGTGTATGGCATTGCCTGTTAAGCAGTTGTCTTTGGTGTATGGCATTGTCTGTTAAGCAGTTGTCTTTAGTGTATGGCATTGTCTGTTAAGCATTTGTCTTTGGTGTATGGCATCGTCGATTAAGCAGTTGTCTTTTTTGTATGGCATTGCCTGTTAAGCAGTTGTCTTTGGTGTATGGCATTGTCTGTTAAGCAGTTGTCTTTGGTGTATGGCATTGCCTGTTAAGCAGTTGTATTTGGTGTATGGCATTGCCTGTTAAGCAGTTGTCTTTGTTGTATGGCATTTTCTGTTAAGCAGTTGTCTTTGGTTTATGGCATTGTCTGTTAAGCAGTTGTCTTTGGTGTATGGCATTGTCTGTTAAGCAGTTGTCTTTGGTTTATGGCATTGTCTGTTAAGCAGTT
Source organism: Phyllobates terribilis (assembly GCF_046119375.1). Taxonomy (NCBI): domain Eukaryota; kingdom Metazoa; phylum Chordata; class Amphibia; order Anura; family Dendrobatidae; genus Phyllobates; species Phyllobates terribilis. Next base: position 161,087 of record NW_027363528.1, on the reverse strand, counting down.
GTCTTTGGTGTATGGCAGTGTCTGTTAAGCAGTTGTCTTTGGTGTATGGCATTGCCTGTTAAGCAGTTGTCTTTAGTGTATGGCATTGTCTGTTAAGCAGTTGTCTTTGGTGTATGGCATTGCCTGTTAAGCAGTTGTCTTTGGTGTATCGTATTGTCTGCTAAGCAGTTGTCTTTAGTTTATAGCATTGCCTGTTAAGCAGTTGTCTTTGGTGTATGGCATTGCCTGTTAAGCAGTTGTCTTTGGTGTATGGCATTGTCTGCTGAGCAGCTGTCTTTAGTTTATGGCGTTGTCTGTTAAGCAGTTGTCTTTGGTTTATGGCATTACCTGTTAAGCAGTTGTCTTTGGTGTATGGCATTGTCTGCTAAGCAGTTGTCTTTAGTGTATGGCATTGCCTGTTAAGCAGTTGTCTTTGGTGTATGCCGTTGTCTGCTAAGCAGTTGTCTATAGTTTATGGCGTTGTCTGTTAAGCAGTTGTCTTTGGTTTATGGCGTTGTCTGTTAAGCAGTTGTCTTTGGTTTATGGCGTTGTCTGTTAAGCAGTTGTCTTTGGTGTATGGCATTGTCTGTTAAGCAGTTGTCTTTGGTGTATGGAATTGTCTGTTAAGCAGTTGTCTTTGTTGTATGGCATTGTCTGTTAAGCAGTTGTCTTTGGTTTATGGCATTGTCTGTTAAGCAGTTGTCTTTGGTTTATGGCATTGCCTGTTAAGCAGTTGTCTTTGGTGTATGGCATTGTCTGCTAAGCAGTTGTCTTTAGTTTATGGCATTGCCTGTTAAGCAGTTGTCTTTGGTGTATGGCATTGTCTGTTAAGCAGTTGTCTTTGGTGTATGGCATTGTCTGTTAAGCAGTTGTCTTTGGTGTATGGCATTGCCTGTTAAGCAGTTGTCTTTGGTGTATGGCATTGTCTGCTAAGCAGTTGTCTTTAGTTTATGGCGTTGTCTGTTAAGCAGTTGTCTTTGGTTTATGGCATTGTCTGTTAAGCAGTTGTCTTTGGTTTATGGCATTGCCTGTTAAGCAGTTGTCTTTGGTGTATGGCATTGTCTGCTAAGCAGTTGTCTTTAGTTTATGGCATTGCCTGTTAAGCAGTTGTCTTTGGTGTATGGCATTGTCTGTTAAGCAGTTGTCTTTGGTGTATGGCATTGTCTGTTAAGCAGTTGTCTTTGGTTTATGGCATTGTCTGTTAAGCAGTTGTCTTTAGTTTATGGCATTGTCTGCTAAGCAGTTGTCTTTGGTGTATGGCATTGCCTGTTAAGCAGTTGTCTTTGGTGTATGGCATTGCCTGTTAAGCAGTTGTCTTTGGTGTATGGCATTGTCTGTTAAGCAGTTGTCTTTGGTGTGTGGCATTGTCTGTTAAGCAGTTGTCTTTAGTTGATAGCATTGTCTGCTAAGCAGTTGTCTTTGGTGTATGGCATTGCCTGTTAACCAGTTGTCTTTGGTGTATGTCATTGCCTGTTAAGCAGTTGTCTTTGGTGTATGGCATTGCCTGTTAACCAGTTGTCTTTGGTGTATGGCATTGTCTGCTAAGCAGTTGTCTTTAGTTTATGGCGTTGCCTGTTAAGCAGTTGTCTTTGTTGTATGGCATTGCCTGTTAAGCAGTTGTCTTTGGTGTATGGCATTGTCTGCTAAGCAGCTGTCTTTAGTTTATGGCGTTGTCTGTTAAGCAGTTGTCTTTGGTTTATGGCATTGTCTGTTAAGCAGTTGTCTTTGGTGTATGGCATTGTCTGTTAAGCAGTTGTCTTTGGTGTATGGCATTGTCTGCTAAGCAGTTGTCTTTAGTTTATGGCATTGCCTGTTAAGCAGTTGTCTTTGGTGTATGGCATTGTCTGTTAAGCAGTTGTCTTTGGTGTATGGCATTGCCTGTTAAGCAGTTGTCTTTGGTGTATGGCATTGTCTGCTAAGCAGTAGTCTTTAGTTTATGGCATTGCCTGTTAAGCAGTTGTCTTTGGTGTATGGCATTATCTGTTAAGCAGTTGTCTTTGGTGTATGGCATTGCCTGTTAAGCAGTTGTCTTTGGTGTATGGCAGTGTCTGTTAAGCAGTTGTCTTTGGTTTATGGCATTGCCTGTTAAGCAGTTGTCTTTAGTGTATGGCATTGTCTGCTAAGCAGTAGTCTTTAGTTTATGGCATTGCCTGTTAAGCAGTTGTCTTTGGTGTATGGCATTGTCTGTTAAGCAGTTGTCTTTGGTGTATGGCATTGCCTGTTAAGCAGTTGTCTTTGGTGTATGGCAGTGTCTGTTAAGCAGTTGTCTTTGGTGTATGGCATTGTCTGTTAAGCAGTTGTCTTTGGTGTATGGCATTGTCTGCTAAGCAGTTGTCTTTAGTTTATGGCATTGCCTGTTAAGCAGTTGTCTTTGGTGTATGGCATTGTCTGTTAAGCATTTGTCTTTGGTGTATGGCATTGTCTGTTAAGCAGTTGTCTTTGGTGTATGGCATTGTCTGCTAAGCAGTTGTCTTTAGTTTATGGCATTGCCTGTTAAGCAGTTGTCTTTGGTGTATGGCATTGTCTGTTAAGCATTTGTCTTTGGTGTATGGCATTGCCTGTTAAGCAGTTGTCTTTGGTGTATGGCATTGTCTGTTAAGCAGTTGTCTTTGGTGTATGGCATTGCCTGTTAAGCAGTTGTCTTTGGTGTATGGCAGTGTCTGTTAAGCAGTTGTCTTTGGTGTATGGCATTGTCTGTTAAGCAGTTGTCTTTGGTGTATGGCATTGCCTGTTAAGCAGTTGTCTTTGGTGTATGGCAGTGTCTGTTAAGCAGTTGTCTTTGGTGTATGGCATTGTCTGTTAAGCAGTTGTCTTTGGTGTATGGCATTGTCTGCTAAGCAGTTGTCTTTAGTTTATGGCGTTGCCTGTTAAGCAGTTGTCTTTGTTGTATGGCATTGCCTGTTAAGCAGTTGTCTTTGGTGTATGGCATTGTCTGCTAAGCAGCTGTCTTAAGTTTATGGCGTTGTCTGTTAAGCAGTTGTCTTTGGTTTATGGCATTGCCTGTTAAGCAGTTGTCTTTGGTGGATGGCATTGTCTGTTAAGCAGTTGTCTTTGGTTTATGGCATTGCCTGTTAAGCAGTTGTCTTTGGTGGATGGCATTGTCTGTTAAGCAGTTGTCTTTGGTGTATGGCATTGCCTGTTAAGCAGTTGTCTTTGGTGTATGGCATTGTCTGTTAAGCAGTTGTCTTTAGTTTATGGCATTGTCTGCTAAGCAGTTGTCTTTGGTGTATGGCATTGCCTGTTAAGCAGTTGTCTTTGGTGTATGGCATTGCCTGTTAAGCAGTTGTCTTTGGTGTATGGCATTGTCTGTTAAGCAGTTGTCTTTGGTGTATGGCATTGCCTGTTAAGCAGTTGTCTTTGGTGTATGGCAGTGTCTGATAAGCAGTTGTCTTTGGTTTATGGCATTGCCTGTTAAGCAGTTGTCTTTGGTGGATGGCATTGTCTGTTAAGCAGTTGTCTTTGGTGTATGGCATTGTCTGTTAAGCAGTTGTCTTTGGTGTATGGCAGTGTCTGATAAGCAGTTGTCTTTGGTGTATGGCATTGCCTGTTAAGCAGTTGTCTTTGGTGTATGGCATTGTCTGTTAAGCAGTTGTCTTTGGTGTATGGCATTGCCTGTTAAGCAGTTGTCTTTGGTGTATGGCAGTGTCTGATAAGCAGTTGTCTTTGGTTTATGGCATTGTCTGTTAAGCAGTTGTCTTTGGTGGATGGCATTGTCTGTTAAGCAGTTGTCTTTGGTGTATGGCATTGAGTGTTAAGCAGTTGTCTTTGGTGTATGGCATTGTCTGTTAAGTAGTTGTCTTTGGTGTATGGCAGTGTCTGTTATGCAGTTGTCTTTGGTGTATGGCATTGTCTGTTAAGCAGTTGTCTTTGGTGTATGGCAGTGTCTGTTAAGCAGTTGTCTTTGGTGTATGGCATTGCCAGTTAAGCAGTTGTCTTTGGTGTATGGCATTGCCTGTTAAGCAGTTGTCTTTGGTGTATGGCATTGTCTGTTAAGCAGTTGTCTTTGGTGTATGGCAGTGTCTGATAAGCAGTTGTCTTTGGTGTATGGCATTGCCTGTTAAGCAGTTGTCTTTGGTGTATGGCATTGTCTGTTAAGCAGTTGTCTTTGGTGTATGGCATTGCCTGTTAAGCAGTTGTCTTTGGTGTATGGCATTGTGAGTTAAGCAGTTGTCTTTGATGTATGGCATTGCCTGTTAAGCAGTTGTCTTTGGTGTATGGCATTGCCTGTTAAGCAGTTGTCTTTGGTGTATTGCATTGTCTGTTAAGCAGTTGTCTTTGGTGTATGGCATTGCCTGTTAAGCAGTTGTCTTTGTTGTATGGCATTGACTGTTAAGCAGTTGTCTTTGGTGTATGGCATTGCCTGTTAAGCAGTTGTCTTTGGTGTATTGCATTGTCTGTTAAGCAGTTGTCTTTGGTGTATGGCATTGCCTGTTAAGCAGTTGTCTTTGGTGTATGGCATTGTCTGTTAAGCAGTTGTCTTTGGTTTATGGCATTGTCTGTTAAGCAGTTGTCTTTGGTGTATGGCATTGCCTGTTAAGCAGTTGTCTTTGGTGTATGGCATTGTCTGTTAAGCAGTTGACTTTGGTGAATGGCATTGTCTGTTAAGCAGTTGTCTTTAGTGTATGGCATTGTCTGTTAAGCAGTTGTCTTTGGTGTATGGCATTGTCGGTTAAGCAGTTGTCTTTTTTGTATGGCATTGCCTGTTAAGCAGTTGTCTTTGGTGTATGGCATTGTCTGTTAAGCAGTTGTCTTTGGTGTATGGCATTGCCTGTTAAGCAGTTGTCTTTGGTGTATGGCATTGCCTGTTAAGCAGTTGTCTTTGGTGTATGGCATTGCCTGTTAAGCAGTTGTCTTTGGTCTATGGCATTGTCTGTTAAGCAGTTGTCTTTGGTTTATGGCATTGTCTGTTAAGCAGTTGTCTTTGGTGTATGGCAGTGTCTGTTAAGCAGTTGTCTTTGGTGTATGGCATTGCCTGTTAAGCAGTTGTCTTTAGTGTATGGCATTGTCTGTTAAGCAGTTGTCTTTGGTGTATGGCATTGCCTGTTAAGCAGTTGTCTTTGGTGTATCGTATTGTCTGCTAAGCAGTTGTCTTTAGTTTATAGCATTGCCTGTTAAGCAGTTGTCTTTGGTGTATGGCATTGCCTGTTAAGCAGTTGTCTTTGGTGTATGGCATTGTCTGCTGAGCAGCTGTCTTTAGTTTATGGCGTTGTCTGTTAAGCAGTTGTCTTTGGTTTATGGCATTACCTGTTAAGCAGTTGTCTTTGGTGTATGGCATTGTCTGCTAAGCAGTTGTCTTTAGTGTATGGCATTGCCTGTTAAGCAGTTGTCTTTGGTGTATGGCGTTGTCTGCTAAGCAGTTGTCTTTAGTTTATGGCGTTGTCTGTTAAGCAGTTGTCTTTGGTGTATGGCATTGCCTGTTAAGCAGTTGTCTTTGGTGTATGGCATTGTCTGTTAAGCAGTTGTCTTTGGTGTATGGCATTGTCTGTTAAGCAGTTGTCTTTGGTGTATGGCATTGCCTGTTAAGCAGTTGTCTTTGGTGTATGGCAGTGTCTGTTAAGCAGTTGTCTTTGGTGTATGGCATTGTCTGTTAAGCAGTTGTCTTTGGTGTATGGCATTGTCTGCTAAGCAGTTGTCTTTAGTTTATGGCATTGCCTGTTAAGCAGTTGTCTTTGGTGTATGGCATTGTCTGTTAAGCAGTTGTCTTTGGTGTATGGCATTGCCTGTTAAGCAGTTGTCTTTGGTGTATGGCATTGTCTGTTAGGCAGTTGTCTTTGGTGTATGGCATTGCCTGTTAAGCAGTTGTCTTTGGTGTATGGCAGTGTCTGTTAAGCAGTTGTCTTTGGTGTATGGCATTGTCTGTTAAGCAGTTGTCTTTGGTGTATGGCATTGCCTGTTAAGCAGTTGTCTTTGGTGTATGGCAGTGTCTGTTAAGCAGTTGTCTTTGGTGTATGGCATTGTCTGTTAAGCAGTTGTCTTTGGTGTATGGCATTGTCTGCTAAGCAGTTGTCTTTAGTTTATGGCATTGTCTGTTAAGCAGTTGTCTTTGGTGTATGGCATTGTCTGTTAAGCAGTTGTCTTTGGTGTATGGCAGTGTCTGTTAAGCAGTTGTCTTTGGTATATGGCATTGCCAGTTAAGCAGTTGTCTTTGGTGTATGGCATTGCCTGTTAAGCAGTTGTCTTTGGTGTATGGCATTGTCTGTTAAGCAGTTGTCTTTGGTGTATGGCAGGGTCTGTTAAGTAGTTGTCTTTGGTATATGGCATTGTCTGTTAAGCAGTTGTCTTTGGTGTATGGCATTGTCTGTTAAGCAGTTGTCTTTGGTGTATGGCAGTGTCTGTTAAGCAGTTGTCTTTGGTTTATGGCATTGCCTGTTAAGCAGTTGTCTTTGGTGTATGGCATTGTCCGTTCAGCAGTTGTCTTTGGTGTATGACATTGCCTGTTAAGCAGTTGTCTTTGGTGTATGGCATTGTCCGTTCAGCAGTTGTCTTTGGTGTATGGCATTGCCTGTTAAGCAGTTGTCTTTGGTGTATGGCATTGTCTGTTAAGCAGTTGTCTTTGGTGTATGGCAGTGTCTGTTAAGCAGTTGTCTTTGGTGTATGGCATTGTCTGTTAAGCAGTTGTCTTTGGTGTATGGCATTGTCTGTTAAGCAGTTGTCTTTGGTGTATGGCATTGTCTGTTAAGCAGTTGTCTTTGGTGTATGGCATTGTCTGCTAAGCAGTTGTCTTTAGTTTATGGCATTGTCTGTTAAGCAGTTGTCTTTGGTGTATGGCAGTGTCTGTTAAGCAGTTGTCTTTGGTGTATGGCATTGCCTGTTAAGCAGTTGTCTTTGGTGTGTGGCATTGCCTGTTAAGCAGTTGTCTTTGGTTTACGGCATTACCTGTTAAACAGTTGTCTTTGGTGTATGGCAGTGTCTGTTAAGCAGTTGTCTTTGGTGTGTGGCATTGTCTGTTAAGCAGTTGTCTTTGGTTTATGGCATTGCCTGTTAAGCGGTTGTCTTTGGTGTATGGCATTGTCTGTTAAGCAGTTGTCTTTGGTGTATGGCATTGCCTGTTAAGCAGTTGTCTTTGGTGTATGGCATTGTCTGCTGAGCAGCTGTCTTTAGTTTATGGCGTTGTCTGTTAAGCAGTTGTCTTTGGTTTATGGCATTGCCTGTTAAGCAGTTGTCTTTGGTGTATGGCATTGTCTGCTAAGCAGTTGTCTTTAGTGTATGGCATTGCCTGTTAAGCAGTTGTCTTTGGTGTATGGCGTTGTCTGCTAAGCAGTTGTCTTTAGTTTATGGCGTTGTCTGTTAAGCAGCTGTCTTTGGTTTATGGCATTGCCTGTTAAGCAGTTGTCTTTGGTGTATGGCATTGCCTGTTAAGCAGTTGTCTTTGGTGTATGGCATTGTCTGCTAAGCAGCTGTCTTTAGTTTATGGCGTTGTCTGTTAAGCAGTTGTCTTTGGTTTATGGCATTGCCTGTTAAGCGGTTGTCTTTGGTGTATGGCATTGTCTGTTAAGCAGTTGTCTTTGGTGTATGGCATTGTCTGTTAAGCAGTTGTCTTTGGTGTATGGCATTGCCTGTTAAGCAGTTGTCTTTGCTGTATGGCAATGTCTGCTAAGCAGTTGTCTTTAGTTTATGGCATTGCCTGTTAAGCAGTTGTCTTTGGTGTATGGCATTGTCTGTTAAGCAGTTGTCTTTGGTGTATGGCATTGCCTGTTAAGCAGTTGTCTTTGGTTTATGGCATTGCCTGTTAAGCAGTTGTCTTTAGTGTATGGCATTGTCTGTTAAGCAGTTGTCTTTGGTGTATGGCATTGTCTGCTAAGCAGTTGTCTTTAGTTTATGGCATTGCCTGTTAAGCAGTTGTCTTTGGTGTATGGCATTGTCTGTTAAGCAGTTGTCTTTGGTGTATGGCATTGCCTGTTAAGCAGTTGTCTTTGGTGTATGGCATTGTCTGTTAAGCAGTTGTCTTTGGTGTATGGCATTGTCTGTTAAGCAGTTGTCTTTGGTGTATGGCAGTGTCTGTTAAGCAGTTGTCTTTGGTTTATGGCATTGCCTGTTAAGCAGTGTTCTTTGGTGTATGGCAGTGTCTGTTAAGCAGTTGTCTTTGGTTTATGGCGTTGTCTGTTAAGCAGTTGTCTTTGGTGTATGGCAGTGTCTGTTAAGCAGTTGTCTTTGTTGTATGGCATTGTCTGTTAAGCAGTTGTCTTTGGTTTATGGCATTGTCTGTTAAGCAGTTGTCTTTGGTTTATGGCATTGCCTGTTAAGCAGTTGTCTTTGGTTTATGGCATTGTCTGCTAAGCAGTTGTCTTTAGTTTATGGCATTGCCTGTTAAGCAGTTGTCTTTGGTGTATGGCATTGTCTGTTAAGCAGTTGTCTTTGGTGTATGGCATTGTCTGTTAAGCAGTTGTCTTTGGTGTATGGCATTGCCTGTTAAGCAGTTGTCTTTGGTGTATGGCATTGTCTGCTAAGCAGTTGTCTTTAGTTTATGGCATTGACTGTTAAGCAGTTGTCTTTGTTGTATGGCATTGTCTGTTAAGCAGTTGTCTTTGGTTTATGGCATTGTCTGTTAAGCAGTTGTCTTTGGTTTATGGCATTGCCTGTTAAGCATTTGTCTTTGGTGTATGGCATTGTCTGCTAAGCAGTTGTCTTTAGTTTATGGCATTGCCTGTTAAGCAGTTGTCTTTGGTGTATGGCATTGTCTGTTAAGCAGTTGTCTTTGGTGTATGGCATTGTCTGTTAAGCAGTTGTCTTTGGTGTATGGCTTTGTCTGTTAAGCAGTTGTCTTTGGTGTATGGCATTGTCTGTTAAGCAGTTGTCTTTGGTTTATGGCATTGTCTGTTAAGCAGTTGTCTTTAGTTTATGGCGTTGTCTGTTAAGCAGTTGTCTTTGGTTTATGGCATTGTCTGTTAAGCAGTTGTCTTTGGTTTATGGCATTGCCTGTTAAGCAGTTGTCTTTGGTGTATGGCATTGTCTGCTAAGCAGTTGTCTTTAGTTTATGGCATTGCCTGTTAAGCAGTTGTCTTTGGTGTGTGGCTTTGTCTGTTAAGCAGTTGTCTTTGGTGTATGGCATTGCCTGTTAAGCAGTTGTCTTTGGTGTATGGCATTGTCTGCTAAGCAGTTGTCTTTAGTTTATGGCGTTGTCTGTTAAGCAGTTGTCTTTGGTTTATGGCATTGCCTGTTAAGCAGTTGTCTTTGGTGTATGGCATTGTCTGCTAAGCAGTTGTCTTTAGTTTATGGCGTTGCCTGTTAAGCAGTTGTCTTTGGTGTATGGCATTGCCTGTTAAGCAGTTGTCTTTGGTGTATGGCATTGTCTGCTAAGCAGCTGTCTTTAGTGTATGGCGTTGTCTGTTAAGCAGTTGTCTTTGGTTTATGGCATTGCCTGTTAAGCAGTTGTCTTTGGTGTATGGCATTGTCTGTTAAGCAGTTGTCTTTGGTGTATGGCATTGTCTGTTAAGCAGTTGTCTTTGGTGTATGGCATTGCCTGTTAAGCAGTTGTCTTTGGTGTATGGCATTGTCTGTTAAGCAGTTGTCTTTAATTTATGGCATTGTCTGTTAAGCAGTTGTCTTTGGTGTATGGCATTGCCTGTTAAGCAGTTGTCTTTGGTGTATGGCATTGTCTGTTAAGTAGTTGTCTTTGGTGTATGGCAGTGTCTGTTATGCAGTTGTCTTTGGTGTATGGCATTGTCTGTTAAGCAGTTGTCTTTGGTGTATGGCAGTGTCTGTTAAGCAGTTGTCTTTGGTGTATGGCATTGCCAGTTAAGCAGTTGTCTTTGGTGTATGGCATTGCCTGTTAAGCAGTTGTCTTTGGTGTATGGCATTGTCTGTTAAGCAGTTGTCTTTGGTGTATGGCAGGGTCTGTTAAGTAGTTGTCTTTGGTATATGGCATTGTCTGTTAAGCAGTTGTCTTTGGTGTATGGCATTGTCTGTTAAGCAGTTGTCTTTGGTGTATGGCAGTGTCTGTTAAGCAGTTGTCTTTGGTTTATGGCATTGCCTGTTAAGCAGTTGTCTTTGGTGTATGGCATTGTCCGTTCAGCAGTTGTCTTTGGTGTATGGCATTGTCTGTTAAGCAGTTGTCTTTGGTGTATGGCAGTGTCTGTTAAGCAGTTGTCTTTGGTGTATGGCATTGTCTGTTAAGCAGTTGTCTTTGGTGTATGGCATTGTCTGTTAAGCAGTTGTCTTTGGTGTATGGCATTGCCTATTAAGCAGTTGTCTTTGGTGTATGGCAGTGTCTGTTAAGCAGTTGTCTTTGGTGTATGGCAGTGTCTGTTAAGCAGTTGTCTTTGGTGTATGGCAGTGTCTGTTAAGCAGTTGTCTTTGGTGTATGGCAGTGTCTGTTAAGCAGTTGTCTTTGGTGTATGGCATTGTCTGTTAAGCAGTTGTCTTTGGTGTATGGCATTGCCTGTTAAGCAGTTGTCTTTGGTGTATGGCAGTGTCTGTTAAGCAGTTGTCTTTGGTGTATGGCATTGTCTGTTAAGCAGTTGTCTTTGGTGTATGGCATTGTCTGCTAAGCAGTTGTCTTTAGTTTATGGCGTTGCCTGTTAAGCAGTTGTCTTTGTTGTATGGCATTGCCTGTTAAGCAGTTGTCTTTGGTGTATGGCATTGTCTGCTAAGCAGCTGTCTTAAGTTTATGGCGTTGTCTGTTAAGCAGTTGTCTTTGGTTTATGGCATTGCCTGTTAAGCAGTTGTCTTTGGTGGATGGCATTGTCTGTTAAGCAGTTGTCTTTGGTTTATGGCATTGCCTGTTAAGCAGTTGTCTTTGGTGGATGGCATTGTCTGTTAAGCAGTTGTCTTTGGTGTATGGCATTGCCTGTTAAGCAGTTGTCTTTGGTGTATGGCATTGTCTGTTAAGCAGTTGTCTTTAGTTTATGGCATTGTCTGCTAAGCAGTTGTCTTTGGTGTATGGCATTGCCTGTTAAGCAGTTGTCTTTGGTGTATGGCATTGCCTGTTAAGCAGTTGTCTTTGGTGTATGGCATTGTCTGTTAAGCAGTTGTCTTTGGTGTATGGCATTGCCTGTTAAGCAGTTGTCTTTGGTGTATGGCAGTGTCTGATAAGCAGTTGTCTTTGGTTTATGGCATTGCCTGTTAAGCAGTTGTCTTTGGTGGATGGCATTGTCTGTTAAGCAGTTGTCTTTGGTGTATGGCATTGTCTGTTAAGCAGTTGTCTTTGGTGTATGGCAGTGTCTGATAAGCAGTTGTCTTTGGTGTATGGCATTGCCTGTTAAGCAGTTGTCTTTGGTGTATGGCATTGTCTGTTAAGCAGTTGTCTTTGGTGTATGGCATTGCCTGTTAAGCAGTTGTCTTTGGTGTATGGCAGTGTCTGATAAGCAGTTGTCTTTGGTTTATGGCATTGTCTGTTAAGCAGTTGTCTTTGGTGGATGGCATTGTCTGTTAAGCAGTTGTCTTTGGTGTATGGCATTGAGTGTTAAGCAGTTGTCTTTGGTGTATGGCATTGTCTGTTAAGTAGTTGTCTTTGGTGTATGGCAGTGTCTGTTATGCAGTTGTCTTTGGTGTATGGCATTGTCTGTTAAGCAGTTGTCTTTGGTGTATGGCAGTGTCTGTTAAGCAGTTGTCTTTGGTGTATGGCATTGCCAGTTAAGCAGTTGTCTTTGGTGTATGGCATTGCCTGTTAAGCAGTTGTCTTTGGTGTATGGCATTGTCTGTTAAGCAGTTGTCTTTGGTGTATGGCAGTGTCTGATAAGCAGTTGTCTTTGGTGTATGGCATTGCCTGTTAAGCAGTTGTCTTTGGTGTATGGCACTGTCTGTTAAGCAGTTGTCTTTGGTGTATGGCATTGCCTGTTAAGCAGTTGTCTTTGGTGTATGGCATTGTGAGTTAAGCAGTTGTCTTTGATGTATGGCATTGCCTGTTAAGCAGTTGTCTTTGGTGTATGGCATTGCCTGTTAAGCAGTTGTCTTTGGTGTATTGCATTGTCTGTTAAGCAGTTGTCTTTGGTGTATGGCATTGCCTGTTAAGCAGTTGTCTTTGTTGTATGGCATTGACTGTTAAGCAGTTGTCTTTGGTGTATGGCATTGCCTGTTAAGCAGTTGTCTTTGGTGTATTGCATTGTCTGTTAAGCAGTTGTCTTTGGTGTATGGCATTGCCTGTTAAGCAGTTGTCTTTGGTGTATGGCATTGTCTGTTAAGCAGTTGTCTTTGGTTTATGGCATTGTCTGTTAAGCAGTTGTCTTTGGTGTATGGCATTGCCTGTTAAGCAGTTGTCTTTGGTGTATGGCATTGTCTGTTAAGCAGTTGACTTTGGTGAATGGCATTGTCTGTTAAGCAGTTGTCTTTAGTGTATGGCATTGTCTGTTAAGCAGTTGTCTTTGGTGTATGGCATTGTCGGTTAAGCAGTTGTCTTTTTTGTATGGCATTGCCTGTTAAGCAGTTGTCTTTGGTGTATGGCATTGTCTGTTAAGCAGTTGTCTTTGGTGTATGGCATTGCCTGTTAAGCAGTTGTCTTTGGTGTATGGCATTGCCTGTTAAGCAGTTGTCTTTGGTGTATGGCATTGCCTGTTAAGCAGTTGTCTTTGGTCTATGGCATTGTCTGTTAAGCAGTTGTCTTTGGTTTATGGCATTGTCTGTTAAGCAGTTGTCTTTGGTGTATGGCAGTGTCTGTTAAGCAGTTGTCTTTGGTGTATGGCATTGCCTGTTAAGCAGTTGTCTTTAGTGTATGGCATTGTCTGTTAAGCAGTTGTCTTTGGTGTATGGCATTGCCTGTTAAGCAGTTGTCTTTGGTGTATCGTATTGTCTGCTAAGCAGTTGTCTTTAGTTTATAGCATTGCCTGTTAAGCAGTTGTCTTTGGTGTATGGCATTGCCTGTTAAGCAGTTGTCTTTGGTGTATGGCATTGTCTGCTGAGCAGCTGTCTTTAGTTTATGGCGTTGTCTGTTAAGCAGTTGTCTTTGGTTTATGGCATTACCTGTTAAGCAGTTGTCTTTGGTGTATGGCATTGTCTGCTAAGCAGTTGTCTTTAGTGTATGGCATTGCCTGTTAAGCAGTTGTCTTTGGTGTATGGCGTTGTCTGCTAAGCAGTTGTCTTTAGTTTATGGCGTTGTCTGTTAAGCAGTTGTCTTTGGTGTATGGCATTGCCTGTTAAGCAGTTGTCTTTGGTGTATGGCATTGTCTGTTAAGCAGTTGTCTTTGGTGTATGGCATTGTCTGTTAAGCAGTTGTCTTTGGTGTATGGCATTGCCTGTTAAGCAGTTGTCTTTGGTGTATGGCAGTGTCTGTTAAGCAGTTGTCTTTGGTGTATGGCATTGTCTGTTAAGCAGTTGTCTTTGGTGTATGGCATTGTCTGCTAAGCAGTTGTCTTTAGTTTATGGCATTGCCTGTTAAGCAGTTGTCTTTGGTGTATGGCATTGTCTGTTAAGCAGTTGTCTTTGGTGTATGGCATTGCCTGTTAAGCAGTTGTCTTTGGTGTATGGCATTGTCTGTTAGGCAGTTGTCTTTGGTGTATGGCATTGCCTGTTAAGCAGTTGTCTTTGGTGTATGGCAGTGTCTGTTAAGCAGTTGTCTTTGGTGTATGGCATTGTCTGTTAAGCAGTTGTCTTTGGTGTATGGCATTGCCTGTTAAGCAGTTGTCTTTGGTGTATGGCAGTGTCTGTTAAGCAGTTGTCTTTGGTGTATGGCATTGTCTGTTAAGCAATTGTCTTTGGTGTATGGCATTGTCTGCTAAGCAGTTGTCTTTAGTTTATGGCATTGTCTGTTAAGCAGTTGTCTTTGGTGTATGGCATTGTCTGTTAAGCAGTTGTCTTTGGTGTATGGCAGTGTCTGTTAAGCAGTTGTCTTTGGTATATGGCATTGCCAGTTAAGCAGTTGTCTTTGGTGTATGGCATTGCCTGTTAAGCAGTTGTCTTTGGTGTATGGCATTGTCTGTTAAGCAGTTGTCTTTGGTGTATGGCAGGGTCTGTTAAGTAGTTGTCTTTGGTATATGGCATTGTCTGTTAAGCAGTTGTCTTTGGTGTATGGCATTGTCTGTTAAGCAGTTGTCTTTGGTGTATGGCAGTGTCTGTTAAGCAGTTGTCTTTGGTTTATGGCATTGCCTGTTAAGCAGTTGTCTTTGGTGTATGGCATTGTCCGTTCAGCAGTTGTCTTTGGTGTATGACATTGCCTGTTAAGCAGTTGTCTTTGGTGTATGGCATTGTCCGTTCAGCAGTTGTCTTTGGTGTATGGCATTGCCTGTTAAGCAGTTGTCTTTGGTGTATGGCATTGTCTGTTAAGCAGTTGTCTTTGGTGTATGGCAGTGTCTGTTAAGCAGTTGTCTTTGGTGTATGGCATTGTCTGTTAAGCAGTTGTCTTTGGTGTATGGCATTGTCTGTTAAGCAGTTGTCTTTGGTGTATGGCATTGTCTGTTAAGCAGTTGTCTTTGGTGTATGGCATTGTCTGCTAAGCAGTTGTCTTTAGTTTATGGCATTGTCTGTTAAGCAGTTGTCTTTGGTGTATGGCAGTGTCTGTTAAGCAGTTGTCTTTGGTGTATGGCATTGCCTGTTAAGCAGTTGTCTTTGGTGTGTGGCATTGCCTGTTAAGCAGTTGTCTTTGGTTTACGGCATTACCTGTTAAACAGTTGTCTTTGGTGTATGGCAGTGTCTGTTAAGCAGTTGTCTTTGGTGTGTGGCATTGTCTGTTAAGCAGTTGTCTTTGGTTTATGGCATTGCCTGTTAAGCGGTTGTCTTTGGTGTATGGCATTGTCTGTTAAGCAGTTGTCTTTGGTGTATGGCATTGCCTGTTAAGCAGTTGTCTTTGGTGTATGGCATTGTCTGCTGAGCAGCTGTCTTTAGTTTATGGCGTTGTCTGTTAAGCAGTTGTCTTTGGTTTATGGCATTGCCTGTTAAGCAGTTGTCTTTGGTGTATGGCATTGTCTGCTAAGCAGTTGTCTTTAGTGTATGGCATTGCCTGTTAAGCAGTTGTCTTTGGTGTATGGCGTTGTCTGCTAAGCAGTTGTCTTTAGTTTATGGCGTTGTCTGTTAAGCAGCTGTCTTTGGTTTATGGCATTGCCTGTTAAGCAGTTGTCTTTGGTGTATGGCATTGCCTGTTAAGCAGTTGTCTTTGGTGTATGGCATTGTCTGCTAAGCAGCTGTCTTTAGTTTATGGCGTTGTCTGTTAAGCAGTTGTCTTTGGTTTATGGCATTGCCTGTTAAGCGGTTGTCTTTGGTGTATGGCATTGTCTGTTAAGCAGTTGTCTTTGGTGTATGGCATTGTCTGTTAAGCAGTTGTCTTTGGTGTATGGCATTGCCTGTTAAGCAGTTGTCTTTGCTGTATGGCAATGTCTGCTAAGCAGTTGTCTTTAGTTTATGGCATTGCCTGTTAAGCAGTTGTCTTTGGTGTATGGCATTGTCTGTTAAGCAGTTGTCTTTGGTGTATGGCATTGCCTGTTAAGCAGTTGTCTTTGGTTTATGGCATTGCCTGTTAAGCAGTTGTCTTTAGTGTATGGCATTGTCTGTTAAGCAGTTGTCTTTGGTGTATGGCATTGTCTGCTAAGCAGTTGTCTTTAGTTTATGGCATTGCCTGTTAAGCAGTTGTCTTTGGTGTATGGCATTGTCTGTTAAGCAGTTGTCTTTGGTGTATGGCATTGCCTGTTAAGCAGTTGTCTTTGGTGTATGGCATTGTCTGTTAAGCAGTTGTCTTTGGTGTATGGCATTGTCTGTTAAGCAGTTGTCTTTGGTGTATGGCAGTGTCTGTTAAGCAGTTGTCTTTGGTTTATGGCATTGCCTGTTAAGCAGTGTTCTTTGGTGTATGGCAGTGTCTGTTAAGCAGTTGTCTTTGGTTTATGGCGTTGTCTGTTAAGCAGTTGTCTTTGGTGTATGGCAGTGTCTGTTAAGCAGTTGTCTTTGTTGTATGGCATTGTCTGTTAAGCAGTTGTCTTTGGTTTATGGCATTGTCTGTTAAGCAGTTGTCTTTGGTTTATGGCATTGCCTGTTAAGCAGTTGTCTTTGGTTTATGGCATTGTCTGCTAAGCAGTTGTCTTTAGTTTATGGCATTGCCTGTTAAGCAGTTGTCTTTGGTGTATGGCATTGTCTGTTAAGCAGTTGTCTTTGGTGTATGGCATTGTCTGTTAAGCAGTTGTCTTTGGTGTATGGCATTGCCTGTTAAGCAGTTGTCTTTGGTGTATGGCATTGTCTGCTAAGCAGTTGTCTTTAGTTTATGGCATTGACTGTTAAGCAGTTGTCTTTGTTGTATGGCATTGTCTGTTAAGCAGTTGTCTTTGGTTTATGGCATTGTCTGTTAAGCAGTTGTCTTTGGTTTATGGCATTGCCTGTTAAGCATTTGTCTTTGGTGTATGGCATTGTCTGCTAAGCAGTTGTCTTTAGTTTATGGCATTGCCTGTTAAGCAGTTGTCTTTGGTGTATGGCATTGTCTGTTAAGCAGTTGTCTTTGGTGTATGGCATTGTCTGTTAAGCAGTTGTCTTTGGTGTATGGCTTTGTCTGTTAAGCAGTTGTCTTTGGTGTATGGCATTGTCTGTTAAGCAGTTGTCTTTGGTTTATGGCATTGTCTGTTAAGCAGTTGTCTTTAGTTTATGGCGTTGTCTGTTAAGCAGTTGTCTTTGGTTTATGGCATTGTCTGTTAAGCAGTTGTCTTTGGTTTATGGCATTGCCTGTTAAGCAGTTGTCTTTGGTGTATGGCATTGTCTGCTAAGCAGTTGTCTTTAGTTTATGGCATTGCCTGTTAAGCAGTTGTCTTTGGTGTGTGGCTTTGTCTGTTAAGCAGTTGTCTTTGGTGTATGGCATTGCCTGTTAAGCAGTTGTCTTTGGTGTATGGCATTGTCTGCTAAGCAGTTGTCTTTAGTTTATGGCGTTGTCTGTTAAGCAGTTGTCTTTGGTTTATGGCATTGCCTGTTAAGCAGTTGTCTTTGGTGTATGGCATTGTCTGCTAAGCAGTTGTCTTTAGTTTATGGCGTTGCCTGTTAAGCAGTTGTCTTTGGTGTATGGCATTGCCTGTTAAGCAGTTGTCTTTGGTGTATGGCATTGTCTGCTAAGCAGCTGTCTTTAGTGTATGGCGTTGTCTGTTAAGCAGTTGTCTTTGGTTTATGGCATTGCCTGTTAAGCAGTTGTCTTTGGTGTATGGCATTGTCTGTTAAGCAGTTGTCTTTGGTGTATGGCATTGTCTGTTAAGCAGTTGTCTTTGGTGTATGGCATTGCCTGTTAAGCAGTTGTCTTTGGTGTATGGCATTGTCTGTTAAGCAGTTGTCTTTAATTTATGGCATTGTCTGTTAAGCAGTTGTCTTTGGTGTATGGCATTGCCTGTTAAGCAGTTGTCTTTGGTGTATGGCATTGTCTGTTAAGTAGTTGTCTTTGGTGTATGGCAGTGTCTGTTATGCAGTTGTCTTTGGTGTATGGCATTGTCTGTTAAGCAGTTGTCTTTGGTGTATGGCAGTGTCTGTTAAGCAGTTGTCTTTGGTGTATGGCATTGCCAGTTAAGCAGTTGTCTTTGGTGTATGGCATTGCCTGTTAAGCAGTTGTCTTTGGTGTATGGCATTGTCTGTTAAGCAGTTGTCTTTGGTGTATGGCAGGGTCTGTTAAGTAGTTGTCTTTGGTATATGGCATTGTCTGTTAAGCAGTTGTCTTTGGTGTATGGCATTGTCTGTTAAGCAGTTGTCTTTGGTGTATGGCAGTGTCTGTTAAGCAGTTGTCTTTGGTTTATGGCATTGCCTGTTAAGCAGTTGTCTTTGGTGTATGGCATTGTCCGTTCAGCAGTTGTCTTTGGTGTATGGCATTGTCTGTTAAGCAGTTGTCTTTGGTGTATGGCAGTGTCTGTTAAGCAGTTGTCTTTGGTGTATGGCATTGTCTGTTAAGCAGTTGTCTTTGGTGTATGGCATTGTCTGTTAAGCAGTTGTCTTTGGTGTATGGCATTGCCTATTAAGCAGTTGTCTTTGGTGTATGGCAGTGTCTGTTAAGCAGTTGTCTTTGGTGTATGGCAGTGTCTGTTAAGCAGTTGTCTTTGGTGTATGGCAGTGTCTGTTAAGCAGTTGTCTTTGGTGTATGGCAGTGTCTGTTAAGCAGTTGTCTTTGGTGTATGGCATTGTCTGTTAAGCAGTTGTCTTTGGTGTATGGCATTGCCTGTTAAGCAGTTGTCTTTGGTGTATGGCAGTGTCTGTTAAGCAGTTGTCTTTGGTGTATGGCATTGTCTGTTAAGCAGTTGTCTTTGGTGTATGGCATTGTCTGCTAAGCAGTTGTCTTTAGTTTATGGCGTTGCCTGTTAAGCAGTTGTCTTTGTTGTATGGCATTGCCTGTTAAGCAGTTGTCTTTGGTGTATGGCATTGTCTGCTAAGCAGCTGTCTTAAGTTTATGGCGTTGTCTGTTAAGCAGTTGTCTTTGGTTTATGGCATTGCCTGTTAAGCAGTTGTCTTTGGTGGATGGCATTGTCTGTTAAGCAGTTGTCTTTGGTTTATGGCATTGCCTGTTAAGCAGTTGTCTTTGGTGGATGGCATTGTCTGTTAAGCAGTTGTCTTTGGTGTATGGCATTGCCTGTTAAGCAGTTGTCTTTGGTGTATGGCATTGTCTGTTAAGCAGTTGTCTTTAGTTTATGGCATTGTCTGCTAAGCAGTTGTCTTTGGTGTATGGCATTGCCTGTTAAGCAGTTGTCTTTGGTGTATGGCATTGCCTGTTAAGCAGTTGTCTTTGGTGTATGGCATTGTCTGTTAAGCAGTTGTCTTTGGTGTATGGCATTGCCTGTTAAGCAGTTGTCTTTGGTGTATGGCAGTGTCTGATAAGCAGTTGTCTTTGGTTTATGGCATTGCCTGTTAAGCAGTTGTCTTTGGTGGATGGCATTGTCTGTTAAGCAGTTGTCTTTGGTGTATGGCATTGTCTGTTAAGCAGTTGTCTTTGGTGTATGGCAGTGTCTGATAAGCAGTTGTCTTTGGTGTATGGCATTGCCTGTTAAGCAGTTGTCTTTGGTGTATGGCATTGTCTGTTAAGCAGTTGTCTTTGGTGTATGGCATTGCCTGTTAAGCAGTTGTCTTTGGTGTATGGCAGTGTCTGATAAGCAGTTGTCTTTGGTTTATGGCATTGTCTGTTAAGCAGTTGTCTTTGGTGGATGGCATTGTCTGTTAAGCAGTTGTCTTTGGTGTATGGCATTGAGTGTTAAGCAGTTGTCTTTGGTGTATGGCATTGTCTGTTAAGTAGTTGTCTTTGGTGTATGGCAGTGTCTGTTATGCAGTTGTCTTTGGTGTATGGCATTGTCTGTTAAGCAGTTGTCTTTGGTGTATGGCAGTGTCTGTTAAGCAGTTGTCTTTGGTGTATGGCATTGCCAGTTAAGCAGTTGTCTTTGGTGTATGGCATTGCCTGTTAAGCAGTTGTCTTTGGTGTATGGCATTGTCTGTTAAGCAGTTGTCTTTGGTGTATGGCAGTGTCTGATAAGCAGTTGTCTTTGGTGTATGGCATTGCCTGTTAAGCAGTTGTCTTTGGTGTATGGCATTGTCTGTTAAGCAGTTGTCTTTGGTGTATGGCATTGCCTGTTAAGCAGTTGTCTTTGGTGTATGGCATTGTGAGTTAAGCAGTTGTCTTTGATGTATGGCATTGCCTGTTAAGCAGTTGTCTTTGGTGTATGGCATTGCCTGTTAAGCAGTTGTCTTTGGTGTATTGCATTGTCTGTTAAGCAGTTGTCTTTGGTGTATGGCATTGCCTGTTAAGCAGTTGTCTTTGTTGTATGGCATTGACTGTTAAGCAGTTGTCTTTGGTGTATGGCATTGCCTGTTAAGCAGTTGTCTTTGGTGTATTGCATTGTCTGTTAAGCAGTTGTCTTTGGTGTATGGCATTGCCTGTTAAGCAGTTGTCTTTGGTGTATGGCATTGTCTGTTAAGCAGTTGTCTTTGGTTTATGGCATTGTCTGTTAAGCAGTTGTCTTTGGTGTATGGCATTGCCTGTTAAGCAGTTGTCTTTGGTGTATGGCATTGTCTGTTAAGCAGTTGACTTTGGTGAATGGCATTGTCTGTTAAGCAGTTGTCTTTAGTGTATGGCATTGTCTGTTAAGCAGTTGTCTTTGGTGTATGGCATTGTCGGTTAAGCAGTTGTCTTTTTTGTATGGCATTGCCTGTTAAGCAGTTGTCTTTGGTGTATGGCATTGTCTGTTAAGCAGTTGTCTTTGGTGTATGGCATTGCCTGTTAAGCAGTTGTCTTTGGTGTATGGCATTGCCTGTTAAGCAGTTGTCTTTGGTGTATGGCATTGCCTGTTAAGCAGTTGTCTTTGGTCTATGGCATTGTCTGTTAAGCAGTTGTCTTTGGTTTATGGCATTGTCTGTTAAGCAGTTGTCTTTGGTGTATGGCAGTGTCTGTTAAGCAGTTGTCTTTGGTGTATGGCATTGCCTGTTAAGCAGTTGTCTTTAGTGTATGGCATTGTCTGTTAAGCAGTTGTCTTTGGTGTATGGCATTGCCTGTTAAGCAGTTGTCTTTGGTGTATCGTATTGTCTGCTAAGCAGTTGTCTTTAGTTTATAGCATTGCCTGTTAAGCAGTTGTCTTTGGTGTATGGCATTGCCTGTTAAGCAGTTGTCTTTGGTGTATGGCATTGTCTGCTGAGCAGCTGTCTTTAGTTTATGGCGTTGTCTGTTAAGCAGTTGTCTTTGGTTTATGGCATTACCTGTTAAGCAGTTGTCTTTGGTGTATGGCATTGTCTGCTAAGCAGTTGTCTTTAGTGTATGGCATTGCCTGTTAAGCAGTTGTCTTTGGTGTATGGCGTTGTCTGCTAAGCAGTTGTCTTTAGTTTATGGCGTTGTCTGTTAAGCAGTTGTCTTTGGTGTATGGCATTGCCTGTTAAGCAGTTGTCTTTGGTGTATGGCATTGTCTGTTAAGCAGTTGTCTTTGGTGTATGGCATTGTCTGTTAAGCAGTTGTCTTTGGTGTATGGCATTGCCTGTTAAGCAGTTGTCTTTGGTGTATGGCAGTGTCTGTTAAGCAGTTGTCTTTGGTGTATGGCATTGTCTGTTAAGCAGTTGTCTTTGGTGTATGGCATTGTCTGCTAAGCAGTTGTCTTTAGTTTATGGCATTGCCTGTTAAGCAGTTGTCTTTGGTGTATGGCATTGTCTGTTAAGCAGTTGTCTTTGGTGTATGGCATTGCCTGTTAAGCAGTTGTCTTTGGTGTATGGCATTGTCTGTTAGGCAGTTGTCTTTGGTGTATGGCATTGCCTGTTAAGCAGTTGTCTTTGGTGTATGGCAGTGTCTGTTAAGCAGTTGTCTTTGGTGTATGGCATTGTCTGTTAAGCAGTTGTCTTTGGTGTATGGCATTGCCTGTTAAGCAGTTGTCTTTGGTGTATGGCAGTGTCTGTTAAGCAGTTGTCTTTGGTGTATGGCATTGTCTGTTAAGCAGTTGTCTTTGGTGTATGGCATTGTCTGCTAAGCAGTTGTCTTTAGTTTATGGCATTGTCTGTTAAGCAGTTGTCTTTGGTGTATGGCATTGTCTGTTAAGCAGTTGTCTTTGGTGTATGGCAGTGTCTGTTAAGCAGTTGTCTTTGGTATATGGCATTGCCAGTTAAGCAGTTGTCTTTGGTGTATGGCATTGCCTGTTAAGCAGTTGTCTTTGGTGTATGGCATTGTCTGTTAAGCAGTTGTCTTTGGTGTATGGCAGGGTCTGTTAAGTAGTTGTCTTTGGTATATGGCATTGTCTGTTAAGCAGTTGTCTTTGGTGTATGGCATTGTCTGTTAAGCAGTTGTCTTTGGTGTATGGCAGTGTCTGTTAAGCAGTTGTCTTTGGTTTATGGCATTGCCTGTTAAGCAGTTGTCTTTGGTGTATGGCATTGTCCGTTCAGCAGTTGTCTTTGGTGTATGACATTGCCTGTTAAGCAGTTGTCTTTGGTGTATGGCATTGTCCGTTCAGCAGTTGTCTTTGGTGTATGGCATTGCCTGTTAAGCAGTTGTCTTTGGTGTATGGCATTGTCTGTTAAGCAGTTGTCTTTGGTGTATGGCAGTGTCTGTTAAGCAGTTGTCTTTGGTGTATGGCATTGTCTGTTAAGCAGTTGTCTTTGGTGTATGGCATTGTCTGTTAAGCAGTTGTCTTTGGTGTATGGCATTGTCTGTTAAGCAGTTGTCTTTGGTGTATGGCATTGTCTGCTAAGCAGTTGTCTTTAGTTTATGGCATTGTCTGTTAAGCAGTTGTCTTTGGTGTATGGCAGTGTCTGTTAAGCAGTTGTCTTTGGTGTATGGCATTGCCTGTTAAGCAGTTGTCTTTGGTGTGTGGCATTGCCTGTTAAGCAGTTGTCTTTGGTTTACGGCATTACCTGTTAAACAGTTGTCTTTGGTGTATGGCAGTGTCTGTTAAGCAGTTGTCTTTGGTGTGTGGCATTGTCTGTTAAGCAGTTGTCTTTGGTTTATGGCATTGCCTGTTAAGCGGTTGTCTTTGGTGTATGGCATTGTCTGTTAAGCAGTTGTCTTTGGTGTATGGCATTGCCTGTTAAGCAGTTGTCTTTGGTGTATGGCATTGTCTGCTGAGCAGCTGTCTTTAGTTTATGGCGTTGTCTGTTAAGCAGTTGTCTTTGGTTTATGGCATTGCCTGTTAAGCAGTTGTCTTTGGTGTATGGCATTGTCTGCTAAGCAGTTGTCTTTAGTGTATGGCATTGCCTGTTAAGCAGTTGTCTTTGGTGTATGGCGTTGTCTGCTAAGCAGTTGTCTTTAGTTTATGGCGTTGTCTGTTAAGCAGCTGTCTTTGGTTTATGGCATTGCCTGTTAAGCAGTTGTCTTTGGTGTATGGCATTGCCTGTTAAGCAGTTGTCTTTGGTGTATGGCATTGTCTGCTAAGCAGCTGTCTTTAGTTTATGGCGTTGTCTGTTAAGCAGTTGTCTTTGGTTTATGGCATTGCCTGTTAAGCGGTTGTCTTTGGTGTATGGCATTGTCTGTTAAGCAGTTGTCTTTGGTGTATGGCATTGTCTGTTAAGCAGTTGTCTTTGGTGTATGGCATTGCCTGTTAAGCAGTTGTCTTTGCTGTATGGCAATGTCTGCTAAGCAGTTGTCTTTAGTTTATGGCATTGCCTGTTAAGCAGTTGTCTTTGGTGTATGGCATTGTCTGTTAAGCAGTTGTCTTTGGTGTATGGCATTGCCTGTTAAGCAGTTGTCTTTGGTTTATGGCATTGCCTGTTAAGCAGTTGTCTTTAGTGTATGGCATTGTCTGTTAAGCAGTTGTCTTTGGTGTATGGCATTGTCTGCTAAGCAGTTGTCTTTAGTTTATGGCATTGCCTGTTAAGCAGTTGTCTTTGGTGTATGGCATTGTCTGTTAAGCAGTTGTCTTTGGTGTATGGCATTGCCTGTTAAGCAGTTGTCTTTGGTGTATGGCATTGTCTGTTAAGCAGTTGTCTTTGGTGTATGGCATTGTCTGTTAAGCAGTTGTCTTTGGTGTATGGCAGTGTCTGTTAAGCAGTTGTCTTTGGTTTATGGCATTGCCTGTTAAGCAGTGTTCTTTGGTGTATGGCAGTGTCTGTTAAGCAGTTGTCTTTGGTTTATGGCGTTGTCTGTTAAGCAGTTGTCTTTGGTGTATGGCAGTGTCTGTTAAGCAGTTGTCTTTGTTGTATGGCATTGTCTGTTAAGCAGTTGTCTTTGGTTTATGGCATTGTCTGTTAAGCAGTTGTCTTTGGTTTATGGCATTGCCTGTTAAGCAGTTGTCTTTGGTTTATGGCATTGTCTGCTAAGCAGTTGTCTTTAGTTTATGGCATTGCCTGTTAAGCAGTTGTCTTTGGTGTATGGCATTGTCTGTTAAGCAGTTGTCTTTGGTGTATGGCATTGTCTGTTAAGCAGTTGTCTTTGGTGTATGGCATTGCCTGTTAAGCAGTTGTCTTTGGTGTATGGCATTGTCTGCTAAGCAGTTGTCTTTAGTTTATGGCATTGACTGTTAAGCAGTTGTCTTTGTTGTATGGCATTGTCTGTTAAGCAGTTGTCTTTGGTTTATGGCATTGTCTGTTAAGCAGTTGTCTTTGGTTTATGGCATTGCCTGTTAAGCATTTGTCTTTGGTGTATGGCATTGTCTGCTAAGCAGTTGTCTTTAGTTTATGGCATTGCCTGTTAAGCAGTTGTCTTTGGTGTATGGCATTGTCTGTTAAGCAGTTGTCTTTGGTGTATGGCATTGTCTGTTAAGCAGTTGTCTTTGGTGTATGGCTTTGTCTGTTAAGCAGTTGTCTTTGGTGTATGGCATTGTCTGTTAAGCAGTTGTCTTTGGTTTATGGCATTGTCTGTTAAGCAGTTGTCTTTAGTTTATGGCGTTGTCTGTTAAGCAGTTGTCTTTGGTTTATGGCATTGTCTGTTAAGCAGTTGTCTTTGGTTTATGGCATTGCCTGTTAAGCAGTTGTCTTTGGTGTATGGCATTGTCTGCTAAGCAGTTGTCTTTAGTTTATGGCATTGCCTGTTAAGCAGTTGTCTTTGGTGTGTGGCTTTGTCTGTTAAGCAGTTGTCTTTGGTGTATGGCATTGCCTGTTAAGCAGTTGTCTTTGGTGTATGGCATTGTCTGCTAAGCAGTTGTCTTTAGTTTATGGCGTTGTCTGTTAAGCAGTTGTCTTTGGTTTATGGCATTGCCTGTTAAGCAGTTGTCTTTGGTGTATGGCATTGTCTGCTAAGCAGTTGTCTTTAGTTTATGGCGTTGCCTGTTAAGCAGTTGTCTTTGGTGTATGGCATTGCCTGTTAAGCAGTTGTCTTTGGTGTATGGCATTGTCTGCTAAGCAGCTGTCTTTAGTGTATGGCGTTGTCTGTTAAGCAGTTGTCTTTGGTTTATGGCATTGCCTGTTAAGCAGTTGTCTTTGGTGTATGGCATTGTCTGTTAAGCAGTTGTCTTTGGTGTATGGCATTGTCTGTTAAGCAGTTGTCTTTGGTGTATGGCATTGCCTGTTAAGCAGTTGTCTTTGGTGTATGGCATTGTCTGTTAAGCAGTTGTCTTTAATTTATGGCATTGTCTGTTAAGCAGTTGTCTTTGGTGTATGGCATTGCCTGTTAAGCAGTTGTCTTTGGTGTATGGCATTGTCTGTTAAGTAGTTGTCTTTGGTGTATGGCAGTGTCTGTTATGCAGTTGTCTTTGGTGTATGGCATTGTCTGTTAAGCAGTTGTCTTTGGTGTATGGCAGTGTCTGTTAAGCAGTTGTCTTTGGTGTATGGCATTGCCAGTTAAGCAGTTGTCTTTGGTGTATGGCATTGCCTGTTAAGCAGTTGTCTTTGGTGTATGGCATTGTCTGTTAAGCAGTTGTCTTTGGTGTATGGCAGGGTCTGTTAAGTAGTTGTCTTTGGTATATGGCATTGTCTGTTAAGCAGTTGTCTTTGGTGTATGGCATTGTCTGTTAAGCAGTTGTCTTTGGTGTATGGCAGTGTCTGTTAAGCAGTTGTCTTTGGTTTATGGCATTGCCTGTTAAGCAGTTGTCTTTGGTGTATGGCATTGTCCGTTCAGCAGTTGTCTTTGGTGTATGGCATTGTCTGTTAAGCAGTTGTCTTTGGTGTATGGCAGTGTCTGTTAAGCAGTTGTCTTTGGTGTATGGCATTGTCTGTTAAGCAGTTGTCTTTGGTGTATGGCATTGTCTGTTAAGCAGTTGTCTTTGGTGTATGGCATTGCCTATTAAGCAGTTGTCTTTGGTGTATGGCAGTGTCTGTTAAGCAGTTGTCTTTGGTGTATGGCAGTGTCTGTTAAGCAGTTGTCTTTGGTGTATGGCAGTGTCTGTTAAGCAGTTGTCTTTGGTGTATGGCAGTGTCTGTTAAGCAGTTGTCTTTGGTGTATGGCATTGTCTGTTAAGCAGTTGTCTTTGGTGTATGGCAGTGTCTGTTAAACATTTGTCTTTGGTGTATGGCAGGGTCTGTTAAGCAGATGTCTTTGGTGTATGGCATTGTCTGTTAAGCAGTTGTCTTTGGTGTATGGCAGTGTCTGATAAGCAGTTGTCTTTGGTGTATGGCATTGTCTGTTAAACATGTTGTCTTTGGTGTATGGCAGTGTCTGTTAAGCAGTTGTCTTTGGTGTATGGCATTGCCTGTTAAGCAGTTGTCTTTGGTGTATGGCAGGGTCTGTTAAACATTTGTCTTTGGTGTATGGCAGGGTCTGTTAAGCAGATGTCTTTGGTGTATGGCATTGTCTGTTAAGCAGTTGTCTTTGGTGTATGGCAGTGTCTGATAAGCAGTTGTCTTTGGTGTATGGCATTGTCTGTTAAGCAGTTGTCTTTGGTGTATGGCAGTGTCTGTTAAGCAGTTGTCTTTGGTGTATGGCATTGCCTGTTAAGCAGTTGTCTTTGGTGTATGGCAGTGTCTGATAAGCAGTTGTATTTGGTGTATGGCATTGTCTGTTAAGCAGTTGTCTTTGGTGTATGGCATTGTCTGCTAAGCAGTTGTCTTTAGTTTATGGCATTGCCTGTTAAGCAGTTGTCTTTGGTGTGTGGCATTGCCTGTTAAGCAGTTGTCTTTGGTGTATGGCATTGTCTGTTCAGCAGTTGTCTTTGGTTTACGGCATTGCCTGTTAAACGGTTGTCTTTGGTGTATGGCATTGCCTGTTAAGCAGTTGTCTTTGGTGTATGGCATTTTCTGTTAAGCAGTTGTCTTTGGTTTATGGCATTGCCTGTTAAGCAGTTGTCTTTGGTGTATGGCATTGTCTGTTAAGCAGTTGTCTTTGGTTTATGGCATTGCCTGTTAAGCGGTTGTCTTTGGTGTATGGCATTGTCTGTTAAGCAGTTGTCTTTGGTGTATGGCATTGCCTGTTAAGCAGTTGTCTTTGGTGTATGGCATTGTCTGTTAAGCAGTTGTCTTTGGTGTATGGCATTGCCTGTTAAGCAGTTGTCTTTGGTGTATGACATTGTCTGTTAAGCAGTTGTCTTTGGTGTATGGCATTGTCTGTTAAGTAGTTGTCTTTGGTGTATGGCAGTGTCTGTTATGCAGTTGTCTTTGGTTTATGGCATTGCCTGTTAAGCAGTTGTCTTTGGTGTATGGCATTGCCTGTTAAGCAGTTGTTTTTGGTGTATGGCATTGTCTGTTAAGCAGTTGTCTTTGGTTTATGGCATTGCCTGTTAAGCGGTTGTCTTTGGTGTATGGCATTGTCTGTTAAGCAGTTGTCTTTGGTGTATGGCATTGTCTGCTGAGCAGCTATCTTTAGTTTATGGCGTTGTCTGTTAAGCAGTTGTCTTTGGTTTATGGCATTGCCTGTTAAGCAGTTGTCTTTGGTGTATGGCATTGTCTGCTAAGCAGTTGTCTTTAGTGTATGGCATTGCCTGTTAAGCAGTTGTCTTTGGTGTATGGCGTTGTCTGCTAAGCAGTTGTCTTTAGTTTATGGCGTTGTCTGTTAAGCAGTTGTCTTTGGTTTATGGCATTGCCTGTTAAGCGGTTGTCTTTGGTGTATGGCATTGCCTGTTAAGCAGTTGTCTTTGGTGTATGGCATTGTCTGCTAAGCAGCTGTCTTTAGTTTATGGCGTTGTCTGTTAAGCAGTTGTCTTTGGTTTATGGCATTGCCTGTTAAGCGGTTGTCTTTGGTGTATGGCATTGTCTGTTAAGCAGTTGTCTTTGGTGTATGGCATTGTCTGTTAAGCAGTTGTCTTTGGTGTATGGCATTGCCTGTTAAGCAGTTGTCTTTGGTGTATGGCATTGCCTGTTAAGCAGTTGTCTTTGGTGTATGGCATTGTCTGCTAATCAGCTGTCTTTAGTTTATGGCGTTGTCTGTTAAGCAGTTGTCTTTGGTGTATGGCATTGCCTGTTAAGCAGTTGTCTTTGGTGTATGGCATTGTCTGTTAAGCAGTTGTCTTTGGTGTATGGCATTGTCTGTTAAGCAGTTGTATTTAGTTTATGCATTGCCTGTTAAGCAGTTGTCTTTGGTGTATGGCATTGTCTGTTAAGCAGTTGTTTTTGGTGTATGGCATTGCCTGTTAAGCAGTTGTCTTTGGTGTATGGCATTGTATGCTAAGCAGTTGTCTTTAGTTTATGGCATTGCCTGTTAAGCAGTTGTCTTTGGTGTATGGCATTGTCTGTTAAGCAGTTGTCTTTGGTGTATGGCAGTGTCTGTTAAGCAGTTGTCTTTGGTTTATGGCATTGCCTGTTAAGCAGTTGTCTTTAGTGTATGGCATTGTCTGTTAAGCAGTTGTCTTTGGTGTATGGCATTGTCTGCTAAGCAGTTGTCTTTAGTTTATGGCATTGCCTGTTAAGCAGTTGTCTTTGGTGTATGGCATTGCCTGTTAAGCAGTTGTCTTTGGTGTATGGCAGTGTCTGTTAAGCAGTTGTCTTTGGTTTATGGCATTGCCTGTTAAGCAGTTGTCTTTAGTGTATGGCATTGTCTGTTAAGCAGTTGTCTTTGGTGTATGGCATTGTCTGCTAAGCAGTTGTCTTTAGTTTATGGCATTGCCTGTTAAGCAGTTGTCTTTGGTGTATGGCATTGTCTGTTAAGCAGTTGTCTTTGGTGTATGGCAT
This sequence comes from Phyllobates terribilis, assembly GCF_046119375.1. Classification (NCBI taxonomy): domain Eukaryota; kingdom Metazoa; phylum Chordata; class Amphibia; order Anura; family Dendrobatidae; genus Phyllobates; species Phyllobates terribilis. Next base: position 132,815 of record NW_027363528.1, on the reverse strand, counting down.
TGCCTGTTAAGCAGTTGTCTTTGGTGTATGGCATTGTCTGTTAAGCAGTTGTCTTTGGTGTATGGCAGTGTCTGTTAAGCAGTTGTCTTTGGTTTATGGCGTTGTCTGTTAAGCAGTTGTTTTTGGTTTATGGCATTGTCTGTTAAGCAGTTGTCTTTGGTTTATGGCATTGCCTGTTAAGCAGTTGTCTTTGATGTATGGCATTGTCTGCTAAGCAGTTGTCTTTAGTTTATGGCATTGCCTGTTAAGCAGTTGTCTTTGGTGTATGGCATTGTCTGTTAAGCAGTTGTCTTTGGTGTATGGCATTGTCTGTTAAGCAGTTGTCTTTGGTGTATGGCGTTGTCTGTTAAGCAGTTGTCTTTGGTGTATGGCATTGTCTGTTAAGCAGTTGTCTTTGGTGTATGGCATTGTCTGTTAAGCAGTTGTCTTTGGTTTATGGCATTGTCTGTTAAGCAGTTGTCTTTAGTTTATGGCGTTGTCTGTTAAGCAGTTGTCTTTGGTTTATGGCATTGTCTGTTAAGCAGTTGTCTTTAGTTTATGGCGTTGTCTGTTAAGCAGTTGTTTTTGGTTTATGGCATTGTCTGTTAAGCAGTTGTCTTTGGTGTATGGCATTGCCTGTTAAGCAGTTGTCTTTGGTGTATGGCATTGTCTGCTAAGCAGTTGTCTTTAGTTTATGGCGTTGTCTGTTAAGCAGTTGTCTTTGGTTTATGGCATTGTCTGTTAAGCAGTTGTCTTTGGTTTATGGCATTGCCTGTTAAGCAGTTGTCTTTGGTGTATGGCATTGTCTGCTAAGCAGTTGTCTTTAGTTTATGTCATTGCCTGTTAAGCAGTTGTCTTTGGTGTATGGCATTGTCTGTTAAGCAGTTGTCTTTGGTGTATGGCATTGTCTGTTAAGCAGTTGTCTTTGGTGTATGGCGTTGTCTGTTAAGCAGTTGTCTTTGGTGTATGGCATTGTCTGTTAAGCAGTTGTCTTTGGTGTATGGCATTGTCTGTTAAGCAGTTGTCTTTGGTTTATGGCATTGTCTGTTAAGCAGTTGTCTTTAGTTTATGGCGTTGTCTGTTAAGCAGTTGTCTTTGGTTTATGGCATTGTCTGTTAAGCAGTTGTCTTTGGTTTATGGCATTGCCTGTTAAGCAGTTGTCTTTGGTGTATGGCATTGCCTGTTAAGCAGTTGTCTTTGGTGTATGGCATTGCCTGTTAAGCAGTTGTCTTTGGTGTATGGCATTGCCTGTTAAGCAGTTGTCTTTGGTGTATGGCATTGTCTGTTAAGCAGTTGTCTTTAGTGTATGGCATTGTCTGTTAAGCATTTGTCTTTGGTGTATGGCATCGTCGATTAAGCAGTTGTCTTTTTTGTATGGCATTGCCTGTTAAGCAGTTGTCTTTGGTGTATGGCATTGTCTGTTAAGCAGTTGTCTTTGGTGTATGGCATTGCCTGTTAAGCAGTTGTCTTTGGTGTATGGCATTGCCTGTTAAGCAGTTGTCTTTGTTGTATGGCATTTTCTGTTAAGCAGTTGTCTTTGGTTTATGGCATTGTCTGTTAAGCAGTTGTCTTTGGTGTATGGCATTGTCTGTTAAGCAGTTGTCTTTGGTTTATGGCATTGTCTGTTAAGCAGTTGTCTTTGGTGTATGGCAGTGTCTGTTAAGCAGTTGTCTTTGGTGTATGGCATTGCCTGTTAAGCAGTTGTCTTTAGTGTATGGCATTGTCTGTTAAGCAGTTGTCTTTGGTGTATGGCATTGCCTGTTAAGCAGTTGTCTTTGGTGTATCGTATTGTCTGCTAAGCAGTTGTCTTTAGTTTATAGCATTGCCTGTTAAGCAGTTGTCTTTGGTGTATGGCATTGCCTGTTAAGCAGTTGTCTTTGGTGTATGGCATTGTCTGCTGAGCAGCTGTCTTTAGTTTATGGCGTTGTCTGTTAAGCAGTTGTCTTTGGTTTATGGCATTACCTGTTAAGCAGTTGTCTTTGGTGTATGGCATTGTCTGCTAAGCAGTTGTCTTTAGTGTATGGCATTGCCTGTTAAGCAGTTGTCTTTGGTGTATGCCGTTGTCTGCTAAGCAGTTGTCTTTAGTTTATGGCGTTGTCTGTTAAGCAGTTGTCTTTGGTTTATGGCGTTGTCTGTTAAGCAGTTGTCTTTGGTTTATGGCGTTGTCTGTTAAGCAGTTGTCTTTGGTGTATGGCATTGTCTGTTAAGCAGTTGTCTTTGGTGTATGGAATTGTCTGTTAAGCAGTTGTCTTTGTTGTATGGCATTGTCTGTTAAGCAGTTGTCTTTGGTTTATGGCATTGTCTGTTAAGCAGTTGTCTTTGGTTTATGGCATTGCCTGTTAAGCAGTTGTCTTTGGTGTATGGCATTGTCTGCTAAGCAGTTGTCTTTAGTTTATGGCATTGCCTGTTAAGCAGTTGTCTTTGGTGTATGGCATTGTCTGTTAAGCAGTTGTCTTTGGTGTATGGCATTGTCTGTTAAGCAGTTGTCTTTGGTGTATGGCATTGCCTGTTAAGCAGTTGTCTTTGGTGTATGGCATTGTCTGCTAAGCAGTTGTCTTTAGTTTATGGCGTTGTCTGTTAAGCAGTTGTCTTTGGTTTATGGCATTGTCTGTTAAGCAGTTGTCTTTGGTTTATGGCATTGCCTGTTAAGCAGTTGTCTTTGGTGTATGGCATTGTCTGCTAAGCAGTTGTCTTTAGTTTATGGCATTGCCTGTTAAGCAGTTGTCTTTGGTGTATGGCATTGTCTGTTAAGCAGTTTTCTTTGGTGTATGGCATTGTCTGTTAAGCAGTTGTCTTTGGTTTATGGCATTGTCTGTTAAGCAGTTGTCTTTAGTTTATGGCATTGTCTGCTAAGCAGTTGTCTTTGGTGTATGGCATTGCCTGTTAAGCAGTTGTCTTTGGTGTATGGCATTGCCTGTTAAGCAGTTGTCTTTGGTGTATGGCATTGTCTGTTAAGCAGTTGTCTTTGGTGTGTGGCATTGTCTGTTAAGCAGTTGTCTTTAGTTGATAGCATTGTCTGCTAAGCAGTTGTCTTTGGTGTATGGCATTGCCTGTTAACCAGTTGTCTTTGGTGTATGTCATTGCCTGTTAAGCAGTTGTCTTTGGTGTATGGCATTGCCTGTTAACCAGTTATCTTTGGTGTATGGCATTGTCTGCTAAGCAGTTGTCTTTAGTTTATGGCGTTGCCTGTTAAGCAGTTGTCTTTGTTGTATGGCATTGCCTGTTAAGCAGTTGTCTTTGGTGTATGGCATTGTCTGCTAAGCAGCTGTCTTTAGTTTATGGCGTTGTCTGTTAAGCAGTTGTCTTTGGTTTATGGCATTGTCTGTTAAGCAGTTGTCTTTGGTGTATGGCATTGTCTGTTAAGCAGTTGTCTTTGGTGTATGGCATTGTCTGCTAAGCAGTTGTCTTTAGTTTATGGCATTGCCTGTTAAGCAGTTGTCTTTGGTGTATGGCATTGTCTGTTAAGCAGTTGTCTTTGGTGTATGGCATTGCCTGTTAAGCAGTTGTCTTTGGTGTATGGCATTGTCTGCTAAGCAGTAGTCTTTAGTTTATGGCATTGCCTGTTAAGCAGTTGTCTTTGGTGTATGGCATTATCTGTTAAGCAGTTGTCTTTGGTGTATGGCATTGCCTGTTAAGCAGTTGTCTTTGGTGTATGGCAGTGTCTGTTAAGCAGTTGTCTTTGGTTTATGGCATTGCCTGTTAAGCAGTTGTCTTTAGTGTATGGCATTGTCTGCTAAGCAGTAGTCTTTAGTTTATGGCATTGCCTGTTAAGCAGTTGTCTTTGGTGTATGGCATTGTCTGTTAAGCAGTTGTCTTTGGTGTATGGCATTGCCTGTTAAGCAGTTGTCTTTGGTGTATGGCAGTGTCTGTTAAGCAGTTGTCTTTGGTGTATGGCATTGTCTGTTAAGCAGTTGTCTTTGGTGTATGGCATTATCTGTTAAGCAGTTGTCTTTGGTGTATGGCATTGCCTGTTAAGCAGTTGTCTTTGGTGTATGGCATTGTCTGTTAAGCAGTTGTCTTTGGTGTATGGCATTGCCTGTTAAGCAGTTGTCTTTGGTGTATGGCATTGTCTGTTAAGCAGTTGTCTTTGGTGTATGGCATTGCCTGTTAAGCAGTTGTCTTTGGTGTATGGCAGTGTCTGTTAAGCAGTTGTCTTTGGTGTATGGCATTGTCTGTTAAGCAGTTGTCTTTGGTGTATGGCATTGCCTGTTAAGCAGTTGTCTTTGGTGTATGGCAGTGTCTGTTAAGCAGTTGTCTTTGGTGTATGGCATTGTCTGTTAAGCAGTTGTCTTTGGTGTATGGCATTGTCTGCTAAGCAGTTGTCTTTAGTTTATGGCGTTGCCTGTTAAGCAGTTGTCTTTGTTGTATGGCATTGCCTGTTAAGCAGTTGTCTTTGGTGTATGGCATTGTCTGCTAAGCAGCTGTCTTAAGTTTATGGCGTTGTCTGTTAAGCAGTTGTCTTTGGTTTATGGCATTGCCTGTTAAGCAGTTGTCTTTGGTGGATGGCATTGTCTGTTAAGCAGTTGTCTTTGGTTTATGGCATTGCCTGTTAAGCAGTTGTCTTTGGTGGATGGCATTGTCTGTTAAGCAGTTGTCTTTGGTGTATGGCATTGCCTGTTAAGCAGTTGTCTTTGGTGTATGGCATTGTCTGTTAAGCAGTTGTCTTTAGTTTATGGCATTGTCTGCTAAGCAGTTGTCTTTGGTGTATGGCATTGCCTGTTAAGCAGTTGTCTTTGGTGTATGGCATTGCCTGTTAAGCAGTTGTCTTTGGTGTATGGCATTGTCTGTTAAGCAGTTGTCTTTGGTGTATGGCATTGCCTGTTAAGCAGTTGTCTTTGGTGTATGGCAGTGTCTGATAAGCAGTTGTCTTTGGTTTATGGCATTGCCTGTTAAGCAGTTGTCTTTGGTGGATGGCATTGTCTGTTAAGCAGTTGTCTTTGGTGTATGGCATTGCCTGTTAAGCAGTTGTCTTTGGTGTATGGCAGTGTCTGATAAGCAGTTGTCTTTGGTGTATGGCATTGCCTGTTAAGCAGTTGTCTTTGGTGTATGGCATTGCCTGTTAAGCAGTTGTCTTTGGTGTATGGCATTGCCTATTAAGCAGTTGTCTTTGGTGTATGGCAGTGTCTGATAAGCAGTTGTCTTTGGTTTATGGCATTGTCTGTTAAGCAGTTGTCTTTGGTGGATGGCATTGTCTGTTAAGCAGTTGTCTTTGGTGTATGGCATTGAGTGTTAAGCAGTTGTCTTTGGTGTATGGCATTGTCTGTTAAGTAGTTGTCTTTGGTGTATGGCAGTGTCTGTTATGCAGTTGTCTTTGGTGTATGGCATTGTCTGTTAAGCAGTTGTCTTTGGTGTATGGCAGTGTCTGTTAAGCAGTTGTCTTTGGTGTATGGCATTGCCAGTTAAGCAGTTGTCTTTGGTGTATGGCATTGCCTGTTAAGCAGTTGTCTTTGGTGTATGGCATTGTCTGTTAAGCAGTTGTCTTTGGTGTATGGCAGTGTCTGATAAGCAGTTGTCTTTGGTGTATGGCATTGCCTGTTAAGCAGTTGTCTTTGGTGTATGGCATTGTCTGTTAAGCAGTTGTCTTTGGTGTATGGCATTGCCTGTTAAGCAGTTGTCTTTGGTGTATCGCATTGTGAGTTAAGCAGTTGTCTTTGATGTATGGCATTGCCTGTTAAGCAGTTGTCTTTGGTGTATGGCATTGTCCGTTCAGCAGTTGTCTTTGGTGTATGGCATTGCCTGTTAAGCAGTTGTCTTTGGTGTATGGCATTGTCTGTTAAGCAGTTGTCTTTGGTGTATGGCAGTGTCTGTTAAGCAGTTGTCTTTGGTGTATGGCATTGTCTGTTAAGCAGTTGTCTTTGGTGTATGGCATTGTCTGTTAAGCAGTTGTCTTTGGTGTATGGCATTGTCTGTTAAGCAGTTGTCTTTGGTGTATGGCATTGTCTGCTAAGCAGTTGTCTTTAGTTTATGGCATTGTCTGTTAAGCAGTTGTCTTTGGTGTATGGCAGTGTCTGTTAAGCAGTTGTCTTTGGTGTATGGCATTGCCTGTTAAGCAGTTGTCTTTGGTGTGTGGCATTGCCTGTTAAGCAGTTGTCTTTGGTTTACGGCATTACCTGTTAAACAGTTGTCTTTGGTGTATGGCAGTGTCTGTTAAGCAGTTGTCTTTGGTGTGTGGCATTGTCTGTTAAGCAGTTGTCTTTGGTTTATGGCATTGCCTGTTAAGCGGTTGTCTTTGGTGTATGGCATTGTCTGTTAAGCAGTTGTCTTTGGTGTATGGCATTGCCTGTTAAGCAGTTGTCTTTGGTGTATGGCATTGTCTGCTGAGCAGCTGTCTTTAGTTTATGGCGTTGTCTGTTAAGCAGTTGTCTTTGGTTTATGGCATTGCCTGTTAAGCAGTTGTCTTTGGTGTATGGCATTGTCTGCTAAGCAGTTGTCTTTAGTGTATGGCATTGCCTGTTAAGCAGTTGTCTTTGGTGTATGGCGTTGTCTGCTAAGCAGTTGTCTTTAGTTTATGGCGTTGTCTGTTAAGCAGCTGTCTTTGGTTTATGGCATTGCCTGTTAAGCGGTTGTCTTTGGTGTATGGCATTGCCTGTTAAGCAGTTGTCTTTGGTGTATGGCATTGTCTGCTAAGCAGCTGTCTTTAGTTTATGGCGTTGTCTGTTAAGCAGTTGTCTTTGGTTTATGGCATTGCCTGTTAAGCGGTTGTCTTTGGTGTATGGCATTGTCTGTTAAGCAGTTGTCTTTGGTGTATGGCATTGTCTGTTAAGCAGTTGTCTTTGGTGTATGGCATTGCCTGTTAAGCAGTTGTCTTTGCTGTATGGCAATGTCTGCTAAGCAGTTGTCTTTAGTTTATGGCATTGCCTGTTAAGCAGTTGTCTTTGGTGTATGGCATTGTCTGTTAAGCAGTTGTCTTTGGTGTATGGCATTGCCTGTTAAGCAGTTGTCTTTGGTTTATGGCATTGCCTGTTAAGCAGTTGTCTTTAGTGTATGGCATTGTCTGTTAAGCAGTTGTCTTTGGTGTATGGCATTGTCTGCTAAGCAGTTGTCTTTAGTTTATGGCATTGCCTGTTAAGCAGTTGTCTTTGGTGTATGGCATTGTCTGTTAAGCAGTTGTCTTTGGTGTATGGCATTGCCTGTTAAGCAGTTGTCTTTGGTGTATGGCATTGTCTGTTAAGCAGTTGTCTTTGGTGTATGGCATTGTCTGTTAAGCAGTTGTCTTTGGTGTATGGCAGTGTCTGTTAAGCAGTTGTCTTTGGTTTATGGCATTGCCTGTTAAGCAGTGTTCTTTGGTGTATGGCAGTGTCTGTTAAGCAGTTGTCTTTGGTTTATGGCGTTGTCTGTTAAGCAGTTGTCTTTGGTGTATGGCATTGTCTGTTAAGCAGTTGTCTTTGGTTTATGGCATTGTCTGTTAAGCAGTTGTCTTTGGTTTATGGCATTGCCTGTTAAGCAGTTGTCTTTGGTTTATGGCAGTGTCTGTTAAGCAGTTGTCTTTGTTGTATGGCATTGTCTGTTAAGCAGTTGTCTTTGGTTTATGGCATTGTCTGTTAAGCAGTTGTCTTTGGTTTATGGCATTGCCTGTTAAGCAGTTGTCTTTGGTTTATGGCATTGTCTGCTAAGCAGTTGTCTTTAGTTTATGGCATTGCCTGTTAAGCAGTTGTCTTTGGTGTATGGCATTGTCTGTTAAGCAGTTGTCTTTGGTGTATGGCATTGTCTGTTAAGCAGTTGTCTTTGGTGTATGGCATTGCCTGTTAAGCAGTTGTCTTTGGTGTATGGCATTGTCTGCTAAGCAGTTGTCTTTAGTTTATGGCGTTGTTTGTTAAGCAGTTGTCTTTGGTTTATGGCATTGTCTGTTAAGCAGTTGTCTTTGGTTTATGGCATTGCCTGTTAAGCAGTTGTCTTTGGTGTATGGCATTGTCTGCTAAGCAGTTGTCTTTAGTTTATGGCATTGCCTGTTAAGCAGTTGTCTTTGGTGTATGGCATTGTCTGTTAAGCAGTTGTCTTTGGTGTATGGCATTGTCTGTTAAGCAGTTGTCTTTGGTGTATGGCTTTGTCTGTTAAGCAGTTGTCTTTGGTGTATGGCATTGTCTGTTAAGCAGTTGTCTTTGGTTTATGGCATTGTCTGTTAAGCAGTTGTCTTTAGTTTATGGCGTTGTCTGTTAAGCAGTTGTCTTTGGTTTATGGCATTGTCTGTTAAGCAGTTGTCTTTGGTTTATGGCATTGCCTGTTAAGCAGTTGTCTTTGGTGTATGGCATTGTCTGCTAAGCAGTTGTCTTTAGTTTATGGCATTGCCTGTTAAGCAGTTGTCTTTGGTGTGTGGCATTGTCTGTTAAGCAGTTGTCTTTGGTGTATGGCATTGCCTGTTAAGCAGTTGTCTTTGGTGTATGGCATTGTCTGCTAAGCAGTTGTCTTTAGTTTATGGCGTTGTCTGTTAAGCAGTTGTCTTTGGTTTATGGCATTGCCTGTTAAGCAGTTGTCTTTGGTGTATGGCATTGTCTGCTAAGCAGTTGTCTTTAGTTTATGGCGTTGCCTGTTAAGCAGTTGTCTTTGGTGTATGGCATTGCCTGTTAAGCAGTTGTCTTTGGTGTATGGCATTGTCTGCTAAGCAGCTGTCTTTAGTGTATGGCGTTGTCTGTTAAGCAGTTGTCTTTGGTTTATGGCATTGCCTGTTAAGCAGTTGTCTTTGGTGGATGGCATTGTCTGTTAAGCAGTTGTCTTTGGTGTATGGCATTGTCTGTTAAGCAGTTGTCTTTGGTGTATGGCATTGCCTGTTAAGCAGTTGTCTTTGGTGTATGGCATTGTCTGTTAAGCAGTTGTCTTTAATTTATGGCATTGTCTGTTAAGCAGTTGTCTTTGGTGTATGGCATTGCCTGTTAAGCAGTTGTCTTTGGTGTATGGCATTGTCTGTTAAGTAGTTGTCTTTGGTGTATGGCAGTGTCTGTTATGCAGTTGTCTTTGGTGTATGGCATTGTCTGTTAAGCAGTTGTCTTTGGTGTATGGCAGTGTCTGTTAAGCAGTTGTCTTTGGTGTATGGCATTGCCAGTTAAGCAGTTGTCTTTGGTGTATGGCATTGCCTGTTAAGCAGTTGTCTTTGGTGTATGGCATTGTCTGTTAAGCAGTTGTCTTTGGTGTATGGCAGGGTCTGTTAAGTAGTTGTCTTTGGTATATGGCATTGTCTGTTAAGCAGTTGTCTTTGGTGTATGGCATTGTCTGTTAAGCAGTTGTCTTTGGTGTATGGCAGTGTCTGTTAAGCAGTTGTCTTTGGTTTATGGCATTGCCTGTTAAGCAGTTGTCTTTGGTGTATGGCATTGTCCGTTCAGCAGTTGTCTTTGGTGTATGGCATTGTCTGTTAAGCAGTTGTCTTTGGTGTATGGCAGTGTCTGTTAAGCAGTTGTCTTTGGTGTATGGCATTGTCTGTTAAGCAGTTGTCTTTGGTGTATGGCATTGTCTGTTAAGCAGTTGTCTTTGGTGTATGGCATTGCCTATTAAGCAGTTGTCTTTGGTTTATGGCATTGCCTGTTAAGCAGTTGTCTTTAGTGTATGGCATTGTCTGCTAAGCAGTAGTCTTTAGTTTATGGCATTGCCTGTTAAGCAGTTGTCTTTGGTGTATGGCATTGTCTGTTAAGCAGTTGTCTTTGGTGTATGGCATTGCCTGTTAAGCAGTTGTCTTTGGTGTATGGCAGTGTCTGTTAAGCAGTTGTCTTTGGTGTATGGCATTGTCTGTTAAGCAGTTGTCTTTGGTGTATGGCATTATCTGTTAAGCAGTTGTCTTTGGTGTATGGCATTGCCTGTTAAGCAGTTGTCTTTGGTGTATGGCATTGTCTGTTAAGCAGTTGTCTTTGGTGTATGGCATTGCCTGTTAAGCAGTTGTCTTTGGTGTATGGCATTGTCTGTTAAGCAGTTGTCTTTGGTGTATGGCATTGCCTGTTAAGCAGTTGTCTTTGGTGTATGGCAGTGTCTGTTAAGCAGTTGTCTTTGGTGTATGGCATTGTCTGTTAAGCAGTTGTCTTTGGTGTATGGCATTGCCTGTTAAGCAGTTGTCTTTGGTGTATGGCAGTGTCTGTTAAGCAGTTGTCTTTGGTGTATGGCATTGTCTGTTAAGCAGTTGTCTTTGGTGTATGGCATTGTCTGCTAAGCAGTTGTCTTTAGTTTATGGCGTTGCCTGTTAAGCAGTTGTCTTTGTTGTATGGCATTGCCTGTTAAGCAGTTGTCTTTGGTGTATGGCATTGTCTGCTAAGCAGCTGTCTTAAGTTTATGGCGTTGTCTGTTAAGCAGTTGTCTTTGGTTTATGGCATTGCCTGTTAAGCAGTTGTCTTTGGTGGATGGCATTGTCTGTTAAGCAGTTGTCTTTGGTTTATGGCATTGCCTGTTAAGCAGTTGTCTTTGGTGGATGGCATTGTCTGTTAAGCAGTTGTCTTTGGTGTATGGCATTGCCTGTTAAGCAGTTGTCTTTGGTGTATGGCATTGTCTGTTAAGCAGTTGTCTTTAGTTTATGGCATTGTCTGCTAAGCAGTTGTCTTTGGTGTATGGCATTGCCTGTTAAGCAGTTGTCTTTGGTGTATGGCATTGCCTGTTAAGCAGTTGTCTTTGGTGTATGGCATTGTCTGTTAAGCAGTTGTCTTTGGTGTATGGCATTGCCTGTTAAGCAGTTGTCTGTGGTGTATGGCAGTGTCTGATAAGCAGTTGTCTTTGGTTTATGGCATTGCCTGTTAAGCAGTTGTCTTTGGTGGATGGCATTGTCTGTTAAGCAGTTGTCTTTGGTGTATGGCATTGCCTGTTAAGCAGTTGTCTTTGGTGTATGGCAGTGTCTGATAAGCAGTTGTCTTTGGTGTATGGCATTGCCTGTTAAGCAGTTGTCTTTGGTGTATGGCATTGCCTGTTAAGCAGTTGTCTTTGGTGTATGGCATTGCCTATTAAGCAGTTGTCTTTGGTGTATGGCAGTGTCTGATAAGCAGTTGTCTTTGGTTTATGGCATTGTCTGTTAAGCAGTTGTCTTTGGTGGATGGCATTGTCTGTTAAGCAGTTGTCTTTGGTGTATGGCATTGAGTGTTAAGCAGTTGTCTTTGGTGTATGGCATTGTCTGTTAAGTAGTTGTCTTTGGTGTATGGCAGTGTCTGTTATGCAGTTGTCTTTGGTGTATGGCATTGTCTGTTAAGCAGTTGTCTTTGGTGTATGGCAGTGTCTGTTAAGCAGTTGTCTTTGGTGTATGGCATTGCCAGTTAAGCAGTTGTCTTTGGTGTATGGCATTGCCTGTTAAGCAGTTGTCTTTGGTGTATGGCATTGTCTGTTAAGCAGTTGTCTTTGGTGTATGGCAGTGTCTGATAAGCAGTTGTCTTTGGTGTATGGCATTGCCTGTTAAGCAGTTGTCTTTGGTGTATGGCATTGTCTGTTAAGCAGTTGTCTTTGGTGTATGGCATTGCCTGTTAAGCAGTTGTCTTTGGTGTATCGCATTGTGAGTTAAGCAGTTGTCTTTGATGTATGGCATTGCCTGTTAAGCAGTTGTCTTTGGTGTATGGCATTGTCCGTTCAGCAGTTGTCTTTGGTGTATGGCATTGCCTGTTAAGCAGTTGTCTTTGGTGTATGGCATTGTCTGTTAAGCAGTTGTCTTTGGTGTATGGCAGTGTCTGTTAAGCAGTTGTCTTTGGTGTATGGCATTGTCTGTTAAGCAGTTGTCTTTGGTGTATGGCATTGTCTGTTAAGCAGTTGTCTTTGGTGTATGGCATTGTCTGTTAAGCAGTTGTCTTTGGTGTATGGCATTGTCTGCTAAGCAGTTGTCTTTAGTTTATGGCATTGTCTGTTAAGCAGTTGTCTTTGGTGTATGGCAGTGTCTGTTAAGCAGTTGTCTTTGGTGTATGGCATTGCCTGTTAAGCAGTTGTCTTTGGTGTGTGGCATTGCCTGTTAAGCAGTTGTCTTTGGTTTACGGCATTACCTGTTAAACAGTTGTCTTTGGTGTATGGCAGTGTCTGTTAAGCAGTTGTCTTTGGTGTGTGGCATTGTCTGTTAAGCAGTTGTCTTTGGTTTATGGCATTGCCTGTTAAGCGGTTGTCTTTGGTGTATGGCATTGTCTGTTAAGCAGTTGTCTTTGGTGTATGGCATTGCCTGTTAAGCAGTTGTCTTTGGTGTATGGCATTGTCTGCTGAGCAGCTGTCTTTAGTTTATGGCGTTGTCTGTTAAGCAGTTGTCTTTGGTTTATGGCATTGCCTGTTAAGCAGTTGTCTTTGGTGTATGGCATTGTCTGCTAAGCAGTTGTCTTTAGTGTATGGCATTGCCTGTTAAGCAGTTGTCTTTGGTGTATGGCGTTGTCTGCTAAGCAGTTGTCTTTAGTTTATGGCGTTGTCTGTTAAGCAGCTGTCTTTGGTTTATGGCATTGCCTGTTAAGCGGTTGTCTTTGGTGTATGGCATTGCCTGTTAAGCAGTTGTCTTTGGTGTATGGCATTGTCTGCTAAGCAGCTGTCTTTAGTTTATGGCGTTGTCTGTTAAGCAGTTGTCTTTGGTTTATGGCATTGCCTGTTAAGCGGTTGTCTTTGGTGTATGGCATTGTCTGTTAAGCAGTTGTCTTTGGTGTATGGCATTGTCTGTTAAGCAGTTGTCTTTGGTGTATGGCATTGCCTGTTAAGCAGTTGTCTTTGCTGTATGGCAATGTCTGCTAAGCAGTTGTCTTTAGTTTATGGCATTGCCTGTTAAGCAGTTGTCTTTGGTGTATGGCATTGTCTGTTAAGCAGTTGTCTTTGGTGTATGGCATTGCCTGTTAAGCAGTTGTCTTTGGTTTATGGCATTGCCTGTTAAGCAGTTGTCTTTAGTGTATGGCATTGTCTGTTAAGCAGTTGTCTTTGGTGTATGGCATTGTCTGCTAAGCAGTTGTCTTTAGTTTATGGCATTGCCTGTTAAGCAGTTGTCTTTGGTGTATGGCATTGTCTGTTAAGCAGTTGTCTTTGGTGTATGGCATTGCCTGTTAAGCAGTTGTCTTTGGTGTATGGCATTGTCTGTTAAGCAGTTGTCTTTGGTGTATGGCATTGTCTGTTAAGCAGTTGTCTTTGGTGTATGGCAGTGTCTGTTAAGCAGTTGTCTTTGGTTTATGGCATTGCCTGTTAAGCAGTGTTCTTTGGTGTATGGCAGTGTCTGTTAAGCAGTTGTCTTTGGTTTATGGCGTTGTCTGTTAAGCAGTTGTCTTTGGTGTATGGCATTGTCTGTTAAGCAGTTGTCTTTGGTTTATGGCATTGTCTGTTAAGCAGTTGTCTTTGGTTTATGGCATTGCCTGTTAAGCAGTTGTCTTTGGTTTATGGCAGTGTCTGTTAAGCAGTTGTCTTTGTTGTATGGCATTGTCTGTTAAGCAGTTGTCTTTGGTTTATGGCATTGTCTGTTAAGCAGTTGTCTTTGGTTTATGGCATTGCCTGTTAAGCAGTTGTCTTTGGTTTATGGCATTGTCTGCTAAGCAGTTGTCTTTAGTTTATGGCATTGCCTGTTAAGCAGTTGTCTTTGGTGTATGGCATTGTCTGTTAAGCAGTTGTCTTTGGTGTATGGCATTGTCTGTTAAGCAGTTGTCTTTGGTGTATGGCATTGCCTGTTAAGCAGTTGTCTTTGGTGTATGGCATTGTCTGCTAAGCAGTTGTCTTTAGTTTATGGCGTTGTTTGTTAAGCAGTTGTCTTTGGTTTATGGCATTGTCTGTTAAGCAGTTGTCTTTGGTTTATGGCATTGCCTGTTAAGCAGTTGTCTTTGGTGTATGGCATTGTCTGCTAAGCAGTTGTCTTTAGTTTATGGCATTGCCTGTTAAGCAGTTGTCTTTGGTGTATGGCATTGTCTGTTAAGCAGTTGTCTTTGGTGTATGGCATTGTCTGTTAAGCAGTTGTCTTTGGTGTATGGCTTTGTCTGTTAAGCAGTTGTCTTTGGTGTATGGCATTGTCTGTTAAGCAGTTGTCTTTGGTTTATGGCATTGTCTGTTAAGCAGTTGTCTTTAGTTTATGGCGTTGTCTGTTAAGCAGTTGTCTTTGGTTTATGGCATTGTCTGTTAAGCAGTTGTCTTTGGTTTATGGCATTGCCTGTTAAGCAGTTGTCTTTGGTGTATGGCATTGTCTGCTAAGCAGTTGTCTTTAGTTTATGGCATTGCCTGTTAAGCAGTTGTCTTTGGTGTGTGGCATTGTCTGTTAAGCAGTTGTCTTTGGTGTATGGCATTGCCTGTTAAGCAGTTGTCTTTGGTGTATGGCATTGTCTGCTAAGCAGTTGTCTTTAGTTTATGGCGTTGTCTGTTAAGCAGTTGTCTTTGGTTTATGGCATTGCCTGTTAAGCAGTTGTCTTTGGTGTATGGCATTGTCTGCTAAGCAGTTGTCTTTAGTTTATGGCGTTGCCTGTTAAGCAGTTGTCTTTGGTGTATGGCATTGCCTGTTAAGCAGTTGTCTTTGGTGTATGGCATTGTCTGCTAAGCAGCTGTCTTTAGTGTATGGCGTTGTCTGTTAAGCAGTTGTCTTTGGTTTATGGCATTGCCTGTTAAGCAGTTGTCTTTGGTGGATGGCATTGTCTGTTAAGCAGTTGTCTTTGGTGTATGGCATTGTCTGTTAAGCAGTTGTCTTTGGTGTATGGCATTGTCTGTTAAGCAGTTGTCTTTGGTGTATGGCAGTGTCTGATAAGCAGTTGTCTTTGGTGTATGGCATTGCCTGTTAAGCAGTTGTCTTTGGTGTATGGCATTGTCTGTTAAGCAGTTGTCTTTGGTGTATGGCATTGCCTGTTAAGCAGTTGTCTTTGGTGTATCGCATTGTGAGTTAAGCAGTTGTCTTTGATGTATGGCATTGCCTGTTAAGCAGTTGTCTTTGGTGTATGGCATTGTCCGTTCAGCAGTTGTCTTTGGTGTATGGCATTGCCTGTTAAGCAGTTGTCTTTGGTGTATGGCATTGTCTGTTAAGCAGTTGTCTTTGGTGTATGGCAGTGTCTGTTAAGCAGTTGTCTTTGGTGTATGGCATTGTCTGTTAAGCAGTTGTCTTTGGTGTATGGCATTGTCTGTTAAGCAGTTGTCTTTGGTGTATGGCATTGTCTGTTAAGCAGTTGTCTTTGGTGTATGGCATTGTCTGCTAAGCAGTTGTCTTTAGTTTATGGCATTGTCTGTTAAGCAGTTGTCTTTGGTGTATGGCAGTGTCTGTTAAGCAGTTGTCTTTGGTGTATGGCATTGCCTGTTAAGCAGTTGTCTTTGGTGTGTGGCATTGCCTGTTAAGCAGTTGTCTTTGGTTTACGGCATTACCTGTTAAACAGTTGTCTTTGGTGTATGGCAGTGTCTGTTAAGCAGTTGTCTTTGGTGTGTGGCATTGTCTGTTAAGCAGTTGTCTTTGGTTTATGGCATTGCCTGTTAAGCGGTTGTCTTTGGTGTATGGCATTGTCTGTTAAGCAGTTGTCTTTGGTGTATGGCATTGCCTGTTAAGCAGTTGTCTTTGGTGTATGGCATTGTCTGCTGAGCAGCTGTCTTTAGTTTATGGCGTTGTCTGTTAAGCAGTTGTCTTTGGTTTATGGCATTGCCTGTTAAGCAGTTGTCTTTGGTGTATGGCATTGTCTGCTAAGCAGTTGTCTTTAGTGTATGGCATTGCCTGTTAAGCAGTTGTCTTTGGTGTATGGCGTTGTCTGCTAAGCAGTTGTCTTTAGTTTATGGCGTTGTCTGTTAAGCAGCTGTCTTTGGTTTATGGCATTGCCTGTTAAGCGGTTGTCTTTGGTGTATGGCATTGCCTGTTAAGCAGTTGTCTTTGGTGTATGGCATTGTCTGCTAAGCAGCTGTCTTTAGTTTATGGCGTTGTCTGTTAAGCAGTTGTCTTTGGTTTATGGCATTGCCTGTTAAGCGGTTGTCTTTGGTGTATGGCATTGTCTGTTAAGCAGTTGTCTTTGGTGTATGGCATTGTCTGTTAAGCAGTTGTCTTTGGTGTATGGCATTGCCTGTTAAGCAGTTGTCTTTGCTGTATGGCAATGTCTGCTAAGCAGTTGTCTTTAGTTTATGGCATTGCCTGTTAAGCAGTTGTCTTTGGTGTATGGCATTGTCTGTTAAGCAGTTGTCTTTGGTGTATGGCATTGCCTGTTAAGCAGTTGTCTTTGGTTTATGGCATTGCCTGTTAAGCAGTTGTCTTTAGTGTATGGCATTGTCTGTTAAGCAGTTGTCTTTGGTGTATGGCATTGTCTGCTAAGCAGTTGTCTTTAGTTTATGGCATTGCCTGTTAAGCAGTTGTCTTTGGTGTATGGCATTGTCTGTTAAGCAGTTGTCTTTGGTGTATGGCATTGCCTGTTAAGCAGTTGTCTTTGGTGTATGGCATTGTCTGTTAAGCAGTTGTCTTTGGTGTATGGCATTGTCTGTTAAGCAGTTGTCTTTGGTGTATGGCAGTGTCTGTTAAGCAGTTGTCTTTGGTTTATGGCATTGCCTGTTAAGCAGTGTTCTTTGGTGTATGGCAGTGTCTGTTAAGCAGTTGTCTTTGGTTTATGGCGTTGTCTGTTAAGCAGTTGTCTTTGGTGTATGGCATTGTCTGTTAAGCAGTTGTCTTTGGTTTATGGCATTGTCTGTTAAGCAGTTGTCTTTGGTTTATGGCATTGCCTGTTAAGCAGTTGTCTTTGGTTTATGGCAGTGTCTGTTAAGCAGTTGTCTTTGTTGTATGGCATTGTCTGTTAAGCAGTTGTCTTTGGTTTATGGCATTGTCTGTTAAGCAGTTGTCTTTGGTTTATGGCATTGCCTGTTAAGCAGTTGTCTTTGGTTTATGGCATTGTCTGCTAAGCAGTTGTCTTTAGTTTATGGCATTGCCTGTTAAGCAGTTGTCTTTGGTGTATGGCATTGTCTGTTAAGCAGTTGTCTTTGGTGTATGGCATTGTCTGTTAAGCAGTTGTCTTTGGTGTATGGCATTGCCTGTTAAGCAGTTGTCTTTGGTGTATGGCATTGTCTGCTAAGCAGTTGTCTTTAGTTTATGGCGTTGTTTGTTAAGCAGTTGTCTTTGGTTTATGGCATTGTCTGTTAAGCAGTTGTCTTTGGTTTATGGCATTGCCTGTTAAGCAGTTGTCTTTGGTGTATGGCATTGTCTGCTAAGCAGTTGTCTTTAGTTTATGGCATTGCCTGTTAAGCAGTTGTCTTTGGTGTATGGCATTGTCTGTTAAGCAGTTGTCTTTGGTGTATGGCATTGTCTGTTAAGCAGTTGTCTTTGGTGTATGGCTTTGTCTGTTAAGCAGTTGTCTTTGGTGTATGGCATTGTCTGTTAAGCAGTTGTCTTTGGTTTATGGCATTGTCTGTTAAGCAGTTGTCTTTAGTTTATGGCGTTGTCTGTTAAGCAGTTGTCTTTGGTTTATGGCATTGTCTGTTAAGCAGTTGTCTTTGGTTTATGGCATTGCCTGTTAAGCAGTTGTCTTTGGTGTATGGCATTGTCTGCTAAGCAGTTGTCTTTAGTTTATGGCATTGCCTGTTAAGCAGTTGTCTTTGGTGTGTGGCATTGTCTGTTAAGCAGTTGTCTTTGGTGTATGGCATTGCCTGTTAAGCAGTTGTCTTTGGTGTATGGCATTGTCTGCTAAGCAGTTGTCTTTAGTTTATGGCGTTGTCTGTTAAGCAGTTGTCTTTGGTTTATGGCATTGCCTGTTAAGCAGTTGTCTTTGGTGTATGGCATTGTCTGCTAAGCAGTTGTCTTTAGTTTATGGCGTTGCCTGTTAAGCAGTTGTCTTTGGTGTATGGCATTGCCTGTTAAGCAGTTGTCTTTGGTGTATGGCATTGTCTGCTAAGCAGCTGTCTTTAGTGTATGGCGTTGTCTGTTAAGCAGTTGTCTTTGGTTTATGGCATTGCCTGTTAAGCAGTTGTCTTTGGTGGATGGCATTGTCTGTTAAGCAGTTGTCTTTGGTGTATGGCATTGTCTGTTAAGCAGTTGTCTTTGGTGTATGGCATTGCCTGTTAAGCAGTTGTCTTTGGTGTATGGCATTGTCTGTTAAGCAGTTGTCTTTAATTTATGGCATTGTCTGTTAAGCAGTTGTCTTTGGTGTATGGCATTGCCTGTTAAGCAGTTGTCTTTGGTGTATGGCATTGTCTGTTAAGTAGTTGTCTTTGGTGTATGGCAGTGTCTGTTATGCAGTTGTCTTTGGTGTATGGCATTGTCTGTTAAGCAGTTGTCTTTGGTGTATGGCAGTGTCTGTTAAGCAGTTGTCTTTGGTGTATGGCATTGCCAGTTAAGCAGTTGTCTTTGGTGTATGGCATTGCCTGTTAAGCAGTTGTCTTTGGTGTATGGCATTGTCTGTTAAGCAGTTGTCTTTGGTGTATGGCAGGGTCTGTTAAGTAGTTGTCTTTGGTATATGGCATTGTCTGTTAAGCAGTTGTCTTTGGTGTATGGCATTGTCTGTTAAGCAGTTGTCTTTGGTGTATGGCAGTGTCTGTTAAGCAGTTGTCTTTGGTTTATGGCATTGCCTGTTAAGCAGTTGTCTTTGGTGTATGGCATTGTCCGTTCAGCAGTTGTCTTTGGTGTATGGCATTGTCTGTTAAGCAGTTGTCTTTGGTGTATGGCAGTGTCTGTTAAGCAGTTGTCTTTGGTGTATGGCATTGTCTGTTAAGCAGTTGTCTTTGGTGTATGGCATTGTCTGTTAAGCAGTTGTCTTTGGTGTATGGCATTGCCTATTAAGCAGTTGTCTTTGGTGTATGGCAGTGTCTGTTAAGCAGTTGTCTTTGGTGTATGGCAGTGTCTGTTAAGCAGTTGTCTTTGGTGTATGGCAGTGTCTGTTAAGCAGTTGTCTTTGGTGTATGGCAGTGTCTGTTAAGCAGTTGTCTTTGGTGTATGGCATTGTCTGTTAAGCAGTTGTCTTTGGTGTATGGCAGTGTCTGTTAAACATTTGTCTTTGGTGTATGGCAGGGTCTGTTAAGCAGATGTCTTTGGTGTATGGCATTGTCTGTTAAGCAGTTGTCTTTGGTGTATGGCAGTGTCTGATAAGCAGTTGTCTTTGGTGTATGGCATTGTCTGTTAAACAGTTGTCTTTGGTGTATGGCAGTGTCTGTTAAGCAGTTGTCTTTGGTGTATGGCATTGCCTGTTAAGCAGTTGTCTTTGGTGTATGGCAGGGTCTGTTAAACATTTGTCTTTGGTGTATGGCAGGGTCTGTTAAGCAGATGTCTTTGGTGTATGGCATTGTCTGTTAAGCAGTTGTCTTTGGTGTATGGCAGTGTCTGATAAGCAGTTGTCTTTGGTGTATGGCATTGTCTGTTAAGCAGTTGTCTTTGGTGTATGGCAGTGTCTGTTAAGCAGTTGTCTTTGGTGTATGGCATTGCCTGTTAAGCAGTTGTCTTTGGTGTATGGCAGTGTCTGATAAGCAGTTGTCTTTGGTGTATGGCATTGTCTGTTAAGCAGTTGTCTTTGGTGTATGGCATTGTCTGCTAAGCAGTTGTCTTTAGTTTATGGCATTGCCTGTTAAGCAGTTGTCTTTGGTGTGTGGCATTGCCTGTTAAGCAGTTGTCTTTGGTGTATGGCATTGTCTGTTCAGCAGTTGTCTTTGGTTTACGGCATTGCCTGTTAAACGGTTGTCTTTGGTGTATGGCATTGCCTGTTAAGCAGTTGTCTTTGGTGTATGGCATTTTCTGTTAAGCAGTTGTCTTTGGTTTATGGCATTGCCTGTTAAGCAGTTGTCTTTGGTGTATGGCATTGTCTGTTAAGCAGTTGTCTTTGGTTTATGGCATTGCCTGTTAAGCGGTTGTCTTTGGTGTATGGCATTGTCTGTTAAGCAGTTGTCTTTGGTGTATGGCATTGCCTGTTAAGCAGTTGTCTTTGGTGTATGGCATTGTCTGTTAAGCAGTTGTCTTTGGTGTATGGCATTGCCTGTTAAGCAGTTGTCTTTGGTGTATGACATTGTCTGTTAAGCAGTTGTCTTTGGTGTATGGCATTGTCTGTTAAGTAGTTGTCTTTGGTGTATGGCAGTGTCTGTTATGCAGTTGTCTTTGGTTTATGGCATTGCCTGTTAAGCAGTTGTCTTTGGTGTATGGCATTGCCTGTTAAGCAGTTGTTTTTGGTGTATGGCATTGTCTGTTAAGCAGTTGTCTTTGGTTTATGGCATTGCCTGTTAAGCGGTTGTCTTTGGTGTATGGCATTGTCTGTTAAGCAGTTGTCTTTGGTGTATGGCATTGTCTGCTGAGCAGCTATCTTTAGTTTATGGCGTTGTCTGTTAAGCAGTTGTCTTTGGTTTATGGCATTGCCTGTTAAGCAGTTGTCTTTGGTGTATGGCATTGTCTGCTAAGCAGTTGTCTTTAGTGTATGGCATTGCCTGTTAAGCAGTTGTCTTTGGTGTATGGCGTTGTCTGCTAAGCAGTTGTCTTTAGTTTATGGCGTTGTCTGTTAAGCAGTTGTCTTTGGTTTATGGCATTGCCTGTTAAGCGGTTGTCTTTGGTGTATGGCATTGCCTGTTAAGCAGTTGTCTTTGGTGTATGGCATTGTCTGCTAAGCAGCTGTCTTTAGTTTATGGCGTTGTCTGTTAAGCAGTTGTCTTTGGTTTATGGCATTGCCTGTTAAGCGGTTGTCTTTGGTGTATGGCATTGTCTGTTAAGCAGTTGTCTTTGGTGTATGGCATTGTCTGTTAAGCAGTTGTCTTTGGTGTATGGCATTGCCTGTTAAGCAGTTGTCTTTGGTGTATGGCATTGCCTGTTAAGCAGTTGTCTTTGGTGTATGGCATTGTCTGCTAATCAGCTGTCTTTAGTTTATGGCGTTGTCTGTTAAGCAGTTGTCTTTGGTGTATGGCATTGCCTGTTAAGCAGTTGTCTTTGGTGTATGGCATTGTCTGTTAAGCAGTTGTCTTTGGTGTATGGCATTGTCTGTTAAGCAGTTGTCTTTAGTTTATGGCATTGCCTGTTAAGCAGTTGTCTTTGGTGTATGGCATTGTCTGTTAAGCAGTTGTCTTTGGTGTATGGCATTGCCTGTTAAGCAGTTGTCTTTGGTGTATGGCAGTGTCTGTTAAGCAGTTGTCTTTGGTTTATGGCATTGCCTGTTAAGCAGTTGTCTTTAGTGTATGGCATTGTCTGTTAAGCAGTTGTCTTTGGTGTATGGCATTGTCTGCTAAGCAGTTGTCTTTAGTTTATGGCATTGCCTGTTAAGCAGTTGTCTTTGGTGTATGGCATTGTCTGTTAAGCAGTTGTCTTTGGTGTATGGCATTGCCTGTTAAGCAGTTGTCTTTGGTGTATGGCATTGTCTGTTAAGCAGTTGTCTTTGGTGTATGGCAGTGTCTGTTAAGCAGTTGTCTTTGGTTTATGGCGTTGTCTGTTAAGCAGTTGTTTTTGGTTTATGGCATTGTCTGTTAAGCAGTTGTCTTTGGTTTATGGCATTGCCTGTTAAGCAGTTGTCTTTGGTGTATGGCATTGTCTGCTAAGCAGTTGTCTTTAGTTTATGGCATTGCCTGTTAAGCAGTTGTCTTTGGTGTATGGCATTGTCTGTTAAGCAGTTGTCTTTGGTGTATGGCATTGTCTGTTAAGCAGTTGTCTTTGGTGTATGGCGTTGTCTGTTAAGCAGTTGTCTTTGGTGTATGGCATTGTCTGTTAAGCAGTTGTCTTTGGTGTATGGCATTGTCTGTTAAGCAGTTGTCTTTGGTTTATGGCATTGTCTGTTAAGCAGTTGTCTTTAGTTTATGGCGTTGTCTGTTAAGCAGTTGTCTTTGGTTTATGGCATTGTCTGTTAAGCAGTTGTCTTTAGTTTATGGCGTTGTCTGTTAAGCAGTTGTTTTTGGTTTATGGCATTGTCTGTTAAGCAGTTGTCTTTGGTGTATGGCATTGCCTGTTAAGCAGTTGTCTTTGGTGTATGGCATTGTCTGCTAAGCAGTTGTCTTTAGTTTATGGCGTTGTCTGTTAAGCAGTTGTCTTTGGTTTATGGCATTGTCTGTTAAGCAGTTGTCTTTGGTTTATGGCATTGCCTGTTAAGCAGTTGTCTTTGGTGTATGGCATTGTCTGCTAAGCAGTTGTCTTTAGTTTATGTCATTGCCTGTTAAGCAGTTGTCTTTGGTGTATGGCATTGTCTGTTAAGCAGTTGTCTTTGGTGTATGGCATTGTCTGTTAAGCAGTTGTCTTTGGTGTATGGCGTTGTCTGTTAAGCAGTTGTCTTTGGTGTATGGCATTGTCTGTTAAGCAGTTGTCTTTGGTGTATGGCATTGTCTGTTAAGCAGTTGTCTTTGGTTTATGGCATTGTCTGTTAAGCAGTTGTCTTTAGTTTATGGCGTTGTCTGTTAAGCAGTTGTCTTTGGTTTATGGCATTGTCTGTTAAGCAGTTGTCTTTGGTTTATGGCATTGCCTGTTAAGCAGTTGTCTTTGGTGTATGGCATTGCCTGTTAAGCAGTTGTCTTTGGTGTATGGCATTGCCTGTTAAGCAGTTGTCTTTGGTGTATGGCATTGTCTGTTAAGCAGTTGTCTTTGGTGTATTGCATTGTCTGTTAAGCAGTTGTCTTTGGTGTATGGCATTGCCTGTTAAGCAGTTGTCTTTGGTGTATGGCATTGTCTGTTAAGCAGTTGTCTTTGGTGTATGGCATTGTCTGTTAAGCAGTTGTCTTTGGTGTATGGCGTTGCCTGTTAAGCAGTTGTCTTTGGTGTATGGCATTGTCTCCTAAGCAGTTGTCTTTAGTTTATGGCATTGCCTGTTAAGCAGTTGTCTTTGGTGTGTGGCATTGTCTGTTAAGCAGTTGTCTTTGGTGTATGGCATTGCCTGTTAAGCAGTTGTCTTTGGTGTATGGCATTGTCTGCTAAGCAGTTGTCTTTAGTTTATGGCGTTGTCTGTTAAGCAGTTGTCTTTGGTTTATGGCATTGCCTGTTAAGCAGTTGTCTTTGGTGTATGGCATTGTCTGCTAAGCAGTTGTCTTTAGTTTATGGCGTTTCCTGTTAAGCAGTTGTCTTTGGTGTATGGCATTGCCTGTTAAGCAGTTGTCTTTGGTGTATGGCATTGTCTGCTAAGCAGCTGTCTTTAGTTTATGGCGTTGTCTGTTAAGCATTTGTCTTTGGTTTATGGCATTGTCTGCTAAGCAGCTGTCTTTAGTTTATGGCGTTGTCTGTTAAGCAGTTGTCTTTGGTGTATGGCGTTGCCTGTTAAGCAGTTGTCTTTAGTTTATGGCACTGCCTGTTAAGCAGTTGTCTTTGGTGGATGGCATTGTCTGTTAAGCAGTTGTCTTTGGTGTATGGCATTGCCTGTTAAGCAGTTGTCTTTGGTGTATGGCATTGTCTGTTAAGCAGTTGTCTTTAGTTTATGGCATTGTCTGCTAAGCAGTTGTCTTTGGTGTATGGCATTGTCTGCTAAGCAGTTGTCTTTGGTGTATGGCATTGCCTGTTAAGCAGTTGTCTTTGGTGTATGGCATTGCCTGTTAAGCAGTTGTCTTTGGTGTATGGCATTGTCTGTTAAGCAGTTGTCTTTGGTGTGTGGCATTGTCTGTTAAGCAGTTGTCTTTAGTTTATGGCATTGACTGTTAACCAGTTGTCTTTGGTGTATGGCATTGCCTGTTAAGCAGTTGTCTTTGGTGTATGGCATTGCCTGTTAAGTAGTTGTCTTTGGTGTATGGCATTGCCTGTTAAGCAGTTGTCTTTGGTGTATGGCATTGTCTGCTAAGCAGTTGTCTTTAGTTTATGTCGTTGCCTGTTAAGCAGTTGTCTTTGGTGTATGGCATTGCCTGTTAAGCAGTTGTATTTGGTGTATGGCATTGTCTGCTAAGCAGCTGTCTTTAGTTTCTGGCGTTGTCTGTTAAGCAGTTGTCTTTGGTTTATGGCATTGCCTGTTAAGCAGTTGTCTTTGGTGGATGGCATTGTCTGTTAAGCAGTTGTCTTTGGTGTATGGCATTGCCTGTTAAGCAGTTGTCTTTGGTGTATGGCATTGTCTGTTAAGCAGTTGTCTTTAGTTTATGGCATTGTCTGCTAAGCAGTTGTCTTTGGTGTATGGCATTGCCTGTTAAGCAGTTGTCTTTGGTGTATGGCATTGCCTGTTAAGCAGTTGTCTCTGGTGTATGGCATTGCCTATTAAGCAGTTGTCTCTGGTGTATGGCATTGCCTGTTAAGCAGTTGTCTCTGGTGTATGGCATTGTCTGTTAAGCAGTTGTCTTTGGTGTATGGCATTGCCTGTTAAGCAGTTGTCTTTGGTGTATGGCAGTGTCTGATAAGCAGTTGTCTTTGGTTTATGGCATTGTCTGTTAAGCAGTTGTCTTTGGTGTATGGCATTGCCTGTTAAGCAGTTGTCTTTGGTGTATGGCAGTGTCTGATAAGCAGTTGTCTTTGGTGTATGGCATTGCCTGTTAAGCAGTTGTCTCTGGTGTATGGCATTGCCTATTAAGCAGTTGTCTCTGGTGTATGGCATTGCCTGTTAAGCAGTTGTCTCTGGTGTATGGCATTGTCTGTTAAGCAGTTGTCTTTGGTGTATGGCATTGCCTGTTAAGCAGTTGTCTTTGGTGTATGGCAGTGTCTGATAAGCAGTTGTCTTTGGTTTATGGCATTGCCTGTTAAGCAATTGTCTTTGGTTGATGGCATTGTCTGTTAAGCAGTTGTCTTTGGTGTATGGCATTGTCTGTTAAGCAGTTGTCTTTGGTGTATGGCACTGCCTGTTAAGCAGTTGTCTTTGGTGTATGGCATTGCCTGTTAAGCAGTTGTCTTTGGTGGATGGCATCGTCTGTTAAGCAGTTGTCTTTGGTGTATGGCATTGCCTGTTAAGCAGTTGTCTTTGGTGGATGGCATTGTCTGTTAAGCAGTTGTCTTTGGTGGATGGCATCGTCTGTTAAGCAGTTGTCTTTGGTGTATGGCATTGCCTGTTAAGCAGTTGTCTTTGGTGTATGGCATTGTCTGTTAAGTAGTTTTCTTTCGTGTATGGCAGTGTCTGTTATTCAGTTGTCTTTGGTGTATGGCATTGTCTGTTAAGCAGTTGTCTTTGGTGTATGGCAGTGTCTGTTAAGCAGTTGTCTTTGGTGTATGGCATTGCCAGTTAAGCAGTTGTCTTTGGTGTATGGCATTGCCTGTTAAGCAGTTGTCTTTGGTGTATGGCATTGTCTGTTAAGCAGTTGTCTTTGGTGTATAGCATTGCCTGTTAAGCAGTTGTCTTTGGTGTATGGCATTGTGAGTTAAGCAGTTGTCTTTGATGTATGGCATTGCCTGTTAAGCAGTTGTCTTTGGTGTATGGCATTGCCTGTTAAGCAGTTGTCTTTGGTGTATTGCATTGTCTGTTAAGCAGTTGTCTTTGGTGTATGGCATTGTCTGTTAAGCAGTTGTCTTTGGTGTATGGCAGTGTCTGTTAAGCAGTTGTCTTTGGTGTATGGCATTGTCTGTTAAGCAGTTGTCTTTGGTGTATGGCGTTGTCTGTTAAGCAGTTGTCTTTGGTGTATGGCATTGTCTGTTAAGCAGTTGTCTTTGGTGTATGGCATTGTCTGTTAAGCAGTTGTCTTTGGTTTATGGCATTGTCTGTTAAGCAGTTGTCTTTAGTTTATGGCGTTGTCTGTTAAGCAGTTGTCTTTGGTTTATGGCATTGTCTGTTAAGCAGTTGTCTTTGGTTTATGGCATTGCCTGTTAAGCAGTTGTCTTTGGTGTATGGCATTGCCTGTTAAGCAGTTGTCTTTGGTGTATGGCATTGCCTGTTAAGCAGTTGTCTTTGGTGTATGGCATTGTCTGTTAAGCAGTTGTCTTTGGTGTATTGCATTGTCTGTTAAGCAGTTGTCTTTGGTGTATGGCATTGCCTGTTAAGCAGTTGTCTTTGGTGTATGGCATTGTCTGTTAAGCAGTTGTCTTTGGTGTATGGCATTGTCTGTTAAGCAGTTGTCTTTGGTGTATGGCGTTGCCTGTTAAGCAGTTGTCTTTGGTGTATGGCATTGTCTCCTAAGCAGTTGTCTTTAGTTTATGGCATTGCCTGTTAAGCAGTTGTCTTTGGTGTGTGGCATTGTCTGTTAAGCAGTTGTCTTTGGTGTATGGCATTGCCTGTTAAGCAGTTGTCTTTGGTGTATGGCATTGTCTGCTAAGCAGTTGTCTTTAGTTTATGGCGTTGTCTGTTAAGCAGTTGTCTTTGGTTTATGGCATTGCCTGTTAAGCAGTTGTCTTTGGTGTATGGCATTGTCTGCTAAGCAGTTGTCTTTAGTTTATGGCGTTTCCTGTTAAGCAGTTGTCTTTGGTGTATGGCATTGCCTGTTAAGCAGTTGTCTTTGGTGTATGGCATTGTCTGCTAAGCAGCTGTCTTTAGTTTATGGCGTTGTCTGTTAAGCATTTGTCTTTGGTTTATGGCATTGTCTGCTAAGCAGCTGTCTTTAGTTTATGGCGTTGTCTGTTAAGCAGTTGTCTTTGGTGTATGGCGTTGCCTGTTAAGCAGTTGTCTTTAGTTTATGGCACTGCCTGTTAAGCAGTTGTCTTTGGTGGATGGCATTGTCTGTTAAGCAGTTGTCTTTGGTGTATGGCATTGCCTGTTAAGCAGTTGTCTTTGGTGTATGGCATTGTCTGTTAAGCAGTTGTCTTTAGTTTATGGCATTGTCTGCTAAGCAGTTGTCTTTGGTGTATGGCATTGTCTGCTAAGCAGTTGTCTTTGGTGTATGGCATTGCCTGTTAAGCAGTTGTCTTTGGTGTATGGCATTGCCTGTTAAGCAGTTGTCTTTGGTGTATGGCATTGTCTGTTAAGCAGTTGTCTTTGGTGTGTGGCATTGTCTGTTAAGCAGTTGTCTTTAGTTTATGGCATTGACTGTTAACCAGTTGTCTTTGGTGTATGGCATTGCCTGTTAAGCAGTTGTCTTTGGTGTATGGCATTGCCTGTTAAGTAGTTGTCTTTGGTGTATGGCATTGCCTGTTAAGCAGTTGTCTTTGGTGTATGGCATTGTCTGCTAAGCAGTTGTCTTTAGTTTATGTCGTTGCCTGTTAAGCAGTTGTCTTTGGTGTATGGCATTGCCTGTTAAGCAGTTGTATTTGGTGTATGGCATTGTCTGCTAAGCAGCTGTCTTTAGTTTCTGGCGTTGTCTGTTAAGCAGTTGTCTTTGGTTTATGGCATTGCCTGTTAAGCAGTTGTCTTTGGTGGATGGCATTGTCTGTTAAGCAGTTGTCTTTGGTGTATGGCATTGCCTGTTAAGCAGTTGTCTTTGGTGTATGGCATTGTCTGTTAAGCAGTTGTCTTTAGTTTATGGCATTGTCTGCTAAGCAGTTGTCTTTGGTGTATGGCATTGCCTGTTAAGCAGTTGTCTTTGGTGTATGGCATTGCCTGTTAAGCAGTTGTCTCTGGTGTATGGCATTGCCTATTAAGCAGTTGTCTCTGGTGTATGGCATTGCCTGTTAAGCAGTTGTCTCTGGTGTATGGCATTGTCTGTTAAGCAGTTGTCTTTGGTGTATGGCATTGCCTGTTAAGCAGTTGTCTTTGGTGTATGGCAGTGTCTGATAAGCAGTTGTCTTTGGTTTATGGCATTGTCTGTTAAGCAGTTGTCTTTGGTGTATGGCATTGCCTGTTAAGCAGTTGTCTTTGGTGTATGGCAGTGTCTGATAAGCAGTTGTCTTTGGTGTATGGCATTGCCTGTTAAGCAGTTGTCTCTGGTGTATGGCATTGCCTATTAAGCAGTTGTCTCTGGTGTATGGCATTGCCTGTTAAGCAGTTGTCTCTGGTGTATGGCATTGTCTGTTAAGCAGTTGTCTTTGGTGTATGGCATTGCCTGTTAAGCAGTTGTCTTTGGTGTATGGCAGTGTCTGATAAGCAGTTGTCTTTGGTTTATGGCATTGCCTGTTAAGCAATTGTCTTTGGTTGATGGCATTGTCTGTTAAGCAGTTGTCTTTGGTGTATGGCATTGTCTGTTAAGCAGTTGTCTTTGGTGTATGGCACTGCCTGTTAAGCAGTTGTCTTTGGTGTATGGCATTGCCTGTTAAGCAGTTGTCTTTGGTGGATGGCATCGTCTGTTAAGCAGTTGTCTTTGGTGTATGGCATTGCCTGTTAAGCAGTTGTCTTTGGTGGATGGCATTGTCTGTTAAGCAGTTGTCTTTGGTGGATGGCATCGTCTGTTAAGCAGTTGTCTTTGGTGTATGGCATTGCCTGTTAAGCAGTTGTCTTTGGTGTATGGCATTGTCTGTTAAGTAGTTTTCTTTCGTGTATGGCAGTGTCTGTTATTCAGTTGTCTTTGGTGTATGGCATTGTCTGTTAAGCAGTTGTCTTTGGTGTATGGCAGTGTCTGTTAAGCAGTTGTCTTTGGTGTATGGCATTGCCAGTTAAGCAGTTGTCTTTGGTGTATGGCATTGCCTGTTAAGCAGTTGTCTTTGGTGTATGGCATTGTCTGTTAAGCAGTTGTCTTTGGTGTATAGCATTGCCTGTTAAGCAGTTGTCTTTGGTGTATGGCATTGTGAGTTAAGCAGTTGTCTTTGATGTATGGCATTGCCTGTTAAGCAGTTGTCTTTGGTGTATGGCATTGCCTGTTAAGCAGTTGTCTTTGGTGTATTGCATTGTCTGTTAAGCAGTTGTCTTTGGTGTATGGCATTGCCTGTTAAGCAGTTGTCTTTGGTGTATGGCAGTGTCTGTTAAGCAGTTGTCTTTGGTGTATGGTAGTGTCTGTTAAGCAGTTGTCTTTGGTGTATGGCATTGCCTGTTAAGCAGTTGTCTTTGGTGTATGGCATTGCCTGTTAAGCAGTTGTCTTTGGTGTATGGCATTGCCTGTTAAGCAGTTGTCTTTGGTGTATGGCATTGTCTGTTAAGCAGTTGTCTTTGGTTTATGGCATTGTCTGTTAAGCAGTTGTCTTTGGTGTATGGCAGTGTCTGTTAAGCAGTTGTCTTTGGTGTATGGCATTGCCTGTTAAGCAGTTGTCTTTAGTGTATGGCATTGTCTGTTAAGCAGCTGTCTTTGGTGTATGGCATTGCCTGTTAAGCAGTTGTCTTTGTTGTATGGCAGTGTCTGTTAAGCAGTTGTCTTTGGTGTATGGCATTGTCTGTTAAGCAGTTGTCTTTGGTGTATAGCATTGTCTGTTAAGAAGTTGTCTTTAGTGTATGGCATTGTCTGTTAAGCAGTTGTCTTTGGTGTATGGCATTGTCGGTTAAGCAGTTGTCTTTGGTGTATGGCATTGCCTGTTAAGCAGTTGTCTTTGGTGTATGGCATTGCCTGTTAAGCAGTTGTCTTTGGTGTATGGCATTGTCTGTTAAGCAGTTGTCTTTGGTGTATGGCAGTGTCTGTTAAGCAGTTGTCTTTGGTGTATGGCATTGTCTGTTAAGCAGTTGTCTTTGGTGTATGGCATTGCCTGTTAAGCAGTTGTCTTTGGTGTGTGGCATTGCCTGTTAAGCAGTTGTCTTTGGTGTATGGCATTGCCTGTTAAGCAGTTGTCTTTGGTGTATAGCATTGTCTGTTAAGAAGTTGTCTTTAGTGTATGGCATTGTCTGTTAAGCAGTTGTCTTTGGTGTATGGCATTGTCGGTTAAGCAGTTGTCTTTGGTGTATGGCATTGCCTGTTAAGCAGTTGTCTTTGGTGTATGGCATTGCCTGTTAAGCAGTTGTCTTTGGTGTATGGCATTGCCTGTTAAGCAGTTGTCTTTGGTGTATGGCATTGTCTGTTAAGCAGTTGTCTTTGGTTTATGGCATTGTCTGTTAAACAGTTGTCTTTGGTGTATGGCAGTGTCTGTTAAGCAGTTGTCTTTGGTGTATGGCATTGTCTGTTAAGCAGTTGTCTTTGGTGTATGGCATTGCCTGTTAAGCAGTTGTCTTTGGTGTGTGGCATTGCCTGTTAAGCAGTTGTCTTTGGTGTATGGCATTGTCTGTTAAGCAGTTGTCTTTGGTTTACGGCATTACCTGTTAAACAGTTGTCTTTGGTGTATGGCATTGTATGTTAAGCAGTTGTCTTTGGTGTGTGGCATTGCCTGTTAAGCAGTTGTCTTTGGTGTATGGCATTGTCTGTTAAGCAGTTGTCTTTGGTTTATGGCATTGCCTGTTAAGCGGTTGTCTTTGGTGTATGGCATTGTCTGTTAAGCAGTTGTCTTTGGTGTATGGCATTGCCTGTTAAGCAGTTGTCTTTGGTGTATGGCATTGTCTGCTGAGCAGCTGTCTTTAGTTTATGGCGTTGTCTGTTAAGCAGTTGTCTTTGCTTTATGGCATTGCCTGTTAAGCAGTTGTCTTTGGTGTATGGCATTGTCTGCTGAGAAGCTGTCTTTAGTTTATGGCGTTGTCTGTTAAGCAGTTGTCTTTGGTGTATGGCATTGCCTGTTAAGCAGTTGTCTTTAGTGTATGGCATTGCCTGTTAAGCAGTTGTCTTTGGTGTATGGCGTTGTCTGCTAAGCAGTTGTCTTTAGTTTATGGCGTTGTCTGTTAAGAAGCTGTCTTTGGTTTATGGCATTGGCTGTTAAGCGGTTGTCTTTGGTGTATGGCATTGCCTGTTAAGCGGTTGTCTTTGGTGTATGGCATTGGCTGTTAAGCAGTTGTCTTTGGTGTATGGCATTGTCTGCTAAGCAGCTGTCTTTAGTTTATGGCGTTGTCTGTTAAGCAGTTGTCTTTGGTTAATGTCATTGCCTGTTAAGCGGTTGTCTTTGGTGTATGGCATTGTCTGTTAAGCAGTTGTCTTTGGTGTATGGCATTGTCTGTTAAGCAGTTGTCTTTGGTGTATGGCATTGCCTGTTAAGCAGTTGTCTTTGGTGTATGGCATTGTCTGCTAAGCAGTTTTCTTTAGTGTATGGCATTGGCTGTTAAGCAGTTGTCTTTGGTGTATGGCATTGTCTGTTAAGCAGTTGTCTTTGGTGTATGGCATTGCCTGTTAAGCAGTTGTCTTTGGTTTATGGCATTGCCTGTTAAGCAGTTGTCTTTAGTGTATGGCATTGTCTGTTAAGCAGTTGTCTTTGGTGTATGGCATTGTCTGCTAAGCAGTTGTCTTTAGTTTATGGCATTGCCTGTTAAGCAGTTGTCTTTGGTGTATGGCATTGTCTGTTAAGCAGTTGTCTTTGGTGTATGGCATTGCCTGTTAAGCAGTTGTCTTTGGTGTATGGCATTGTCTGTTAAGCAGTTGTCTTTGGTGTATGGCATTGTCTGTTAAGCAGTTGTCTTTGGTGTATGGCAGTGTCTGTTAAGCAGTTGTCTTTGGTTTATGGCATTGCCTGTTAAGCAGTGTTCTTTGGTGTATGGCAGTGTCTGTTAAGCAGTTGTCTTTGGTTTATGGCGTTGTCTGTTAAGCAGTTGTCTTTGGTGTATGGCAGTGTCTGTTAATCAGTTGTTTTTGGTGTATGGCATTGTCTGTTAAGCAGTTGTCTTTGGTTTATGGCATTGCCTGTTAAGCAGTTGTCTTTGGTTTATGGCATTGCCTGTTAAGCAATTGTCTTTGGTTGATGGCATTGTCTGTTAAGCAGTTGTCTTTGGTGTATGGCATTGTCTGTTAAGCAGTTGTCTTTGGTGTATGGCACTGCCTGTTAAGCAGTTGTCTTTGGTGTATGGCATTGCCTGTTAAGCAGTTGTCTTTGGTGGATGGCATCGTCTGTTAAGCAGTTGTCTTTGGTGTATGGCATTGCCTGTTAAGCAGTTGTCTTTGGTGTATGGCATTGTCTGTTAAGTAGTTTTCTTTCGTGTATGGCAGTGTCTGTTATTCAGTTGTCTTTGGTGTATGGCATTGTCTGTTAAGCAGTTGTCTTTGGTGTATGGCAGTGTCTGTTAAGCAGTTGTCTTTGGTGTATGGCATTGCCAGCTAAGCAGTTGTCTTTGGTGTATGGCATTGCCTGTTGAGAAGTTGTCTTTGGTGTATGGCATTGTCTGTTAAGCAGTTGTCTTTGGTGTATAGCATTGCCTGTTAAGCAGTTGTCTTTGGTGTATGGCATTGTGAGTTAAGCAGTTGTCTTTGATGTATGGCATTGCCTGTTAAGCAGTTGTCTTTGGTGTATGGCATTGCCTGTTAAGCAGTTGTCTTTGGTGTATTGCATTGTCTGTTAAGCAGTTGTCTTTGGTGTATGGCATTGTCTGTTAAGCAGTTGTCTTTGGTGTATGGCAGTGTCTGTTAAGCAGTTGTCTTTGGTGTATGGCAGTGTCTGTTAAGCAGTTGTCTTTGGTGTATGGCATTGCCTGTTAAGCAGTTGTCTTTGGTGTATGGCATTGCCTGTTAAGCAGTTGTCTTTGGTGTATGGCATTGCCTGTTAAGCAGTTGTCTTTGGTGTATGGCATTGTCTGTTAAGCAGTTGTCTTTGGTTTATGGCATTGTCTGTTAAGCAGTTGTCTTTGGTGTATGGCAGTGTCTGTTAAGCAGTTGTCTTTGGTGTATGGCATTGTCTGTTAAGCAGTTGTCTTTAGTGTATGGCATTGTCTGTTAAGCAGCTGTCTTTGGTGTATGGCATTGCCTGTTAAGCAGTTGTCTTTGTTGTATGGCAGTGTCTGTTAAGCAGTTGTCTTTGGTGTATGGCATTGCCTGTTAAGCAGTTGTCTTTGGTGTATAGCATTGTCTGTTAAGAAGTTGTCTTTAGTGTATGGCATTGTCTGTTAAGCAGTTGTCTTTGGTGTATGGCATTGTCGGTTAAGCAGTTGTCTTTGGTGTATGGCATTGCCTGTTAAGCAGTTGTCTTTGGTGTATGGCATTGCCTGTTAAGCAGTTGTCTTTGGTGTATGGCATTGCCTGTTAAGCAGTTGTCTTTGGTGTATGGCATTGTCTGTTAAGCAGTTGTCTTTGGTTTATGGCATTGTCTGTTAAGCAGTTGTCTTTGGTGTATGGCAGTGTCTGTTAAGCAGTTGTCTTTTGTGTATGGCATTGTCTGTTAAGCAGTTGTCTTTGGTGTATGGCATTGCCTGTTAAGCAGTTGTCTTTGGTGTGTGGCATTGCCTGTTAAGCAGTTGTCTTTGGTGTATGGCATTGCCTGTTAAGCAGTTGTCTTTGGTGTATAGCATTGTCTGTTAAGAAGTTGTCTTTAGTGTATGGCATTGTCTGTTAAGCAGTTGTCTTTGGTGTATGGCATTGTCGGTTAAGCAGTTGTCTTTGGTGTATGGCATTGCCTGTTAAGCAGTTGTCTTTGGTGTATGGCATTGCCTGTTAAGCAGTTGTCTTTGGTGTATGGCATTGCCTGTTAAGCAGTTGTCTTTGGTGTATGGCATTGTCTGTTAAGCAGTTGTCTTTGGTTTATGGCATTGTCTGTTAAACAGTTGTCTTTGGTGTATGGCAGTGTCTGTTAAGCAGTTGTCTTTGGTGTATGGCATTGTCTGTTAAGCAGTTGTCTTTGGTGTATGGCATTGCCTGTTAAGCAGTTGTCTTTGGTGTGTGGCATTGCCTGTTAAGCAGTTGTCTTTGGTGTATGGCATTGTCTGTTAAGCAGTTGTCTTTGGTTTACGGCATTACCTGTTAAACAGTTGTCTTTGGTGTATGGCATTGTATGTTAAGCAGTTGTCTTTGGTGTGTGGCATTGCCTGTTAAGCAGTTGTCTTTGGTGTATGGCATTGTCTGTTAAGCAGTTGTCTTTGGTTTATGGCATTGCCTGTTAAGCGGTTGTCTTTGGTGTATGGCATTGTCTGTTAAGCAGTTGTCTTTGGTGTATGGCATTGCCTGTTAAGCAGTTGTCTTTGGTGTATGGCATTGTCTGCTGAGCAGCTGTCTTTAGTTTATGGCGTTGTCTGTTAAGCAGTTGTCTTTGCTTTATGGCATTGCCTGTTAAGCAGTTGTCTTTGGTGTATGGCATTGTCTGCTGAGCAGCTGTCTTTAGTTTATGGCGTTGTCTGTTAAGCAGTTGTCTTTGGTGTATGGCATTGCCTGTTAAGCAGTTGTCTTTAATGTATGGCATTGCCTGTTAAGCAGTTGTCTTTGGTGTATGGCGTTGTCTGCTAAGCAGTTGTCTTTAGTTTATGGCGTTGTCTGTTAAGCAGCTGTCTTTGGTTTATGGCATTGCCTGTTAAGCGGTTGTCTTTGGTGTATGGCATTGGCTGTTAAGCAGTTGTCTTTGGTGTATGGCATTGTCTGCTAAGCAGCTGTCTTTAGTTTATGGCGTTGTCTGTTAAGCAGTTGTCTTTGGTTTATGTCATTGCCTGTTAAGCGGTTGTCTTTGGTGTATGGCATTGTCTGTTAAGCAGTTGTCTTTGGTGTATGGCATTGCCTGTTAAGCAGTTGTCTTTGGTGTATGGCATTGTCTGCTAAGCAGTTTTCTTTAGTTTATGGCATTGGCTGTTAAGCAGTTGTCTTTGGTGTATGGCATTGTCTGTTAAGCAGTTGTCTTTGGTGTATGGCATTGCCTGTTAAGCAGTTGTCTTTGGTTTATGGCATTGCCTGTTAAGCAGTTGTCTTTAGTGTATGGCATTGTCTGTTAAGCAGTTGTCTTTGGTGTATGGCATTGTCTGCTAAGCAGTTGTCTTTAGTTTATGGCATTGCCTGTTAAGCAGTTGTCTTTGGTGTATGGCATTGTCTGTTAAGCAGTTGTCTTTGGTGTATGGCATTGCCTGTTAAGCAGTTGTCTTTGGTGTATGGCATTGTCTGTTAAGCAGTTGTCTTTGGTGTATGGCATTGTCTGTTAAGCAGTTGTCTTTGGTGTATGGCAGTGTCTGTTAAGCAGTTGTCTTTGGTTTATGGCATTGCCTGTTAAGCAGTGTTCTTTGGTGTATGGCAGTGTCTGTTAAGCAGTTGTCTTTGGTTTATGGCGTTGTCTGTTAAGCAGTTGTCTTTGGTGTATGGCAGTGTCTGTTAATCAGTTGTTTTTGGTGTATGGCATTGTCTGTTAAGCAGTTGTCTTTGGTTTATGGCATTGCCTGTTAAGCAGTTGTCTTTGGTGTATGGCATTGTCTGCGAAGCAGTTGTCTTTAGTTTATGGCATTGTCTGTTAAGCAGTTGTCTTTGGTGTATGGCATTGTCTGTTAAGCAGTTGTCTTTGGTGTATGGCATTGCCTGTTAAGCAGTTGTCTTTGGTGT
This sequence comes from Phyllobates terribilis, assembly GCF_046119375.1. Classification (NCBI taxonomy): domain Eukaryota; kingdom Metazoa; phylum Chordata; class Amphibia; order Anura; family Dendrobatidae; genus Phyllobates; species Phyllobates terribilis. The sequence continues at coordinate 98,108 of NW_027363528.1, read as the reverse complement.
ATGGCATTGTCTGCTAAGCAGTTGTCTTTAGTTTATGGCGTTGTCTGTTAAGCAGTTGTCTTTGGTTTATGGCATTGTCTGTTAGGCAGTTGTCTTTGGTTTATGGCATTGCCTGTTAAGCAGTTGTCTTTGGTGTATGGCATTGTCTGCTAAGCAGTTGTCTTTAGTTTATGGCATTGCCTGTTAAGCAGTTGTCTTTGGTGTATGGCATTGTCTGTTAAGCAGTTGTCTTTGGTGTATGGCATTGTCTGATAAGCAGTTGTCTTTGGTGTATGGCATTGCCTGTTAAGCAGTTGTCTTTGGTGTATGGCATTGTCTGCTAAGCAGTTGTCTTTAGTTTATGGCGTTGTCTGTTAAGCAGTTGTCTTTGGTTTATGGCATTGTCTGTTAAGCAGTTGTCTTTGGTTTATGGCATTGCCTGTTAAGCAGTTGTCTTTGGTGTATGGCATTGTCTGCTAAGCAGTTGTCTTTAGTTTATGGCATTGCCTGTTAAGCAGTTGTCTTTGGTGTATGGCATTGTCTGTTAAGCAGTTGTCTTTGGTGTATGGCATTGTCTATTAAGCAGTTGTCTTTGGTGTATGGTGTTGTCTGTTAAGCAGTTGTCTTTGGTGTATGGCATTGTCTGTTAAGCAGTTGTCTTTGGTGTATGGCATTGTCTGTTAAGCAGTTGTCTTTGGTTTAAGGCATTGTCTGTTAAGCAGTTGTCTTTAGTTTATGGCGTTGTCTGTTAAGCAGTTGTCTTTGGTTTATGGCATTGTCTGTTAAGCAGTTGTCTTTGGTTTATGGCATTGCCTGTTAAGCAGTTGTCTTTGGTGTATGGCATTGCCTGTTAAGCAGTTGTCTTTGGTGTATGGCATTGCCTGTTAAGCAGTTGTCTTTGGTGTATGGCATTGCCTGTTAAGCAGTTGTCTTTGGTGTATGGCATTGTCTGTTAAGCAGTTGTCTTTGGTGTATTGCATTGTCTGTTAAGCAGTTGTCTTTGGTGTATGGCATTGCCTGTTAAGCAGTTGTCTTTGGTGTATGGCGTTGCCTGTTAAGCAGTTGTCTTTGGTGTATGGCATTGTCTCCTAAGCAGTTGTCTTTAGTTTATGGCATTGCCTGTTAAGCAGTTGTCTTTGGTGTGTGGCATTGCCTGTTAAGCAGTTGTCTTTGGTGTATGGCGTTGTCTGTTAAGCAGTTGTCTTTAGTTTATGGCATTGCCTGTTAAGCAGTTGTCTTTGGTGTGTGGCATTGCCTGTTAAGCAGTTGTCTTTGGTGTATGGCATTGCCTGTTAAGCAGTTGTCTTTGCTGTATGGCATTGTCTGCTAAGCAATTGTCTTTAGTTTATGGCGTTGCCTGTTAAGCAGTTGTCTTTGGTGTATGGCATTGCCTGTTAAGCAGTTGTCTTTGGTGTATGGCATTGTCTGCTAAGCAGCTGTCTTTAGTTTATGGCGTTGTCTGTTAAGCATTTGTCTTTGGTTTATGGCATTGTCTGCTAAGCAGCTGTCTTTAGTTTATGGCGTTGTCTGTTAAGCATTTGTCTTTAGTTTATGGCACTGCCTGTTAAGCAGTTGTCTTTGGTGGATGGCATTGTCTGTTAAGCAGTTGTCTTTGGTGTATGGCATTGCCTGTTAAGCAGTTGTCTTTGGTGTATGGCATTGTCTGTTAAGCAGTTGTCTTTAGTTTATGGCATTGTCTGCTAAGCAGTTGTCTTTGGTGTATGGCATTGTCTGCTAAGCAGTTGTCTTTGGTGTATGGCATTGCCTGTTAAGCAGTTGTCTTTGGTGTATGGCATTGCCTGTTAAGCAGTTGTCTTTGGTGTATGGCATTGTCTGTTAAGCAGTTGTCTTTGGTGTGTGGCATTGTCTGTTAAGCAGTTGTCTTTAGCTTATGGCATTGTCTGCTAAGCAGTTGTCTTTGGTGTATGGCATTGCCTGTTAAGCAGTTGTCTTTGGTGTATGGCATTGCCTGTTAAGTAGTTGTCTTTGGTGTATGGCATTGCCTGTTAAGCAGTTGTCTTTGGTGTATGGCATTGTCTGCTAAGCAGTTGTCTTTAGTTTATGGCGTTGCCTGTTAAGCAGTTGTCTTTGGTGTATGGCATTGCCTGTTAAGCAGTTGTCTTTAGTGTATGGCATTGTCTGTTAAGCAGTTGTCTTTGGTGTATGGCATTGCCTGTTAAGCAGTTGTCTTTGGTGTATCGTATTGTCTGCTAAGCAGTTGTCTTTAGTTTATAGCATTGCCTGTTAAGCAGTTGTCTTTGTTGTATGGCAGTGTCTGTTAAGCAGTTGTCTTTGGTGTATGGCATTGCCTGTTAAGCAGTTGTCTTTGGTGTATGGCATTGTCTGTTAAGCAGTTGTCTTTGGTGAATGGCATTGTCTTTTAAGCAGTTGTCTTTAGTGTATGGCATTGTCTGTTAAGCAGTTGTCTTTGGTGTATGGCATTGTCGGTTAAGCAGTTGTCTTTGGTGTATGGCATTGCCTGTTAAGCAGTTGTCTTTGGTGTATGGCATTGCCTGTTAAGCAGTTGTCTTTGGTGTATGGCATTGCCTGTTAAGCAGTTGTCTTTGGTGTATGGCATTGTCTGCTGAGCAGCTGTCTTTAGTTTATGGCGTTGTCTGTTAAGCAGTTGTCTTTGGTTTATGGCATTACCTGTTAAGCAGTTGTCTTTGGTGTATGGCATTGTCTGCTAAGCAGTTGTCTTTAGTGTATGGCATTGCCTGTTAAGCAGTTGTCTTTGGTGTATGGCGTTGTCTGCTAAGCAGTTGTCTTTAGTTTATGGCGTTGTCTGTTAAGCAGTTGTCTTTGGTTTATGGCATTGCCTGTTAAGCGGTTGTCTTTGGTGTATGGCATTGTCTGTTAAGCAGTTGTTTTTGGTGTATGGCATTGTCTGTTAAGCAGTTGTCTTTGGTGTATGGCATTGCCTGTTAAGCAGTTGTCTTTGGTGTATGGCATTGTCTGCTAATCAGCTGTCTTTAGTTTATGGCGTTGTCTGTTAAGCAGTTGTCTTTGGTGTATGGCATTGCCTGTTAAGCAGTTGTCTTTGTTGTATGGCATTGTCTGTTAAGCAGTTGTCTTTGGTGTATGGCAATGTCTGCTAAGCAGTTGTCTTTAGTTTATGGCATTGCCTGTTAAGCAGTTGTCTTTGGTGTATGGCAGTGTCTGTTAAGCAGTTGTTTTTGGTGTATGGCATTTCCTGTTGAGCAGTTGTCTTTGGTGTATGGCATTGTCTGCTAAGCAGTAGTCTTTAGTTTATGGCATTGCCTGTTAAGCAGTTGTCTTTGGTGTATGGCATTGTCTGTTAAGCAGTTGTCTTTGGTGTATGGCATTGCCTGTTAAGCAGTTGTCTTTGGTGTATGGCATTGTCTGCTAAGCAGTTGTCTTTAGTTTATGGCATTGCCTGTTAAGCAGTTGTTTTTGGTGTATGGCATTTCCTGTTGAGCAGTTGTCTTTGGTGTATGGCATTGTCTGCTAAGCAGTAGTCTTTAGTTTATGGCATTGCCTGTTAAGCAGTTGTCTTTGGTGTATGGCATTGTCTGTTAAGCAGTTGTCTTTGGTGTATGGCATTGCCTGTTAAGCAGTTGTCTTTGGTGTATGGCATTGTCTGTTAAGCAGTTGTCTTTGGTTTATGGCATTGCCTGTTAAGCAGTTGTCTTTAGTGTATGGCATTGTCTGTTAAGCAGTTGTCTTTGGTGTATGGCATTGTCTGCTAAGCAGTTGTCTTTAGTTTATGGCATTGCCTGTTAAGCAGTTGTCTTTGGTGTATGGCATTGTCTGTTAAGCAGTTGTCTTTGGTGTATGGCATTGCCTGTTAAGCAGTTGTCTTTGGTGTATGGCATTGTCTGTTAAGCAGTTGTCTTTGGTGTATGGCATTGCCTGTTAAGCAGTTGTCTTTGGTGTATGGCAGTGTCTGATAAGCAGTTGTCTTTGGTGTATGGCATTGCCTGTTAAGCAGTTGTCTTTGGTGTATGGCATTGCCTGTTAAGCAGTTGTCTTTGGTGTATGGCATTGCCTGTTAAGCAGTTGTCTTTGGTGTATGGCATTGTCTGATAAGCAGTTGTCTTTAGTTTATGGCATTGTCTGTTAAGCAGTTGTCTTTGGTGTATGGCATTGTCTGTTAAGCAGTTGTCTTTGGTGTATGGCATTGCCTGTTAAGCAGTTGTCTTTGGTGTGTGGCATTGCCTGTTAAGCAGTTGTCTTTGGTGTATGGCATTGTCTGTTAAGCAGTTGTCTTTGGTTTACGGCATTACCTGTTAAACAGTTGTCTTTGGTGTATGGCATTGTCTGTTAAGCAGTTGTCTTTGGTGTGTGGCATTGCCTGTTAAGCAGTTGTCTTTGGTGTATGGCATTGTCTGTTAAGCAGTTGTCTTTGGTTTATGGCATTGCCTGTTAAGCGCTTGTCTTTGGTGTATGGCATTGTCTGTTAAGCAGTTGTCTTTGGTGTATGGCATTGCCTGTTAAGCAGTTGTCTTTGGTGTATGGCAGTGTCTGTTAAGCAGTTGTCTTTGGTTTATGGCGTTGTCTGTTAAGCAGTTGTCTTTGGTGTATGGCAGTGTCTGTTAAGCAGTTGTCTTTGGTGTATGGCAGTGTCTGTTAAGCAGTTGTCTTTGGTGTATGGCAGTGTCTGTTAAGCAGTTGTCTTTGGTTTATGGCGTTGTCTGTTAAGCAGTTGTCTTTGGTGTATGGCATTGTCTGTTAAGCAGTTGTCTTTGGTTTATGGCATTGCCTGTTAAGCAGTTGTCTTTGGTGTATGGCATTGTCTGCTAAGCAGTTGTCTTTAGTTTATGGCACTGTCTGTTAAGCAGTTGTCTTTGGTGTATGGCATTGTCTGTTAAGCAGTTGTCTTTGGTGTATGGCATTGCCTGTTAAGCAGTTGTCTTTGGTGTATGGCATTGTCTGCTAAGCAGTTGTCTTTAGTTTATGGCGTTGTCTGTTAAGCAGTTGTCTTTGGTTTATGGCATTGTCTGTTAAGCAGTTGTCTTTGGTTTATGGCATTGCCTGTTAAGCAGTTGTCTTTGGTGTATGGCATTGTCTGCTAAGCAGGTGTCTTTAGTTTATGGCATTGCCTGTTAAGCAGTTGTCTTTGGTGTATGGCATTGTCTGTTAAGCAGTTGTCTTTGGTGTATGGCATTGTCTGATAAGCAGTTGTCTTTGGTGTATGGCATTGCCTGTTAAGCAGTTGTCTTTGGTGTATGGCATTGTCTGCTAAGCAGTTGTCTTTAGTTTATGGCGTTGTCTGTTAAGCAGTTGTCTTTGGTTTATGGCATTGTCTGTTAAGCAGTTGTCTTTGGTTTATGGCATTGCCTGTTAAGCAGTTGTCTTTGGTGTATGGCATTGTCTGCTAAGCAGTTGTCTTTAGTTTATGGCATTGCCTGTTAAGCAGTTGTCTTTGGTGTATGGCATTGTCTGTTAAGCAGTTGTCTTTGGTGTATGGCATTATCTGTTAAGCAGTTGTCTTTGGTGTATGGCGTTGTCTGTTAAGCAGTTGTCTTTGGTGTATGGCATTGTCTGTTAAGCAGTTGTCTTTGGTGTATGGCATTGTCTGTTAAGCAGTTGTCTTTGGTTTATGGCATTGTCTGTTAAGCAGTTGTCTTTAGTTTATGGCGTTGTCTGTTAAGCAGTTGTCTTTGGTTTATGGCATTGTCTGTTAAGCAGTTGTCTTTGGTTTATGGCATTGCCTGTTAAGCAGTTGTCTTTGGTGTATGGCATTGCCTGTTAAGCAGTTGTCTTTGGGGTATGGCATTGCCTGTTAAGCAGTTGTCTTTGGTGTATGGCATTGTCTGTTAAGCAGTTGTCTTTGGTGTATTGCATTGTCTGTTAAGCAGTTGTCTTTGGTGTATGGCATTGCTTGTTAAGCAGTTGTCTTTGGTGTATGGCGTTGCCTGTTAAGCAGTTGTCTTTGGTGTATGGCATTGTCTCCTAAGCAGTTGTCTTTAGTTTATGGCATTGCCTGTTAAGCAGTTGTCTTTGGTGTGTGGCATTGTCTGTTAAGCAGTTGTCTTTGGTGTATGGCATTGCCTGTTAAGCAGTTGTCTTTGGTGTATGGCGTTGTCTGTTAAGCAGTTGTCTTTGGTTTATGGCATTGCCTGTTAAGCAGTTGTCTTTGGTGTATGGCATTGTCTGCTAAGCAGTTGTCTTTAGTTTATGGCGTTGCCTGTTAAGCAGTTGTCTTTGGTGTATGGCATTGCCTGTTAAGCAGTTGTCTTTGGTGTATGGCATTGCCTGTTAAGCAGTTGTCTTTGGTGTATGGCATTGCCTGTTAAGCAGTTGTCTTTGGTGTATGGCATTGTCTGCTAAGCAGCTGTCTTTAGTTTATGGCTTTGTCTGTTAAGCATTTGTCTTTGGTTTATGGCATTGTCTGCTAAGCAGCTGTCTTTAGTTTATGGCGTTGTCTGTTAAGCATTTGTCTTTGGTTTATGGCATTGTCTGCTAAGCAGCTGTCTTTAGTTTATGGCGTTGTCTGTTAAGCATTTGTCTTTAGTTTATCGCACTGCCTGTTAAGCAGTTGTCTTTGGTGGATGGCATTGTCTGTTAAGCAGTTGTCTTTGGTGTATGGCATTGCCTGTTAAGCAGTTGTCTTTGGTGTATGGCATTGTCTGTTAAGCAGTTGTCTTTAGTTTATGGCATTGTCTGCTAAGCAGTTGTCTTTGGTGTATGGCATTGTCTGCTAAGCAGTTGTCTTTGGTGTATGGCATTGCCTGTTAAGCAGTTGTCTTTGGTGTATGGCATTGCCTGTTAAGCAGTTGTCTTTGGTGTATGGCATTGTCTGTTAAGCAGTTGTCTTTGGTGTGTGGCATTGTCTGTTAAGCAGTTGTCTTTAGTTTATGGCATTGTCTGCTAAGCAGTTGTCTTTGGTGTATGGCATTGCCTGTTAAGCAGTTGTCTTTGGTGTATGGCATTGCCTGTTAAGTAGTTGTCTTTGGTGTATGGCATTGCCTGTTAAGCAGTTGTCTTTGGTGTATGGCATTGTCTGCTAAGCAGTTGTCTTTAGTTTATGGCGTTGCCTGTTAAGCAGTTGTCTTTGGTGTATGGCATTGCCTGTTAAGCAGTTGTCTTTGGTGTATGGCATTGTCTGCTAAGCAGCTGTCTTTAGTTTATGGCGTTGTCTGTTAAGCATTTGTCTTTGGTTTATGGCATTGTCTGCTAAGCAGCTGTCTTTAGTTTCTGGCGTTGTCTGTTAAGCAGTTGTCTTTGGTTTATGGCATTGCCTGTTAAGCAGTTGTCTTTGGTGGATGGCATTGTCTGTTAAGCAGTTGTCTTTGGTGTATGGCATTGCCTGTTAAGCAGTTGTCTTTGGTGTATGGCATTGTCTGTTAAGCAGTTGTCTTTAGTTTATGGCATTGTCTGCTAAGCAGTTGTCTTTGGTGTATGGCATTGCCTGTTAAGCAGTTGTCTTTGGTGTATGGCATTGCCTGTTAAGCAGTTGTCTTTGGTGTATGGCATTGTCTGTTAAGCAGTTGTCTTTGGTGTATGGCATTGCCTGTTAAGCAGTTGTCTTTGGTGTATGGCATTGTCTGATAAGCAGTTGTCTTTGGTTTATGGCATTGCCTGTTAAGCAGTTGTCTTTGGTGGATGGCATTGTCTGTTAAGCAGTTGTCTTTGGTGTATGGCATTGCCTGTTAAGCAGTTGTCTTTGGTGTATGGCAGTGTCTGATAAGCAGTTGTCTTTGGTGTATGGCATTGCCTGTTAAGCAGTTGTCTTTGGTGTATGGCATTGTCTGTTAAGCAGTTGTCTTTGGTGTATGGCACTGCCTGTTAAGCAGTTGTCTTTGGTGTATGGCAGTGTCTGATAAGCAGTTGTCTTTGGTGGATGGCATTGTCTGTTAAGCAGTTGTCTTTGGTGGATGGCATCGTCTGTTAAGCAGTTGTCTTTGGTGTATGGCATTGCCTGTTAAGCAGTTGTCTTTGGTGTATGGCATTGTCTGTTAAGTAGTTGTCTTTCGTGTATGGCAGTGTCTGTTATTCAGTTGTCTTTGGTGTATGGCATTGTCTGTTAAGCAGTTGTCTTTGGTGTATGGCAGTGTCTGTTAAGCAGTTGTCTTTGGTGTATGGCATTGCCAGTTAAGCAGTTGTCTTTGGTGTATGGCATTGCCTGTTAAGCAGTTGTCTTTGGTGTATGGCATTGTCTGTTAAGCAGTTGTCTTTGGTGTATAGCATTGCCTGTTAAGCAGTTGTCTTTGGTGTATGGCATTGTGAGTTAAGCAGTTGTCTTTGATGTATGGTATTGCCTGTTAAGCAGTTGTCTTTGGTGTATGGCATTGCCTGTTAAGCAGTTGTCTTTGCTGTATTGCATTGTCTGTTAAGCAGTTGTCTTTGGTGTATGGCATTGTCTGTTAAGCAGTTGTCTTTGGTGTATGGCATTGCCTGTTAAGCAGTTGTCTTTGGTGTATGGCATTGTCTGTTAAGCAGTTGTCTTTGGTGTGTGGCATTGTCTGTTAAGCAGTTGTCTTTGGTGTATGGCATTGCCTGTTAAGTAGTTGTCTTTAGTTTATGGCATTGACTGTTAACCAGTTGTCTTTGGTGTATGGCATTGCCTGTTAAGCAGTTGTCTTTAGTTTATGGCATTGACTGTTAACCAGTTGTCTTTGGTGTATGGCATTGCCTGTTAAGCAGTTGTCTTTGGTGTATGGCATTGCCTGTTAAGTAGTTGTCTTTGGTGTATGGCATTGCCTGTTAAGCAGTTGTCTTTGGTGTATGGCATTGTCTGCTAAGCAGTTGTCTTTAGTTTATGGCGTTGCCTGTTAAGCAGTTGTCTTTGGTGTATGGCATTGCCTGTTAAGCAGTTGTCTTTGGTGTATGGCATTGTCTGTTAAGCAGTTGTCTTTGGTTTATGGCATTGCCTGTTAAGCAGTTGTCTTTGGTGGATGGCATTGTCTGTTAAGCAGTTGTCTTTGGTGTATGGCATTGTCTGTTAAGCAGTTGTCTTTGGTGTATGGCATTGTCTGTTAAGCAGTTGTCTTTAGTTTATGGCATTGTCTGTTAAGCAGTTGTCTTTGGTGTATGGCATTGCCTGTTAAGCAGTTGTCTTTGGTGTATGGCATTGCCTGTTAAGCAGTTGTCTCTGGTGTATGGCATTGTCTGTTAAGCAGTTGTCTCTGGTGTATGGCATTGTCTGTTAAGCAGTTGTCTTTGGTTTACGGCATTACCTGTTAAACAGTTGTCTTTGGTGTATGGCATTGTCTGTTAAGCAGTTGTCTTTGGTGTGTGGCATTGCCTGTTAAGCAGTTGTCTTTGGTGTATGGCATTGTCTGTTAAGCAGTTGTCTTTGGTTTATGGCATTGCCTGTTAAGCGGTTGTCTTTGGTGTATGGCATTGTCTGTTAAGCAGTTGTCTTTGGTGTATGGCATTGCCTGTTAAGCAGTTGTCTTTGGTGTATGGCAGTGTCTGTTAAGCAGTTGTCTTTGGTTTATGGCGTTGTCTGTTAAGCAGTTGTCTTTGGTGTATGGCAGTGTCTGTTAAGCAGTTGTCTTTGGTGTATGGCAGTGTCTGTTAAGCAGTTGTCTTTGGTGTATGGCAGTGTCTGTTAAGCAGTTGTCTTTGGTTTATGGCGTTGTCTGTTAAGCAGTTGTCTTTGGTGTATGGCATTGTCTGTTAAGCAGTTGTCTTTGGTTTATGGCATTGCCTGTTAAGCAGTTGTCTTTGGTGTATGGCATTGTCTGCTAAGCAGTTGTCTTTAGTTTATGGCACTGTCTGTTAAGCAGTTGTCTTTGGTGTATGGCATTGTCTGTTAAGCAGTTGTCTTTGGTGTATGGCATTGCCTGTTAAGCAGTTGTCTTTGGTGTATGGCATTGTCTGCTAAGCAGTTGTCTTTAGTTTATGGCGTTGTCTGTTAAGCAGTTGTCTTTGGTTTATGGCATTGTCTGTTAAGCAGTTGTCTTTGGTTTATGGCATTGCCTGTTAAGCAGTTGTCTTTGGTGTATGGCATTGTCTGCTAAGCAGGTGTCTTTAGTTTATGGCATTGCCTGTTAAGCAGTTGTCTTTGGTGTATGGCATTGTCTGTTAAGCAGTTGTCTTTGGTGTATGGCATTGTCTGATAAGCAGTTGTCTTTGGTGTATGGCATTGCCTGTTAAGCAGTTGTCTTTGGTGTATGGCATTGTCTGCTAAGCAGTTGTCTTTAGTTTATGGCGTTGTCTGTTAAGCAGTTGTCTTTGGTTTATGGCATTGTCTGTTAAGCAGTTGTCTTTGGTTTATGGCATTGCCTGTTAAGCAGTTGTCTTTGGTGTATGGCATTGTCTGCTAAGCAGTTGTCTTTAGTTTATGGCATTGCCTGTTAAGCAGTTGTCTTTGGTGTATGGCATTGTCTGTTAAGCAGTTGTCTTTGGTGTATGGCATTATCTGTTAAGCAGTTGTCTTTGGTGTATGGCGTTGTCTGTTAAGCAGTTGTCTTTGGTGTATGGCATTGTCTGTTAAGCAGTTGTCTTTGGTGTATGGCATTGTCTGTTAAGCAGTTGTCTTTGGTTTATGGCATTGTCTGTTAAGCAGTTGTCTTTAGTTTATGGCGTTGTCTGTTAAGCAGTTGTCTTTGGTTTATGGCATTGTCTGTTAAGCAGTTGTCTTTGGTTTATGGCATTGCCTGTTAAGCAGTTGTCTTTGGTGTATGGCATTGCCTGTTAAGCAGTTGTCTTTGGGGTATGGCATTGCCTGTTAAGCAGTTGTCTTTGGTGTATGGCATTGTCTGTTAAGCAGTTGTCTTTGGTGTATTGCATTGTCTGTTAAGCAGTTGTCTTTGGTGTATGGCATTGCTTGTTAAGCAGTTGTCTTTGGTGTATGGCGTTGCCTGTTAAGCAGTTGTCTTTGGTGTATGGCATTGTCTCCTAAGCAGTTGTCTTTAGTTTATGGCATTGCCTGTTAAGCAGTTGTCTTTGGTGTGTGGCATTGTCTGTTAAGCAGTTGTCTTTGGTGTATGGCATTGCCTGTTAAGCAGTTGTCTTTGGTGTATGGCGTTGTCTGTTAAGCAGTTGTCTTTGGTTTATGGCATTGCCTGTTAAGCAGTTGTCTTTGGTGTATGGCATTGTCTGCTAAGCAGTTGTCTTTAGTTTATGGCGTTGCCTGTTAAGCAGTTGTCTTTGGTGTATGGCATTGCCTGTTAAGCAGTTGTCTTTGGTGTATGGCATTGCCTGTTAAGCAGTTGTCTTTGGTGTATGGCATTGCCTGTTAAGCAGTTGTCTTTGGTGTATGGCATTGTCTGCTAAGCAGCTGTCTTTAGTTTATGGCTTTGTCTGTTAAGCATTTGTCTTTGGTTTATGGCATTGTCTGCTAAGCAGCTGTCTTTAGTTTATGGCGTTGTCTGTTAAGCATTTGTCTTTGGTTTATGGCATTGTCTGCTAAGCAGCTGTCTTTAGTTTATGGCGTTGTCTGTTAAGCATTTGTCTTTAGTTTATCGCACTGCCTGTTAAGCAGTTGTCTTTGGTGGATGGCATTGTCTGTTAAGCAGTTGTCTTTGGTGTATGGCATTGCCTGTTAAGCAGTTGTCTTTGGTGTATGGCATTGTCTGTTAAGCAGTTGTCTTTAGTTTATGGCATTGTCTGCTAAGCAGTTGTCTTTGGTGTATGGCATTGTCTGCTAAGCAGTTGTCTTTGGTGTATGGCATTGCCTGTTAAGCAGTTGTCTTTGGTGTATGGCATTGCCTGTTAAGCAGTTGTCTTTGGTGTATGGCATTGTCTGTTAAGCAGTTGTCTTTGGTGTGTGGCATTGTCTGTTAAGCAGTTGTCTTTAGTTTATGGCATTGTCTGCTAAGCAGTTGTCTTTGGTGTATGGCATTGCCTGTTAAGCAGTTGTCTTTGGTGTATGGCATTGCCTGTTAAGTAGTTGTCTTTGGTGTATGGCATTGCCTGTTAAGCAGTTGTCTTTGGTGTATGGCATTGTCTGCTAAGCAGTTGTCTTTAGTTTATGGCGTTGCCTGTTAAGCAGTTGTCTTTGGTGTATGGCATTGCCTGTTAAGCAGTTGTCTTTGGTGTATGGCATTGTCTGCTAAGCAGCTGTCTTTAGTTTATGGCGTTGTCTGTTAAGCATTTGTCTTTGGTTTATGGCATTGTCTGCTAAGCAGCTGTCTTTAGTTTCTGGCGTTGTCTGTTAAGCAGTTGTCTTTGGTTTATGGCATTGCCTGTTAAGCAGTTGTCTTTGGTGGATGGCATTGTCTGTTAAGCAGTTGTCTTTGGTGTATGGCATTGCCTGTTAAGCAGTTGTCTTTGGTGTATGGCATTGTCTGTTAAGCAGTTGTCTTTAGTTTATGGCATTGTCTGCTAAGCAGTTGTCTTTGGTGTATGGCATTGCCTGTTAAGCAGTTGTCTTTGGTGTATGGCATTGCCTGTTAAGCAGTTGTCTTTGGTGTATGGCATTGTCTGTTAAGCAGTTGTCTTTGGTGTATGGCATTGCCTGTTAAGCAGTTGTCTTTGGTGTATGGCATTGTCTGATAAGCAGTTGTCTTTGGTTTATGGCATTGCCTGTTAAGCAGTTGTCTTTGGTGGATGGCATTGTCTGTTAAGCAGTTGTCTTTGGTGTATGGCATTGCCTGTTAAGCAGTTGTCTTTGGTGTATGGCAGTGTCTGATAAGCAGTTGTCTTTGGTGTATGGCATTGCCTGTTAAGCAGTTGTCTTTGGTGTATGGCATTGTCTGTTAAGCAGTTGTCTTTGGTGTATGGCACTGCCTGTTAAGCAGTTGTCTTTGGTGTATGGCAGTGTCTGATAAGCAGTTGTCTTTGGTGGATGGCATTGTCTGTTAAGCAGTTGTCTTTGGTGGATGGCATCGTCTGTTAAGCAGTTGTCTTTGGTGTATGGCATTGCCTGTTAAGCAGTTGTCTTTGGTGTATGGCATTGTCTGTTAAGTAGTTGTCTTTCGTGTATGGCAGTGTCTGTTATTCAGTTGTCTTTGGTGTATGGCATTGTCTGTTAAGCAGTTGTCTTTGGTGTATGGCAGTGTCTGTTAAGCAGTTGTCTTTGGTGTATGGCATTGCCAGTTAAGCAGTTGTCTTTGGTGTATGGCATTGCCTGTTAAGCAGTTGTCTTTGGTGTATGGCATTGTCTGTTAAGCAGTTGTCTTTGGTGTATAGCATTGCCTGTTAAGCAGTTGTCTTTGGTGTATGGCATTGTGAGTTAAGCAGTTGTCTTTGATGTATGGTATTGCCTGTTAAGCAGTTGTCTTTGGTGTATGGCATTGCCTGTTAAGCAGTTGTCTTTGCTGTATTGCATTGTCTGTTAAGCAGTTGTCTTTGGTGTATGGCATTGTCTGTTAAGCAGTTGTCTTTGGTGTATGGCATTGCCTGTTAAGCAGTTGTCTTTGGTGTATGGCATTGTCTGTTAAGCAGTTGTCTTTGGTGTGTGGCATTGTCTGTTAAGCAGTTGTCTTTGGTGTATGGCATTGCCTGTTAAGTAGTTGTCTTTAGTTTATGGCATTGACTGTTAACCAGTTGTCTTTGGTGTATGGCATTGCCTGTTAAGCAGTTGTCTTTAGTTTATGGCATTGACTGTTAACCAGTTGTCTTTGGTGTATGGCATTGCCTGTTAAGCAGTTGTCTTTGGTGTATGGCATTGCCTGTTAAGTAGTTGTCTTTGGTGTATGGCATTGCCTGTTAAGCAGTTGTCTTTGGTGTATGGCATTGTCTGCTAAGCAGTTGTCTTTAGTTTATGGCGTTGCCTGTTAAGCAGTTGTCTTTGGTGTATGGCATTGCCTGTTAAGCAGTTGTCTTTGGTGTATGGCATTGTCTGTTAAGCAGTTGTCTTTGGTTTATGGCATTGCCTGTTAAGCAGTTGTCTTTGGTGGATGGCATTGTCTGTTAAGCAGTTGTCTTTGGTGTATGGCATTGTCTGTTAAGCAGTTGTCTTTGGTGTATGGCATTGTCTGTTAAGCAGTTGTCTTTAGTTTATGGCATTGTCTGTTAAGCAGTTGTCTTTGGTGTATGGCATTGCCTGTTAAGCAGTTGTCTTTGGTGTATGGCATTGCCTGTTAAGCAGTTGTCTCTGGTGTATGGCATTGTCTGTTAAGCAGTTGTCTCTGGTGTATGGCATTGTCTGTTAAGCAGTTGTCTTTGGTGTATGGCATTGCCTGTTAAGCAGTTGTCTTTGGTGTATGGCAGTGTCTGATAAGCAGTTGTCTTTGGTTTATGGCATTGCCTGTTAAGCAGTTGTCTTTGGTGGATGGCATTGTCTGTTAAGCAGTTGTCTTTGGTGTATGGCATTGCCTGTTAAGCAGTTGTCTTTGGTGTATGGCAGTGTCTGATAAGCAGTTGTCTTTGGTGTATGGCATTGCCTGTTAAGCAGTTGTCTTTGGTGTATGGCATTGTCTGTTAAGCAGTTGTCTTTGGTGTATGGCACTGCCTGTTAAGCAGTTGTCTTTGGTGTATGGCATTGCCTGTTAAGCAGTTGTCTTTGGTGGATGGCATCGTCTGTTAAGCAGTTGTCTTTGGTGGATGGCATTGCCTGTTAAGCAGTTGTCTTTGGTGGATGGCATTGTCTGTTAAGCAGTTGTCTTTGGTGGATGGCATCGTCTGTTAAGCAGTTGTCTTTGGTGTATGGCATTGTCTGTTAAGTATTTGTCTTTCGTGTATGGCAGTGTCTGTTATTCAGTTGTCTTTGGTGTATGGCATTGTCTGTTAAGCAGTTGTCTTTGGTGTATGGCAGTGTCTGTTAAGCAGTTGTCTTTGGTGTATGGCATTGCCAGTTAAGCAGTTGTCTTTGGTGTATGGCATTGCCTGTTAAGCAGTTGTCTTTGGTGTATGGCATTGTCTGTTAAGCAGTTGTCTTTGGTGTATGGCATTGCCTGTTAAGCAGTTGTCTTTGGTGTATCGTATTGTCTGCTAAGCAGTTGTCTTTAGTTTATAGCATTGCCTGTTAAGCAGTTGTCTTTGGTGTATGGCATTGCCTGTTAAGCAGTTGTCTTTGGTGTATGGCATTGTCTGCTGAGCAGCTGTCTTTAGTTTATGGCGTTGTCTGTTAACCAGTTGTCTTTGGTTTATGGCATTACCTGTTAAGCAGTTGTCTTTGGTGTATGGCATTGTCTGCTAAGCAGTTGTCTTTAGTGTATGGCATTGCCTGTTAAGCAGTTGTCTTTGGTGTATGGCGTTGTCTGCTAAGCAGTTGTCTTTAGTTTATGGTGTTGTCTGTTAAGCAGTTGTCTTTGGTGTATGGCATTGTCTGTTAAGCAGTTGTCTTTGGTGTATGGCATTGTCTGTTAAGCAGTTGTCTTTGGTGTATGGCAATGTCTGCTAAGCAGTTGTCTTTAGTTTATGGCATTGCCTGTTAAGCAGTTGTCTTTGGTGTATGGCAGTGTCTGTTAAGCAGTTGTTTTTGGTGTATGGCATTGCCTGTTAAGCAGTTGTTTTTGGTGTATGGCATTGTCTGCTAAGCAGTAGTCTTTAGTTTATGGCATTGCCTGTTAAGCAGTTGTCTTTGGTGTATGGCATTGTCTGTTAAGCAGTTGTCTTTGGTGTATGGCATTGCCTGTTAAGCAGTTGTCTTTGGTGTATGGCAGTGTCTGTTAAGCAGTTGTCTTTGGTTTATGGCATTGCCTGTTAAGCAGTTGTCTTTAGTGTATGGCATTGTCTGTTAAGCAGTTGTCTTTGGTGTATGGCACTGTCTGCTAAGCAGTTGTCTTTAGTTTATGGCATTGCCTGTTAAGCAGTTGTCTTTGGTGTATGGCATTGTCTGTTAAGCAGTTGTCTTTGGTGTATGGCATTGCCTGTTAAGCAGTTGTCTTTGGTGTATGGCATTGTCTGTTAAGCAGTTGTCTTTGGTGTATGGCATTGCCTGTTAAGCAGTTGTCTTTGGTGTATGGCAGTGTCTGATAAGCAGTTGTCTTTGGTGTATGGCATTGCCTGTTAAGCAGTTGTCTTTGGTGTATGGCATTGCCTGTTAAGCAGTTGTCTTTGGTGTATGGCATTGCCTGTTAAGCAGTTGTCTTTGGTGTATGGCATTGTCTGCTAAGCAGTTGTCTTTAGTTTATGGCATTGTCTGTTAAGCAGTTGTCTTTGGTGTATGGCATTGTCTGTTAAGCAGTTGTCTTTGGTGTATGGCATTGCCTGTTAAGCAGTTGTCTTTGGTGTGTGGCATTGCCTGTTAAGCAGTTGTCTTTGGTGTATGGCATTGTCTGTTAAGCAGTTGTCTTTGGTTTACGGCATTACCTGTTAAACAGTTGTCTTTGGTGTATGGCATTGTCTGTTAAGCAGTTGTCTTTGGTGTGTGCCATTGCCTGTTAAGCAGTTGTCTTTGGTGTATGGCATTGTCTGTTAAGCAGTTGTCTTTGGTTTATGGCATTGCCTGTTAAGCGGTTGTCTTTGGTGTATGGCATTGTCTGTTAAGCAGTTGTCTTTGGTGTATGGCATTGCCTGTTAAGCAGTTGTCTTTGGTGTATGGCATTGTCTGCTGAGCAGCTGTCTTTAGTTTATGGCGTTGTCTGTTAAGCAGTTGTCTTTGGTTTATGGCATTGCCTATTAAGCAGTTGTCTTTGGTGTATGGCATTGTCTGCTGAGCAGCTGTCTTTAGTTTATGGCGTTGTCTGTTAAGCAGTTGTCTTTGGTGTATGGCATTGCCTGTTAAGCAGTTGTCTTTGGTGTATGGCATTGTCTGTTAAGCAGTTGTCTTTGGTGTATGGCGTTGTCTGCTAAGCAATTGTCTTTAGTTTATGGCGTTGTCTGTTAAGCAGCTGTCTTTGGTTTATGGCATTGCCTGTTAAGCGGTTGTCTTTGGTGTATGGCATTGGCTGTTAAGCAGTTGTCTTTGGTGTATGGCATTGTCTGCTAAGCAGCTGTCTTTAGTTTATGGCGTTGTCTGTTAAGCAGTTGTCTTTGGTTTATGTCATTGCCTGTTAAGCGGTTGTTTTTGGTGTATGGCATTGTCTGTTAAGCAGTTGTCTTTGGTGTATGGCATTGTCTGTTAAGCAGTTGTCTTTGGTGTATGGCATTGTCTGTTAAGCAGTTGTCTTTGGTGTATGGCAATGTCTGCTAAGCAGTTGTCTTTAGTTTATGGCATTGCCTGTTAAGCAGTTGTCTTTGGTGTATGGCAGTGTCTGTTAAGCAGTTGTTTTTGGTGTATGGCATTGCCTGTTAAGCAGTTGTCTTTGGTGTATGGCATTGTCTGCTAAGCAGTAGTCTTTAGTTTATGGCATTGCCTGTTAAGCAGTTGTCTTTGGTGTATGGCATTGTCTGTTAAGCAGTTGTCTTTGGTGTATGGCATTGCCTGTTAAGCAGTTGTCTTTGGTGTATGGCAGTGTCTGTTAAGCAGTTGTCTTTGGTTTATGGCATTGCCTGTTAAGCAGTTGTCTTTAGTGTATGGCATTGTCTGTTAAGCAGTTGTCTTTGGTGTATGGCATTGTCTGCTAAGCAGATGACTTTAGTTTATGGCATTGCCTGTTAAGCAGTTGTCTTTGGTGTATGGCATTGTCTGTTAAGCAGTTGTCTTTGGTGTATGGCATTGCATGTTAAGCAGTTGTCTTTGGTGTATGGCATTGTCTGTTAAGCAGTTGTCTTTGGTGTATGGCATTGCCTGTTAAGCAGTTGTCTTTGGTGTATGGCAGTGTCTGATAAGCAGTTGTCTTTGGTGTATGGCATTGCCTGTTAAGCAGTTGTCTTTGGTGTATGGCATTGCCTGTTAAGCAGTTGTCTTTGGTGTATGGCATTGCCTGTTAAGCAGTTGTCTTTGGTGTATGGCATTGTCTGCTAAGCAGTTGTCTTTAGTTTATGGCATTGTCTGTTAAGCAGTTGTCTTTGGTGTATGGCATTGTCTGCTAAGCAGTTGTCTTTAGTGTATGGCATTGCCTGTTAAGCAGTTGTCTTTGGTGTATGGCGTTGTCTGCTAAGCAGTTGTCTTTAGTTTATGGTGTTGTCTGTTAAGCAGTTGTCTTTGGTTTATGGCATTGCCTGTTAAGCGGTTGTCTTTGGTGTATGGCATTGCCTGTTAAGCAGTTGTCTTTGGTGTATGGCATTGTCTGTTAAGCAGTTGTCTTTGGTGTATGGCATTGCCTGTTAAGCAGTTGTCTTTGGTGTATGGCATTGTCTGCTAATCAGCTGTCTTTAGTTTATGGCGTTGTCTGTTAAGCAGTTGTCTTTGGTGTATGGCATTGCCTGTTAAGCAGTTGTCTTTGGTGTATGGCATTGCCTGTTAAGCAGTTGTCTTTGGTGTATGGCATTGTCTGTTAAGCAGTTGTCTTTGGTGTATGGCATTGTCTGTTAAGCAGTTGTCTTTGGTGTATGGCAATGTCTGCTAAGCAGTTGTCTTTAGTTTATGGCATTGCCTGTTAAGCAGTTGTCTTTGGTGTATGGCAGTGTCTGTTAAGCAGTTGTTTTTGGTGTATGGCATTGCCTGTTAAGCAGTTGTCTTTGGTGTATGGCATTGTCTGCTAAGCAGTAGTCTTTAGTTTATGGCATTGCCTGTTAAGCAGTTGTCTTTGGTGTATGGCATTGTCTGTTAAGCAGTTGTCTTTGGTGTATGGCATTGCCTGTTAAGCAGTTGTCTTTGGTGTATGGCAGTGTCTGTTAAGCAGTTGTCTTTGGTTTATGGCATTGCCTGTTAAGCAGTTGTCTTTAGTGTATGGCATTGTCTGTTAAGCAGTTGTCTTTGGTGTATGGCACTGTCTGCTAAGCAGTTGTCTTTAGTTTATGGCATTGCCTGTTAAGCAGTTGTCTTTGGTGTATGGCATTGTCTGTTAAGCAGTTGTCTTTGGTGTATGGCATTGCCTGTTAAGCAGTTGTCTTTGGTGTATGGCATTGTCTGTTAAGCAGTTGTCTTTGGTGTATGGCATTGCCTGTTAAGCAGTTGTCTTTGGTGTATGGCAGTGTCTGATAAGCAGTTGTCTTTGGTGTATGGCATTGCGTGTTAAGCAGTTGTCTTTGGTGTATGGCATTGCCTGTTAAGCAGTTGTCTTTGGTGTATGGCATTGCCTGTTAAGCAGTTGTCTTTGGTGTATGGCATTGTCTGCTAAGCAGTTGTCTTTAGTTTATGGCATTGTCTGTTAAGCAGTTGTCTTTGGTGTATGGCATTGTCTGTTAAGCAGTTGTCTTTGGTGTATGGCATTGCCTGTTAAGCAGTTGTCTTTGGTGTGTGGCATTGCCTGTTAAGCAGTTGTCTTTGGTGTATGGCATTGTCTGTTAAGCAGTTGTCTTTGGTTTACGGCATTACCTGTTAAACAGTTGTCTTTGGTGTATGGCATTGTCTGTTAAGCAGTTGTCTTTGGTGTGTGGCATTGCCTGTTAAGCAGTTGTCTTTGGTGTATGGCATTGTCTGTTAAGCAGTTGTCTTTGGTTTATGGCATTGCCTGTTAAGCGGTTGTCTTTGGTGTATGGCATTGTCTGTTAAGCAGTTGTCTTTGGTGTATGGCATTGCCTGTTAAGCAGTTGTCTTTGGTGTATGGCATTGTCTGCTGAGCAGCTGTCTTTAGTTTATGGCGTTGTCTGTTAAGCAGTTGTCTTTGGTTTATGGCATTGCCTATTAAGCAGTTGTCTTTGGTGTATGGCATTGTCTGCTGAGCAGCTGTCTTTAGTTTATGGCGTTGTCTGTTAAGCAGTTGTCTTTGGTGTATGGCATTGCCTGTTAAGCAGTTGTCTTTGGTGTATGGCATTGTCTGTTAAGCAGTTGTCTTTGGTGTATGGCGTTGTCTGCTAAGCAGTTGTCTTTAGTTTATGGCGTTGTCTGTTAAGCAGCTGTCTTTGGTTTATGGCATTGCCTGTTAAGCGGTTGTCTTTGGTGTATGGCATTGGCTGTTAAGCAGTTGTCTTTGGTGTATGGCATTGTCTGCTAAGCAGCTGTCTTTAGTTTATGGCGTTGTCTGTTAAGCAGTTGTCTTTGGTTTATGTCATTGCCTGTTAAGCGGTTGTCTTTGGTGTATGGCATTGTCTGTTAAGCAGTTGTCTTTGGTGTATGGCATTGTCTGTTAAGCAGTTGTCTTTGGTGTATGGCAATGTCTGCTAAGCAGTTGTCTTTAGTTTATGGCATTGCCTGTTAAGCAGTTGTCTTTGGTGTATGGCAGTGTCTGTTAAGCAGTTGTTTTTGGTGTATGGCATTGCCTGTTAAGCAGTTGTCTTTGGTGTATGGCATTGTCTGCTAAGCAGTAGTCTTTAGTTTATGGCATTGCCTGTTAAGCAGTTGTCTTTGGTGTATGGCATTGTCTGTTAAGCAGTTGTCTTTGGTGTATGGCATTGCCTGTTAAGCAGTTGTCTTTGGTGTATAGCAGTGTCTGTTAAGCAGTTGTCTTTGGTTTATGGCATTGCCTGTTAAGCAGTTGTCTTTAGTGTATGGCATTGTCTGTTAAGCAGTTGTCTTTGGTGTATGGCATTGTCTGCTAAGCAGTTGTCTTTAGTTTATGGCATTGCCTGTTAAGCAGTTGTCTTTGGTGTATGGCATTGTCTGTTAAGCAGTTGTCTTTGGTGTATGGCATTGCCTGTTAAGCAGTTGTCTTTGGTGTATGGCATTGTCTGTTAAGCAGTTGTCTTTGGTGTATGGCATTGCCTGTTAAGCAGTTGTCTTTGGTGTATGGCAGTGTCTGATAAGCAGTTGTCTTTGGTGTATGGCATTGCCTGTTAAGCAGTTGTCTTTGGTGTATGGCATTGCCTGTTAAGCAGTTGTCTTTGGTGTATGGCATTGCCTGTTAAGCAGTTGTCTTTGGTGTATGGCATTGTCTGCTAAGCAGTTGTCTTTAGTTTATGGCATTGTCTGTTAAGCAGTTGTCTTTGGTGTATGGCATTGTCTGCTAAGCAGTTATCTTTAGTGTATGGCATTGCCTGTTAAGCAGTTGTCTTTGGTGTATGGCGTTGTCTGCTAAGCAGTTGTCTTTAGTTTATGGTGTTGTCTGTTAAGCAGTTGTCTTTAGTTTATGGCATTGTCTGTTAAGCAGTTGTCTTTGGTGTATGGCATTGTCTGCTAAGCAGTTGTCTTTAGTGTATGGCATTGCCTGTTAAGCAGTTGTCTTTGGTGTATGGCGTTGTCTGCTAAGCAGTTGTCTTTAGTTTATGGTGTTGTCTGTTAAGCAGTTGTCTTTGGTTTATGGCATTGCCTGTTAAGCGGTTGTCTTTGGTGTATGGCATTGCCTGTTAAGCAGTTGTCTTTGGTGTATGGCATTGTCTGTTAAGCAGTTGTCTTTGGTGTATGGCATTGTCTGCTAATCAGCTGTCTTTAGTTTATGGCGTTGTCTGTTAAGCAGTTGTCTTTGGTGTATGGCATTGCCTGTTAAGCAGTTGTCTTTGGTGTATGGCATTGTCTGTTAAGCAGTTGTCTTTGGTGTATGGCATTGTCTGTTAAGCAGTTGTCTTTGGTGTATGGCAATGTCTGCTAAGCAGTTGTCTTTAGTTTATGGCATTGCCTGTTAAGCAGTTGTCTTTGGTGTATGGCAGTGTCTGTTAAGCAGTTGTTTTTGGTGTATGGCATTGCCTGTTAAGCAGTTGTCTTTGGTGTATGGCATTGTCTGCTAAGCAGTAGTCTTTAGTTTATGGCATTGCCTGTTAAGCAGTTGTCTTTGGTGTATGGCATTGTCTGTTAAGCAGTTGTCTTTGGTGTATGGCATTGCCTGTTAAGCAGTTGTCTTTGGTGTATGGCAGTGTCTGTTAAGCAGTTGTCTTTGGTTTATGGCATTGCCTGTTAAGCAGTTGTCTTTAGTGTATGGCATTGTCTGTTAAGCAGTTGTCTTTGGTGTATGGCACTGTCTGCTAAGCAGTTGTCTTTAGTTTATGGCATTGCCTGTTAAGCAGTTGTCTTTGGTGTATGGCATTGTCTGTTAAGCAGTTGTCTTTGGTGTATGGCATTGCCTGTTAAGCAGTTGTCTTTGGTGTATGGCATTGTCTGTTAAGCAGTTGTCTTTGGTGTATGGCATTGCCTGTTAAGCAGTTGTCTTTGGTGTATGGCAGTGTCTGATAAGCAGTTGTCTTTGGTGTATGGCATTGCGTGTTAAGCAGTTGTCTTTGGTGTATGGCATTGCCTGTTAAGCAGTTGTCTTTGGTGTATGGCATTGCCTGTTAAGCAGTTGTCTTTGGTGTATGGCATTGTCTGCTAAGCAGTTGTCTTTAGTTTATGGCATTGTCTGTTAAGCAGTTGTCTTTGGTGTATGGCATTGTCTGTTAAGCAGTTGTCTTTGGTGTATGGCATTGCCTGTTAAGCAGTTGTCTTTGGTGTGTGGCATTGCCTGTTAAGCAGTTGTCTTTGGTGTATGGCATTGTCTGTTAAGCAGTTGTCTTTGGTTTACGGCATTACCTGTTAAACAGTTGTCTTTGGTGTATGGCATTGTCTGTTAAGCAGTTGTCTTTGGTGTGTGGCATTGCCTGTTAAGCAGTTGTCTTTGGTGTATGGCATTGTCTGTTAAGCAGTTGTCTTTGGTTTATGGCATTGCCTGTTAAGCGGTTGTCTTTGGTGTATGGCATTGTCTGTTAAGCAGTTGTCTTTGGTGTATGGCATTGCCTGTTAAGCAGTTGTCTTTGGTGTATGGCATTGTCTGCTGAGCAGCTGTCTTTAGTTTATGGCGTTGTCTGTTAAGCAGTTGTCTTTGGTTTATGGCATTGCCTATTAAGCAGTTGTCTTTGGTGTATGGCATTGTCTGCTGAGCAGCTGTCTTTAGTTTATGGCGTTGTCTGTTAAGCAGTTGTCTTTGGTGTATGGCATTGCCTGTTAAGCAGTTGTCTTTGGTGTATGGCATTGTCTGTTAAGCAGTTGTCTTTGGTGTATGGCGTTGTCTGCTAAGCAGTTGTCTTTAGTTTATGGCGTTGTCTGTTAAGCAGCTGTCTTTGGTTTATGGCATTGCCTGTTAAGCGGTTGTCTTTGGTGTATGGCATTGGCTGTTAAGCAGTTGTCTTTGGTGTATGGCATTGTCTGCTAAGCAGCTGTCTTTAGTTTATGGCGTTGTCTGTTAAGCAGTTGTCTTTGGTTTATGTCATTGCCTGTTAAGCGGTTGTCTTTGGTGTATGGCATTGTCTGTTAAGCAGTTGTCTTTGGTGTATGGCATTGTCTGTTAAGCAGTTGTCTTTGGTGTATGGCAATGTCTGCTAAGCAGTTGTCTTTAGTTTATGGCATTGCCTGTTAAGCAGTTGTCTTTGGTGTATGGCAGTGTCTGTTAAGCAGTTGTTTTTGGTGTATGGCATTGCCTGTTAAGCAGTTGTCTTTGGTGTATGGCATTGTCTGCTAAGCAGTAGTCTTTAGTTTATGGCATTGCCTGTTAAGCAGTTGTCTTTGGTGTATGGCATTGTCTGTTAAGCAGTTGTCTTTGGTGTATGGCATTGCCTGTTAAGCAGTTGTCTTTGGTGTATGGCAGTGTCTGTTAAGCAGTTGTCTTTGGTTTATGGCATTGCCTGTTAAGCAGTTGTCTTTAGTGTATGGCATTGTCTGTTAAGCAGTTGTCTTTGGTGTATGGCATTGTCTGCTAAGCAGTTGTCTTTAGTTTATGGCATTGCCTGTTAAGCAGTTGTCTTTGGTGTATGGCATTGTCTGTTAAGCAGTTGTCTTTGGTGTATGGCATTGCCTGTTAAGCAGTTGTCTTTGGTGTATGGCATTGTCTGTTAAGCAGTTGTCTTTGGTGTATGGCATTGCCTGTTAAGCAGTTGTCTTTGGTGTATGGCAGTGTCTGATAAGCAGTTGTCTTTGGTGTATGGCATTGCCTGTTAAGCAGTTGTCTTTGGTGTATGGCATTGCCTGTTAAGCAGTTGTCTTTGGTGTATGGCATTGCCTGTTAAGCAGTTGTCTTTGGTGTATGGCATTGTCTGCTAAGCAGTTGTCTTTAGTTTATGGCATTGTCTGTTAAGCAGTTGTCTTTGGTGTATGGCATTGTCTGCTAAGCAGTTATCTTTAGTGTATGGCATTGCCTGTTAAGCAGTTGTCTTTGGTGTATGGCGTTGTCTGCTAAGCAGTTGTCTTTAGTTTATGGTGTTGTCTGTTAAGCAGTTGTCTTTGGTTTATGGCATTGCCTGTTAAGCGGTTGTCTTTGGTGTATGGCATTGGCTGTTAAGCAGTTGTCTTTGGTGTATGGCATTGTCTGCTAAGCAGCTGTCTTTAGTTTATGGCGTTGTCTGTTAAGCAGTTGTCTTTGGTTTATGTCATTGCCTGTTAAGCGGTTGTCTTTGGTGTATGGCATTGTCTGTTAAGCAGTTGTCTTTGGTGTATGGCATTGTCTGTTAAGCAGTTGTCTTTGGTGTATGGCAATGTCTGCTAAGCAGTTGTCTTTAGTTTATGGCATTGCCTGTTAAGCAGTTGTCTTTGGTGTATGGCAGTGTCTGTTAAGCAGTTGTTTTTGGTGTATGGCATTGCCTGTTAAGCAGTTGTCTTTGGTGTATGGCATTGTCTGCTAAGCAGTAGTCTTTAGTTTATGGCATTGCCTGTTAAGCAGTTGTCTTTGGTGTATGGCATTGTCTGTTAAGCAGTTGTCTTTGGTGTATGGCATTGCCTGTTAAGCAGTTGTCTTTGGTGTATGGCAGTGTCTGTTAAGCAGTTGTCTTTGGTTTATGGCATTGCCTGTTAAGCAGTTGTCTTTAGTGTATGGCATTGTCTGTTAAGCAGTTGTCTTTGGTGTATGGCATTGTCTGCTAAGCAGTTGTCTTTAGTTTATGGCATTGCCTGTTAAGCAGTTGTCTTTGGTGTATGGCATTGTCTGTTAAGCAGTTGTCTTTGGTGTATGGCATTGCCTGTTAAGCAGTTGTCTTTGGTGTATGGCATTGTCTGTTAAGCAGTTGTCTTTGGTGTATGGCATTGCCTGTTAAGCAGTTGTCTTTGGTGTATGGCAGTGTCTGATAAGCAGTTGTCTTTGGTGTATGGCATTGCCTGTTAAGCAGTTGTCTTTGGTGTATGGCATTGCCTGTTAAGCAGTTGTCTTTGGTGTATGGCATTGCCTGTTAAGCAGTTGTCTTTGGTGTATGGCATTGTCTGCTAAGCAGTTGTCTTTAGTTTATGGCATTGTCTGTTAAGCAGTTGTCTTTGGTGTATGGCATTGTCTGCTAAGCAGTTATCTTTAGTGTATGGCATTGCCTGTTAAGCAGTTGTCTTTGGTGTATGGCGTTGTCTGCTAAGCAGTTGTCTTTAGTTTATGGTGTTGTCTGTTAAGCAGTTGTCTTTGGTTTATGGCATTGCCTGTTAAGCGGTTGTCTTTGGTGTATGGCATTGCCTGTTAAGCAGTTGTCTTTGGTGTATGGCATTGTCTGTTAAGCAGTTGTCTTTGGTGTATGGCATTGCCTGTTAAGCAGTTGTCTTTGGTGTATGGCATTGTCTGCTAATCAGCTGTCTTTAGTTTATGGCGTTGTCTGTTAAGCAGTTGTCTTTGGTGTATGGCATTGCCTGTTAAGCAGTTGTCTTTGGTGTATGGCATTGTCTGTTAAGCAGTTGTCTTTGGTGTATGGCATTGTCTGTTAAGCAGTTGTCTTTGGTGTATGGCAATCTCTGCTAAGCAGTTGTCTTTAGTTTATGGCATTGCCTGTTAAGCAGTTGTCTTTGGTGTATGGCTGTGTCTGTTAAGCAGTTGTTTTTGGTGTATGGCATTGCCTGTTAAGCAGTTGTCTTTGGTGTATGGCATTGTCTGCTAAGCAGTAGTCTTTAGTTTATGGCATTGCCTGTTAAGCAGTTGTCTTTGGTGTATGGCATTGTCTGTTAAGCAGTTGTCTTTGGTGTATGGCATTGCCTGTTAAGCAGTTGTCTTTGGTGTATGGCAGTGTCTGTTAAGCAGTTGTCTTTGGTTTATGGCATTGCCTGTTAAGCAGTTGTCTTTAGTGTATGGCATTGTCTGTTAAGCAGTTGTCTTTGGTGTATGGCACTGTCTGCTAAGCAGTTGTCTTTAGTTTATGGCATTGCCTGTTAAGCAGTTGTCTTTGGTGTATGGCATTGTCTGTTAAGCAGTTGTCTTTGTTGTATGGCATTGTCTGTTAAGCAGTTGTCTTTGGTGTATGGCATTGCCTGTTAAGCAGTTGTCTTTGGTGTATGGCAGTGTCTGATAAGCAGTTGTCTTTGGTGTATGGCATTGCCTGTTAAGCAGTTGTCTTTGGTGTATGGCATTGCCTGTTAAGCAGTTGTCTTTGGTGTATGGCATTGCCTGTTAAGCAGTTGTCTTTGGTGTATGGCATTGTCTGTTAAGCAGTTGTCTTTAGTTTATGGCATTGTCTGTTAAGCAGTTGTCTTTGGTGTATGGCATTGTCTGTTAAGCAGTTGTCTTTGGTGTATGGCATTGCCTGTTAAGCAGTTGTCTTTGGTGTGTGGCATTGCCTGTTAAGCAGTTGTCTTTGGTGTATGGCATTGTCTGTTAAGCAGTTGTCTTTGGTTTACGGCATTACCTGTTAAACAGTTGTCTTTGGTGTATGGCATTGTCTGTTAAGCAGTTGTCTTTGGTGTGTGGCATTGCCTGTTAAGCAGTTGTCTTTGGTGTATGGCATTGTCTGTTAAGCAGTTGTCTTTGGTGTATGGCATTGCCTGTTAAGCAGTTGTCTTTAGTGTATGGCATTGTCTGTTAAGCAGTTGTCTTTGGTGTATGGCATTGTCTGCTAAGCAGTTGTCTTTAGTTTATGGCATTGCCTGTTAAGCAGTTGTCTTTGGTGTATGGCATTGTCTGTTAAGCAGTTGTCTTTGGTGTATGGCATTGCCTGTTAAGCAGTTGTCTTTGGTGTATGGCATTGTCTATTAAGCAGTTGTCTTTGGTGTATGGCATTGTCTGTTAAGCAGTTGTCTTTGGTGTATGGCAATGTCTGTTAAGCAGTTGTCTTTGGTTTATGGCATTGCCTGTTAAGCAGTGTTCTTTGGTGTATGGCAGTGTCTGTTAAGCAGTTGTCTTTGGTTTATGGCGTTGTCTGTTAAGCAGTTGTCTTTGGTGTATGGCAGTGTCTGTTAAGCAGTTGTCTTTGTTGTATGGCATTGTCTGTTCAGCAGTTGTCTTTGGTTTATGGCATTGCCTGTTAAGCAGTTGTCTTTGGTGTATGGCATTGTCTGCTAAGCAGTTGTCTTTAGTTTATGGCATTGTCTGTTAAGCAGTTGTCTTTGGTGTATGGCATTGTCTGTTAAGCAGTTGTCTTTGGTGTATGGCATTGCCTGTTAAGCAGTTGTCTTTGGTGTATGGCATTGTCTGCTAAGCAGTTGTCTTTAGTTTATGGCGTTGTCTGTTAAGAAGTTGTCTTTGGTTTATGGCGTTGTCTGTTAAGCAGTTGTCTTTGGTTTATGGCATTGCCTGTTAAGCAGTTGTCTTTGGTGTATGGCATTGTCTGCTAAGCAGTTGTCTTTAGTTTATGGCATTGCCTGTTAAGCAGTTGTCTTTGGTGTATGGCATTGTCTGTTAAGCAGTTGTCTTTGGTGTATGGCATTGTCTGATAAGCAGTTGTCTTTGGTGTATGGCATTGCCTGTTAAGCAGTTGTCTTTGGTGTATGGCATTGTCTGCTAAGCAGTTGTCTTTAGTTTATGGCGTTGTCTGTTAAGCAGTTGTCTTTGGTTTATGGCATTGTCTGTTAAGCAGTTGTCTTTGGTTTATGGCATTGCCTGTTAAGCAGTTGTCTTTGGTGTATGGCATTGTCTGCTAAGCAGTTGTCTTTAGTTTATGGCATTGTCTGTTAAGCAGTTGTCTTTGGTGTATGGCATTGTCTGCTAAGCAGTTGTCTTTAGTGTATGGCATTGCCTGTTAAGCAGTTGTCTTTGGTGTATGGCGTTGTCTGCTAAGCAGTTGTCTTTAGTTTATGGTGTTGTCTGTTAAGCAGTTGTCTTTGGTTTATGGCATTGCCTGTTAAGCGGTTGTCTTTGGTGTATGGCATTGCCTGTTAAGCAGTTGTCTTTGGTGTATGGCATTGTCTGTTAAGCAGTTGTCTTTGGTGTATGGCATTGCCTGTTAAGCAGTTGTCTTTGGTGTATGGCATTGTCTGCTAATCAGCTGTCTTTAGTTTATGGCGTTGTCTGTTAAGCAGTTGTCTTTGGTGTATGGCATTGCCTGTTAAGCAGTTGTCTTTGGTGTATGGCATTGCCTGTTAAGCAGTTGTCTTTGGTGTATGGCATTGTCTGTTAAGCAGTTGTCTTTGGTGTATGGCATTGTCTGTTAAGCAGTTGTCTTTGGTGTATGGCAATGTCTGCTAAGCAGTTGTCTTTAGTTTATGGCATTGCCTGTTAAGCAGTTGTCTTTGGTGTATGGCAGTGTCTGTTAAGCAGTTGTTTTTGGTGTATGGCATTGCCTGTTAAGCAGTTGTCTTTGGTGTATGGCATTGTCTGCTAAGCAGTAGTCTTTAGTTTATGGCATTGCCTGTTAAGCAGTTGTCTTTGGTGTATGGCATTGTCTGTTAAGCAGTTGTCTTTGGTGTATGGCATTGCCTGTTAAGCAGTTGTCTTTGGTGTATGGCAGTGTCTGTTAAGCAGTTGTCTTTGGTTTATGGCATTGCCTGTTAAGCAGTTGTCTTTAGTGTATGGCATTGTCTGTTAAGCAGTTGTCTTTGGTGTATGGCACTGTCTGCTAAGCAGTTGTCTTTAGTTTATGGCATTGCCTGTTAAGCAGTTGTCTTTGGTGTATGGCATTGTCTGTTAAGCAGTTGTCTTTGGTGTATGGCATTGCCTGTTAAGCAGTTGTCTTTGGTGTATGGCATTGTCTGTTAAGCAGTTGTCTTTGGTGTATGGCATTGCCTGTTAAGCAGTTGTCTTTGGTGTATGGCAGTGTCTGATAAGCAGTTGTCTTTGGTGTATGGCATTGCGTGTTAAGCAGTTGTCTTTGGTGTATGGCATTGCCTGTTAAGCAGTTGTCTTTGGTGTATGGCATTGCCTGTTAAGCAGTTGTCTTTGGTGTATGGCATTGTCTGCTAAGCAGTTGTCTTTAGTTTATGGCATTGTCTGTTAAGCAGTTGTCTTTGGTGTATGGCATTGTCTGTTAAGCAGTTGTCTTTGGTGTATGGCATTGCCTGTTAAGCAGTTGTCTTTGGTGTGTGGCATTGCCTGTTAAGCAGTTGTCTTTGGTGTATGGCATTGTCTGTTAAGCAGTTGTCTTTGGTTTACGGCATTACCTGTTAAACAGTTGTCTTTGGTGTATGGCATTGTCTGTTAAGCAGTTGTCTTTGGTGTGTGGCATTGCCTGTTAAGCAGTTGTCTTTGGTGTATGGCATTGTCTGTTAAGCAGTTGTCTTTGGTTTATGGCATTGCCTGTTAAGCGGTTGTCTTTGGTGTATGGCATTGTCTGTTAAGCAGTTGTCTTTGGTGTATGGCATTGCCTGTTAAGCAGTTGTCTTTGGTGTATGGCATTGTCTGCTGAGCAGCTGTCTTTAGTTTATGGCGTTGTCTGTTAAGCAGTTGTCTTTGGTTTATGGCATTGCCTATTAAGCAGTTGTCTTTGGTGTATGGCATTGTCTGCTGAGCAGCTGTCTTTAGTTTATGGCGTTGTCTGTTAAGCAGTTGTCTTTGGTGTATGGCATTGCCTGTTAAGCAGTTGTCTTTGGTGTATGGCATTGTCTGTTAAGCAGTTGTCTTTGGTGTATGGCGTTGTCTGCTAAGCAGTTGTCTTTAGTTTATGGCATTGTCTGTTAAGCAGCTGTCTTTGGTTTATGGCATTGCCTGTTAAGCGGTTGTCTTTGGTGTATGGCATTGGCTGTTAAGCAGTTGTCTTTGGTGTATGGCATTGTCTGCTAAGCAGCTGTCTTTAGTTTATGGCGTTGTCTGTTAAGCAGTTGTCTTTGGTTTATGTCATTGCCTGTTAAGCGGTTGTCTTTGGTGTATGGCATTGTCTGTTAAGCAGTTGTCTTTGGTGTATGGCATTGTCTGTTAAGCAGTTGTCTTTGGTGTATGGCAATGTCTGCTAAGCAGTTGTCTTTAGTTTATGGCATTGCCTGTTAAGCAGTTGTCTTTGGTGTATGGCAGTGTCTGTTAAGCAGTTGTTTTTGGTGTATGGCATTGCCTGTTAAGCAGTTGTCTTTGGTGTATGGCATTGTCTGCTAAGCAGTAGTCTTTAGTTTATGGCATTGCCTGTTAAGCAGTTGTCTTTGGTGTATGGCATTGTCTGTTAAGCAGTTGTCTTTGGTGTATGGCATTGCCTGTTAAGCAGTTGTCTTTGGTGTATGGCAGTGTCTGTTAAGCAGTTGTCTTTGGTTTATGGCATTGCCTGTTAAGCAGTTGTCTTTAGTGTATGGCATTGTCTGTTAAGCAGTTGTCTTTGGTGTATGGCATTGTCTGCTAAGCAGTTGTCTTTAGTTTATGGCATTGCCTGTTAAGCAGTTGTCTTTGGTGTATGGCATTGTCTGTTAAGCAGTTGTCTTTGGTGTATGGCATTGCCTGTTAAGCAGTTGTCTTTGGTGTATGGCATTGTCTGTTAAGCAGTTGTCTTTGGTGTATGGCATTGCCTGTTAAGCAGTTGTCTTTGGTGTATGGCAGTGTCTGATAAGCAGTTGTCTTTGGTGTATGGCATTGCCTGTTAAGCAGTTGTCTTTGGTGTATGGCATTGCCTGTTAAGCAGTTGTCTTTGGTGTATGGCATTGCCTGTTAAGCAGTTGTCTTTGGTGTATGGCATTGTCTGCTAAGCAGTTGTCTTTAGTTTATGGCATTGTCTGTTAAGCAGTTGTCTTTGGTGTATGGCATTGTCTGCTAAGCAGTTATCTTTAGTGTATGGCATTGCCTGTTAAGCAGTTGTCTTTGGTGTATGGCGTTGTCTGCTAAGCAGTTGTCTTTAGTTTATGGTGTTGTCTGTTAAGCAGTTGTCTTTAGTTTATGGCATTGTCTGTTAAGCAGTTGTCTTTGGTGTATGGCATTGTCTGCTAAGCAGTTGTCTTTAGTGTATGGCATTGCCTGTTAAGCAGTTGTCTTTGGTGTATGGCGTTGTCTGCTAAGCAGTTGTCTTTAGTTTATGGTGTTGTCTGTTAAGCAGTTGTCTTTGGTTTATGGCATTGCCTGTTAAGCGGTTGTCTTTGGTGTATGGCATTGCCTGTTAAGCAGTTGTCTTTGGTGTATGGCATTGTCTGTTAAGCAGTTGTCTTTGGTGTATGGCATTGTCTGCTAATCAGCTGTCTTTAGTTTATGGCGTTGTCTGTTAAGCAGTTGTCTTTGGTGTATGGCATTGCCTGTTAAGCAGTTGTCGTTGGTGTATGGCATTGTCTGTTAAGCAGTTGTCTTTGGTGTATGGCATTGTCTGTTAAGCAGTTGTCTTTGGTGTATGGCAATGTCTGCTAAGCAGTTGTCTTTAGTTTATGGCATTGCCTGTTAAGCAGTTGTCTTTGGTGTATGGCAGTGTCTGTTAAGCAGTTGTTTTTGGTGTATGGCATTGCCTGTTAAGCAGTTGTCTTTGGTGTATGGCATTGTCTGCTAAGCAGTAGTCTTTAGTTTATGGCATTGCCTGTTAAGCAGTTGTCTTTGGTGTATGGCATTGTCTGTTAAGCAGTTGTCTTTGGTGTATGGCATTGCCTGTTAAGCAGTTGTCTTTGGTGTATGGCAGTGTCTGTTAAGCAGTTGTCTTTGGTTTATGGCATTGCCTGTTAAGCAGTTGTCTTTAGTGTATGGCATTGTCTGTTAAGCAGTTGTCTTTGGTGTATGGCACTGTCTGCTAAGCAGTTGTCTTTAGTTTATGGCATTGCCTGTTAAGCAGTTGTCTTTGGTGTATGGCATTGTCTGTTAAGCAGTTGTCTTTGGTGTATGGCATTGCCTGTTAAGCAGTTGTCTTTGGTGTATGGCATTGTCTGTTAAGCAGTTGTCTTTGGTGTATGGCATTGCCTGTTAAGTAGTTGTCTTTGGTGTATGGCAGTGTCTGATAAGCAGTTGTCTTTGGTGTATGGCATTGCGTGTTAAGCAGTTGTCTTTGGTGTATGGCATTGCCTGTTAAGCAGTTGTCTTTGGTGTATGGCATTGCCTGTTAAGCAGTTGTCTTTGGTGTATGGCATTGTCTGCTAAGCAGTTGTCTTTAGTTTATGGCATTGTCTGTTAAGCAGTTGTCTTTGGTGTATGGCATTGTCTGTTAAGCAGTTGTCTTTGGTGTATGGCATTGCCTGTTAAGCAGTTGTCTTTGGTGTGTGGCATTGCCTGTTAAGCAGTTGTCTTTGGTGTATGGCATTGTCTGTTAAGCAGTTGTCTTTGGTTTACGGCATTACCTGTTAAACAGTTGTCTTTGGTGTATGGCATTGTCTGTTAAGCAGTTGTCTTTGGTGTGTGGCATTGCCTGTTAAGCAGTTGTCTTTGGTGTATGGCATTGTCTGTTAAGCAGTTGTCTTTGGTTTATGGCATTGCCTGTTAAGCGGTTGTCTTTGGTGTATGGCATTGTCTGTTAAGCAGTTGTCTTTGGTGTATGGCATTGCCTGTTAAGCAGTTGTCTTTGGTGTATGGCATTGTCTGCTGAGCAGCTGTCTTTAGTTTATGGCGTTGTCTGTTAAGCAGTTGTCTTTGGTTTATGGCATTGCCTATTAAGCAGTTGTCTTTGGTGTATGGCATTGTCTGCTGAGCAGCTGTCTTTAGTTTATGGCGTTGTCTGTTAAGCAGTTGTCTTTGGTGTATGGCATTGCCTGTTAAGCAGTTGTCTTTGGTGTATGGCATTGTCTGTTAAGCAGTTGTCTTTGGTGTATGGCGTTGTCTGCTAAGCAGTTGTCTTTAGTTTATGGCGTTGTCTGTTAAGCAGCTGTCTTTGGTTTATGGCATTGCCTGTTAAGCGGTTGTCTTTGGTGTATGGCATTGGCTGTTAAGCAGTTGTCTTTGGTGTATGGCATTGTCTGCTAAGCAGCTGTCTTTAGTTTATGGCGTTGTCTGTTAAGCAGTTGTCTTTGGTTTATGTCATTGCCTGTTAAGCGGTTGTCTTTGGTGTATGGCATTGTCTGTTAAGCAGTTGTCTTTGGTGTATGGCATTGTCTGTTAAGCAGTTGTCTTTGGTGTATGGCAATGTCTGCTAAGCAGTTGTCTTTAGTTTATGGCATTGCCTGTTAAGCAGTTGTCTTTGGTGTATGGCAGTGTCTGTTAAGCAGTTGTTTTTGGTGTATGGCATTGCCTGTTAAGCAGTTGTCTTTGGTGTATGGCATTGTCTGCTAAGCAGTAGTCTTTAGTTTATGGCATTGCCTGTTAAGCAGTTGTCTTTGGTGTATGGCATTGTCTGTTAAGCAGTTGTCTTTGGTGTATGGCATTGCCTGTTAAGCAGTTGTCTTTGGTGTAT
Organism: Phyllobates terribilis; assembly: GCF_046119375.1. NCBI lineage: Eukaryota > Metazoa > Chordata > Amphibia > Anura > Dendrobatidae > Phyllobates > Phyllobates terribilis. The sequence continues at coordinate 65,126 of NW_027363528.1, read as the reverse complement.
GGCAGTGTCTGTTAAGCAGTTGTCTTTGGTTTATGGCATTGCCTGTTAAGCAGTTGTCTTTAGTGTATGGCATTGTCTGTTAAGCAGTTGTCTTTGGTGTATGGCATTGTCTGCTAAGCAGTTGTCTTTAGTTTATGGCATTGCCTGTTAAGCAGTTGTCTTTGGTGTATGGCATTGTCTGTTAAGCAGTTGTCTTTGGTGTATGGCATTGCCTGTTAAGCAGTTGTCTTTGGTGTATGGCATTGTCTGTTAAGCAGTTGTCTTTGGTGTATGGCATTGCCTGTTAAGCAGTTGTCTTTGGTGTATGGCAGTGTCTGATAAGCAGTTGTCTTTGGTGTATGGCATTGCCTGTTAAGCAGTTGTCTTTGGTGTATGGCATTGCCTGTTAAGCAGTTGTCTTTGGTGTATGGCATTGCCTGTTAAGCAGTTGTCTTTGGTGTATGGCATTGTCTGCTAAGCAGTTGTCTTTAGTTTATGGCATTGTCTGTTAAGCAGTTGTCTTTGGTGTATGGCATTGTCTGCTAAGCAGTTATCTTTAGTGTATGGCATTGCCTGTTAAGCAGTTGTCTTTGGTGTATGGCGTTGTCTGCTAAGCAGTTGTCTTTAGTTTATGGTGTTGTCTGTTAAGCAGTTGTCTTTGGTTTATGGCATTGCCTGTTAAGCGGTTGTCTTTGGTGTATGGCATTGCCTGTTAAGCAGTTGTCTTTGGTGTATGGCATTGTCTGTTAAGCAGTTGTCTTTGGTGTATGGCATTGCCTGTTAAGCAGTTGTCTTTGGTGTATGGCATTGTCTGCTAATCAGCTGTCTTTAGTTTATGGCGTTGTCTGTTAAGCAGTTGTCTTTGGTGTATGGCATTGCCTGTTAAGCAGTTGTCTTTGGTGTATGGCATTGTCTGTTAAGCAGTTGTCTTTGGTGTATGGCATTGTCTGTTAAGCAGTTGTCTTTGGTGTATGGCAATCTCTGCTAAGCAGTTGTCTTTAGTTTATGGCATTGCCTGTTAAGCAGTTGTCTTTGGTGTATGGCAGTGTCTGTTAAGCAGTTGTTTTTGGTGTATGGCATTGCCTGTTAAGCAGTTGTCTTTGGTGTATGGCATTGTCTGCTAAGCAGTAGTCTTTAGTTTATGGCATTGCCTGTTAAGCAGTTGTCTTTGGTGTATGGCATTGTCTGTTAAGCAGTTGTCTTTGGTGTATGGCATTGCCTGTTAAGCAGTTGTCTTTGGTGTATGGCAGTGTCTGTTAAGCAGTTGTCTTTGGTTTATGGCATTGCCTGTTAAGCAGTTGTCTTTAGTGTATGGCATTGTCTGTTAAGCAGTTGTCTTTGGTGTATGGCACTGTCTGCTAAGCAGTTGTCTTTAGTTTATGGCATTGCCTGTTAAGCAGTTGTCTTTGGTGTATGGCATTGTCTGTTAAGCAGTTGTCTTTGTTGTATGGCATTGCCTGTTAAGCAGTTGTCTTTGGTGTATGGCATTGTCTGTTAAGCAGTTGTCTTTGGTGTATGGCATTGCCTGTTAAGCAGTTGTCTTTGGTGTATGGCAGTGTCTGATAAGCAGTTGTCTTTGGTGTATGGCATTGCCTGTTAAGCAGTTGTCTTTGGTGTATGGCATTGCCTGTTAAGCAGTTGTCTTTGGTGTATGGCATTGCCTGTTAAGCAGTTGTCTTTGGTGTATGGCATTGTCTGCTAAGCAGTTGTCTTTAGTTTATGGCATTGTCTGTTAAGCAGTTGTCTTTGGTGTATGGCATTGTCTGTTAAGCAGTTGTCTTTGGTGTATGGCATTGCCTGTTAAGCAGTTGTCTTTGGTGTGTGGCATTGCCTGTTAAGCAGTTGTCTTTGGTGTATGGCATTGTCTGTTAAGCAGTTGTCTTTGGTTTACGGCATTACCTGTTAAACAGTTGTCTTTGGTGTATGGCATTGTCTGTTAAGCAGTTGTCTTTGGTGTGTGGCATTGCCTGTTAAGCAGTTGTCTTTGGTGTATGGCATTGTCTGTTAAGCAGTTGTCTTTGGTGTATGGCATTGCCTGTTAAGCAGTTGTCTTTAGTGTATGGCATTGTCTGTTAAGCAGTTGTCTTTGGTGTATGGCATTGTCTGCTAAGCAGTTGTCTTTAGTTTATGGCATTGCCTGTTAAGCAGTTGTCTTTGGTGTATGGCATTGTCTGTTAAGCAGTTGTCTTTGGTGTATGGCATTGCCTGTTAAGCAGTTGTCTTTGGTGTATGGCATTGTCTATTAAGCAGTTGTCTTTGGTGTATGGCATTGTCTGTTAAGCAGTTGTCTTTGGTGTATGGCAATGTCTGTTAAGCAGTTGTCTTTGGTTTATGGCATTGCCTGTTAAGCAGTGTTCTTTGGTGTATGGCAGTGTCTGTTAAGCAGTTGTCTTTGGTTTATGGCGTTGTCTGTTAAGCAGTTGTCTTTGGTGTATGGCAGTGTCTGTTAAGCAGTTGTCTTTGGTGTATGGCATTGTCTGTTAAGCAGTTGTCTTTGGTTTATGGCATTGCCTGTTAAGCAGTTGTCTTTGGTGTATGGCATTGTCTGCTAAGCAGTTGTCTTTAGTTTATGGCATTGTCTGTTAAGCAGTTGTCTTTGGTGTATGGCATTGTCTGTTAAGCAGTTGTCTTTGGTGTATGGCATTGCCTGTTAAGCAGTTGTCTTTGGTGTATGGCATTGTCTGCTAAGCAGTTGTCTTTAGTTTATGGCGTTGTCTGTTAAGAAGTTGTCTTTGGTTTATGGCGTTGTCTGTTAAGCAGTTGTCTTTGGTTTATGGCATTGCCTGTTAAGCAGTTGTCTTTGGTGTATGGCATTGTCTGCTAAGCAGTTGTCTTTAGTTTATGGCATTGCCTGTTAAGCAGTTGTCTTTGGTGTATGGCATTGTCTGTTAAGCAGTTGTCTTTGGTGTATGGCATTGTCTGATAAGCAGTTGTCTTTGGTGTATGGCATTGCCTGTTAAGCAGTTGTCTTTGGTGTATGGCATTGTCTGCTAAGCAGTTGTCTTTAGTTTATGGCGTTGTCTGTTAAGCAGTTGTCTTTGGTTTATGGCATTGTCTGTTAAGCAGTTGTCTTTGGTTTATGGCATTGCCTGTTAAGCAGTTGTCTTTGGTGTATGGCATTGTCTGCTAAGCAGTTGTCTTTAGTTTATGGCATTGCCTGTTAAGCAGTTGTCTTTGGTGTATGGCATTGTCTGTTAAGCAGTTGTCTTTGGTGTATGGCATTGTCTGTTAAGCAGTTGTCTTTGGTGTATGGCGTTGTCTGTTAAGCAGTTGTCTTTGGTGTATGGCATTGTCTGTTAAGCAGTTGTCTTTGGTGTATGGCATTGTCTGTTAAGCAGTTGTCTTTGGTTTATGGCATTGTCTGTTAAGCAGTTGTCTTTAGTTTATGGCGTTGTCTGTTAAGCAGTTGTCTTTGGTTTATGGCATTGTCTGTTAAGCAGTTGTCTTTAGTTTATGGCGTTGTCTGTTAAGCAGTTGTCTTTGGTTTATGGCGTTGTCTGTTAAGCAGTTGTCTTTGGTGTATGGCATTGTCTGTTAAGCAGTTGTCTTTGGTTTATGGCATTGTCTGTTAAGCAGTTGTCTTTAGTTTATGGCGTTGTCTGTTAAGCAGTTGTCTTTGGTTTATGGCATTGTCTGTTAAGCAGTTGTCTTTGGTTTATGGCATTGCCTGTTAAGCAGTTGTCTTTGGTGTATGGCATTGCCTGTTAAGCAGTTGTCTTTGGTGTATGGCATTGCCTGTTAAGCAGTTGTCTTTGGTGTATGGCATTGTCTGTTAAGCAGTTGTCTTTGGTGTATTGCATTGTCTGTTAAGCAGTTGTCTTTGGTGTATGGCATTGCCTGTTAAGCAGTTGTCTTTGGTGTATGGCGTTGCCTGTTAAGCAGTTGTCTTTGGTGTATGGCATTGTCTCCTAAGCAGTTGTGTTTAGTTTATGGCATTGCCTGTTAAGCAGTTGTCTTTGGTGTGTGGCATTGTCTGTTAAGCAGTTGTCTTTGGTGTATGGCATTGCCTGTTAAGCAGTTGTCTTTGGTGTATGGCGTTGTCTGTTAAGCAGTTGTCTTTGGTTTATGGCATTGCCTGTTAAGCAGTTGTCTTTGGTGTATGGCATTGTCTGCTAAGCAGTTGTCTTTAGTTTATGGCGTTGCCTGTTAAGCAGTTGTCTTTGGTGTATGGCATTGCCTGTTAAGCAGTTGTCTTTGGTGTATGGCATTGTCTGCTAAGCAGCTGTCTTTAGTTTATGGCGTTGTCTGTTAAGCATTTGTCTTTGGTTTATGGCATTGTCTGCTAAGCAGCTGTCTTTAGTTTATGGCGTTGTCTGTTAAGCATTTGTCTTTAGTTTATGGCACTGCCTGTTAAGCAGTTGTCTTTGGTGGATGGCATTGTCTGTTAAGCAGTTGTCTTTGGTGTATGGCATTGCCTGTTAAGCAGTTGTCTTTGGTGTATGGCATTGTCTGTTAAGCAGTTGTCTTTAGTTTATGGCATTGTCTGCTAAGCAGTTGTCTTTGGTGTATGGCATTGTCTGCTAAGCAGTTGTCTTTGGTGTATGGCATTGCCTGTTAAGCAGTTGTCTTTGGTGTATGGCATTGCCTGTTAAGCAGTTGTCTTTGGTGTATGGCATTGTCTGTGAAGCAGTTGTCTTTGGTGTGTGGCATTGTCTGTTAAGCAGTTGTCTTTAGTTTATGGCATTGTCTGCTAAGCAGTTGTCTTTGGTGTATGGCATTGCCTGTTAAGCAGTTGTCTTTGGTGTATGGCATTGCCTGTTAAGTAGTTGTCTTTGGTGTATGGCATTGCCTGTTAAGCAGTTGTCTTTGGTGTATGGCATTGTCTGCTAAGCAGTTGTCTTTAGTTTATGGCGTTGCCTGTTAAGCAGTTGTCTTTGGTGTATGGCATTGCCTGTTAAGCAGTTGTCTTTGGTGTATGGCATTGTCTGCTAAGCAGCTGTCTTTAGTTTATGGCGTTGTCTGTTAAGCATTTGTCTTTGGTTTATGGCATTGTCTGCTAAGCAGCTGTCTTTATTTTCTGGCGTTGTCTGTTAAGCAGTTGTCTTTGGTTTATGGCATTGCCTGTTAAGCAGTTGTCTTTGGTGGATGGCATTGTCTGTTAAGCAGTTGTCTTTGGTGTATGGCATTGCCTGTTAAGCAGTTGTCTTTGGTGTATGGCATTGTCTGTTAAGCAGTTGTCTTTAGTTTATGGCATTGTCTGCTAAGCAGTTGTCTTTGGTGTATGGCATTGCCTGTTAAGCAGTTGTCTTTGGTGTATGGCATTGCCTGTTAAGCAGTTGTCTTTGGTGTATGGCATTGTCTGTTAAGCAGTTGTCTTTGGTGTATGGCATTGTCTGATAAGCAGTTGTCTTTGGTTTATGGCATTGCCTGTTAAGCAGTTGTCTTTGGTGGATGGCATTGTCTGTTAAGCAGTTGTCTTTGGTGTATGGCATTGCCTGTTAAGCAGTTGTCTTTGGTGTATGGCAGTGTCTGATAAGCAGTTGTCTTTGGTGTATGGCATTGCCTGTTAAGCAGTTGTCTTTGGTGTATGGCATTGTCTGTTAAGCAGTTGTCTTTGGTGTATGGCACTGCCTGTTAAGCAGTTGTCTTTGGTGTATGGCAGTGTCTGATAAGCAGTTGGCTTTGGTGGATGGCATTGTCTGTTAAGCAGTTGTCTTTGGTGGATGGCATCGTCTGTTAAGCAGTTGTCTTTGGTGTATGGCATTGCCTGTTAAGCAGTTGTCTTTGGTGTATGGCATTGTCTGTTAAGTAGTTGTCTTTCGTGTATGGCAGTGTCTGTTATTCAGTTGTCTTTGGTGTATGGCATTGTCTGTTAAGTAGTTGTCTTTCGTGTATGGCAGTGTCTGTTATTCAGTTGTCTTTGGTGTATGGCATTGTCTGTTAAGCAGTTGTCTTTGGTGTATGGCAGTGTCTGTTAAGCAGTTGTCTTTGGTGTATGGCATTGCCAGTTAAGCAGTTGTCTTTGGTGTATGGCATTGCCTGTTAAGCAGTTGTCTTTGGTGTATGGCATTGTCTGTTAAGCAGTTGTCTTTGGTGTATAGCATTGCCTGTTAAGCAGTTGTCTTTGGTGTATGGCATTGTGAGTTAAGCAGTTGTCTTTGATGTATGGTATTGCCTGTTAAGCAGTTGTCTTTGGTGTATGGCATTGCCTGTTAAGCAGTTGTCTTTGGTGTATTGCATTGTCTGTTAAGCAGTTGTCTTTGGTGTATGGCATTGCCTGTTAAGCAGTTGTCTTTGGTGAATGGCATTGCCTGTTAAGCAGTTGTCTTTGGTGTATGGCATTGCCTGTTAAGCAGTTGTCTTTGGTGTATGGCATTGTCTGTTAAGCAGTTGTCTTTGGTTTATGGCATTGTCTGTTAAGCAGTTGTCTTTGGTGTATGGCAGTGTCTGTTAAGCAGTTGTCTTTGGTGTATGGCATTGCCTGTTAAGCAGTTGTCTTTAGTGTATGGCATTGTCTGTTAAGCAGTTGTCTTTGGTGTATGGCATTGTCTGTTAAGCAGTTGTCTTTTTGTATGGCACTGTCTGTTAAGCAGTTGTCTTTGGTGTATGGCATTGCCTGTTAAGCAGTTGTCTTTGGTGTATTGCATTGTCTGTTAAGCAGTTGTCTTTGGTGAATGGCATTGCCTGTTAAGCAGTTGTCTTTGGTGTATCGTATTGTCTGCTAAGCAGTTGTCTTTAGTTTATAGCATTGCCTGTTAAGCAGTTGTTTTTGTTGTATGGCAGTGTCTGTTAAGCAGTTGTCTTTGGTGTATGGCATTCCCTGTTAAGCAGTTGTCTTTGGTGTATGGCAATGTCTGTTAAGCAGTTGTCTTTGGTGAATGGCATTGTCTGTTAAGCAGTTGTCTTTAGTGTATGGCATTGTCTGTTAAGCAGTTGTCTTTGGTGTATGGCATTGTCGGTTAAGCAGTTGTCTTTGGTGTATGGCATTGCCTGTTAAGCAGTTGTCTTTGGTGTATGGCATTGCCTGTTAAGCAGTTGTCTTTGGTGTATGGCATTGCCTGTTAAGCAGTTGTCTTTGGTGTATGGCATTGTCTGTTAAGCAGTTGTCTTTGGTTTATGGCATTGTCTGTTAAGCAGTTGTCTTTGGTGTATGGCAGTGTCTGTTAAGCAGTTGTCTTTGGTGTATGGCATTGCCTGTTAAGCAGTTGTCTTTAGTGTATGGCATTGTCTGTTAAGCAGTTGTCTTTGGTGTATGGCATTGCCTGTTAAGCAGTTGTCTTTGGTGTATCGTATTGTCTGCTAAGCAGTTGTCTTTAGTTTATAGCATTGCCTGTTAAGCAGTTGTCTTTGGTGTATGGCATTGCCTGTTAAGCAGTTGTCTTTGGTGTATGGCATTGTCTGCTGAGCAGCTGTCTTTAGTTTATGGCGTTGTCTGTTAAGCAGTTGTCTTTGGTTTATGGCATTACCTGTTAAGCAGTTGTCTTTGGTGTATGGCATTGTCTGCTAAGCAGTTGTCTTTAGTGTATGACATTGCCTGTTAAGCAGTTGTCTTTGGTGTATGGCGTTGTCTGCTAAGCAGTTGTCTTTAGTTTATGGCGTTGTCTGTTAAGCAGTTGTCTTTGGTTTATGGCATTGCCTGTTAAGCGGTTGTCTTTGGTGTATGGCATTGCCTGTTAAGCAGTTGTCTTTGGTGTATGGCATTGTCTGTTAAGCAGTTGTCTTTGGTGTATGGCATTGCCTGTTAAGCAGTTGTCTTTGGTGTATGGCATTGTCTGCTAATCAGCTGTCTTTAGTTTATGGTGTTGTCTGTTAACCAGTTGTCTTTGGTGTATGGCATTGCCTGTTAAGCAGTTGTCTTTGGTGTATGGCATTGTCTGTTAAGCAGTTGTCTTTGGTGTATGGCATTGTCTGTTAAGCAGTTGTCTTTGGTGTATGGCAATGTCTGCTAAGCAGTTGTCTTTAGTTTATGGCATTGCCTGTTAAGCAGTTGTCTTTGGTGTATGGCAGTGTCTGTTAAGCAGTTGTCTTTGGTGTATGGCATTGCCTGTTAAGCAGTTGTCTTTGGTGTATGGCATTGTCTGCTAAGCAGTAGTCTTTAGTTTATGGCATTGCCTGTTAAGCAGTTGTCTTTGGTGTATGGCATTGTCTGTTAAGCAGTTGTCTTTGGTGTATGGCATTGCCTGTTAAGCAGTTGTCTTTGGTGTATGGCAGTGTCTGTTAAGCAGTTGTCTTTGGTTTATGGCATTGCCTGTTAAGCAGTTGTCTTTAGTGTATGGCATTGTCTGTTAAGCAGTTGTCTTTGGTGTATGGCATTGTCTGCTAAGCAGCTGTCTTTAGTTTATGGCATTGCCTGTTAAGCAGTTGTCTTTGGTGTATGGCATTGTCTGTTAAGCAGTTGTCTTTGGTGTATGGCATTGCCTGTTAAGCAGTTGTCTTTGGTGTATGGCATTTTCTGTTAAGCAGTTGTCTTTGGTGTATGGCATTGCCTGTTAAGCAGTTGTCTTTGGTGTATGGCAGTGTCTGATAAGCAGTTGTCTTTGGTGTATGGCATTGCCTGTTAAGCAGTTGTCTTTGGTGTATGGCATTGCCTGTTAAGCAGTTGTCTTTGGTGTATGGCATTGCCTGTTAAGCAGTTGTCTTTGGTGTATGGCATTGTCTGCTAAGCAGTTGTCTTTAGTTTATGGCATTGTCTGTTAAGCAGTTGTCTTTGGTGTATGGCATTGTCTGTTAAGCAGTTGTCTTTGGTGTATGGCATTGCCTGTTAAGCAGTTGTCTTTGGTGTGTGGCATTGCCTGTTAAGCAGTTGTCTTTGGTGTATGGCATTGTCTGTTAAGCAGTTGTCTTTGGTTTATGGCATTACCTGTTAAACAGTTGTCTTTGGTGTATGGCATTGTCTGTTAAGCAGTTGTCTTTGGTGTGTGGCATTGCCTGTTAAGCAGGTGTCTTTGGTGTATGGCATTGTCTGTTAAGCAGTTGTCTTTGGTTTATGGCATTGCCTGTTAAGCGGTTGTCTTTGGTGTATGGCATTGTCTGTTAAGCAGTTGTCTTTGGTGTATGGCATTGCCTGTTAAGCAGTTGTCTTTGGTGTATGGCATTGTCTGCTGAGCAGCTGTCTTTAGTTTATGGCGTTGTCTGTTAAGCAGTTGTCTTTGGTTTATGGCATTGCCTGTTAAGCAGTTGTCTTTGGTGTATGGCATTGTCTGCTGAGCAGCTGTCTTTAGTTTATGGCGTTGTCTGTTAAGCAGTTGTCTTTGGTGTATGGCATTGCCTGTTAAGCAGTTGTATTTGGTGTATGGCGTTGTCTGCTAAGCAGTTGTCTTTAGTTTATGGCGTTGTCTGTTAAGCAGCTGTCTTTGGTTTATGGCATTGCCTGTTAAGCGGTTGTCTTTGGTGTATGGCATTGGCTGTTAAGCAGTTGTCTTTGGTGTATGGCATTGTCTGCTAAGCAGCTGTCTTTAGTTTATGGCGTTGTCTGTTAAGCAGTTGTCTTTGGTTTATGTCATTGCCTGTTAAGCGGTTGTCTTTGGTGTATGGCATTGTCTGTTAAGCAGTTGTCTTTGGTGTATGGCATTGTCTGTTAAGCAGTTGTCTTTGGTGTATGGCATTGCCTGTTAAGCAGTTGTCTTTGGTGTATGGCATTGTCTGCTAAGCAGTTTTCTTTAGTTTATGGCATTGGCTGTTAAGCAGTTGTCTTTGGTGTATGGCATTGTCTGTTAAGCAGTTGTCTTTGGTGTATGGCATTGCCTGTTAAGCAGTTGTCTTTGGTTTATGGCATTGCCTGTTAAGCAGTTGTCTTTAGTGTATGGCATTGTCTGTTAAGCAGTTGTCTTTGGTGTATGGCATTGTCTGCTAAGCAGTTGTCTTTAGTTTATGGCATTGCCTGTTAAGCAGTTGTCTTTGGTGTATGGCATTGTCTGTTAAGCAGTTGTCTTTGGTGTATGGCATTGCCTGTTAAGCAGTTGTCTTTGGTGTATGGCATTGTCTGTTAAGCAGTTGTCTTTGGTGTATGGCATTGTCTGTTAAGCAGTTGTCTTTGGTGTATGGCAGTGTCTGTTAAGCAGTTGTCTTTGGTTTATGGCATTGCCTGTTAAGCAGTGTTCTTTGGTGTATGGCAGTGTCTGTTAAGCAGTTGTCTTTGGTTTATGGCGTTGTCTGTTAAGCAGTTGTCTTTGGTGTATGGCAGTGTCTGTTAAGCAGTTGTCTTTGGTGTATGGCATTGTCTGTTAAGCAGTTGTCTTTGGTTTATGGCATTGCCTGTTAAGCAGTTGTCTTTGGTGTATGGCATTGTCTGCTAAGCAGTTGTCTTTAGTTTATGGCATTGCCTGTTAAGCAGTTGTCTTTGGTGTATGGCATTGTCTGTTAAGCAGTTGTCTTTGGTGTATGGCATTGTCTGTTAAGCAGTTGTCTTTGGTGTATGGCATTGTCTGCTAAGCAGTTGTCTTTAGTTTATGGCGTTGTCTGTTAAGCAGTTGTCTTTGGTTTATGGCATTGTCTGTTAAGCAGTTGTCTTTGGTTTATGGCATTGCCTGTTAAGCAGTTGTTTTTGGTGTATGGCATTGTCTGCTAAGCAGTTGTCTTTAGTTTATGGCATTGCCTGTTAAGCAGTTGTCTTTGGTGTATGGCATTGTCTGCTAAGCAGTTGTCTTTGGTGTATGGCATTGTCTGTTAAGCAGTTGTCTTTGGTGTATGGCATTGTCTGTTAAGCAGTTGTCTTTGGTGTATGGCATTGTCTGTTAAGCAGTTGTCTTTGGTTTATGGCATTGTCTGTTAAGCAGTTGTCTTTAGTTTATGGCATTGTCTGTTAAGCAGTTGTCTTTCTTTTATGGCATTGTCTGTTAAGCAGTTGTCTTTGGTTTATGGCATTGCCTGTTAAGCAGTTGTCTTTGGTGTATGGCATTGACTGCTAAGCAGTTGTCTTTAGTTTATGGCATTGCCTGTTAAGCAGTTGTCTTTGGTGTGTGGCATTGTATGTTAAGCAGTTGTCTTTGGTGTATGGCATTGCCTGTTAAGCAGTTGTCTTTGGTGTATGGCATTGTCTGCTAAGCAGTTGTCTTTAGTTTATGGCGTTGTCTGTTAAGCAGTTGTCTTTGGTTTATGGCATTGCCTGTTAAGCAGTTGTCTTTGGTGTATGGCATTGTCTGCTAAGCAGTTGTCTTTAGTTTATGGCGTTGCCTGTTAAGCAGTTGTCTTTGGTTTATGGCATTGCCTGTTAAGCAGTTGTCTTTGGTGTATGGCATTGTCTGTTAAGCAGTTGTCTTTGGTTTATGGCATTGCCTGTTAAGCAGTTGTCTTTGGTGGATGGCATTGTCTGTTAAGCAGTTGTCTTTGGTGTATGGCATTGTCTGTTAAGCAGTTGTCTTTGGTGTATGGCATTGCCTGTTAAGCAGTTGTCTTTGGTGTATGGCATTGTCTGTTAAGCAGTTGTCTTTAGTTTATGGCATTGTCTGTTAAGCAGTTGTCTTTGGTGTATGGCATTGCCTGTTAAGCAGTTGTCTTTGGTGTATGGCATTGTCTGTTAAGTAGTTGTCTTTGGTGTATGGCAGTGTCTGTTATGCAGTTGTCTTTGGTGTATGGCATTGTCTGTTAAGCAGTTGTCTTTGGTGTATGGCAGTGTCTGTTAAGCAGTTGTCTTTGGTGTATGGCATTGCCAGTTAAGCAGTTGTCTTTGGTGTATGGCATTGCCTGTTAAGCAGTTGTCTTTGGTGTATGGCATTGTCTGTTAAGCAGTTGTCTTTGGTGTAGGGCATTGCCTGTTAAGCAGTTGTCTTTGGTGTATGGCATTGTCTGTTAAGCAGTTGTCTTTGGTGTATGGCAGTGTCTGTTAAGCAGTTGTCTTTGGTGTATGGCATTGCCAGTTAAGCAGTTGTCTTTGGTGTATGGCAGTGTCTGTTAAGCAGTTGTCTTTGGTGTATGGCATTGTCTGTTAAGCAGTTGTCTTTGGTGTATGGCAGTGTCTGTTAAGCAGTTGTCTTTGGTGTATGGCATTGCCAGTTAAGCAGTTGTCTTTGGTGTATGGCATTGCCTGTTAAGCAGTTGTCTTTGGTGTATGGCATTGTCTGTTAAGCAGTTGTCTTTGGTGTATGGCATTGCCTGTTAAGCAGTTGTCTTTGGTGTATGGCATTGTCTGTTAAACAGTTGTCTTTAGTTTATGGCATTGTCTGTTAAGCAGTTGTCTTTGGTGTATGGCATTGCCTGTTAAGCAGTTGTCTTTGGTGTATGGCATTGTCTGTTAAGTAGTTGTCTTTGGTGTATGGCAGTGTCTGTTATGCAGTTGTCTTTGGTGTATGGCATTGTCTGTTAAGCAGTTGTCTTTGGTGTATGGCAGTGTCTGTTAAGCAGTTGTCTTTGGTGTATGGCATTGCCAGTTAAGCAGTTGTCTTTGGTGTATGGCATTGCCTGTTAAGCAGTTGTCTTTGGTGTATGGCATTGTCTGTTAAGCAGTTGTCTTTGGTGTAGGGCATTGCCTGTTAAGCAGTTGTCTTTGGTGTATGGCATTGTCTGTTAAGCAGTTGTCTTTGGTGTATGGCAGTGTCTGTTAAGCAGTTGTCTTTGGTGTATGGCATTGCCAGTTAAGCAGTTGTCTTTGGTGTATGGCAGTGTCTGTTAAGCAGTTGTCTTTGGTGTATGGCATTGTCTGTTAAGCAGTTGTCTTTGGTGTATGGCAGTGTCTGTTAAGCAGTTGTCTTTGGTGTATGGCATTGCCAGTTAAGCAGTTGTCTTTGGTGTATGGCATTGCCTGTTAAGCAGTTGTCTTTGGTGTATGGCATTGTCTGTTAAGCAGTTGTCTTTGGTGTATGGCATTGCCTGTTAAGCAGTTGTCTTTGGTGTATGGCATTGTCTGTTAAACAGTTGTCTTTGATGTATGGCATTGCCTGTTAAGCAGTTGTCTTTGGTGTATGGCATTGCCTGTTAAGCAGTTGTCTTTGGTGTATTGCATTGTCTGTTAAGCAGTTGTCTTTGGTGTATGGCATTGCCTGTTAAGCAGTTGTCTTTGTTGTATGGCAGTGTCTGTTAAGCAGTTGTCTTTGGTGTATGGCATTGCCTGTTAAGCAGTTGTCTTTGGTGTATGGCATTGTCTGTTAAGCAGTTGTCTTTGGTGAATGGCATTGTCTGTTAAGCATTTGTCTTTAGTGTATGGCATTGTCTGTTAAGCAGTTGTCTTTGGTGTATGGCATTGTCGGTTAAGCAGTTGTCTTTGGTGTATGGCATTGCCTGTTAAGCAGTTGTCTTTGGTGTATGACATTGCCTGTTAAGCAGTTGTCTTTGGTGTATGGCATTGCCTGTTAAGCAGTTGTCTTTAGTGTATGGCATTGTCTGTTAAGCAGTTGTCTTTGGTGTATGGCATTGTCTGTTAAGCAGTTGTCTTTGGTGTATGGCATTGTCTGTTAAGCAGTTGTCTTTGGTGTATGGCATTGCCTGTTAAGCAGTTGTCTTTAGTGTATGGCATTGTCTGTTAAGCAGTTGTCTTTTGTGTATGGCATTGCCTGTTAAGCAGTTGTCTTTGGTGTATCGTATTGTCTGCTAAGCAGTTGTCTTTAGTTTATAGCATTGCCTGTTAAGCAGTTGTCTTTGGTGTATGGCATTGTCTGTTAAGCAGTTGTCTTTAGTGTATGGCATTGCCTGTTAAGCAGTTGTCTTTGGTGTATGGCATTGTCTGTTAAGCAGTTGTCTTTGGTGTATGGCATTGTCTGTTAAGCAGTTGTCTTTGGTGTATGGCAGTGTCTGTTAAGCAGTTGTCTTTGGTGTATGGCATTGCCTGTTAAGCAGTTGTCTTTGGTGTATGGCATTGCCTGTTAAGCAGTTGTCTTTGGTGTATGGCATTGCCTGTTAAGCAGTTGTCTTTGGAGTATGGCATTGCCTGTTAAGCAGTTGTCTTTGGTGTATGGCATTGCCTGTTAAACAGTTGTCTTTGGTGTATGGCATTGCCTGTTAAGCAGTTGTCTTTGGTGTATGGCATTGTCTGTTAAGCAGTTGTCTTTAGTGTATGGCATTGTCTGTTAAGCAGTTGTCTTTGGTGTATGGCATTGTCTGTTAAGCAGTTGTCTTTGGTGTATGGCAGTGTCTGCTAAGCAGTTTTCTTTAGTGTATGGCATTGTCTGTTAATCAGTTGTCTTTGGTGTATGGCATTGCCTGTTAAGCAGTTGTCTTTAGTGTATGGCATTGCCTGTTAAGCAGTTGTCTTTAGTGTATGGCATTGCCTGTTAAGCAGTTGTGTTTGGTGTATGGCATTGTCTGTTAAGCAGTTGTCTTTGGTGTATGGCATTACCTGTTAAGCAGTTGTCTTTGGTGTATGGCATTGTCTGTTAAGCAGTTGTCTTTGGTGTATGGCATTGTCTGTTAAGCAGTTGTCTTTGGTGTATGGCATTGTCGGTTAAGCAGTTGTCTTTGGTGTATGGCATTGTCTGTTAAGCAGTTGTCTTTGGTTTATGGCATTGTCTGTTAAGCAGTTGTCTTTAGTTTATGGCGTTGTCTGTTAAGCAGTTGTCTTTGGTTTATGGCATTGTCTGTTAAGCAGTTGTCTTTGGTTTATGGCATTGCCTGTTAAGCAGTTGTCTTTGGTGTATGGCATTGTCTGCTAAGCAGTTGTCTTTAGTTTATGGCATTGCCTGTTAAGCAGTTGTCTTTGGTGTGTGGCATTGTCTGTTAAGCAGTTGTCTTTGGTGTATGGCATTGCCTGTTAAGCAGTTGTCTTTGGTGTATGGCATTGTCTGTTAAGCAGTTGTCTTTGGTGTATGGCATTGCCTGTTAAGCAGTTGTCTTTAGTGTATGGCATTGCCTGTTAAGCAGTTGTCTTTAGTGTATGGCATTGCCTGTTAAGCAGTTGTGTTTGGTGTATGGCATTGTCTGTTAAGCAGTTGTCTTTGGTGTATGGCATTACCTGTTAAGCAGTTGTCTTTGGTGTATGGCATTGTCTGTTAAGCAGTTGTCTTTGGTGTATGGCATTGTCTGTTAAGCAGTTGTCTTTGGTGTATGGCATTGTCGGTTAAGCAGTTGTCTTTGGTGTATGGCATTGTCTGTTAAGCAGTTGTCTTTGGTTTATGGCATTGTCTGTTAAGCAGTTGTCTTTAGTTTATGGCGTTGTCTGTTAAGCAGTTGTCTTTGGTTTATGGCATTGTCTGTTAAGCAGTTGTCTTTGGTTTATGGCATTGCCTGTTAAGCAGTTGTCTTTGGTGTATGGCATTGTCTGCTAAGCAGTTGTCTTTAGTTTATGGCATTGCCTGTTAAGCAGTTGTCTTTGGTGTGTGGCATTGTCTGTTAAGCAGTTGTCTTTGGTGTATGGCATTGCCTGTTAAGCAGTTGTCTTTGGTGTATGGCATTGTCTGCTAAGCAGTTGTCTTTAGTTTATGGCGTTGTCTGTTAAGCAGTTGTCTTTGGTTTATGGCATTGCCTGTTAAGCAGTTGTCTTTGGTGTATGGCATTGTCTGCTAAGCAGTTGTCTTTAGTTTATGGCGTTGCCTGTTAAGCAGTTGTCTTTGGTGTATGGCATTGCCTGTTAAGCAGTTGTCTTTGGTGTATGGCATTGCCTGTTAAGCAGTTGTCTTTGGTGTATGGCTTTGTCTGCTAAGCAGCTGTCTTTAGTTTATGGCGTTGTCTGTTAAGCAGTTGTCTTTGGTTTATGGCATTGCCTGTTAAGCAGTTGTCTTTGGTGGATGGCATTGTCTGTTAAGCAGTTGTCTTTGGTGTATGGCATTGTCTGTTAAGCAGTTGTCTTTGGTGTATGGCATTGCCTGTTAAGCAGTTGTCTTTAGTGTATGGCATTGTCTGTTAAGCAGTTGTCTTTAGTTTATGGCATTGTCTGTTAAGCAGTTGTCTTTGGTGTATGGCATTGCCTGTTAAGCAGTTGTCTTTGGTGTATGGCATTGTCTGTTAAGTAGTTGTCTTTGGTGTATGGCAGTGTCTGTTATGCAGTTGTCTTTGGTGTATGGCATTGTCTGTTAAGCAGTTGTCTTTGGTGTATGGCAGTGTCTGTTAAGCAGTTGTCTTTGGTGTATGGCATTGCCAGTTAAGCAGTTGTCTTTGGTGTATGGCATTGCCTGTTAAGCAGTTGTCTTTGGTGTATGGCATTGTCTGTTAAGCAGTTGTCTTTGGTGTATGGCATTGCCTGTTAAGCAGTTGTCTTTGGTGTATGGCATTGTCTGTTAAGCAGTTGTCTTTGGTGTATGGCAGTGTCTGTTAAGCAGTTGTCTTTGGTGTATGGCATTGCCAGTTAAGCAGTTGTCTTTGGTGTATGGCAGTGTCTGTTAAGCAGTTGTCTTTGGTGTATGGCATTGTCTGTTAAGCAGTTGTCTTTGGTGTATGGCATTGTCTGTAAAGCAGTTGTCTTTGGTGTATGGCATTGTCTGTTAAGCAGTTGTCTTTGGTG
This sequence comes from Phyllobates terribilis, assembly GCF_046119375.1. Lineage (NCBI taxonomy): Eukaryota > Metazoa > Chordata > Amphibia > Anura > Dendrobatidae > Phyllobates > Phyllobates terribilis. Next base: position 48,844 of record NW_027363528.1, on the reverse strand, counting down.
TATGGCATTGCCAGTTAAGCAGTTGTCTTTGGTGTATGGCATTGCCTGTTAAGCAGTTGTCTTTGGTGTATGGCATTGTCTGTTAAGCAGTTGTCTTTGGTGTATGGCATTGCCTGTTAAGCAGTTGTCTTTGGTGTATGGCATTGTGTGTTAAGCAGTTGTCTTTGATGTATGGCATTGCCTGTTAAGCAGTTGTCTTTGGTGTATGGCATTGCCTGATAAGCAGTTGTCTTTGGTGTATTGCATTGTCTGTTAAGCAGTTGTCTTTGGTGTATGGCATTGCCTGTTAAGCAGTTGTCTTTGGTGTATGGCAGTGTCTGTTAAGCAGTTGTCTTTGGTGTATGGCATTGTCTGTTAAGCAGTTGTCTTTGGTGTATGGCAGTGTCTGTTAAGCAGTTGTCTTTGGTGTATGGCATTGCCAGTTAAGCAGTTGTCTTTGGTGTATGGCATTGCCTGTTAAGCAGTTGTCTTTGGTGTATGGCATTGTCTGTTAAGCAGTTGTCTTTGGTGTATGGCATTGCCTGTTAAGCAGTTGTCTTTGGTGTATGGCATTGTGTGTTAAGCAGTTGTCTTTGATGTATGGCATTGCCTGTTAAGCAGTTGTCTTTGGTGTATGGCATTGCCTGTTAAGCAGTTGTCTTTGGTGTATTGCATTGTCTGTTAAGCAGTTGTCTTTGGTGTATGGCATTGCCTGTTAAGCAGTTGTCTTTGTTGTATGGCAGTGTCTGTTAAGCAGTTGTCTTTGGTGTATGGCATTGCCTGTTAAGCAGTTGTCTTTGGTGTATGGCATTGTCTGTTAAGCAGTTGTCTTTGGTGAATGGCATTGTCTGTTAAGCAGTTGTCTTTAGTGTATGGCATTGTCTGTTAAGCAGTTGTCTTTGGTGTATGGCATTGTCGGTTAAGCAGTTGTCTTTGGTGTATGGCATTGCCTGTTAAGCTGTTGTCTTTGGTGTATGGCATTGCCTGTTAAGCAGTTGTCTTTGGTGTATGGCATTGCCTGTTAAGCAGTTGTCTTTAGTGTATGGCATTGTCTGTTAAGCAGTTGTCTTTGGTGTATGGCATTGTCTGTTAAGCAGTTGTCTTTGGTGTATGGCATTGTCTGTTAAGCAGTTGTCTTTGGTGTATGGCATTGCCTGTTAAGCAGTTGTCTTTAGTGTATGGCATTGTCTGTTAAGCAGTTGTCTTTTGTGTATGGCATTGCCTGTTAAGCAGTTGTCTTTGGTGTATCGTATTGTCTGCTAAGCAGTTGTCTTTAGTTTATAGCATTGCCTGTTAAGCAGTTGTCTTTGGTGTATGGCATTGCCTGTTAAGCAGTTGTCTTTGGTGTATGGCATTGTCTGTTAAGCAGTTGTCTTTGGTGTATGGCATTGTCTGTTAAGCAGTTGTCTTTGGTGTATGGCATTGTCTGTTAAGCAGTTGTCTTTGGTGTATGGCATTGTCTGTTAAGCAGTTGTCTTTGGTGTATGGCATTGTCTGTTAAGCAGTTGTCTTTGGTGTATGGCAGTGTCTGTTAAGCAGTTGTCTTTGGTGTATGGCATTGCCTGTTAAGCAGTTGTCTTTGGTGTATGGCATTGCCTGTTAAGCAGTTGTCTTTGGTGTATGGCATTGCCTGTTAAGCAGTTGTCTTTGGTGTATGGCATTGTCTGTTAAGCAGTTGTCTTTAGTGTATGGCATTGTCTGTTAAGCAGTTGTCTTTGGTGTATGGCATTGTCTGTTAAGCAGTTGTCTTTGGTGTATGGCATTGTCTGTTAAGCAGTTGTCTTTAGTGTATGGCATTGTCTGTTAAGCAGTTGTCTTTGGTGTATGGCAGTGTCTGTTAAGCAGTTGTCTTTGGTGTATGGCATTGTCTGTTAAGCAGTTGTCTTTGGTGTATGGCATTGCCTGTTAAACAGTTGTCTTTGGTGTATGGCATTGCCTGTTAAACAGTTGTCTTTGGTGTATGGCATTGCCTGTTAAGCAGTTGTCTTTGGTGTATGGCATTGCCTGTTAAGCAGTTGTCTTTGGTGTATGGCATTGTCTGTTAAGCAGTTGTCTTTAGTGTATGGCATTGTCTGTTAAGCAGTTGTCTTTGGTGTATGGCAGTGTCTGTTAAGCAGTTGTCTTTGGTGTATGGCATTGTCTGTTAAGCAGTTGTCTTTGGTGTATGGCATTGCCTGTTAAACAGTTGTCTTTGGTGTATGGCATTGCCTGTTAAGCAGTTGTCTTTGGTGTATGGCATTGCCTGTTAAGCAGTTGTCTTTGGTGTATGGCATTGCCTGTTAAGCAGTTGTCTTTGGTGTATGGCATTGCCTGTTAAACAGTTGTCTTTGGTGTATGGCATTGCGTGTTAAGCAGTTGTCTTTGGTGTATGGCATTGCCTGTTAAGCAGTTGTCTTTGGTGTATGGCATTGTCTGTTAAGCAGTTGTCTTTAGTGTATGGCATTGTCTGTTAAGCAGTTGTCTTTGGTGTATGGCATTGTCTGTTAAGCAGTTGTCTTTGGTGTATGGCATTGTCTGTTAAGCAGTTGTCTTTAGTGTATGGCATTGTCTGTTAAGCAGTTGTCTTTGGTGTATGGCAGTGTCTGTTAAGCAGTTGTCTTTGGTGTATGGCATTGTCTGTTAAGCAGTTGTCTTTGGTGTATGGCATTGCCTGTTATGCAGTTGTCTTTAGTGTATGGCATTGCCTGTTAAGCAGTTGTCTTTAGTGTATGGCATTGCCTGTTAAGCAGTTGTGTTTGGTGTATGGCATTGTCTGTTAAGCAGTTGTCTTTGGTGTATGGCATTGTCTGTTAAGCAGTTGTCTTTGGTGTATGGCATTGTCTGTTAAGCAGTTGTCTTTGGTGTATGGCATTACCTGTTAAGCAGTTGTCTTTGGTGTATGGCATTGTCTGTTAAGCAGTTGTCTTTGGTGTATGGCATTGTCTGTTAAGCAGTTGTCTTTGGTGTATGGCATTGTCTGTTAAGCAGTTGTCTTTGGTGTATGGCATTGTCTGTTAAGCAGTTGTCTTTGGTTTATGGCATTGTCTGTTAAGCAGTTGTCTTTAGTTTATGGCGTTGTCTGTTAAGCAGTTGTCTTTAGTTTATGGCATTGTCTGTTAAGCAGTTGTCTTTGGTTTATGGCATTGCCTGTTAAGCAGTTGTCTTTGGTGTATGGCATTGTCTGCTAAGCAGTTGTCTTTAGTTTATGGCATTGCCTGTTAAGCAGTTGTCTTTGGTGTGTGGAATTGTCTGTTAAGCAGTTGTCTTTGGTGTATGGCGTTGCCTGTTAAGCAGTTGTCTTTGGTGTATGGCATTGTCTGCTAAGCAGTTGTCTTTAGTTTATGGCGTTGCCTGTTAAGCAGTTGTCTTTGGTGTATGGCATTGCCTGTTAAGCAGTTGTCTTTGGTGTATGGCATTGCCTGTTAAGCAGTTGTCTTTGGTGTATGGCTTTGTCTGCTAAGCAGCTGTCTTTAGTTTATGTCGTTGTCTGTTAAGCAGTTGTCTTTGGTTTATGGCATTGTCTGTTAAGCAGTTGTCTTTGGTGTATGGCATTGTCTGTTAAGCAGTTGTCTTTGGTGTATGGCATTGCCTGTTAAGCAGTTGTCTTTGGTGTATGGCATTGTCTGTTAAGCAGTTGTCTTTGGTGTATGGAGTTGCCTGTTCAGCAGTTGTCTTTGGTGTATGGCATTGTCTGTTAAGTAGTTGTCTTTGGTGTATGGCATTGCCTGTTAAACAGTTGTCTTTAGTGTATGGCAGTGTCTGTTAAGCAGTTGTCTTTGGTGTATGGCATTGCCTGTTAAGCAGTTGTCTTTGGTGTATGGCATTGTCTGTTAAGCAGTTGTCTTTGGTGTATGGCATTGCCTGTTAAGCAGTTGTCTTTGGTGTATGGCATTGTCTGTTAAGTAGTTGTCTTTGGTGTATGGCATTGCCAGTTACGCAGTTGTCTTTGGTGTATGGCATTGCCTGTTAAGCAGTTGTCTTTGGTGTATGGCATTGCCTGTTAAGCAGTTGTCTTTGGTGTATGGCATTGTCTGTTAAGTAGTTGTCTTTGGTGTATGGCATTGCCAGTTACGCAGTTGTCTTTGGTGTATGGCATTGCCTGTTAAGCAGTTGTCTTTGGTGTATGGCATTGTCTGCTAAGCAGTTGTCTTTAGTTTATGGCGTTGCCTGTTAAGCAGTTGTCTTTGGTGTATGGCATTGCCTGTTAAGCAGTTGTCTTTGGTGTATGGCATTGCCTGTTAAGCAGTTGTCTTTGGTGTATGGCTTTGTCTGCTAAGCAGCTGTCTTTAGTTTATGTCGTTGTCTGTTAAGCAGTTGTCTTTGGTTTATGGCATTGTCTGTTAAGCAGTTGTCTTTGGTGTATGGCATTGTCTGTTAAGCAGTTGTCTTTGGTGTATGGCATTGCCTGTTAAGCAGTTGTCTTTGGTGTATGGCATTGTCTGTTAAGCAGTTGTCTTTGGTGTATGGAGTTGCCTGTTCAGCAGTTGTCTTTGGTGTATGGCATTGTCTGTTAAGTAGTTGTCTTTGGTGTATGGCATTGCCTGTTAAACAGTTGTCTTTAGTGTATGGCAGTGTCTGTTAAGCAGTTGTCTTTGGTGTATGGCATTGCCTGTTAAGCAGTTGTCTTTGGTGTATGGCATTGTCTGTTAAGCAGTTGTCTTTGGTGTATGGCATTGCCTGTTAAGCAGTTGTCTTTGGTGTATGGCATTGTCTGTTAAGTAGTTGTCTTTGGTGTATGGCATTGCCAGTTACGCAGTTGTCTTTGGTGTATGGCATTGCCTGTTAAGCAGTTGTCTTTGGTGTATGGCATTGCCTGTTAAGCAGTTGTCTTTGGTGTATGGCATTGTCTGTTAAGTAGTTGTCTTTGGTGTATGGCATTGCCAGTTACGCAGTTGTCTTTGGTGTATGGCATTGCCTGTTAAGCAGTTGTCTTTGGTGTATGGCATTGTCTGTTAAGCATTTGTCTTTGGTGTATGGCATTGCCTGTTAAGCAGTTGTCTTTGGTGTATGGCATTGCCTGTTAAGCAGTTGTCTTTGGTGTATTGCATTGTCTGTTAAGCAGTTGTCTTTGGTGTATGGCAGTGTCTGTTAAGCAGTTGTCTTTGGTATATGGCATTGTCTGTTAAGCAGTTGTCTTTGGTGTATGGCATTGCCTGTTAAGCAGTTGTCTTTGGTGTATGGCATTGTCTGTTAAGCAGTTGTCTTTGGTGTATGGCATTGTCTGTTAAGCAGTTGTCTTTAGTGTATGGCATTGTCTGTTAAGCAGTTGTCTTTGGTGAATGGCATTGTCTGTTAAGCAGTTGTCTTTGGTGTATGGCATTGTCTGTTAAGCAGTTGTCTTCAGTGTATGGCATTGCTTGTTAAGCAGTTGTCTTTGGTGTATGGCAGTGTCTGTTAAGCAGTTGTCTTTGGTGAATGGCATTGTCTGTTAAGCAGTTGTCTTTGGTGTATGGCATTGTCTGTTAAGCAGTTGTCTTTGGTGTATGGCAGGGTCTGTTAAGCAGTTGTCTTTAGTGTATGGCATTGTCTGTTAAGCAGTTGTCTTTGGTGTATGGAATTGTCTGTTAAGCAGTTGTCTTTGGTGTATGGCATTGTCTGTTAAGCAGTTGTCTTTGGTGTATGGCATTGTCTGTTAAGCAGTTGTCTTTGGTGTATGGCATTGTCTGTTAAGCAGTTGTCTTTGGTTTATGGCATTGTCTGTTAAGCAGTTGTCTTTGGTGTATGGCATTGTCTGTTAAGCAGTTGTCTTTGGTGTATGGCATTGTCTGTTAAGCAGTTGTCTTTGGTGTATGGCATTGTCTGTTAAGCAGTTGTCTTTGGTTTATGGCATTGTCTGTTAAGCAGTTGTCTTTAGTTTATGGCGTTGTCTGTTAAGCAGTTGTCTTTGGTTTATGGCATTGTCTGTTAAGCAGTTGTCTTTGGTTTATGGCATTGCCTGTTAAGCAGTTGTCTTTGGTGTATGGCATTGCCTGTTAAGCAGTTGTCTTTGGTGTGTGGCATTGTCTGTTAAGCAGTTGTCTTTGGTGTATGGCATTGCCTGTTAAGCAGTTGTCTTTGGTGTATGGAATTGTCTGCTAAGCAGTTGTCTTTAGTTTATGGCGTTGTCTGTTAAGCAGTTGTCTTTGGTTTATGGCATTGCCTGTTAAGCAGTTGTCTTTGGTGTATGGCATTGTCTGCTAAGCAGTTGTCTTTAGTTTATGGCGTTGCCTGTTAAGCAGTTGTCTTTGGTGTATGGCATTGCCTGTTAAGCAGTTGTCTTTGGTTTATGGCATTGCCTGTTAAGCAGTTGTCTTTGGTGTGTGGCATTGTCTGTTAAGCAGTTGTCTTTGGTGTATGGCATTGCCTGTTAAGCAGTTGTCTTTGGTGTATGGCATTGTCTGCTAAGCAGTTGTCTTTAGTATATGGCGTTGTCTGTTAAGCAGTTGTGTTTGGTTTATGGCATTGCCTGTTAAGCAGTTGTCTTTGGTGTATGGCATTGTCTGCTAAGCAGTTGTCTTTAGTTTATGGCGTTGCCTGTTAAGCAGTTGTCTTTGGTGTATGGCATTGCCTGTTAAGCAGTTGTCTTTGGTGTATGGCATTGTCTGTTAAGTAGTTGTCTTTGGTGTATGGCAGTGTCTGTTATGCAGTTGTCTTTGGTGTATGGCATTGTCTGTTAAGCAGTTGTCTTTAGTTTATGGCATTGCCTGTTAAGCAGTTGTCTTTGGTGTATGGCATTGTCTGCTAAGCAGTTGTCTTTGGTGTATGGCATTGTCTGTTAAGCAGTTGTCTTTGGTGTATGGCATTGTCTGTTAAGCAGTTGTCTTTGGTGTATGGCATTGTCTGTTAAGCAGTTGTCTTTGGTTTATGGCATTGTCTGTTAAGCAGTTGTCTTTAGTTTATGGCATTGTCTGTTAAGCAGTTGTCTTTCTTTTATGGCATTGTCTGTTAAGCAGTTGTCTTTGGTTTATGGCATTGCCTGTTAAGCAGTTGTCTTTGGTGTATGGCATTGTCTGTTAAGCAGTTGTCTTTAGTGTATGGCATTGTCTGTTAAGCAGTTGTCTTTGGTGTATGGCAGTGTCTGTTAAGCAGTTGTCTTTGGTGTATGGCATTGTCTGTTAAGCAGTTGTCTTTGGTGTATGGCATTGCCTGTTAAACAGTTGTCTTTGGTGTATGGCATTGCCTGTTAAACAGTTGTCTTTGGTGTATGGCATTGCCTGTTAAGCAGTTGTCTTTGGTGTATGGCATTGCCTGTTAAGCAGTTGTCTTTGGTGTATGGCATTGCCTGTTAAGCAGTTGTCTTTGGTGTATGGCATTGCCTGTTAAACAGTTGTCTTTGGTGTATGGCATTGCGTGTTAAGCAGTTGTCTTTGGTGTATGGCATTGCCTGTTAAGCAGTTGTCTTTGGTGTATGGCATTGTCTGTTAAGCAGTTGTCTTTGGTGTATGGCATTGTCTGTTAAGCAGTTGTCTTTGGTGTATGGCATTGTCTGTTAAGCAGTTGTCTTTGGTGTATGGCATTACCTGTTAAGCAGTTGTCTTTGGTGTATGGCATTGTCTGTTAAGCAGTTGTCTTTGGTGTATGGCATTGTCTGTTAAGCAGTTGTCTTTGGTGTATGGCATTGTCTGTTAAGCAGTTGTCTTTGGTGTATGGCATTGTCTGTTAAGCAGTTGTCTTTGGTTTATGGCATTGTCTGTTAAGCAGTTGTCTTTAGTTTATGGCGTTGTCTGTTAAGCAGTTGTCTTTGGTTTATGGCATTGTCTGTTAAGCAGTTGTCTTTGGTTTATGGCATTGCCTGTTAAGCAGTTGTCTTTGGTGTATGGCATTGTCTGCTAAGCAGTTGTCTTTAGTTTATGGCATTGCCTGTTAAGCAGTTGTCTTTGGTGTGTGGCATTGTCTGTTAAGCAGTTGTCTTTGGTGTATGGCGTTGCCTGTTAAGCAGTTGTCTTTGGTGTATGGCATTGTCTGCTAAGCAGTTGTCTTTAGTTTATGGCATTGCCTGTTAAGCAGTTGTCTTTGGTGTATGGCATTGCCTGTTAAGCAGTTGTCTTTGGTGTATGGCATTGCCTGTTAAGCAGTTGTCTTTGGTGTATGGCTTTGTCTGCTAAGCAGCTGTCTTTAGTTTATGTCGTTGTCTGTTAAGCAGTTGTCTTTGGTTTATGGCATTGTCTGTTAAGCAGTTGTCTTTGGTGTATGGCATTGTCTGTTAAGCAGTTGTCTTTGGTGTATGGCATTGCCTGTTAAGCTGTTGTCTTTGGTGTATGGCATTGTCTGTTAAGCAGTTGTCTTTGGTGTATGGAGTTGCCTGTTCAGCAGTTGTCTTTGGTGTATGGCATTGTCTGTTAAGTAGTTGTCTTTGGTGTATGGCATTGCCTGTTAAACAGTTGTCTTTAGTGTATGGCAGTGTCTGTTAAGCAGTTGTCTTTGGTGTATGGCATTGCCTGTTAAGCAGTTGTCTTTGGTGTATGGCATTGTCTGTTAAGCAGTTGTCTTTGGTGTATGGCATTGCCTGTTAAGCAGTTGTCTTTGGTGTATGGCATTGTCTGTTAAGTAGTTGTCTTTGGTGTATGGCATTGCCAGTTACGCAGTTGTCTTTGGTGTATGGCATTGCCTGTTAAGCAGTTGTCTTTGGTGTATGGCATTGCCTGTTAAGCAGTTGTCTTTGGTGTATGGCATTGTCTGTTAAGTAGTTGTCTTTGGTGTATGGCATTGCCAGTTACGCAGTTGTCTTTGGTGTATGGCATTGCCTGTTAAGCAGTTGTCTTTGGTGTATGGCATTGTCTGTTAAGCATTTGTCTTTGGTGTATGGCATTGCCTGTTAAGCAGTTGTCTTTGGTGTATGGCATTGCCTGTTAAGCAGTTGTCTTTGGTGTATTGCATTGTCTGTTAAGCAGTTGTCTTTGGTGTATGGCAGTGTCTGTTAAGCAGTTGTCTTTGGTATATGGCATTGTCTGTTAAGCAGTTGTCTTTGGTGTATGGCATTGCCTGTTAAGCAGTTGTCTTTGGTGTATGGCATTGTCTGTTAAGCAGTTGTCTTTGGTGTATGGCATTGTCTGTTAAGCAGTTGTCTTTAGTGTATGGCATTGTCTGTTAAGCAGTTGTCTTTGGTGAATGGCATTGTCTGTTAAGCAGTTGTCTTTGGTGTATGGCATTGTCTTTTAAGCAGTTGTCTTCGGTGTATGGCATTGCTTGTTAAGCAGTTGTCTTTGGTGTATGGCAGTGTCTGTTAAGCAGTTGTCTTTGGTGAATGGCATTGTCTGTTAAGCAGTTGTCTTTGGTGTATGGCATTGTCTGTTAAGCAGTTGTCTTTGGTGTATGGCAGGGTCTGTTAAGCAGTTGTCTTTAGTGTATGGCATTGTCTGTTAAGCAGTTGTCTTTGGTGTATGGCATTGTCTGTTAAGCAGTTGTCTTTGGTGTATGGCATTGTCTGTTAAGCAGTTGTCTTTGGTGTATGGCATTGTCTGTTAAGCAGTTGTCTTTGGTGTATGGCATTGTCTGTTAAGCAGTTGTCTTTGGTTTATGGCATTGTCTGTTAAGCAGTTGTCTTTGGTGTATGGCATTGTCTGTTAAGCAGTTGTCTTTGGTGTATGGCATTGTCTGTTAAGCAGTTGTCTTTGGTGTATGGCATTGTCTGTTAAGCAGTTGTCTTTGGTTTATGGCATTGTCTGTTAAGCAGTTGTCTTTAGTTTATGGCGTTGTCTGTTAAGCAGTTGTCTTTGGTTTATGGCATTGTCTGTTAAGCAGTTGTCTTTGGTTTATGGCATTGCCTGTTAAGCAGTTGTCTTTGGTGTATGGCATTGCCTGTTAAGCAGTTGTCTTTGGTGTGTGGCATTGTCTGTTAAGCAGTTGTCTTTGGTGTATGGCATTGCCTGTTAAGCAGTTGTCTTTGGTGTATGGCATTGTCTGCTAAGCAGTTGTCTTTAGTTTATGGCGTTGTCTGTTAAGCAGTTGTCTTTGGTTTATGGCATTGCCTGTTAAGCAGTTGTCTTTGGTGTATGGCATTGTCTGCTAAGCAGTTGTCTTTAGTTTATGGCGTTGCCTGTTAAGCAGTTGTCTTTGGTGTATGGCATTGCCTGTTAAGCAGTTGTCTTTGGTTTATGGCATTGCCTGTTAAGCAGTTGTCTTTGGTGTGTGGCATTGTCTGTTAAGCAGTTGTCTTTGGTGTATGGCATTGCCTGTTAAGCAGTTGTCTTTGGTGTATGGCATTGTCTGCTAAGCAGTTGTCTTTAGTTTATGGCGTTGTCTGTTAAGCAGTTGTCTTTGGTTTATGGCATTGCCTGTTAAGCAGTTGTCTTTGGTGTATGGCATTGTCTGCTAAGCAGTTGTCTTTAGTTTATGGCGTTGCCTGTTAAGCAGTTGTCTTTGGTGTATGGCATTGCCTGTTAAGCAGTTGTCTTTGGTGTATGGCATTGTCTGTTAAGTAGTTGTCTTTGGTGTATGGCAGTGTATGTTATGCAGTTGTCTTTGGTGTATGGCATTGTCTGTTAAGCAGTTGTCTTTAGTTTATGGCATTGCCTGTTAAGCAGTTGTCTTTGGTGTATGGCATTGTCTGCTAAGCAGTTGTCTTTGGTGTATGGCATTGTCTGTTAAGCAGTTGTCTTTGGTGTATGGCATTGTCTGTTAAGCAGTTGTCTTTGGTGTATGGCATTGTCTGTTAAGCAGTTGTCTTTGGTTTATGGCATTGTCTGTTAAGCAGTTGTCTTTAGTTTATGGCATTGTCTGTTAAGCAGTTGTCTTTCTTTTATGGCATTGTCTGTTAAGCAGTTGTCTTTGGTTTATGGCATTGCCTGTTAAGCAGTTGTCTTTGGTGTATGGCATTGTCTGTTAAGCAGTTGTCTTTAGTGTATGGCATTGTCTGTTAAGCAGTTGTCTTTGGTGTATGGCAGTGTCTGTTAAGCAGTTGTCTTTGGTGTATGGCATTGTCTGTTAAGCAGTTGTCTTTGGTGTATGGCATTGCCTGTTAAACAGTTGTCTTTGGTGTATGGCATTGCCTGTTAAACAGTTGTCTTTGGTGTATGGCATTGCCTGTTAAGCAGTTGTCTTTGGTGTATGGCATTGCCTGTTAAGCAGTTGTCTTTGGTGTATGGCATTGCCTGTTAAGCAGTTGTCTTTGGTGTATGGCATTGCCTGTTAAACAGTTGTCTTTGGTGTATGGCATTGCGTGTTAAGCAGTTGTCTTTGGTGTATGGCATTGCCTGTTAAGCAGTTGTCTTTGGTGTATGGCATTGTCTGTTAAGCAGTTGTCTTTAGTGTATGGCATTGTCTGTTAAGCAGTTGTCTTTGGTGTATGGCATTGTCTGTTAAGCAGTTGTCTTTGGTGTATGGCATTGTCTGTTAAGCAGTTGTCTTTAGTGTATGGCATTGTCTGTTAAGCAGTTGTCTTTGGTGTATGGCAGTGTCTGTTAAGCAGTTGTCTTTGGTGTATGGCATTGTCTGTTAAGCAGTTGTCTTTGGTGTATGGCATTGCCTGTTAAGCAGTTGTCTTTAGTGTATGGCATTGCCTGTTAAGCAGTTGTCTTTAGTGTATGGCATTGCCTGTTAAGCAGTTGTGTTTGGTGTATGGCATTGTCTGTTAAGCAGTTGTCTTTGGTGTATGGCATTGTCTGTTAAGCAGTTGTCTTTGGTGTATGGCATTGTCTGTTAAGCAGTTGTCTTTGGTGTATGGCATTACCTGTTAAGCAGTTGTCTTTGGTGTATGGCATTGTCTGTTAAGCAGTTGTCTTTGGTGTATGGCATTGTCTGTTAAGCAGTTGTCTTTGGTGTATGGCATTGTCTGTTAAGCAGTTGTCTTTGGTGTATGGCATTGTCTGTTAAGCAGTTGTCTTTGGTTTATGGCATTGTCTGTTAAGCAGTTGTCTTTAGTTTATGGCGTTGTCTGTTAAGCAGTTGTCTTTGGTTTATGGCATTGTCTGTTAAGCAGTTGTCTTTGGTTTATGGCATTGCCTGTTAAGCAGTTGTCTTTGGTGTATGGCATTGTCTGCTAAGCAGTTGTCTTTAGTTTATGGCATTGCCTGTTAAGCAGTTGTCTTTGGTGTGTGGCATTGTCTGTTAAGCAGTTGTCTTTGGTGTATGGCGTTGCCTGTTAAGCAGTTGTCTTTGGTGTATGGCATTGTCTGCTAAGCAGTTGTCTTTAGTTTATGGCGTTGCCTGTTAAGCAGTTGTCTTTGGTGTATGGCATTGCCTGTTAAGCAGTTGTCTTTGGTGTATGGCATTGCCTGTTAAGCAGTTGTCTTTGGTGTATGGCTTTGTCTGCTAAGCAGCTGTCTTTAGTTTATGTCGTTGTCTGTTAAGCAGTTGTCTTTGGTTTATGGCATTGTCTGTTAAGCAGTTGTCTTTGGTGTATGGCATTGTCTGTTAAGCAGTTGTCTTTGGTGTATGGCATTGCCTGTTAAGCAGTTGTCTTTGGTGTATGGCATTGTCTGTTAAGCAGTTGTCTTTGGTGTATGGAGTTGCCTGTTCAGCAGTTGTCTTTGGTGTATGGCATTTTCTGTTAAGTAGTTGTCTTTGGTGTATGGCATTGCCTGTTAAACAGTTGTCTTTAGTGTATGGCAGTGTCTGTTAAGCAGTTGTCTTTGGTGTATGGCATTGCCTGTTAAGCAGTTGTCTTTGGTGTATGGCATTGTCTGTTAAGCAGTTGTCTTTGGTGTATGGCATTGCCTGTTAAGCAGTTGTCTTTGGTGTATGGCATTGTCTGTTAAGTAGTTGTCTTTGGTGTATGGCATTGCCAGTTACGCAGTTGTCTTTGGTGTATGGCATTGCCTGTTAAGCAGTTGTCTTTGGTGTATGGCATTGCCTGTTAAGCAGTTGTCTTTGGTGTATGGCATTGTCTGTTAAGTAGTTGTCTTTGGTGTATGGCATTGCCAGTTACGCAGTTGTCTTTGGTGTATGGCATTGCCTGTTAAGCAGTTGTCTTTGGTGTATGGCATTGTCTGTTAAGCATTTGTCTTTGGTGTATGGCATTGCCTGTTAAGCAGTTGTCTTTGGTGTATGGCATTGCCTGTAAGCAGTTGTCTTTGGTGTATTGCATTGTCTGTTAAGCAGTTGTCTTTGGTGTATGGCAGTGTCTGTTAAGCAGTTGTCTTTGGTATATGGCATTGTCTGTTAAGCAGTTGTCTTTGGTGTATGGCATTGCCTGTTAAGCAGTTGTCTTTGGTGTATGGCATTGTCTGTTAAGCAGTTGTCTTTGGTGTATGGCATTGTCTGTTAAGCAGTTGTCTTTGGTTTATGGCATTGTCTGTTAAGCAGTTGTCTTTAGTTTATGGCGTTGTCTGTTAAGCAGTTGTCTTTGGTTTATGGCATTGTCTGTTAAGCAGTTGTCTTTGGTTTATGGCATTGCCTGTTAAGCAGTTGTCTTTGGTGTATGGCATTGCCTGTTAAGCAGTTGTCTTTGGTGTGTGGCATTGTCTGTTAAGCAGTTGTCTTTGGTGTATGGCATTGCCTGTTAAGCAGTTGTCTTTGGTGTATGGCATTGTCTGCTAAGCAGTTGTCTTTAGTTTATGGCGTTGTCTGTTAAGCAGTTGTCTTTGGTTTATGGCATTGCCTGTTAAGCAGTTGTCTTTGGTGTATGGCATTGTCTGCTAAGCAGTTGTCTTTAGTTTATGGCGTTGCCTGTTAAGCAGTTGTCTTTGGTGTATGGCATTGCCTGTTAAGCAGTTGTCTTTGGTTTATGGCATTGCCTGTTAAGCAGTTGTCTTTGGTGTGTGGCATTGTCTGTTAAGCAGTTGTCTTTGGTGTATGGCATTGCCTGTTAAGCAGTTGTCTTTGGTGTATGGCATTGTCTGCTAAGCAGTTGTCTTTAGTTTATGGCGTTGTCTGTTAAGCAGTTGTCTTTGGTTTATGGCATTGCCTGTTAAGCAGTTGTCTTTGGTGTATGGCATTGTCTGCTAAGCAGTTGTCTTTAGTTTATGGCGTTGCCTGTTAAGCAGTTGTCTTTGGTGTATGGCATTGCCTGTTAAGCAGTTGTCTTTGGTGTATGGCATTGTCTGTTAAGTAGTTGTCTTTGGTGTATGGCAGTGTCTGTTATGCAGTTGTCTTTGGTGTATGGCATTGTCTGTTAAGCAGTTGTCTTTAGTTTATGGCATTGCCTGTTAAGCAGTTGTCTTTGGTGTATGGCATTGTCTGCTAAGCAGTTGTCTTTGGTGTATGGCATTGTCTGTTAAGCAGTTGTCTTTGGTGTATGGCATTGTCTGTTAAGCAGTTGTCTTTGGTGTATGGCATTGTCTGTTAAGCAGTTGTCTTTGGTTTATGGCATTGTCTGTTAAGCAGTTGTCTTTAGTTTATGGCATTGTCTGTTAAGCAGTTGTCTTTCTTTTATGGCATTGTCTGTTAAGCAGTTGTCTTTGGTTTATGGCATTGCCTGTTAAGCAGTTGTCTTTGGTGTATGGCATTGTCTGCTAAGCAGTTGTCTTTAGTTTAAGGCATTGCCTGTTAAGCAGTTGTCTTTGGTGTGTGGCATTGTCTGTTAAGCAGTTGTCTTTGGTGTATGGCATTGCCTGTTAAGCAGTTGTCTTTGGTGTATGGCATTGTCTGCTAAGCAGTTGTCTTTAGTTTATGGCGTTGTCTGTTAAGCAGTTGTCTTTGGTTTATGGCATTGCCTGTTAAGCAGTTGTCTTTGGTGTATGGCATTGTCTGCTAAGCAGTTGTCTTTAGTTTATGGCATTGCCTGTTAAGCAGTTGTCTTTGGTTTATGGCATTGCCTGTTAAGCAGTTGTCTTTGGTGTATGGCATTGTCTGTTAAGCAGTTGTCTTTGGTTTATGGCATTGCCTGTTAAGCAGTTGTCTTTGGTGGATGGCATTGTCTGTTAAGCAGTTGTCTTTGGTGTATGGCATTGTCTGTTAAGCAGTTGTCTTTGGTGTATGGCATTGCCTGTTAAGCAGTTGTCTTTGGTGTATGGCATTGTCTGTTAAGCAGTTGTCTTTAGTTTATGGCATTGTCTGTTAAGCAGTTGTCTTTGGTGTATGGCATTGCCTGTTAAGCAGTTGTCTTTGGTGTATGGCATTGTCTGTTAAGTAGTTGTCTTTGGTGTATGGCAGTGTCTGTTATGCAGTTGTCTTGGTGTATGGCATTGTCTGTTAAGCAGTTGTCTTTGGTGTATGGCAGTGTCTGTTAAGCAGTTGTCTTTGGTGTATGGCATTGCCAGTTAAGCAGTTGTCTTTGGTGTATGGCATTGCCTGTTAAGCAGTTGTCTTTGGTGTATGGCATTGTCTGTTAAGCAGTTGTCTTTGGTGTAGGGCATTGCCTGTTAAGCAGTTGTCTTTGGTGTATGGCATTGTCTTTGGTGTATGGCAGTGTCTGTTAAGCAGTTGTCTTTGGTGTATGGCATTGCCAGTTAAGCAGTTGTCTTTGGTGTATGGCAGTGTCTGTTAAGCAGTTGTCTTTGGTGTATGGCATTGTCTGTTAAGCAGTTGTCTTTGGTGTATGGCAGTGTCTGTTAAGCAGTTGTCTTTGGTGTATGGCATTGCCAGTTAAGCAGTTGTCTTTGGTGTATGGCATTGCCTGTTAAGCAGTTGTCTTTGGTGTATGGCATTGTCTGTTAAGCAGTTGTCTTTGGTGTATGGCATTGCCTGTTAAGCAGTTGTCTTTGGTGTATGGCATTGTCTGTTAAACAGTTGTCTTTGATGTATGGCATTGCCTGTTAAGCAGTTGTCTTTGGTGTATGGCATTGCCTGTTAAGCAGTTGTCTTTGGTGTATTGCATTGTCTGTTAAGCAGTTGTCTTTGGTGTATGGCATTGCCTGTTAAGCAGTTGTCTTTGTTGTATGGCAGTGTCTGTTAAGCAGTTGTCTTTGGTGTATGGCATTGCCTGTTAAGCAGTTGTCTTTGGTGTATGGCATTGTCTGTTAAGCAGTTGTCTTTGGTGAATGGCATTGTCTGTTAAGCAGTTGTCTTTAGTGTATGGCATTGTCTGTTAAGCAGTTGTCTTTGGTGTATGGCATTGTCGGTTAAGCAGTTGTCTTTGGTGTATGGCATTGCCTGTTAAGCAGTTGTCTTTGGTGTATGGCATTGCCTGTTAAACAGTTGTCTTTGGTGTATGGCATTGCCTGTTAAGCAGTTGTCTTTGGTGTATGGCATTGCCTGTTAAGCAGTTGTCTTTGGTGTATGGCATTGTCTGTTAAGCAGTTGTCTTTAGTGTATGGCATTGTCTGTTAAGCAGTTGTCTTTGGTGTATGGCATTGTCTGTTAAGCAGTTGTCTTTGGTGTATGGCAGTGTCTGCTAAGCAGTTTTCTTTAGTGTATGGCATTGTCTGTTAAGCAGTTGTCTTTGGTCTATGGCAGTGTCTGTTAAGCAGTTGTCATTGGTGTATGGCATTGTCTGTTAAGCAGTTGTCTTTGGTGTATGGCATTGCCTGTTAAGCAGTTGTCTTTAGTGTATGGCATTGCCTGTTAAGCAGTTGTCTTTAGTGTATGGCATTGCCTGTTAAGCAGTTGTGTTTGGTGTATGGCATTGTCTGTTAAGCAGTTGTCTTTGGTGTATGGCATTACCTGTTAAGCAGTTGTCTTTGGTGTATGGCATTGTCTGTTAAGCAGTTGTCTTTGGTGTATGGCATTGTCTGTTAAGCAGTTGTCTTTGGTGTATGGCATTGTCGGTTAAGCAGTTGTCTTTGGTGTATGGCATTGTCTGTTAAGCAGTTGTCTTTGGTTTATGGCATTGTCTGTTAAGCAGTTGTCTTTAGTTTATGGCGTTGTCTGTTAAGCAGTTGTCTTTGGTTTATGGCATTGTCTGTTAAGCAGTTGTCTTTGGTTTATGGCATTGCCTGTTAAGCAGTTGTCTTTGGTGTATGGCATTGTCTGCTAAGCAGTTGTCTTTAGTTTATGGCATTGCCTGTTAAGCAGTTGTCTTTGGTGTGTGGCATTGTCTGTTAAGCAGTTGTCTTTGGTGTATGGCATTGCCTGTTAAGCAGTTGTCTTTGGTGTATGGCATTGTCTGCTAAGCAGTTGTCTTTAGTTTATGGCGTTGTCTGTTAAGCAGTTGTCTTTGGTTTATGGCATTGCCTGTTAAGCAGTTGTCTTTGGTGTATGGCATTGTCTGCTAAGCAGTTGTCTTTAGTTTATGGCGTTGCCTGTTAAGCAGTTGTCTTTGGTGTATGGCATTGCCTGTTAAGCAGTTGTCTTTGGTGTATGGCATTGCCTGTTAAGCAGTTGTCTTTGGTGTATGGCTTTGTCTGCTAAGCAACTGTCTTTAGTTTATGGCGTTGTCTGTTAAGCAGTTGTCTTTGGTTTATGGCATTGCCTGTTAAGCAGTTGTCTTTGGTGGATGGCATTGTCTGTTAAGCAGTTGTCTTTGGTGTATGGCATTGTCTGTTAAGCAGTTGTCTTTGGTGTATGGCATTGCCTGTTAAGCAGTTGTCTTTGGTGTATGGCATTGTCTGTTAAGCAGTTGTCTTTAGTTTATGGCATTGTCTGTTAAGCAGTTGTCTTTGGTGTATGGCATTGCCTGTTAAGCAGTTGTCTTTGGTGTATGGCATTGTCTGTTAAGTAGTTGTCTTTGGTGTATGGCAGTGTCTGTTATGCAGTTGTCTTTGGTGTATGGCATTGTCTGTTAAGCAGTTGTCTTTGGTGTATGGCAGTGTCTGTTAAGCAGTTGTCTTTGGTGTATGGCATTGCCAGTTAAGCAGTTGTCTTTGGTGTATGGCATTGCCTGTTAAGCAGTTGTCTTTGGTGTATGGCATTGTCTGTTAAGCAGTTGTCTTTGGTGTATGGCATTGCCTGTTAAGCAGTTGTCTTTGGTGTATGGCATTGTCTGTTAAGCAGTTGTCTTTGGTGTATGGCAGTGTCTGTTAAGCAGTTGTCTTTGGTGTATGGCATTGCCAGTTAAGCAGTTGTCTTTGGTGTATGGCAGTGTCTGTTAAGCAGTTGTCTTTGGTGTATGGCATTGTCTGTTAAGCAGTTGTCTTTGGTGTATGGCATTGTCTGTAAAGCAGTTGTCTTTGGTGTATGGCATTGTCTGTTAAGCAGTTGTCTTTGGTGTATGGCATTGCCAGTTAAGCAGTTGTCTTTGGTGTATGGCAGTGTCTGTTATGCAGTTGTCTTTGGTGTATGGCATTGTCTGTTAAGCAGTTGTCTTTGGTGTATGGCAGTGTCTGTTAAGCAGTTGTCTTTGGTGTATGGCATTGCCAGTTAAGCAGTTGTCTTTGGTGTATGGCATTGCCTGTTAAGCAGTTGTCTTTGGTGTATGGCATTGTCTGTTAAGCAGTTGTCTTTGGTGTATGGCATTGCCTGTTAAGCAGTTGTCTTTGGTGTATGGCATTGTCTGTTAAGCAGTTGTCTTTGGTGTATGGCAGTGTCTGTTAAGCAGTTGTCTTTGGTGTATGGCATTGCCAGTTAAGCAGTTGTCTTTGGTGTATGGCAGTGTCTGTTAAGCAGTTGTCTTTGGTGTATGGCATTGTCTGTTAAGCAGTTGTCTTTGGTGTATGGCATTGTCTGTAAAGCAGTTGTCTTTGGTGTATGGCATTGTCTGTAAAGCAGTTGTCTTTGGTGTATGGCATTGCCAGTTAAGCAGTTGTCTTTGGTGTATGGCATTGCCTGTTAAGCAGTTGTCTTTGGTGTATGGCATTGCCTGTTAAGCAGTTGTCTTTGGTGTATGGCATTGCCTGTTAAGAAGTTGTCTTTGGTGTATTGCATTGTCTGTTAAGCAGTTGTCTTTGGTGTATGGCATTGCCTGTTAAGCAGTTGTCTTTGGTGTATGGCAGTGTCTGTTAAGCAGTTGTCTTTGGTGTATGGCATTGTCTGTTAAGCAGTTGTCTTTGGTGTATGGCAGTGTCTGTTAAGCAGTTGTCTTTGGTGTATGGCATTGCCAGTTAAGCAGTTGTCTTTGGTGTATGGCATTGCCTGTTAAGCAGTTGTCTTTGGTGTATGGCATTGTCTGTTAAGCAGTTGTCTTTGGTGTATGGCATTGTCTGTTAAGCAGTTGTCTTTGGTGTATGGCATTGTGTGTTAAGCAGTTGTCTTTCATGTATGGCATTGCCTGTTAAGCAGTTGTCTTTGGTGTATGGCATTGCCTGTTAAGCAGTTGTCTTTGGTGTATTGCATTGTCTGTTAAGCAGTTGTCTTTGGTGTATGGCATTGCCTGTTAAGCAGTTGTCTTTGTTGTATGGCAGTGTCTGTTAAGCAGTTGTCTTTGGTGTATGGCATTGCCTGTTAAGCAGTTGTCTTTGGTGTATGGCATTGTCTGTTAAGCAGTTGTCTTTGCTGAATGGCATTGTCTGTTAAGCAGTTGTCTTTAGTGTATGGCATTGTCTGTTAAGCAGTTGTCTTTGGTGTATGGCATTGTCGGTTAAGCAGTTGTCTTTGGTGTATGGCATTGTCGGTTAAGCAGTTGTCTTTGGTGTATGGCATTGCCTGTTAAGCAGTTGTCTTTGGTGTATGGCATTGCCTGTTAAGCAGTTGTCTTTAGTGTATGGCATTGTCTGTTAAGCAGTTGTCTTTGGTGTATGGCATTGTCTGTTAAGCAGTTGTCTTTGGTGTATGGCATTGTCTGTTAAGCAGTTGTCTTTGGTGTATGGCATTGCCTGTTAAGCAGTTGTCTTTAGTGTATGGCATTGTCTGTAAAGCAGTTGTCTTTTGTGTATGGCATTGCCTGTTAAGCAGTTGTCTTTGGTGTATCGTATTGTCTGCTAAGCAGTTGTCTTTAGTTTATAGCATTGCCTGTTAAGCAGTTGTCTTTGGTGTATGGCATTGCCTGTTAAGCAGTTGTCTTTGGTGTATGGCATTGTCTGTTAAGCAGTTGTCTTTGGTGTATGGCATTGTCTGTTAAGCAGTTGTCTTTGGTGTATGGCATTGTCTGTTAAGCAGTTGTCTTTGGTGTATGGCATTGTCTGTTAAGCAGTTGTCTTTGGTGTATGGCATTGTCTGTTAAGCAGTTGTCTTTGGTGTATGGCAGTGTCTGTTAAGCAGTTGTCTTTGGTGTATGGCATTGCCTGTTAAGCAGTTGTCTTTGGTGTATGGCATTGCCTGTTAAGCAGTTGTCTTTGGTGTATGGCATTGCCTGTTAAGCAGTTGTCTTTGGTGTATGGCATTGTCTGTTAAGCAGTTGTCTTTAGTGTATGGCATTGTCTGTTAAGCAGTTGTCTTTGGTGTATGGCATTGTCTGTTAAGCAGTTGTCTTTGGTGTATGGCATTGTCTGTTAAGCAGTTGTCTTTAGTGTATGGCATTGTCTGTTAAGCAGTTGTCTTTGGTGTATGGCAGTGTCTGTTAAGCAGTTGTCTTTGGTGTATGGCATTGTCTGTTAAGCAGTTGTCTTTGGTGTATGGCATTGCCTGTTAAACAGTTGTCTTTGGTGTATGGCATTGCCTGTTAAACAGTTGTCTTTGGTGTATGGCATTGCCTGTTAAGCAGTTGTCTTTGGTGTATGGCATTGCCTGTTAAGCAGTTGTCTTTGGTGTATGGCATTGTCTGTTAAGCAGTTGTCTTTAGTGTATGGCATTGTCTGTTAAGCAGTTGTCTTTGGTGTATGGCAGTGTCTGTTAAGCAGTTGTCTTTGGTGTATGGCATTGTCTGTTAAGCAGTTGTCTTTGGTGTATGGCATTGCCTGTTAAACAGTTGTCTTTGGTGTATGGCATTGCCTGTTAAACAGTTGTCTTTGGTGTATGGCATTGCCTGTTAAGCAGTTGTCTTTGGTGTATGGCATTGCCTGTTAAGCAGTTGTCTTTGGTGTATGGCATTGCCTGTTAAACAGTTGTCTTTGGTGTATGGCATTGCCTGTTAAGCAGTTGTCTTTGGTGTATGGCATTGTCTGTTAAGTAGTTGTCTTTGGTGTATGGCAGTGTCTGTTATGCAGTTGTCTTTGGTGTATGGCATTGTCTGTTAAGCAGTTGTCTTTGGTGTATGGCAGTGTCTGTTAAGCAGTTGTCTTTGGTGTATGGCATTGCCAGTTAAGCAGTTGTCTTTGGTGTATGGCATTGCCTGTTAAGCAGTTGTCTTTGGTGTATGGCATTGTCTGTTAAGCAGTTGTCTTTGGTGTATGGCATTGCCTGTTAAGCAGTTGTCTTTGGTGTATGGCATTGTCTGTTAAGCAGTTGTCTTTGGTGTATGGCAGTGTCTGTTAAGCAGTTGTCTTTGGTGTATGGCATTGCCAGTTAAGCAGTTGTCTTTGGTGTATGGCAGTGTCTGTTAAGCAGTTGTCTTTGGTGTATGGCATTGTCTGTTAAGCAGTTGTCTTTGGTGTATGGCATTGTCTGTAAAGCAGTTGTCTTTGGTGTATGGCATTGTCTGTTAAGCAGTTGTCTTTGGTGTATGGCATTGCCAGTTAAGCAGTTGTCTTTGGTGTATGGCAGTGTCTGTTATGCAGTTGTCTTTGGTGTATGGCATTGTCTGTTAAGCAGTTGTCTTTGGTGTATGGCAGTGTCTGTTAAGCAGTTGTCTTTGGTGTATGGCATTGCCAGTTAAGCAGTTGTCTTTGGTGTATGGCATTGCCTGTTAAGCAGTTGTCTTTGGTGTATGGCATTGTCTGTTAAGCAGTTGTCTTTGGTGTATGGCATTGCCTGTTAAGCAGTTGTCTTTGGTGTATGGCATTGTCTGTTAAGCAGTTGTCTTTGGTGTATGGCAGTGTCTGTTAAGCAGTTGTCTTTGGTGTATGGCATTGCCAGTTAAGCAGTTGTCTTTGGTGTATGGCAGTGTCTGTTAAGCAGTTGTCTTTGGTGTATGGCATTGTCTGTTAAGCAGTTGTCTTTGGTGTATGGCATTGTCTGTAAAGCAGTTGTCTTTGGTGTATGGCATTGTCTGTAAAGCAGTTGTCTTTGGTGTATGGCATTGCCAGTTAAGCAGTTGTCTTTGGTGTATGGCATTGCCTGTTAAGCAGTTGTCTTTGGTGTATGGCATTGCCTGTTAAGCAGTTGTCTTTGGTGTATGGCATTGCCTGTTAAGAAGTTGTCTTTGGTGTATTGCATTGTCTGTTAAGCAGTTGTCTTTGGTGTATGGCATTGCCTGTTAAGCAGTTGTCTTTGGTGTATGGCAGTGTCTGTTAAGCAGTTGTCTTTGGTGTATGGCATTGTCTGTTAAGCAGTTGTCTTTGGTGTATGGCAGTGTCTGTTAAGCAGTTGTCTTTGGTGTATGGCATTGCCAGTTAAGCAGTTGTCTTTGGTGTATGGCATTGCCTGTTAAGCAGTTGTCTTTGGTGTATGGCATTGTCTGTTAAGCAGTTGTCTTTGGTGTATGGCATTGTCTGTTAAGCAGTTGTCTTTGGTGTATGGCATTGTGTGTTAAGCAGTTGTCTTTGATGTATGGCATTGCCTGTTAAGCAGTTGTCTTTGGTGTATGGCATTGCCTGTTAAGCAGTTGTCTTTGGTGTATTGCATTGTCTGTTAAGCAGTTGTCTTTGGTGTATGGCATTGCCTGTTAAGCAGTTGTCTTTGTTGTATGGCAGTGTCTGTTAAGCAGTTGTCTTTGGTGTATGGCATTGCCTGTTAAGCAGTTGTCTTTGGTGTATGGCATTGTCTGTTAAGCAGTTGTCTTTGCTGAATGGCATTGTCTGTTAAGCAGTTGTCTTTAGTGTATGGCATTGTCTGTTAAGCAGTTGTCTTTGGTGTATGGCATTGTCGGTTAAGCAGTTGTCTTTGGTGTATGGCATTGTCGGTTAAGCAGTTGTCTTTGGTGTATGGCATTGCCTGTTAAGCAGTTGTCTTTGGTGTATGGCATTGCCTGTTAAGCAGTTGTCTTTAGTGTATGGCATTGTCTGTTAAGCAGTTGTCTTTGGTGTATGGCATTGTCTGTTAAGCAGTTGTCTTTGGTGTATGGCATTGTCTGTTAAGCAGTTGTCTTTGGTGTATGGCATTGCCTGTTAAGCAGTTGTCTTTAGTGTATGGCATTGTCTGTAAAGCAGTTGTCTTTTGTGTATGGCATTGCCTGTTAAGCAGTTGTCTTTGGTGTATCGTATTGTCTGCTAAGCAGTTGTCTTTAGTTTATAGCATTGCCTGTTAAGCAGTTGTCTTTGGTGTATGGCATTGCCTGTTAAGCAGTTGTCTTTGGTGTATGGCATTGTCTGTTAAGCAGTTGTCTTTGGTGTATGGCATTGTCTGTTAAGCAGTTGTCTTTGGTGTATGGCATTGTCTGTTAAGCAGTTGTCTTTGGTGTATGGCATTGTCTGTTAAGCAGTTGTCTTTGGTGTATGGCATTGTCTGTTAAGCAGTTGTCTTTGGTGTATGGCAGTGTCTGTTAAGCAGTTGTCTTTGGTGTATGGCATTGCCTGTTAAGCAGTTGTCTTTGGTGTATGGCATTGCCTGTTAAGCAGTTGTCTTTGGTGTATGGCATTGCCTGTTAAGCAGTTGTCTTTGGTGTATGGCATTGTCTGTTAAGCAGTTGTCTTTAGTGTATGGCATTGTCTGTTAAGCAGTTGTCTTTGGTGTATGGCATTGTCTGTTAAGCAGTTGTCTTTGGTGTATGGCATTGTCTGTTAAGCAGTTGTCTTTAGTGTATGGCATTGTCTGTTAAGCAGTTGTCTTTGGTGTATGGCAGTGTCTGTTAAGCAGTTGTCTTTGGTGTATGGCATTGTCTGTTAAGCAGTTGTCTTTGGTGTATGGCATTGCCTGTTAAACAGTTGTCTTTGGTGTATGGCATTGCCTGTTAAACAGTTGTCTTTGGTGTATGGCATTGCCTGTTAAGCAGTTGTCTTTGGTGTATGGCATTGCCTGTTAAGCAGTTGTCTTTGGTGTATGGCATTGTCTGTTAAGCAGTTGTCTTTAGTGTATGGCATTGTCTGTTAAGCAGTTGTCTTTGGTGTATGGCAGTGTCTGTTAAGCAGTTGTCTTTGGTGTATGGCATTGTCTGTTAAGCAGTTGTCTTTGGTGTATGGCATTGCCTGTTAAACAGTTGTCTTTGGTGTATGGCATTGCCTGTTAAACAGTTGTCTTTGGTGTATGGCATTGCCTGTTAAGCAGTTGTCTTTGGTGTATGGCATTGCCTGTTAAGCAGTTGTCTTTGGTGTATGGCATTGCCTGTTAAACAGTTGTCTTTGGTGTATGGCATTGCCTGTTAAGCAGTTGTCTTTGGTGTATGGCATTGCCTGTTAAGCAGTTGTCTTTAGTGTATGGCATTGCCTGTTAAGCAGTTGTGTTTGGTGTATGGCATTGTCTGTTAAGCAGTTGTCTTTGGTGTATGGCATTACCTGTTAAGCAGTTGTCTTTGGTGTATGGCATTGTCTGTTAAGCAGTTGTCTTTGGTGTATGGCATTGTCTGTTAAGCAGTTGTCTTTGGTGTATGGCATTGTCTGTTAAGCAGTTGTCTTTGGTGTATGGCATTGTCGGTTAAGCAGTTGTCTTTGGTGTATGGCATTGTCTGTTAAGCAGTTGTCTTTGGTTTATGGCATTGTCTGTTAAGCAGTTGTCTTTAGTTTATGGCGTTGTCTGTTAAGCAGTTGTCTTTGGTTTATGGCATTGTCTGTTAAGCAGTTGTCTTTGGTTTATGGCATTGCCTGTTAAGCAGTTGTCTTTGGTGTATGGCATTGTCTGCTAAGCAGTTGTCTTTAGTTTATGGCATTGCCTGTTAAGCAGTTGTCTTTGGTGTGTGGCATTGTCTGTTAAGCAGTTGTCTTTGGTGTATGGCATTGCCTGTTAAGCAGTTGTCTTTGGTGTATGGCATTGTCTGCTAAGCAGTTGTCTTTAGTTTATGGCGTTGTCTGTTAAGCAGTTGTCTTTGGTTTATGGCATTGCCTGTTAAGCAGTTGTCTTTGGTGTATGGCATTGTCTGCTAAGCAGTTGTCTTTAGTTTATGGCGTTGCCTGTTAAGCAGTTGTCTTTGGTGTATGGCATTGCCTGTTAAGCAGTTGTCTTTGGTGTATGGCATTGCCTGTTAAGCAGTTGTCTTTGGTGTATGGCTTTGTCTGCTAAGCAGCTGTCTTTAGTTTATGGCGTTGTCTGTTAAGCAGTTGTCTTTGGTTTATGGCATTGCCTGTTAAGCAGTTGTGTTTGGTGGATGGCATTGTCTGTTAACCAGTTGTCTTTGGTGTATGGCATTGTCTGTTAAGCAGTTGTCTTTAGTTTATGGCATTGTCTGTTAAGCAGTTGTCTTTGGTGTATGGCATTGCCTGTTAAGCAGTTGTCTTTGGTGTATGGCATTGTCTGTTAAGTAGTTGTCTTTGGTGTATGGCAGTGTCTGTTATGCAGTTGTCTTTGGTGTATGGCATTGTCTGTTAAGCAGTTGTCTTTGGTGTATGGCAGTGTCTGTTAAGCAGTTGTCTTTGGTGTATGGCATTGCCAGTTAAGCAGTTGTCTTTGGTGTATGGCATTGCCTGTTAAGCAGTTGTCTTTGGTGTATGGCATTGTCTGTTAAGCAGTTGTCTTTGGTGTATGGCATTGCCTGTTAAGCAGTTGTCTTTGGTGTATGGCATTGTCTGTTAAGCAGTTGTCTTTGGTGTATGGCAGTGTCTGTTAAGCAGTTGTCTTTGGTGTATGGCATTGCCAGTTAAGCAGTTGTCTTTGGTGTATGGCAGTGTCTGTTAAGCAGTTGTCTTTGGTGTATGGCATTGTCTGTTAAGCAGTTGTCTTTGGTGTATGGCATTGTGTGTAAAGCAGTTGTCTTTGGTGTATGGCATTGTCTGTTAAGCAGTTGTCTTTGGTGTATGGCATTGCCAGTTAAGCAGTTGTCTTTGGTGTATGGCATTGCCTGTTAAGCAGTTGTCTTTGGTGTATGGCATTGTCTGTTAAGCAGTTGTCTTTGGTGTATGGCATTGCCTGTTAAGCAGTTGTCTTTGGTGTATGGCATTGTGTGTTAAGCAGTTGTCTTTGATGTATGGCATTGCCTGTTAAGCAGTTGTCTTTGGTGTATGGCATTGCCTGTTAAGCAGTTGTCTTTGGTGTATTGCATTGTCTGTTAAGCAGTTGTCTTTGGTGGATGGCATTGCCTGTTAAGCAGTTGTCTTTGGTGTATGGCAGTGTCTGTTAAGCAGTTGTCTTTGGTGTATGGCATTGTCTGTTAAGCAGTTGTCTTTGGTGTATGGCAGTGTCTGTTAAGCAGTTGTCTTTGGTGTATGGCATTGCCAGTTAAGCAGTTGTCTTTGGTGTATGGCATTGCCTGTTAAGCAGTTGTCTTTGGTGTATGGCATTGTCTGTTAAGCAGTTGTCTTTGGTGTATGGCATTGCCTGTTAAGCAGTTGTCTTTGGTGTATGGCATTGTGTGTTAAGCAGTTGTCTTTGATGTATGGCATTGCCTGTTAAGCAGTTGTCTTTGGTGTATGGCATTGCCTGTTAAGCAGTTGTCTTTGGTGTATTGCATTGTCTGTTAAGCAGTTGTCTTTGGTGTATGGAATTGCCTGTTAAGCAGTTGTCTTTGTTGTATGGCAGTGTCTGTTAAGCAGTTGTCTTTGGTGTATGGCATTGCCTGTTAAGCAGTTGTCTTTGGTGTATGGCATTGTCTGTTAAGCAGTTGTCTTTGGTGAATGGCATTGTCTGTTAAGCAGTTGTCTTTAGTGTATGGCATTGTCTGTTAAGCAGTTGTCTTTGGTGTATGGCATTGTCGGTTAAGCAGTTGTCTTTGGTGTATGGCATTGCCTGTTAAGCAGTTGTCTTTGGTGTATGGCATTGCCTGTTAAGCAGTTGTCTTTGGTGTATGGCATTGCCTGTTAAGCAGTTGTCTTTAGTGTATGGCATTGTCTGTTAAGCAGTTGTCTTTGGTGTATGGCATTGTCTGTTAAGCAGTTGTCTTTGGTGTATGGCATTGTCTGTTAAGCAGTTGTCTTTGGTGTATGGCATTGCCTGTTAAGCAGTTGTCTTTAGTGTATGGCATTGTCTGTTAAGCAGTTGTCTTTTGTGTATGGCATTGCCTGTTAAGCAGTTGTCTTTGGTGTATCGTATTGTCTGCTAAGCAGTTGTCTTTAGTTTATAGCATTGCCTGTTAAGCAGTTGTCTTTGGTGTATGGCATTGCCTGTTAAGCAGTTGTCTTTGGTGTATGGCATTGTCTGTTAAGCAGTTGTCTTTGGTGTATGGCATTGTCTGTTAAGCAGTTGTCTTTGGTGTATGGCATTGTCTGTTAAGCAGTTGTCTTTGGTGTATGGCATTGTCTGTTAAGCAGTTGTCTTTGGTGTATGGCATTGTCTGTTAAGCAGTTGTCTTTGGTGTATGGCAGTGTCTGTTAAGCAGTTGTCTTTGGTGTATGGCATTGCCTGTTAAGCAGTTGTCTTTGGTGTATGGCATTGCCTGTTAAGCAGTTGTCTTTGGTGTATGGCATTGCCTGTTAAGCAGTTGTCTTTGGTGTATGGCATTGTCTGTTAAGCAGTTGTCTTTAGTGTATGGCATTGTCTGTTAAGCAGTTGTCTTTGGTGTATGGCATTGTCTGTTAAGCAGTTGTCTTTGGTGTATGGCATTGTCTGTTAAGCAGTTGTCTTTAGTGTATGGCATTGTCTGTTAAGCAGTTGTCTTTAGTGTATGGCATTGTCTGTTAAGCAGTTGTCTTTGGTGTATGGCATTGTCTGTTAAGCAGTTGTCTTTGGTGTATGGCATTGTCTGTTAAGCAGTTGTCTTTGGTGTATGGCATTGCCTGTTAAACAGTTGTCTTTGGTGTATGGCATTGCCTGTTAAACAGTTGTCTTTGGTGTATGGCATTGCCTGTTAAGCAGTTGTCTTTGGTGTATGGCATTGCCTGTTAAGCAGTTGTCTTTGGTGTATGGCAGTGTCTGTTAAGCAGTTGTCTTTGGTGTATGGCATTGTCTGTTAAGCAGTTGTCTTTGGTGTATGGCATTGCCTGTTAAGCAGTTGTCTTTGGTGTATGGCATTGTCTGTTAAGCAGTTGTCTTTGGTGTATGGCAGTGTCTGTTAAGCAGTTGTCTTTGGTGTATGGCATTGCCTGTTAAGCAGTTGTCTTTGGTGTATGGCATTGTCTGTTAAGCAGTTGTCTTTAGTTTATGGCATTGTCTGTTAAGCAGTTGTCTTTGGTGTATGGCATTGCCTGTTAAGCAGCTGTCTTTGGTGTATGGCATTGTCTGTTAAGTAGTTGTCTTTGGTGTATGGCAGTGTCTGTTATGCAGTTGTCTTTGGTGTATGGCATTGTCTGTTAAGCAGTTGTCTTTGGTGTATGGCAGTGTCTGTTAAGCAGTTGTCTTTGGTGTATGGCATTGTCTGTTAAGCAGTTGTCTTTGGTGTATGGCATTGCCTGTTAAGCAGTTGTCTTTGGTGTGTGGCATTGTCTGTTAAGCAGTTGTCTTTGGTGTATGGCATTGCCTGTTAAGCAGTTGTCTTTGGTGTATGGCATTGTCTGCTAAGCAGTTGTCTTTAGTTTATGGCGTTGTCTGTTAAGCAGTTGTCTTTGGTTTATGGCATTGCCTGTTAAGCAGTTGTCTTTGGTGTATGGCATTGTCTGCTAAGCAGTTGTCTTTAGTTTATGGCGTTGCCTGTTAAGCAGTTGTCTTTGGTGTATGGCATTGCCTGTTAAGCAGTTGTCTTTGGTGTGTGGCATTGTCTGTTAAGCAGTTGTCTTTGGTGTATGGCATTGCCTGTTAAGCAGTTGTCTTTGGTGTATGGCAGTGTCTGTTATGCAGTTGTCTTTGGTGTATGGCATTGTCTGTTAAGCAGTTGTCTTTGGTGTATGGCATTGCCTGTTAAGCAGTTGTCTTTGGTGTATGGCATTGTCTGCTAAGCAGCTGTCTTTAGTTTATGGCGTTGTCTGTTAAGCAGTTGTCTTTGGTTTATGGCATTGCCTGTTAAGCAGTTGTCTTTGGTGGATGGCATTGTCTGTTAAGCAGTTGTCTTTGGTGTATGGCATTGTCTGTTAAGCAGTTGTCTTTGGTGTATGGCATTGCCTGTTAAGCAGTTGTCTTTGGTGTATGGCATTGTCTGTTAAGCAGTTGTCTTTAGTTTATGGCATTGTCTGTTAAGCAGTTGTCTTTGGTGTATGGCATTGCCTGTTAAGCAGTTGTCTTTGGTGTATGGCATTGTCTGTTAAGTAGTTGTCTTTGGTGTATGGCAGTGTCTGTTATGCAGTTGTCTTTGGTGTATGGCATTGTCTGTTAAGCTGTTGTCTTTGGTGTATGGCAGTGTCTGTTAAGCAGTTGTCTTTGGTGTATGGCATTGTCTGTTAAGCAGTTGTCTTTGGTGTATGGCATTGTCTGTTAAGCAGTTGTCTTTGGTGTATGGCATTGTCTGTTAAGTAGTTGTCTTTGGTGTATGGCAGTGTCTGTTAAGCAGTTGTCTTTGGTGTATGGCATTGCCTGTTAAGCAGTTGTCTTTGGTGTATGGCATTGTCTGTTAAGTAGTTGTCTTTGGTGTATGGCAGTGTCTGTTAAGCAGTTGTCTTTGGTGTATGGCATTGTCTGTTAAGCAGTTGTCTTTGGTGTATGGCATTGCCTGTTAAGCAGTTGTCTTTGGTGTATGGCATTGTCTGTTAAGTAGTTGTCTTTGGTGTATGGCAGTGTCTGTTATGCAGTTGTCTTTGGTGTATGGCATTGTCTGTTAAGCTGTTGTCTTTGGTGTATGGCAGTGTCTGTTAAGCAGTTGTCTTTGGTGTATGGCATTGCCTGTTAAGCAGTTGTCTTTGGTGTATGGCATTGTCTGTTAAGCAGTTGTCTTTAGTTTATGGCATTGTCTGTTAAGCAGTTGTCTTTGGTGTATGGCATTGCCTGTTAAGCAGCTGTCTTTGGTGTATGGCATTGTCTGTTAAGTAGTTGTCTTTGGTGTATGGCAGTGTCTGTTATGCAGTTGTCTTTGGTGTATGGCATTGTCTGTTAAGCAGTTGTCTTTGGTGTATGGCAGTGTCTGTTAAGCAGTTGTCTTTGGTGTATGGCATTGTCTGTTAAGCAGTTGTCTTTGGTGTATGGCATTGTCTGTTAAGTAGTTGTCTTTGGTGTATGGCAGTGTCTGTTATGCAGTTGTCTTTGGTGTATGGCATTGTCTGTTAAGCAGTTGTCTTTGGTGTATGGCAGTGTCTGTTAAGCAGTTGTCTTTGGTGTATGGCATTGTCTGTTATGCAGTTGTCTTTGGTGTATGGCATTGTCTGTTAAGCAGTTGTCTTTGGTGTATGGCAGTGTCTGTTAAGCAGTTGTCTTTGGTGTATGGCATTGCCTGTTAAGCAGTTGTCTTTGGTGTATGGCATTGTCTGTTAAGCAGTTGTCTTTGGTGTAGGGCATTGCCTGTTAAGCAGTTGTCTTTGGTGTATGGCATTGTCTGTTAAGCAGTTGTCTTTGGTGTATGGCAGTGTCTGTTAAGCAGTTGTCTTTGGTGTATGGCATTGCCAGTTAAGCAGTTGTCTTTGGTGTATGGCAGTGTCTGTTAAGCAGTTGTCTTTGGTGTATGGCATTGTCTGTTAAGCAGTTGTCTTTGGTGTATGGCAGTGTCTGTTAAGCAGTTGTCTTTGGTGTATGGCATTGCCAGTTAAGCAGTTGTCTTTGGTGTATGGCATTGCCTGTTAAGCAGTTGTCTTTGGTGTATGGCATTGTCTGTTAAGCAGTTGTCTTTGGTGTATGGCATTGCCTGTTAAGCAGTTGTCTTTGGTGTATGGCATTGTGTGTTAAGCAGTTGTCTTTGATGTATGGCATTGCCTGTTAAGCAGTTGTCTTTGGTGTATGGCATTGTCTGTTAAGCAGTTGTCTTTGGTGTATGGCATTGTCTGTTAAGCAGTTGTCTTTGGTGTATGGCATTACCTGTTAAGCAGTTGTCTTTGGTGTATTGCATTGTCTGTTAAGCAGTTGTCTTTGGTGTATGGCATTGCCTGTTAAGCAGTTGTCTTTGTTGTATGGCAGTGTCTGTTAAGCAGTTGTCTTTGGTGTATGGCATTGCCTGTTAAGCAGTTGTCTTTGGTGTATGGCATTGTCTGTTAAGCAGTTGTCTTTGGTGAATGGCATTGTCTGTTAAGCAGTTGTCTTTAGTGTATGGCATTGACTGTTAAGCAGTTGTCTTTGGTGTATGGCACTGTCGGTTAAGCAGTTGTCTTTGGTGTATGGCATTGCCTGTTAAGCAGTTGTCTTTGGTGTATGGCATTGCCTGTTAAGCAGTTGTCTTTGGTGTATGGCATTGCCTGTTAAGCAGTTGTCTTTAGTGTATGGCATTGTCTGTTAAGCAGTTGTCTTTGGTGTATGGCATTGTCTGTTAAGCAGTTGTCTTTGGTGTATGGCATTGTCTGTTAAGCAGTTGTCTTTGGTGTATGGCATTGCCTGTTAAGCAGTTGTCTTTAGTGTATGGCATTGTCTGTTAAGCAGTTGTCTTTTGTGTATGGCATTGCCTGTTAAGCAGTTGTCTTTGGTGTATCGTATTGTCTGCTAAGCAGTTGTCTTTAGTTTATAGCATTGCCTGTTAAGCAGTTGTCTTTGGTGTATGGCATTGTCTGTTAAGCAGTTGTCTTTGGTGTATGGCATTGCCTGTTAAGCAGTTGTCTTTGGTGTATGGCATTGTCTGTTAAGCAGTTGTCTTTGGTGTATGGCATTGTCTGTTAAGCAGTTGTCTTTGGTGTATGGCATTGCCTGTTAAGCAGTTGTCTTTGGTGTATGGCATTGCCTGTTAAGCAGTTGTCTTTGGTGTATCGCATTGCCGGTTAAGCAGTTGTCTTTGGTGTATGGCATTGCCTGTTAAGCAGTTGTCTTTGGTGTATGGCATTGCCTGTTAAACAGTTGTCTTTGGTGTATGGCATTGCCTGTTAAGCAGTTGTCTTTGGTGTATGGCATTGCCTGTTAAGCAGTTGTCTTTGGTGTATGGCATTGTCTGTTAAGCAGTTGTCTTTGGTGTATGGCATTGTCTGTTAAGCAGTTGTCTTTAGTGTATGGCATTGTCTGTTAAGCAGTTGTCTTTGGTGTATGGCAGTGTCTGTTAAGCAGTTGTCTTTGGTGTATGGCATTGTCTGTTAAGCAGTTGTCTTTGGTGTATGGCATTGCCTGTTAAGCAGTTGTCTTTAGTGTATGGCATTGCCTGTTAAGCAGTTGTCTTTAGTGTATGGCATTGCCTGTTAAGCAGTTGTGTTTGGTGTATGGCATTGTCTGTTAAGCAGTTGTCTTTGGTGTATGGCATTGTCTGTTAAGCAGTTGTCTTTGGTGTATGGCATTGTCTGTTAAGCAGTTGTCTTTGGTGTAT
This sequence comes from Phyllobates terribilis, assembly GCF_046119375.1. Lineage (NCBI taxonomy): Eukaryota > Metazoa > Chordata > Amphibia > Anura > Dendrobatidae > Phyllobates > Phyllobates terribilis. The sequence continues at coordinate 16,932 of NW_027363528.1, read as the reverse complement.
GGCATTACCTGTTAAGCAGTTGTCTTTGGTGTATGGCATTGTCTGTTAAGCAGTTGTCTTTGGTGTATGGCATTGTCTGTTAAGCAGTTGTCTTTGGTGTATGGCATTGTCTGTTAAGCAGTTGTCTTTGGTGTATGGCATTGTCTGTTAAGCAGTTGTCTTTGGTTTATGGCATTGTCTGTTAAGCAGTTGTCTTTAGTTTATGGCGTTGTCTGTTAAGCAGTTGTCTTTGGTTTATGGCATTGTCTGTTAAGCAGTTGTCTTTGGTTTATGGCATTGCCTGTTAAGCAGTTGTCTTTGGTGTATGGCATTGTCTGCTAAGCAGTTGTCTTTAGTTTATGGCATTGCCTGTTAAGCAGTTGTCTTTGGTGTGTGGCATTGTCTGTTAAGCAGTTGTCTTTGGTGTATGGCATTGCCTGTTAAGCAGTTGTCTTTGGTGTATGGCATTGTCTGCTAAGCAGTTGTCTTTAGTTTATGGCGTTGTCTGTTAAGCAGTTGTCTTTGGTTTATGGCATTGCCTGTTAAGCAGTTGTCTTTGGTGTATGGCATTGTCTGCTAAGCAGTTGTCTTTAGTTTATGGCGTTGCCTGTTAAGCAGTTGTCTTTGGTGTATGGCATTGCCTGTTAAGCAGTTGTCTTTGGTGTATGGCATTGCCTGTTAAGCAGTTGTCTTTGGTGTATGGCTTTGTCTGCTAAGCAGCTGTCTTTAGTTTATGGCGTTGTCTGTTAAGCAGTTGTCTTTGGTTTATGGCATTGCCTGTTAAGCAGTTGTCTTTGGTGGATGGCATTGTCTGTTAAGCAGTTGTCTTTGGTGTATGGCATTGTCTGTTAAGCAGTTGTCTTTGGTGTATGGCATTGCCTGTTAAGCAGTTGTCTTTGGTGTATGGCATTGTCTGTTAAGCAGTTGTCTTTAGTTTATGGCATTGTCTGTTAAGCAGTTGTCTTTGGTGTATGGCATTGCCTGTTAAGCAGTTGTCTTTGGTGTATGGCATTGTCTGTTATGTAGTTGTCTTTGGTGTATGGCAGTGTCTGTTATGCAGTTGTCTTTGGTGTATGGCATTGTCTGTTAAGCAGTTGTCTTTGGTGTATGGCAGTGTCTGTTAAGCAGTTGTCTTTGGTGTATGGCATTGCCAGTTAAGCAGTTGTCTTTGGTGTATGGCATTGCCTGTTAAGCAGTTGTCTTTGGTGTATGGCATTGTCTGTTAAGCAGTTGTCTTTGGTGTATGGCATTGCCTGTTAAGCAGTTGTCTTTGGTGTATGGCATTGTCTGTTAAGCAGTTGTCTTTGGTGTATGGCAGTGTCTGTTAAGCAGTTGTCTTTGGTGTATGGAATTGCCAGTTAAGCAGTTGTCTTTGGTGTATGGCAGTGTCTGTTAAGCAGTTGTCTTTGGTGTATGGCATTGTCTGTTAAGCAGTTGTCTTTGGTGTATGGCAGTGTCTGTTAAGCAGTTGTCTTTGGTGTATGGCATTGCCAGTTAAGCAGTTGTTTTTGGTGTATGGCATTGCCTGTTAAGCAGTTGTCTTTGGTGTATGGCATTGCCTGTTAAGCAGTTGTCTTTCGTGTATGGCATTGCCTGTTAAGCAGTTGTCTTTGGTGTATTGCATTGTCTGTTAAGCAGTTGTCTTTGGTGTATGGCATTGTGTGTTAAGCAGTTGTCTTTGGTGTATGGCATTGCCTGTTAAGCAGTTGTCTTTGGTGTATGGCATTGTGTGTTAAGCAGTTGTCTTTGATGTATGGCATTGCCTGTTAAGCAGTTGTCTTTGGTGTATGGCATTGTCTGTTAAGCAGTTGTCTTTGGTGTATGGCATTGTCTGTTAAGCAGTTGTCTTTGGTGTATGGCATTGCCTGTTAAGCAGTTGTCTTTGGTGTATTGCATTGTCTGTTAAGCAGTTGTCTTTGGTGTATGGCATTGCCTGTTAAGCAGTTGTCTTTGTTGTATGGCAGTGTCTGTTAAGCAGTTGTCTTTGGTGTATGGCATTGCCTGTTAAGCAGTTGTCTTTGGTGTATGGCATTGTCTGTTAAGCAGTTGTCTTTGGTGAATGGCATTGTCTGTTAAGCAGTTGTCTTTAGTGTATGGCATTGACTGTTAAGCAGTTGTCTTTGGTGTATGGCACTGTCGGTTAAGCAGTTGTCTTTGGTGTATGGCATTGCCTGTTAAGCAGTTGTCTTTGGTGTATGGCATTGCCTGTTAAGCAGTTGTCTTTGGTGTATGGCATTGCCTGTTAAGCAGTTGTCTTTAGTGTATGGCATTGTCTGTTAAGCAGTTGTCTTTGGTGTATGGCATTGTCTGTTAAGCAGTTGTCTTTGGTGTATGGCATTGTCTGTTAAGCAGTTGTCTTTGGTGTATGGCATTGCCTGTTAAGCAGTTGTCTTTAGTGTATGGCATTGTCTGTTAAGCAGTTGTCTTTTGTGTATGGCATTGCCTGTTAAGCAGTTGTCTTTGGTGTATCGTATTGTCTGCTAAGCAGTTGTCTTTAGTTTATAGCATTGCCTGTTAAGCAGTTGTCTTTGGTGTATGGCATTGTCTGTTAAGCAGTTGTCTTTGGTGTATGGCATTGCCTGTTAAGCAGTTGTCTTTGGTGTATGGCATTGTCTGTTAAGCAGTTGTCTTTGGTGTATGGCATTGTCTGTTAAGCAGTTGTCTTTGGTGTATGGCATTGCCTGTTAAGCAGTTGTCTTTGGTGTATGGCATTGCCTGTTAAGCAGTTGTCTTTGGTGTATCGCATTGCCGGTTAAGCAGTTGTCTTTGGTGTATGGCATTGCCTGTTAAGCAGTTGTCTTTGGTGTATGGCATTGCCTGTTAAACAGTTGTCTTTGGTGTATGGCATTGCCTGTTAAGCAGTTGTCTTTGGTGTATGGCATTGCCTGTTAAGCAGTTGTCTTTGGTGTATGGCATTGTCTGTTAAGCAGTTGTCTTTGGTGTATGGCATTGTCTGTTAAGCAGTTGTCTTTAGTGTATGGCATTGTCTGTTAAGCAGTTGTCTTTGGTGTATGGCAGTGTCTGTTAAGCAGTTGTCTTTGGTGTATGGCATTGTCTGTTAAGCAGTTGTCTTTGGTGTATGGCATTGCCTGTTAAGCAGTTGTCTTTAGTGTATGGCATTGCCTGTTAAGCAGTTGTCTTTAGTGTATGGCATTGCCTGTTAAGCAGTTGTGTTTGGTGTATGGCATTGTCTGTTAAGCAGTTGTCTTTGGTGTATGGCATTGTCTGTTAAGCAGTTGTCTTTGGTGTATGGCATTGTCTGTTAAGCAGTTGTCTTTGGTGTATGGCATTACCTGTTAAGCAGTTGTCTTTGGTGTATGGCATTGTCTGTTAAGCAGTTGTCTTTGGTGTATGGCATTGTCTGTTAAGCAGTTGTCTTTGGTGTATGGCATTGTCTGTTAAGCAGTTGTCTTTGGTGTATGGCATTGTCTGTTAAGCAGTTGTCTTTGGTTTATGGCATTGTCTGTTAAGCAGTTGTCTTTAGTTTATGGCGTTGTCTGTTAAGCAGTTGTCTTTGGTTTATGGCATTGTCTGTTAAGCAGTTGTCTTTGGTTTATGGCATTGCCTGTTAAGCAGTTGTCTTTGGTGTATGGCATTGTCTGCTAAGCAGTTGTCTTTAGTTTATGGCATTGCCTGTTAAGCAGTTGTCTTTGGTGTGTGGCATTGTCTGTTAAGCAGTTGTCTTTGGTGTATGGCATTGCCTGTTAAGCAGTTGTCTTTGGTGTATGGCATTGTCTGCTAAGCAGTTGTCTTTAGTTTATGGCGTTGTCTGTTAAGCAGTTGTCTTTGGTTTATGGCATTGCCTGTTAAGCAGTTGTCTTTGGTGTATGGCATTGTCTGCTAAGCAGTTGTCTTTAGTTTATGGCGTTGCCTGTTAAGCAGTTGTCTTTGGTGTATGGCATTGCCTGTTAAGCAGTTGTCTTTGGTGTATGGCATTGCCTGTTAAGCAGTTGTCTTTGGTGTATGGCTTTGTCTGCTAAGCAGCTGTCTTTAGTTTATGGCGTTGTCTGTTAAGCAGTTGTCTTTGGTTTATGGCATTGCCTGTTAAGCAGTTGTCTTTGGTGGATGGCATTGTCTGTTAAGCAGTTGTCTTTGGTGTATGGCATTGTCTGTTAAGCAGTTGTCTTTGGTGTATGGCATTGCCTGTTAAGCAGTTGTCTTTGGTGTATGGCATTGTCTGTTAAGCAGTTGTCTTTAGTTTATGGCATTGTCTGTTAAGCAGTTGTCTTTGGTGTATGGCATTGCCTGTTAAGCAGTTGTCTTTGGTGTATGGCATTGTCTGTTATGTAGTTGTCTTTGGTGTATGGCAGTGTCTGTTATGCAGTTGTCTTTGGTGTATGGCATTGTCTGTTAAGCAGTTGTCTTTGGTGTATGGCAGTGTCTGTTAAGCAGTTGTCTTTGGTGTATGGCATTGCCAGTTAAGCAGTTGTCTTTGGTGTATGGCATTGCCTGTTAAGCAGTTGTCTTTGGTGTATGGCATTGTCTGTTAAGCAGTTGTCTTTGGTGTATGGCATTGCCTGTTAAGCAGTTGTCTTTGGTGTATGGCATTGTCTGTTAAGCAGTTGTCTTTGGTGTATGGCAGTGTCTGTTAAGCAGTTGTCTTTGGTGTATGGAATTGCCAGTTAAGCAGTTGTCTTTGGTGTATGGCAGTGTCTGTTAAGCAGTTGTCTTTGGTGTATGGCATTGTCTGTTAAGCAGTTGTCTTTGGTGTATGGCAGTGTCTGTTAAGCAGTTGTCTTTGGTGTATGGCATTGCCAGTTAAGCAGTTGTCTTTGGTGTATGGCATTGCCTGTTAAGCAGTTGTCTTTGGTGTATGGCATTGCCTGTTAAGCAGTTGTCTTTCGTGTATGGCATTGCCTGTTAAGCAGTTGTCTTTGGTGTATTGCATTGTCTGTTAAGCAGTTGTCTTTGGTGTATGGCATTGTGTGTTAAGCAGTTGTCTTTGGTGTATGGCATTGCCTGTTAAGCAGTTGTCTTTGGTGTATGGCATTGTGTGTTAAGCAGTTGTCTTTGATGTATGGCATTGCCTGTTAAGCAGTTGTCTTTGTTGTATGGCAGTGTCTGTTAAGCAGTTGTCTTTGGTGTATGGCATTGCCTGTTAAGCAGTTGTCTTTGGTGTATTTCATTGTCTGTTAAGCAGTTGTCTTTGGTGAATGGCATTGTCTGTTAAGCAGTTGTCTTTAGTGTATGGCATTGTCTGTTAAGCAGTTGTCTTTGGTGTATGGCATTTTCGGTTAAGCAGTTGTCTTTGGTGTATGGCATTGCCTGTTAAGCAGTTGTCTTTGGTGTATGGCATTGCCTGTTAAGCAGTTGTCTTTGGTGTATGGCATTGCCTGTTAAGCAGTTGTCTTTGGTGTATGGCATTGCCTGTTAAGCAGTTGTCTTTAGTGTATGGCATTGTCTGTTAAGCAGTTGTCTTTGGTGTATGGCATTGTCTGTTAAGCAGTTGTCTTTGGTGTATGGCATTGCCTGTTAAGCAGTTGTCTTTAGTGTATGGCATTGTCTGTTAAGCAGTTGTCTTTTGTGTATGGCATTGCCTGTTAAGCCGTTGTCTTTGGTGTATCGTATTGTCTGCTAAGCAGTTGTCTTTAGTTTATAGCATTGCCTGTTAAGCAGTTGTCTTTGGTGTATGGCATTGTCTGTTAAGCAGTTGTCTTTGGTGTATGGCATTGCCTGTTAAGCAGTTGTCTTTGGTGTATGGCATTGTCTGTTAAGCAGTTGTCTTTGGTGTATGGCATTGTCTGTTAAGCAGTTGTCTTTGGTGTATGGCATTGTCTGTTAAGCAGTTGTCTTTGGTGTATAGCATTGTCTGTTAAGCAGTTGTCTTTGGTGTATGGCAGGGTCTGTTAAGCAGTTGTCTTTGGTGTATGGCATTGTCTGTTAAGCAGTTGTCTTTGGTGTATGGCATTGCCTGTTAAGCAGTTGTCTTTAGTGTATGGCATTGTCTGTTAAGCAGCTGTCTTTGGTGTATGGCATTGCCTGTTAAGCAGTTGTCTTTAGTGTATGGCATTGTCTGTTAAGCAGTTGTCTTTGGTGTATGGCATTGCCTGTTAAGCAGTTGTCTTTAGTGTATGGCATTGTCTGTTAAGCAGTTGTATTTGTGTATGGCATTGCCTGTTAAGCAGTTGTCTTTGGTGTATCGTATTGTCTGCTAAGCAGTTGTCTTTAGTTTATAGCATTGCCTGTTAAGCAGTTGTCTTTAGTGTATGGCATTGTCTGTTAAGCAGTTGTCTTTGGTTTATGGCATTGTCTGTTAAGCAGTTGTCTTTGGTGTATGGCATTGCCTGTTAAGCAGTTGTCTTTGGTGTATGGCATTGTCTGTTAAGCAGTTGTCTTTGGTGTATGGAGTTGCCTGTTCAGCAGTTGTCTTTGGTGTATGGCATTGTCTGTTAAGTAGTTGTCTTTGGTGTATGGCATTGCCTGTTAAACAGTTGTCTTTAGTGTATGGCAGTGTCTGTTAAGCAGTTGTCTTTGGTGTATGGCATTGCCTGTTAAGCAGTTGTCTTTGGTGTATGGCATTGTCTGTTAAGCAGTTGTCTTTGGTGTATGGCATTGTCTGTTAAGCAGTTGTCTTTGGTGTATGGCATTGCCTGTTAAGCAGTTGTCTTTGGTGTATGGCATTGTCTGTTAAGTAGTTGTCTTTGGTGTATGGCATTGCCAGTTACGCAGTTGTCTTTGGTGTATGGCATTGCCTGTTAAGCAGTTGTCTTTGGTGTATGGCATTGCCTGTTAAGCAGTTGTCTTTGGTGTATGGCATTGTCTGTTAAGTAGTTGTCTTTGGTGTATGGCATTGCCAGTTACGCAGTTGTCTTTGGTGTATGGCATTGTCTGTTAAGCAGTTGTCTTTGGTGTATGGCATTGCCTGTTAAGCAGTTGTCTTTGGTGTATGGCATTGTCTGTTAAGCATTTGTCTTTGGTGTATGGCATTGCCTGTTAAGCAGTTGTCTTTGGTGTATGGCATTGCCTGTTAAGCAGTTGTCTTTGGTGTATTGCATTGTCTGTTAAGCAGTTGTCTTTGGTGTATGGCAGTGTCTGTTAAGCAGTTGTCTTTGGTATATGGCATTGTCTGTTAAGCAGTTGTCTTTGGTGTATGGCATTGCCTGTTAAGCAGTTGTCTTTGGTGTATGGCATTGTCTGTTAAGCAGTTGTCTTTGGTGTATGGCATTGTCTGTTAAGCAGTTTTCTTTAGTGTATGGCATTGTCTGTTAAGCAGTTGTCTTTGGTGAATGGCATTGTCTGTTAAGCAGTTGTCTTTGGTGTATGGCATTGTCTGTTAAGCAGTTGTCTTCGGTGTATGGCATTGCTTGTTAAGCAGTTGTCTTTGGTGTATGGCAGTGTCTGTTAAGCAGTTGTCTTTGGTGAATGGCATTGTCTGTTAAGCAGTTGTCTTTGGTGTATGGCATTGTCTGTTAAGCAGTTGTCTTTGGTGTATGGCAGGGTCTGTTAAGCAGTTGTCTTTAGTGTATGGCATTGTCTGTTAAGCAGTTGTCTTTGGTGAATGGCATTGTCTGTTAAGCAGTTGTCTTTAGTGTATGGCATTGTCTGTTAAGCAGTTGTCTTTGGTGTATGGCATTGTCGGTTAAGCAGTTGTCTTTGGTGTATGGCATTGCCTGTTAAGCAGTTGTCTTTGGTGTATGGCATTGCCTGTTAAGCAGTTGTCTTTGGTGTATGGCATTGCCTGTTAAGCAGTTGTCTTTGGTGTATGGCATTGCCTGTTAAGCAGTTGTCTTTGGTGTATGGCATTGCCTGTTAAACAGTTGTCTTTGGTGTATGGCATTGCCTGTTAAGCAGTTGTCTTTGGTGTATGGCATTGCCTGTTAAGCAGTTGTCTTTGGTGTATGGCATTGACTGTTAAGCAGTTGTCTTTAGTGTATGGCATTGTCTGTTAAGCAGTTGTCTTTGGTGTATGGCAGTGTCTGTTAAGCAGTTGTCTTTGGTGTTTGGCATTGTCTGTTAAGCAGTTGTCTTTGGTGTATGGCATTGCCTGTTACGCAGTTGTCTTTAGTGTATGGCATTGCCTGTTAAGCAGTTGTCTTTAGTGTATGGCATTGTCTGTTAAGCAGTTGTCTTTGGTGTATGGCATTGTCTGTTAAGCAGTTGTCTTTGGTGTATGGCATTGTCTGTTAAGCAGTTGTCTTTAGTGTATGGCATTGTCTGCTAAGCAGTTGTCTTCGGTGTATGGCATTGCCTGTTAAGCAGTTGTGTTTGGTGTATGGCATTGTCTGTTAAGCAGTTGTCTTTGGTGTATGGCATTGTCTGTTAAGCAGTTGTCTTTGGTGTATGGCAGTGTCTGTTAAGCAGTTGTCTTTAGTGTATGGCATTGTCTGTTAAGCAGTTGTCTTTGGTGTATGGCATTGTCTGTTAAGCAGTTGTCTTTAGTGTATGGCATTGTCTGTTAAGCAGTTGTCTTTGGTGTATGGCAGTGTCTGTTAAGCAGTTGTCTTTGGTGTTTGGCATTGTCTGTTAAGCAGTTGTCTTTGGTGTATGGCATTGCCTGTTACGCAGTTGTCTTTAGTGTATGGCATTGCCTGTTAAGCAGTTGTCTTTAGTGTATGGCATTGTCTGTTAAGCAGTTGTCTTTGGTGTATGGCATTGTCTGTTAAGCAGTTGTCTTTGGTGTATGGCATTGTCTGTTAAGCAGTTGTCTTTAGTGTATGGCATTGTCTGCTAAGCAGTTGTCTTCGGTGTATGGCATTGCCTGTTAAGCAGTTGTGTTTGGTGTATGGCATTGTCTGTTAAGCAGTTGTCTTTGGTGTATGGCATAAACTAAAGACAACTGCTGAACAGGCAATGCCATACAGATTACTAAATTACAGGCCTATTATTTAATACCATGGTTCTCTGTCAGACATATCACCTATAACAGTTTTCCAAAATCAGCCATTTCTGCCTTCCATTTCATTGCAGTGTGTCGGTCAAGCTATTCACACTAGTTGTCTGTGTAGAATAATATTAGTAAATTACAGGCCTATTATTTAAAACCGTGGTTCTTTATCAGACGTATCACATATAACTGCGTTCCTAAATCAGCCATTTCTAGTGAACGTGGAAAATATTGTCCTCCATTTAAAATGGGCAAGGTGCGTGGCAAGGGACAGGGAAGTGGACGTGATGGTGATGGTGCATGCAGTGGCCGTGGGAAGCTGAAATTGTGCCACAACAAACACCCACATCTTGTCGCTCGACCTTCCAGTCCCAATTAATAGGGGACCGCAGAACACCACTATTGAACCCAGAGCAGTGTCAAAAGGTTGTTGGTTGGATAGCAGATAATGCTTCCAGTCATTTATCCGCCACCACCATCCTGTCTTCCACACTGTCAAGTCTCAGTAGCCGTGAGTCTGGACTGCATATTCCTCACCCTGATCCTCCTTCCTTCCACCATGCCGAGTGCCCGGAGACAACTGATCCCACACTTGGACCCTCAGAAGAGCTGTTCACTTTTCCATTTGTAGATTCGGGGCTCTCGCCCAGCCAGCTTCAAGCGAGTCAAGAAGAGAACGCGTGTAGCGATGCCCAAATATTTGAGCAGCCACGGTCACACGAAGGTGACGCGCCCCCTGGGCCGTGGGGTACTCGGTAGCCGGGCCGGTCGATGCTGGGGGATGTCACAGTGGCAGTGACCCGGTCCGTGACCCAGGGCGGTCAATAAAATGGGAAAAGTAAAAGGTAATAAAGTTTTTATAGAGATAATGTTCGTGACGACACCTGTGGTATGTGGCTATATGGGGCCGCCGCTGCGGTGCAGATCCCCTGGAGCTGATGGTGACGCAGCAGAGTTGGTTCAGCTCTCCACAGGCAGAGCTTAGCTCCAGGGCAGGATGTAGTGATACTATAGGGTAGATGTGGTTAGTGCAGTGTAATGCAGGTGATGGCGCAGATAATGACCAGTCCATAACTTAATGGCAGTTTCCTCTTATCTTTACTTGCCGTTTGTTAAGCAGACCAGGACAAGGGAACTAGCTGGTAGTAGAGGTCCGGGCGGCCTGGAAGCAAGTTGGGAATCCACCTCGCCAGGTGAAGTTGTAGGCATTCCCTCTGCGCTAATCTCTTTGGCCCTGCTGCTTGTAGATATGCTGCGGCCTTCGTCCCTGAGTAAAACGTCTGTTCCTCACCCGTATGGCAGGCAGCTCGGGCCTTCTTGGAGTGTCACTCCCATGTGGTGGTGCTGGGTCCTATGGTCCTGCTGAGCCTCGGGGCGTCTGATGGGGCCAGGAGACCTGCAGTCTCCTGCCCTCCGGTTTCTGATGCTGGGCCTTCAGTGCCCCACAACCTCTGACTGCAGTGTCCGGTTCTTCTGCGCTTCCCTCTGGGGTGAGCTGGTTTACAGCTCCACTCCCCAGGTCCTTCCTCGTCGCTGTCCTGTCTTCCACTCCTCTCAACTCACTACTACTAACCCCGCCTCCAGATTCCAGTTGCTAAGGGGTAGAGCTCCCCTTCCTGGTCTGGAGCCAGGAAAGTGTTGTATGCCGGTAAACATGATTAGGGGACCCCCCTTGCTTCAAGGCATGGCATCACCCCTTGTGAGGGAGGCAATGCAACCGGACCCCTGGCGTGCCACAAAGGCAATGGTGGGAAAGTGCAATTACTGTCACAAGAGGTGAATGATGATGAGACACAATTGCCAGAAAGTCAGGAGGAGGACCAGGGAGGGGAAGTGGAAGACGAGGTGGTGGATGATATAGTAACTAACCCAACCTGGCAGGGGGACATGCAGAGCAAGGACAGCAGCACACAGGGGGAGGAAGGCATAGCACTACAACAGGCAGGAAGAAGCAGTGTGGTGGCCGCTGACACAAGGCGAGAAAGCGTTCCTCGCAAACGCCAACACGACGAAAGTTGCCAGTACAACTGTTAGGTCTTCCCGAGTCTAGTTGGTTTTTAAAGACTCTGCGGATAACCCCAAAAGGCCATTTGCACCACCTGCCAGGCCAGCATCAGCAGGGGTAGCAAAACTAGCAGCCTGACCACCACCAGAATGATCAAGCACATGGCAGCAAAGCACCCGACTAAGTGGGACGAACCCCAGGGTCCATAAACAGTGTCTGTGGGTGACACCACTGCTTTTTCCGCTGTTGTTCGTGCACGCCAATCCCCTGACCATGGCGAATGCGAGATGCCTCACGCCCTGCACGTATCATTGCACACTCTCAACTAGCACCATCAGCAAGCACATCCACGTCCTTGTCCCAGCGCAGTGTTCAGTTGTCCCTACTCCAGTCCTTGGAACGCAAGCGCAAATATGCAGTCAACGCCCCACAGGCCACAGTACTAAATTCACACATTTTGCAAATGCTTGCACTCAATATATTGCCTTTTAGGCTTGTGGAGACGGAAGCTTTCCACAACCTGATGGCGGCGGCTGTCTCTCGTTACTCTGTTCCCAGCCACCACTATTTCTCCAGGTGTGCCGTCCCCGCATTACACGAGCACGTGTCCCACAACATTGGCCATGCCCTCAACAACGCAGTTACAGGGAAAGTCCACCTAACCACGGACACGTCGACAAGTGCTTGTGGGCAGGGACAGTACATCTCGCTGATGGCACACTGGGTTAATATAGTGGAAGCCGGGACCCAGTCGGACCTTGGGACGGAGCACGTCCTCCTGACGCTGAGGATTGCGGGCCCTGGGTCAATCAGGGTTGCTCCCACATTCTACAGCTCCTGCACCTCCTCCTCCTCTTCAGCCTCTATCTCCAAAATGACCACATCAGTTAGAAGCTGGAAGCACTGCAACACTGCCTCAGTCAAGCGCCAACAGGTTGTGCTGAAGCTAATATGCTTAGGTGACAAACCGCACACCACTTTAGAGTTGTGGACAGCTCTGAAAGAGCAGGCATATCTGTGGCTGACACCGCTGAACCTACAGCCAGGCATGGTCATGTGTGACAATGGCCGGAACCTGGTGGTGGCTCTGAAGCAAGGCGAGCTCACACACGTACCATGCCTGGCCCATGTGCTTAACCTCATGGTTCAGCGGTTTCTCAAACCTACCAAGATCTGTCACATCTGCTTGTCAAAGTGCGCCGCATGTGTGCTCATTTTAGAAAGTCAGCTACAGCTTCCGCCACACTTGCCGTGCTTCAGCAGAGTTTGCAGCTTCCTGCTCACCGACTTGTCCGCGTTCAGTTTGGCCTGCAGCAACAGGTCTTTTCCAGGGGCACCACGAGGAGGAACGGACTCACCCCCATACACTGCTTAGTCTTCTCCTGCTTATAATTTAGATAATATATTTTGCTCTGATTTTTAGTCTTATGCTTAATGTTCTGCTTTTTGTTCTGCATCTTCTTGTTCTTCTGCTTCTTGGTCTTCTGTTTCTTGCTCTTCTGTATCTTGGTGGTTGTCTTCTTGTTCTATGTCGTCTTGGTCATCTTCTTCAGGGTCATCTTCTTGGTCTTCTTTGGGGTGGTCTTCAGGGTCATCGTCTTCGGGGTCCTCGTCTTCTTCGGGGTGGTCTTCAGGGTCGTCGTCTTCAGGGTCATTGTCTTCGGGGTCCTCGCCTTCTTCGGGGTGGTCTTCAGGGTCGTCGTCTTCAGGGTCGTCGTCTTCAGGCTCGTTGTCTTCTTCGGGGTGGTCTTCAGGGTCGTCTTCTTCGGGGTGGTCTTCAGGGTCGTCGTCTTCAGGCTCATCGTCTTCTTCGGGGTGGTCTTCAGGGTCGTCGTCTTCAGGGTCATTGTCTTCGGAGTCCTCGTCTTCTTCGGGGTGGTCTTCAGGGTCGTCGTCTTCAGGGTCATCGTCTTCGGGGTCCTCGTCTTCTTTGGGGTGGTCTTCAGGGTCGTCGTCTTCAGGGTCGTCGTCTTCAGGGTCCTTGTCTTCTTCGAGGTGGTCTTCAGGGTCGTCGTCTTCAGGGTCGTCGTCAGCGAGATCCAGAGTGATTACCAAAAACCATTTCAAAAGCTTGAACTTGGAAATGTAGCAGAAGGTACAAGAAGGCTGAGGAACTGCCGAGAACCAGCTGATGGTACTGGAACCCGGATGGGTAGCAGAAGGTACAAGAGCCAATGGAACTACCGAAGACCAGCTGACGGTACTGGAACTCGGTTACTAAGCAGGAGGTACCTGTGCCAGAAAGCACTACCAAGGACCAGTAGACGTTGGTGGAACTTGGATACCGCGAAGGAGGCACCTAAGCCAAAGGCACTGCCGAGAACCAGCTGACGGTACTGGAAAGCGGATGGGTAGCAGAAGGTACCCATGTAAAAAAATGTTGCAAGGCCGCGAGCCGGCCGGAGTTACCGAAACCCACAGTCCTACAGGGGGTGCTTGTCCTATTGGTACTATGGAACCAGCCTTCATTGCCAGATTCTGCAGCCCACATAGGAGTCACCTAAACTGCAGGCACCATAGAGTCGGCTAACCCGACCGCAACACGACAGGACAACGTATTGGAGGCAAAGTGACGTTGACGCTACCTGGAAACAGCTGTCGTGCTGGAACCAGGCTGGGCAGGAGGAAGTACCCGTGCCAAAGACACTGCTGAGAACCAGCTGACGGTACTGGAACCTGGATGGGTAGCAGAAGGTACAAGAGCCAATGGAACTACCGAGGACCAGCTGATGGTACTGGAACCCGGATGGGTAGCAGAAGGTACAAGAGCCAATGGAACTACCGAGGACCAGCTGACGGTACTGGAGCCCGGATGGGTAGCAGAAGGTACAAGAGCCAATGGAACTACCGAGGACCAGCTGACGCTACTGGAACGCGGTTACTAAGCAGGAGGTACCTGTGCCAGAAAGCACTACCAAGGACCAGCAGACGTTGGTGGAACTCGGATACCGAGAAGGAGGCACCTAAGCCAAAGGCACTGCCGAGAACCAGCTGACGGAACTCGGATGGGAAGCAGAAGGTACCCATGAAAAAAAAAGTTGCAAGGTCAGGAGCCGGCCGGAGTTACCGAAACCCACAGTCCTACAGGGGGTACTTGTCCTATTGGCACTATGGAACCAGCCTTCATTGCGAGATCCCGCAGCCCACATAGGAGTCACCTAAACTGCAGGCACCATAGAGTCGGCTAACCCGACCGCAACACGACAGGACAACGTATTGGAGGCAAAGTGACGTTGACACTACCTGGAAACAGCTGGCGTGCTGGAACCAGGCTGGGCAGGAGGGAGTACCCGTGCCAAAGACACTGCCGAGAACCAGCTGACGGTACTGGAACCCGGATGGGTAGCAGAAGGTACGAGAGCCAATGGAACTACCGAGGACCAGCTGACGGTACTGGAACCCGGATGGGTAGCAGAAGGTACAAGAGCCAATGGAACTACCGAGGACCAGCTGACGGTACTGGAACCTGGTTACTAAGCAGGAGGTACCTGTGCCAGAAAGCACTACCAAGGACCAGCAGACGTTGGTGGAACTCGGATACCGAGAAGGAGGCACCTAAGCCAAAGGCACTGCTGAGAACCAGCTGATGGTACTGGAACTCGGATGGGTAACAGAAGGTACCCATGAAAAAAAAAGTTGCAAGGCCGGGAGCCGGCTGAAGTTACCGAAACCCACAGTCCTACAGGGGGTACTTGTCCTATTGGCACTATGGAACCAGCCTTCATTGCTAGATCCCGCAACCCACATAGGAATCACCTAAACTGCAGGCACCATAGAGTCGGCTAACCCGACCGCAACACAACAGGACAACGTATTGGAGGCAAAGTGACGTTGACACTACCTGGAAACAGATGGCGTGCTGGAACCAGGCTGGGCAGGAGGGAGTACCCGTGCCAAAGACACTGCTGGGAAACAGCTGGCGGTGCTGGAACCCAGGGTAAATACTAAAAACAAAGTGGAGCCAGAGGCCTAATTGGAGCAAGTTTTAAATTAGTAGTAGAGTGGATGTGGACAGAGCAGGATAAATTGCCGGACACACAGCAGACATTACTGACATTAGCTGACACATCAGCTGACATTACTGAACCCCAAGAACACTGGACCAAGCGTTGACTGTGCAGACGGCACTTCTGAGCAGTAACTGGCGGTGTTGGAGCCCAGGGTAAATACTGAAAACAGTGGAGCCAGAGGTGTAATTGGAGCAAGTTTTAAATTAGTAGCAGAGTGGATGTGGACAGAGCAGGAGAAATTGCCGGACACACAGCAGGGGATCATCTGACGTTACTGAACCCCAATAACACTGGACCAAGCGTTGACTGTGCAGACGGCACTTCTGAGCAGCAACTGGCGGTGTTGGAGCCCAGGGTAAATACTGAAAACAGAGAGGAGCCAGAAAGAGGCCTAATTGGAGCAACTTTAAAATCAGTAGTAGTGACAATGTGGACAGAGCAGGAGAAATTGCCGGACACACAGCAGGGGATCAGCTGACGTTACTGAACCCCAATAACACTGGACCAAGTGTTGACTGTGCAGACGGCACTTCTGAGCAGCAACTGGTGGTATTGGAGCCCAGGGTAAATAATGAAAACAGAGAGGAGCCAGACAGAGGCCTAATTGGAGCAACTTTAAAATCAGTAGTAGTGACAATGTGGACAGAGCAGGAGAATTTGCCGGACACACAGCAGGGGATCAGCCGACGTTACTGAACCCCAATAACACTGGACCAAGCGTTGACTGTGCAGACGGCACTTCTGAGCAGCAACTGGCGGTGTTGGAGCTCAGGGATAATACTGAAAACAGAGGAGCCAGAGGTGTAATTGGAGCAAGTTTTAAATTAGTAGCAGAGTGGATGTGGACAGAGCAGGAGAATTTGCCGGACACACAGCAGGGGATCAGCTGACGTTACTGAACCCCAATAACACTGGACCAAGTATTGACTGTGCAGACGGCACTTCTGAGCAGCAACAGGCGGTGTTGGAGCTCAGGGATTACAGTTCAGGTGGTAGAAACATGAACACAACAGGAGACCTGGATACTGTTGCCAACCAATTATTTATTCTGGTAGGGGACTGGCAAATTCATGCGAGATCCAGGCCTTGTTCATTTTCAGAAAAGTAAGCCGGTCAACGTTATCGGAGGATAGGCGCATGTGACGGTCTGTTAGTACACCACCTGCGGCACTAAAGACGCGTTCCGATAATACACTAGCAGCAGGGTAAGCCAGCACCTCCAATGCATACTGGCTAAGCTCTGGCCATGTATCCAGTTTAGAGACCCAAAACTTGAAGGGGGAAGAGCCGTCTGGGAGTACACTGAGAGGGCAAGACATGTAGTCTGTCACCATCTGACGGAAACGTTGCCTCCTGCTGACTGGAGCCGTCTGTGATGGTGTAGACATTTTTGGCGGCGGGGACACAAAACTTTGCCACATTTGGGCCATACTGGTCTTGCCTTGTGCTGAGGCGCTGCTTCTGCTCCCTCTTTGTGCAGAGCTTCCTCCACTGCCTCGACGCACTGAGCTGCTTTGTAAAGCACTAGCAGCACTGCTCTCGGTTGGAATGGAGAACATGATGGAATGCACCAGTGTGTCTTGGTACTCCCGCATTTTACGGTCCCGGTTCAACGGTGTTATGAGGCTTTGTAAGTTGTCCCGGTAGCGAGGATCTAGGAGGGTGGACACCCAATAATCAGCCGTGTTGAGAATATGGGCGATGCTTCGGTTGTTTCTCAGGCACTGCAGCATGAAATCAACCATGTGCTGCAGACTGCCAACTGGCCAAGAAACACTGTCCCCTGCTTGAGACGTGATCTCTGCCTGCTCTGCATCACCCCACCCTCGCTCTAGATACTGACTACTAGAGCATTGTGTTCCTCCCTCCTCTGGACAGATGTCTTCCTCCTCTATTGACTCCTCCTCATCCTCCTCACAAAGTGTCCCCTGCCTAGGCCTTTGTGAGGCATCACGTTGCGCAGAATGTACAGAAGTAGATGGCATTTGTGACTCCTCATCCTCCACCTCTTCCAAAA
The DNA here is from genome assembly GCF_046119375.1 of Phyllobates terribilis. Taxonomy (NCBI): domain Eukaryota; kingdom Metazoa; phylum Chordata; class Amphibia; order Anura; family Dendrobatidae; genus Phyllobates; species Phyllobates terribilis. Next base: position 97 of record NW_027363528.1, on the reverse strand, counting down.
CCTCCTCCCTTACCGCTTGCAGTGTTTTTTCAAGCAGGCAGATAAGGGGGATAGTCATGCTGACTAGTGCATCATCTGCACTCGCCATCCGCGTGGA